>NW_024037781.1:2702500-3302500 GCF_016077235.1 Cyprinodon tularosa | reverse complement strand
GACTGCCACTTAGATTTCCTGCGGTACTTGAATGGGTTATTGTGGAGATGAATCCCCTGCTCAGAGAGAAGCCTCAAATGATCCTTGGGGGAAAAGGTTGATCCAAAGCACAAACTTGAATCCTCAGCTCAGTTTGGTTCTCAGAAGATCCTTCCAGGGGAGAGAAGGTCAGAAAAAATCCAGTTTGCAGGATGACTTCCTGCCAAGAGGCAAAGACAAAAACAGCAAGATTAAAACTCAGATAGACAAAAACTCAGATTGACTCAGCAAAACTCAGCTTGGCTAGAGTACCCAAAACTGGCAAACACTCTGGCGTCGAGGTAGTGGCAGTCAGCAGCTTAAGAGTACTCCGTTATTGAGGTAACCATCCGTGTGTGTGAGGAGGCCAACCAGAACCAGGCGCCGGCTTTTGGAGGAAGGAAGACAAACACAAACCACACAGACAGGATTCCTAACAATGAGCTTCTGTATTAAAGCTTGAAATTTAAGTTTCTGGGAGTGACTGAAACACTTACTGTTTATTTTAGCTTGGAAAATTAAATCATAAATTCACAACCCCCATTCTTTTGTGTCTTCTAAGGATTAACACCATACATTGTTTAGCATTACAAGCCTTACTAAGACCCTATGTGATGCTTTTCTCTCATTTTGTATCAAATTTAGTACAAGTCCATTATATTATTTTTAAGAGACCATTAGAAATAAAAACCTTAAGGCAAGACATCGCTGACATGTTTTTTTTTTTCAATACAGCTTCTTTTAGCTCATATTGCCAAATGTCAGCCAATCAAATTCAGCTCTTTGCAGTTTTAAACAGAAAATCCCCTTCAGGGTTGTTTCTTTTCTTTTTGTATGATTCCAAAAGTAGTGTCAGCTTGACTGTGGAATTACAACAACCAGTAAATGCTTGGATGTTAATTAAAGAATGCAAATTTCATGTTTTTGGTCCAAGGCTGACATAAACCCAAGGCTCAAAGGTCCATGAGAAGGAACATTCACATCAGACAACTAAAAAGATGAAAAGTTTTGAAGGCTCCCGTCCACAAAAACAGATGAGGACACACACGCGCACATACACAGCGAAACAAGAGACCTAATCAGTCCCTCTTAACTGCTTTGTTCTACAAGATAAAGATGAGATCGGCAACCAAGCAAATGACCTTAAGCGGTAGGAACTTGGGGAGCTGATTATACAAAAGTTTGGATGTTTATAAATATGTTTACCAGTGTGTGAAGAGAAGTCATAAAGTGGGTCAGAACTTTGGGGAAAGTTTGGCGAGAACACTATGACTTTGTGTGAACACAAAGTTTAAGTGGGAACACCCACACAGAGAGTGTGACTGAATGCAAAACATCCCCAGTTAACAAGAAAAAAATGGACTCAGAGAATTTTTTTTTTCTTAAAACTAATTAAAGAAAAATTATTTATGAGCTTTGTTATAATTCAAAAACAATGACACCCCCTAAGAGCTGCCTACCCCCCTACATGGATTTGCAAACAAATTAAAACCCTAAGCAGCATATTTTGACACTTTTCTTTTATACTACTGTACAGTCAATTTCACAAATTTCATGCGGACACAGTTTGATTGGTCACACTTGCCGTCTAATCTCCCTATTTTTGGCACCAAATAGAAGAAGCCTACTCCTTATTTACTGCACATGTATGAAAGCTTAAGCAATGTTGATCAGGGAATGACAGATTAGTAAACTAACATTTTATAAGGTACTTGTGCCTCACTCTTCCTAGTCCTGCCAAGGACAAATTGCCCTTCCTAGTCCTGCCAAGGACAAATTCACATATTGTTCAAATGGGTAACCACCACTGGCACCAATGCCATATAAATGACTCCATAACTTTTATTTCATGGTCCGTGAAATAAACATCTCATAGATTTCTCTCATAAAGATCATCTCAAAACAGCTGTGCTCTCTCACAAAGCTGTTTTTGAAAGGAAATAAGTAATGCACATTTTGTTTACAAATAGAGAAAAATTGCAGTTTGTTTTTACAGTCTGACTTCAACGAGTCCAACTATCTCTGTTTCTTAGATAATATAGGATTTCAAACATTTGTTTGTTGAACTCCATAATGTTTGTCTTTATAAAATATGTTTACTGAATTTATTACTTTGCCTTCTATTAGTTTGGTAAAGTCCAATGATGTCATGAATTTGGATGCTTCTGATAATGCATTTCAATAAAATCACACCCATTGCTGTATTTTAAGTAGCCTTGTAACTGTATACAAATCATGTTTCAGTCAATAAAAATAAATCACCAGTTGCCTGTATGGAGAGAACACGTGTTTTGTGTACCTGTTCGGTACTTTGGTTCACCGGGTACATATGAGAATTTTTCTTATTGCTTGCGACAAATCTCCATATCAAGTGTATACATAAAATGTTTACCACAGAAGTTTAAATACTTTGTGTTTGGTGTCTTGCCTCCAGTGTTCTGTTTTCCTCATGCCGGATCCATCAATTTTCTGTGCCTTTGTCATTAAAACCATCAACAGCACTTGGTCTCCTTCCCTCTCTTGTCCATATTGGATCCGTCCACCAGCTGTTGATGTTCTGTTTGGTTTTCTTCTCTCCTCTGGAAGTGTCTTTGGCACCTATGCAACGGAATGATAGTGGCCAATAAATTGTGTTAATTGATTTTAAGGTCTGACATAGCGCTGCAGGATTTAAAATAATAGGAATGACCTATAACCTATGATTGTGTCCCTGTACTGGAACTGCTTTTTCTCCAGTATAAATTTGGTCATTTCTCAGAGCAGGATGCTCGGTATCGGTAGGGACACTGTGATATCTCAGCTACAGATGAACATTTCAAACAACTTCATGCCCAGAAACCTGAAGTATCCCTTTAAGAGATACCCCTGGGGTCAGAGTGAGTCATATATGCTATACGATGTTATGGAAGTGGTTGTAAGCTGGTGGCAGCTACTGTAGGTATACCGTAGACAGTGTTGTGCCTGAACGCGTTCATTGAACGAAAGTTCATGAACTCGTTCATATTTTGGGCGAACGTGAACTGAACGTACTGCATTATTGCCTGGTGAACGTTATTGTGAACTCGTTCATTCTGGCGTCTGTGAACGGCACGCTCTCTCAGTTCAACTCCGTTCAATAGGTTGCCAGATTTCTATAGAGTCCTCCAGGCGAAACCCCGGCTAAATCACACCGTAAACAGGCCTTAATATGTAGCAGGAAAAACACCCAATCTGGCAACAGCAGCTACCAGCGTCGTAGCCTACAGCCGCGTGCGTCATCAAAACAAAATGCAGCGTGGAAACTACAGCAGCATAACCTGACAACAGCCAGATGCATGTCGCGCTCCGCCCAGCGAGACATGCATCTGGCTGTTGTCAGGTTAACAGCAGCATGGAGGCGACTTAAAACAGGTTTATGACCAGGTGGTCGGTGAGGATGATGGCAACAAGTTTGCCTGCCGGCTTTCAGTAAAAAAATCCGCACTTCAGTAACCTTAAATTTCTACCTCAGCCTGGTCCCTCAGTTTGTGTTAGTAAAATCTTCTTGAGCGGAGGTCTTCAACAGGGAATCCGCGACCCCTAGGGGGTCTGCGGAGGTACTGCATGAGGGTCTGCATGGTTAGTTGATATTTTTATATTCCCCCCCTGCATTTTTTCCCCCCACTAATTGAAATGTCTTTAAATACTCATTAACATGAAATCAACACACTGTAGTAAACAGATAAATGGAGACAAAAGATGTCTTTCAGTCATCAATGCACACATTCAGCGACACACAGGAGCTCTTTCAAGCTGGGCACCGTTTCCTTCACAACACCTGTCCCATCAACCAGGAATCAGAATCAGAAAAACTTTAATAATCCCAGGGAGAAATTAATTTCTTTACATTACTCCATCTGTAATAGAGTGACTATAGGACACTATTTCATACAATATATATAGTTAGGGGGGTTAGGGGTCTGGAAAAGAAGACCCCTTTTCTTGAGGGTTTTACTATCCATGTAACTTGTTTGTTAAACCTGCCTGGTATAATTTTCCAGGATTCCTTTTTAGTATGTATTGAAATGGAATTTCAAATGGAAAAAATTATAAAAAAAAAAACATTTGCACCTTAAAGACTACTTTCCTATTTTTCTTTTAATAATTACTCATAAAAAAGACCATTCAAGCAGCACATTTTTCCTGATGTTTTTGAGAATATACTGTAGGGGTGAAAGCTGCAGCTGCTACTAGTGTGAAGTGAATGGACAGCAACAAAGCATTAAAGCAACAATGGGGAAATGCTGTCCCCTCAATGCTAATGTAAACCCTGGTTGGATAAGGATTCAAAACTGGATAGGAAGATGAAATCTGACGCACAGTTTCAGTGTTACAACTGATAAAATAATTGCTGTCTGTGGTTCTACAGTAGGCTATGGTGTAATTGAGCAATATATGAAAAAAAAATGAAAAAAAAGAACTATGAACTAGTTCGTTTTTTGGAATTGTGAACTATGAACTGAACTAGTTCATTTTAAAATGTGTGAACTGAACTTTGAACTAGTTCACGTAGAAAGAGAACTTTCCCAACACTGACCGTAGACTTCAGTTTATTTTTTCTGTACCTGAGCTGTTTACATTCAGTTTGATGTTATTTCAGGTTCAGTTCAGTAATGAGCTATACAGTAGTAGCCATTCAAAATTTCCCCACTTTTCTTAATGAGCCCTTGGCTGGCCCCCTAAAATTCCCTTTTAAACATCAATCTTTGTACTAAAATATTCTTTTTGCCATGATTTTTGGACATTAAGATCTAAAGAGAAGCGTTATCTCCTGGTCAGACCCTGTAATTCAATGACAGGGTGGAGGCAGAGTAAAAAAATATGTTGAGTTCATGGAGGGGATTTTGCTAGGAGTTGCAGGGGAGTGGGCTGCTATTCGTCTGGCGTTTGATTGGGAAGAGCAATTTTGAATGGCTGCTACTTAATCTTTGTTACAAAATGTGTATACTGACATAAAAGGGATGTTAAATTCACATTTCCTGCATGAGGAATCTTAATCTCGCAGAATAGCAGACTGTATATATAGCTGGGAATCCTCTTTAAAATGTTTTGCTATAAAACATTACTTTGCCAATTGGCTCAGCAACAATGACCTAACATAGAAGACCTGAACTGTCTGGTGATCTGATGTAACTACAATTAAAGTGCTTGAACGTAATAACAAGCAATATACTTTTAAGAAAAAAATGTAGGATCTTATAAGCCTGGCAACATTACATTTATAAGGCTACCTTGCTGCAGAAGGGACTGATACAATCCATTATCTAAGAATATTGTTGTACTATCACTAGATAACAGCCATGAACTTAAAGGTTAGGTGAAAATGAGTCTTCCAACTAAGCCAAAAAAAATATTTAAACCTATGAAGCGGCAGTCCCAGAGGTCTTATTATCAGTTCTAAAGAAAACATAATTGAATTACACCCTGTAAAGTATAACTTTATTAAATACAAAGAAAATATACTGTGTTCTTAGTATGACACTGTGATTTTGACAAATTGCATACAGAAAAAGTTTATCCAGACTCACATGAAGCAAAAAAGTTTAATAAAAGTTCAGTCAGAATAAAAAAAACAACAACTGTTTGCCTATTTTTTTAGGTTGTAAATATCTGCCTTTAAGTTAAAAAATATATAACAGTTTATCAAAAAAGATCTGAGCCACATATTTGTGCAGACTTGAGGTAAATTCTCTGGAGGACATTTAACAACATTTATTTACCATTCAATATCTGAAAGAACCTTTGATCTTTTTTTTCCTTGCACCATTAAGCTGAATTGTATTCAGAGAGTGTTTAGGTGGGGGAAATATTGCCTGGAATACTAACAGATATTGCAGAGTTCCTCTAAATATGCAGAATATGCACATCTCCGCAACACATACATTTTAGTTATTTTTCAATGTTTTTTCCTTTGAGAAGTTGTAGAAAACTGTGTGCAAAGCCTGTGGAGATATAGTTTCATTACACTTCCATAATGGGTGAAAATAGATTTCACTTTCTCTCTGTATGTATAATAAGTATGCTATCAATCATGCGTACAGTTGGAGAAGCGAACAATAATGAATAAACACCAGACAGTAGGCACAAAAGTATGTGCATGCATCAGCATATAAAACAATAGAACATATCGTAATAATAATAATAATAATAATGAATTTTATTTATCATGCACTTTACATTTGATTTCAAATCTCAAAGTGCTACAAAACAAGTTTAAAAGTCGTAATGTATTCTCAACAATTATCTGGAAAACAAAAAAAGACTACATGAACGCATTAGCAGGTGTAGCACAGCTTGACTGCAAGGCTTTTAATCTTGTAATAAAAGAAAACAAATTACTTTATCCACTTTGACAAGCTAATATGTTGTGTTTGACTGCTCTGTGCCCTGCAGGCTGAACATACAGCACAATACTAATTTTTTTGCCTTCTTTCTGCAGGATTGATTTCTCATTTCAAATAAGTCATAAACTTTGTAAGAGGCAGCAAGCCTGTTGGCAGAAGAGTTTAAAGGCATAATCTGCACTCAGACAACAGAAACAAAATGATAATAGTTCCTTTTACGTGTTGAGCAAGGGGATACTGTAGAGCTAAACATGCAATCCAAAGTGACATTCAGTACGATATAAAATGTTATATTTAACCTCTTTTGGAATGTCTGTGCTTAGATTTTTATGCCAAATAATGCCCTATCGATCCACAATCTTGTTCATTATGAATCCATAAGGACATTTTTTAGAAGACTGCACATGTACTATCCATACGTGTCAAAAACACAGATATATTTAATAAAAAGGCACCCTTAAAAAATTAAAAATATCACTGAAAATATTGGATATATATCTTACAAAGAACTTTGAAATGTTTTATTTGTGGGTCATTTTTACTTTAACACAAAAAGCTTAAAGGCACACTATGCAACATTTTTCAGTTAATTAATGTGTTCCATAACGTTTTGGATGATTAAATGAGTCATTTCAGGTTGAACAAAGGTATTCTCGGCCGCCCTGGTGGTCTGTGGGGGAAATTGCAATAGCAGGAGCCCTCGGCCCGCACCCACAGGCTCAGAAGTCTCGCGAGAGTCGGTCTTGCTTTACAGCGAAAACTGCTACACGCCCCCAGTTAAAAGCATGCTCTTTGCTAGCACAGTGGCGATCTTTGTGCAGTTATCATGGCGGAACCAGCGTGAAAACAGCGAAAGCCCATGTCGGAGCAGGCAAGAAAGAGGAAAAGGGCTCCGGACAGAGAGAGGAGTCGTACACGGGTGAACATCGGGCAAGCTTTTTCCGAATGGCGAGAGCTAAAATAAAAAGAAGGCTGCAAGGCTGACGCGGACCTCGCGTTTCTGCTGATGCGATTGTAAGTAACATTGGAATGGTTTCTCTCTCTCTGTGTGCATGTTCATACTTTCACTGTATTAGTCATTCGTTGCGTTCACCTGTCTGCTAAGCTCAAAACAACCGCGCCTGGCTTAACGGAGAAACCAGGAGAAAAGCTGTGCATATTTACGACAGTGCACTTTTACTTTCGCCCTCTGGGGGGAGCCTCGCTGGAAAATCAACACCGGTTGCATACAGTAGTATACCTTTAAATTGAGGTAAGTTCTTGTTTTACCTGGAATACTAACTGAATTGTAGAGATGGGTGTTTAATAATATGTGTTTCTATACTGCTGTTTTTTTAATTTATTTTGAGCATGTCATCACAAAATAAAGATTAGAATATGTATCCAGAATATATGTAATACTATTAATTTAGCAAAAAACATTACTAAATCCCAGCCATATCTTCAATTGTGACATATAGAGTCCGTGTATCATCTGTTATTTCGTTTTTCAAATTAGAACTAAAAATGAGAAATGCAAAAATACACTTGTTGTCAAAACAGAAAAAAACTAATGAGCCGTTTTCCGATTTTGTGCATAAAATCGAAAATGAATAATGCTCGTTATCCTTTTTTATTTTATTTTTGAGCTCAAGCAAGTTGAATGACCCGGATATGATCTGCTTGACGTAAAGTTTGCTTGAAGATGCCGCAGGCCGCTCCTAGCAATGCACACCGTGAGCTGCCTCAGGCAATACGTCTTCCCCAGAACAGTTTCTGGTATGTACATTTTTATATTCAAACCATTGCGCAATTAATTCCCTGACTTAAGTTATGCTATTTATGTGGTAAGTTTAATTTTGTTAGCAACGTTAATACACAGCAAAATAAGCTATTGCTTATATATGGAGGATTTTTACTGCCAAAAATTTCAATTTGAGAAAGAGTTTAATCTTCTTGCACTCAAAACTTGTAATGCTCACACTTAACACATATGCTTTCTCTCAAATATATTCTCTTGTTCATCAAATCTTTGTTTCTGCTCTTAGATGCTCATGCTCATATATTTTCCCCTCTCGCTTGCCTCCTTTTCTTAGCACAAAAACCACTCTGTGCTCCAATCTCAGATACGCTCGCAAACCTGTAGGCAAACCTCTGCTTGCAGATTTTTTTCTTTTGCTTGCTCTGACATTGCAGTCGGATCGTCGCGTAGCAACCTTTCAGCCAATAGAACGACAGCTTTAGAAAGGTGCGCTTGTTTAACTCTGAGTGTGCCTGTGGTACAACTACACCCATCAGAGATGATCTTTTCATGTTTTTAACAGGCACTATTATGGTCATCTTGACTGGTGCAAATAAATCTCAAATTCACACTGTAAGTTTGTTCACTTATGTAACTAAATTAGCTAAACAATATTTCATAACCTAGTCCACGTATTTGTTAATCACTAATGTTTTCACCTATAGGCACAGCTGACAACGCAAATGTTTGGGAATGACTCTCTTTGATAAGTCATAAAAATTAGAACTCTATTTGAGAAACTGTCTGCTGGAACAGCTCTGCTTGTTTTTAAGCTGGGGGGGCAGCAACTTGGAAGATATTTTCAGTTTGCTTTGCCGTTTCTCTGCTTTTTATCAGGCAGATCAACTGTCAACCAAGTCAATCTTCTTCCGTTTCCATTTGAATTCGAAGCTAGGTTTACTTCTCTCTTGTCATTAAGGAGTGCAGAAGGTCGTTCAGTAAACATGATAGTAAAATTCAAATAAATCAATACCTGCTTTCATATCATAATACAGCTTTTACTTATTACCCTGCTGCATCCAACATTTTAAAACATCCATCTCTCACTAACAAGTTAAAACGTAAATGTTTCCCATAAGCGGACAAAGTATCTCAAGAGATGGCTATAGCTCCATAATAATTTGGATCCGTACACTGGCTGTTGATGTTCTGTTTGGTTTACTTCTGTTCTAATAATGCCAGTTCTACGCTCATGTACCTAATCACTGTTTCAAATTGCTTGATAATCATTTAGGTTATCCATAGCTACTGAACTTTACTGAATCGAGTTATGAATGGCCACAAAGCTGTTTCAGCTCACGCTCTTCTGACGGGTATAGTACCAAAAGCGCATTCAGAGTTAACGCGCCCTGTCTCAGGCTGTCATTCTATTGGCTGAAAAGGTTGCTAGGCGACGATCCGATTGCAATCTGAGAGTGAGCAAAAAAATGCGCAAGCAGAGCCTACAGGCCTACAAGCGTAGCTAAGACTCAAGCAGAGTGGTTTGTGTGCAAAGAGGAGGAGGCAAGGAAGAGGAGAAAATATCTGTGGAAGAAGCATTAAGTCAGAGCAGAAACAAAGATTTGATGCAGAAGAGAATATATTTGAGAGAAAGCATATGTTTTGAGTGTGAGCATTACCAGTTTTGAGTGCAAGAAGATTAAATTCTTTTCTCAAATTGAAATTTTGTGCTCTTGGGTTTTGGCAGTATAAATACTCTGTACTTATAAATCGATCAAAGTTAGAATGCAAAACATTTCAAAACATCATGGAGGCAATATTTCTCAGGATAGGTGGTGTTGTTACAGGAGGAGGGCACTGATTAATGATTTTACTTTCTTTATGTTTATATTTATTTGACCCTTTTCTGATTGTGTTGTGCTTGTTTTATTTACTTCAAAAGTGTATGAACTAAGGAAGTTTTAATTATAAATCACATTTCATACATAAGTAGCACAAAGTAGCACATATTAAAATCAATATTTCAATAAATTGAGAGCTGCAGTGTGAGGTTACATGACTTTGATTATGTAATTTAAAAAGTTACATTATGACTTATATATGTATATATATATATATGTGTTGCATGTGTTATATCAATGAGAACAGTAATAAAAACAGTTACCTGACTTTGAAAATAAACATCTGTTTAGATTCAAAAGTTCAAGTGGCACCACAATAAAAACTTAGAGTTGATGAAAGAAAACTTTTACTTCTTGCTAAATTACACATTGTCCTTTCTGTAATTTTCTTTGTGGTACATTATCTGCAGAAGTATTCTGTGTACTGGTAGTCCCCTGCATATTAACCAGCTGCCAACGCTCTACTTACAACTTGTAAGCAAAATTCAGCTTCTTTATCCTTTTAATCTAAAGGTCCTGTAGATATGCCCACATTTGAAACCTGCTGCAGAAGCCTGGTCAGGTATTGGCATTGTGGAGTGGAACAACAGCCATTGCCCAAAGTGTTGTGCTGTGGACTTGGAAGGCAGCATCCATGAGTTGGCTGGATTCTCTGAGGCACTGCCTGCCCTGGAGAAGTTATTGCTGCCATAATGGTTGTCTGTGACAACAAATGTTTGTTTGTTTTTTTCCATACAGTCCAATATTAAAGTTTTTGTTGTTTTATATATTCTAAAAGAATTAAGTTTTATGATTCAGCATCTAATGTTTCAGCGTGAAGCACTTTTTTCAGGACTTCAATATTACAAGTTAAAAAGGCATTCAGTAACAATTTTTAACATGATGCTTTTATAAAAGTATCAGTTTTTCAGATAATTCAGAGCAGTTACTTAAAGTAAATGCATTTTTATAATTGTTACACTTGTAGTTTCGATATTAAAATATGCAATTTTTAATCAAGCTTCTCGTTTATTACTATCAATTGAGCAATTAAATTTATGAAACATTGTGTAGTCATTGTTAACTTCTCCAAAAAGCGGAGATGTCTTGAAACGCCTCTCCAACTAGCTGCTCAGCATGACATTTGTCTTCCTCTGTTGAAAATGGGTCAGAGCCAAAGGCAGATACCCGTCAGGGAGGACCCCAGCTCCTGTTCATACATCCATGGTGCTTCAGCAGCATTGGGCAACTGTTCTGCTGGGGTTTTTTCTGGGCATCTCACAACTGCAAGTTGATTTGGGATCCCTCTGCCCAAAATTGGTTAAGATTTATTTTTTATTTTTTCATTCTGGAACAGAACTGTCAGTAGTTATAAAACAGTATACATGCAAATATTACCACAGCTTAGCTGGTAACCTATGGGCTACCATAGGATTGGATATCAGGACTGCACAACTCTGCCAAGTCATATCTGACTCACTTGACAGGCCAGGGTGGACAGACTAAATTTGTTAAGGTCATCCTGCATATCAAGTAATTCGGCTCTAGTAGGTGGATTAGGGCCTGTTTAAGGGGGTAGTTTACCAGATTATTGACCTCTGGCAAATTGTTTCCAGTCGCAGGTTCTGTTTAAACTCAAGAAATACATTTTAGGAAAGTTAGCAAGGCAGCTTAATTTGTATAGTATTTATAATGTCCACAATTTTTACATCAAGTAAAATATTAGTGTGATGCAGAAGAGAAGAAAGCATTAAAACGTAAAAGCATAAAAACATGATTTAAAATTGAAAACCAAAGAAGAAATCTTACTAACACTAGCCTTGGAGGCTGGACAGTTTTGGATTCTAAATAAAAACTATTTCAATGCAGCTGAGAGCAGGTGAGTCTTCATTCTGGATGGAAATAAACAGTGTTTCAGCTGATCTGGATCTTTCCAGATACGTGGAGTGCATAAGCTGAATGCAGCTTCTCCAGGTCTGGTTCTGACTGGAAACTGATAAAAGACCTGATCCAGATGACGTGAGCAATCTGGTGGCTTCATATCGGGACAAGAGGTTAGGGGTGTATTTAGGTCCAAAACCATTCAGATCTGTAGAGACCACCATCAAGACTTTAAACTTTATCCTCATCTATCCTTAAATATAGCCAGTGTAACATCTCAGGACTGGACTGAAAACATCATCATAAATGATGGTTGTTCTTCACTGACATTGTGGATTCATCAACAGTTTTGCTGATGAAACCATGAACAGGCACAACTAGAGTCACTCCAAACAATCACAGCTTCTCATTTTGGTGGAGGTAGGATTCAATCAATAAAATTGTAATACTTTCAAATCAGCTACAATCTGCAAATTATCTCCATAACATGTCACCCATGGTAATATGAATATTTAGATCTAAATTTAACAAATTTTGAATCACATACAAAAAAAAAAAAGTGTTTATGAATGTGATCAATGTAACTAACCTGACAACATAGTTGATAATATGACAGGTGCACCTCTCTGAGAATCTTTCCCACTTAAACCTCCCCTGTCCTAACTCCCACCAATGACAGGAATCCTGTCATGACTTTTTTTCCCGAACTTGGACCCTGTCTGTCAATACAAAAAGGAATTCACTCAAACATTTAAAACCACTGAGCCAAGTCATGTATGACTTAATTCTAATGAAATATTTTACAACAGAAACAGATAATTTATGTGAAAATAGAAATATAGTGTAAATGTATCACATCATAATCTATAACCAAGACAATTATTAAGTAAACGTGAATTAGGTTCCCACATTAAAACAAGAGGAGGAAAGGGAAACATGGCCCTGCCTTCAGATGACAGTTTAATCAAAGATGTCTTATCATTTGAATAATAAAGTATGCCTCTTTGGTATAGATAGAAAAATCACAACAAAATAATTCACAGGGCACCTAATTATTATGCATATACTAATTTCAAGGAAGTCTGAATGGTACAAAACTAAAGCAAGAATCAAACATCTAAAAAATAAACAATGATAAATCCTTTTTCTCTATGAGCAAATGAATCTACAGTATTTTTCCCCAAATGAGGAAGGACATAGACATTTTTTCCAGTAGAAAATGCATTAAAGAAGCTTTATTGCTTTAGAAACTAAACCAGGAGGAGCATTTATATGATAGTCACCAGTTAAGATGTTCACCAGTTAAAGCAGAACAATGGGTAAAAGTGGGCGTTTGATGATCCAAGTATAAGTGATTAAATATTCCAAAGCTTTGAGCAAGATTGTGAGTGCATACAACACTATGGTAGGGTCAATGTGCTTATGGACTTCTGAAAGTAAACAAACTTTAACTGTGATTATTTATTCAACAGTCAAAAGTTTTAAAAATATAAACACTTAAAGTAACCTTATATATATGTTTCTGGGTTGGTGTCTGACACAAGTCTTTTTCTCCTGAGTTGGCACAGAATCTTCTCACTGACATCTCTGAGCATGTCATGATCTGCCCTGATAGTTCACCTTAATTACTCATGCCTTTCACCTGCTTAACTCTGTCCAGCTCCTAATTATCACTCATCTCATCCATCTGCCGCTTTCCCTTATATTGGGCTCATTTCCAGCTATTATGGCCAGATCATTGTTTGTTCCCTGTTTGCCTTCTGTTAGAGTCCTGTCTGTCAGTTTTGTTAGTGTTAGATATTTCTAGCGATGGTGAGATGAGGCCTCATGAGGCATTTGAACCATTTGGCCAAGCTGCTTCAACGATCCCCACAGCTCATGAAGCTTCATGTGAACATGTCACCACCTACTAGTGGAGTGCATAAATACTGTTAGTAACATAATCTGTGATATTTTTTTGCCATTTAAGTTCATTTGAAATTGTTAATGATTGGTGTGTATAATAAAATCTTTTTTTGTGTAAAATGTCTTAGAAGAGAACAACAGTTTTAGGTACACGTTTTTTCTGCCACTTTGGTGAAATAAACTCAAGCAGACAGTGAAAATGTTTGTGCAAATTGGGCATTGATGAGCAAAATGAAATGTGTAATTTTTATTCAAACATTATAGGTTTCCACCATTTTTGGTTTTAATTGGGTTGGAAGTTATGTATTCAACCAATCTAATTTAGCAGTGTTTTTACCCAATCTATATTTTACTAGGGCTAACCCATACAAATTAGTCCCATTAGCCAAAATACTTAAGTATAATCGCAACTTTCAAAAGCTTAAGGTGGGTCTTGAACCATCAACCTTTATTTTTATTTATTTTTTTTATTATCAAAAGTAAAAAAAAAAAACAACACAATCACATTAAATAAAACAAAGCACAAAAAATAAACACATGGTTACACATGGATACATATTACAGAAAATCAACAACCAAGGAATCATTGGAAACAGAAAAGAAAGAACAATCAGATACAAAATAATTCTCAAACTCAGATACAGGCAGAAGAATAAACAGACTATACACATTACTATACAGAATACTCTTAAAAATGCTCTCCACACTAATCTGTTTATTTTCAAAGTGCATGAAATTCCCTCTCTTCCAAATAGCTGTTCTAGCATGGCTCAAAACAAAATCCAACAGAGGTTTATTTCAACAATGAATGTTGAAAATATTCCCCAAAACAAATAAAATATCCCAGTTTCTGAGTTAACTTTTAACAGACCAATGAGTGATGATAAGCTTTTTCAGAAAAGAAAAGAAATTAACCAAACAGGGGCATTCTAAAAAACATATGAATGAGTGTTTCTGAATGAGTATTACAAAGATCACAGTTTCTGTTTGCAGATTTAACTATTTGATGAATAATGTCATTAGTAAAAAATCCTGTGGTGTCTAATCCCAAAGTCTAGATAATCCTGTCTATGGCAGTTATATTTGATGTTTAAATTTCACCAGATATTAACTCGAGGACTGGCCAACGCTTGGTCCACATCTCCATAACCGGTAGTTTGGGAGTTTGTGCTCTATTCAGTAACAAACACACAGACTGGTCTTATAGTCTCTCAATTTTAACCATGTGAGGCTTACACAGATCATAGGAAAGATTTCCTGCTTCATACTCTCCTTTTTTTGCTCAGGAGAGCCATTCTGACGGAATTGACTCAACCAACTCAGAATACATGTTTTTGATCTTACTTCTTGGAAAGGAATAATTCACCTCTAGGACAGCAAAGCCAACTGCCTGTAGAGGGAGGAGACCTGGAATGACCTCATATACATATAGCATGTCCCTGACTTGATTCAAACCTGCCTCCCTGAGAATGGGGAAGTGCAGGAAAGACTTATTTAACCTAGCGATATATTTCTTTAAAAACAGCGGCATATTCAGAACCTGCTCCCTATAAAGCACCTCAACGTTAACCTCTTCAAGAAAATCAGACCAGGCGACCAGGACATCCTGATAAAAACCTGGAATGGAGTCAAGCTTAAGCCATTTAAGATACATGAAAAGTGAGTATAGACCACAATTACCTAGTGTAAAGGAAGAAAATATTCTAACATAGTTAACTTTGGAAAAAGATTGGCTTCTGATTCTTCCCTTCCCCAGGTCCACTCGGCGAGCTGCGTTTGGTAATAAAACCAACATTGCGTGTTGACGTCACAGAATTACAGAGTTTAATCCAATATAAGACAATGCATACACTTTAGAAATAAGACAATGCACAAACCTACACCAGAAACTGCAGAACAACAGAGACATACATTCCATTACCTGACATAGGAGGAAAGAAAGCAAAGAGTACAGAGACATCTTTGGAGAGTTGCAAGGGCAAATCTGATCTTTTTCTTCTATTTAGAAAGCTTTATCCTCTTGTATCTAATCCATTCAAAAAGGGGCTGGCCCTCGGTCCTCCAACCAAACGCCATCTCTGACACTGCTAGGGCTTCCCCTTATTTACTGCAAACATCTGGGGTCATTTGCTTCTTTGTTTTAACAAGAAAAGGCGGAAAGCTTGTCCTGGCATCTAGAATTCTTAGGGTCATAAAACACAAGATAAGCTTTCACAGACAGCTTGTGGAATGCGGGGGGCCTCACCATAAATTTTCAGGAACAAACTTAAATTTAGTAATCTGGTTCAAGGAAAGGTTATCTTCACAAACTTGTTCAAAATAAGAAATATGTTCAAGTGAGAGTGTTTACACATGCCATAAGATTAACTGTAATAAAGTCTAAAAAATAATCATTTTTCTTTAACAGTCCCCGTTTTGAGGTCTGAGACATACAGACCTCACAAATAAAATGATTAAGCCTTCTAATAGAGGAACCAAAAAATTATTTAGTATACTAAAAAACTAAAACATTAGCCCAATTTTATAACAGTCCCCTTTTTTAAACAGCACCTCCTAGGTCCCCTGCCAGGCCATGTGTCTAAAGCTGAACTCCATAATCTAAACTTATCAAATGTATCTTGCGCTGTCCAACAATTTAATACTCACCTGATGAACCACAAAATTTTAACCAGTAAAAACTAAACTAAAAATACATTTCACTTATCAAATATGAAAAATCATAAAACTCAGTTATCTGAAAGAGAAGCAAACACACAATAGGAATATCAGCCCAGAATATGAAATAAAAAATAAAAAATAAAAGTAAGATATCTCAAAATTACTAAAAAATGCTCAGCAGACTTAAAAGACAATATTCACCACAAAAACTACAATTTGTCAATAAAAAACAATAACAACATCAAGAAATACATCATAAACACATAAAAATTACAAAATAGCATAAACACATAAAAATTACAAAATAGTTTTTTTTTTTTTTTTTTTCACAATTCAATAATAAGAAGTTAGAGTTCGTCTCTATGCTCCTTCGATAGTCTTTCAAAAATGAATATGAATTCTTCGTCAGGAAACGATCCAAAAATACGCGCAAAAAGAAACGAATGTTCTTGAAGAGTTCGCAAAAACGAAAACACGCAATAAAAAGAAGATAAGTTAATGATGATCTTGTAGCTGGATCCTTCACGTGTTCCTCCTCGGTTGTAAACCTCAGGTTTTCCACCTGAGTGTCCGTTGCTCACTGAAAATTGGAGTATTATGCCAATTTAACAGTGAGTTTAAGGAGAGGGTGCAATCTCCTTTTCTCAATGGAAGGACACCGGAACAGGATTATTGTGCCTGTCTGGGCCTTTTAAGCCTTGTAATTCAGGAAAATGAAGTGGTTTTGGCAGACTTCTGCCCGGAAATGCAGATCCTCCTCCGCGCTGTGATGGCCCTCAGACACTCCTCGACCGCAGGTTGAGACTGTAGATTCTCCTGTATGCCCTGCAGCGTGCGTTGTGGCTCCTCAGCTGACTCCAATGGAACCACGTGTCTCCTTCTCTCTTGTAGACGGACAGCATGAGATGTACTCTCCACGACTCGGTATGGTCTGGCGAAGCGAGGTTCAGACCACTTTCTTTTGATGACCATCAGGCGCACCCAGTCGATTCCCCGAACTGATCCCGAGCCTGGACGTTCCTGTGACGTCTGGTATTTTGTAAATTCTGCTGCCAGGACCTGTAACTCATTGAAGAAATCTTTATGAGATAAATGTGCAAGCTTACCTTTCCATCCTGGAATGCGGGTAGCAGGTCCTGGAAACATCCGTCCTGTCTGGAGCTCATATGGAGAGAACCCTGTTGATTGGTTAATGATTGATCCTACACTTTATGACAGCTTCACTGTCTTCCTTTTGTATTATAAATCTGCTACTTTGGAGTTGTATTTTATCAATCCTTTGACCCTCTTTTTATATAAGGCCTACATGAGAAACGAAAGTTTCCTATCATGTTAAACCCAAAACTTAACTGTATTTTAGAAGCAGTTCCATAACTGTTAATTTGTAAATTTCCAATTTAGACCAATTTAATTTCAATCATCATATTTTCTATTTTTTAAAACCTTAAAGAATGATCAGCCTGCTTTACATGAGTCACTAAATATCAAAAATGACCTACTTTATTCCAATCATATTTTAAATCCCAAAAATTTCAACCATTTTTACCTTTGATCCATTTATTCATTTGAAAACCTATTTATAAAATATTTAATTGAATAATGTATTACCCTTTTTATATTGTTTATCAATTATCAATGCCTTTTCAGTTTTGGAGAGAGATTCAATACAGCTAAATTTATTAAATGATGTAAATCTTTAGTTTAGACCTTCCTGGATGTCTTAGTTAAACAACTTATTTTAAAACATGAATAGAGATACAACAATCCAATGATCACCTTCCTTAGTTTAAGAACACTATTTTATGTAAATTATTTGATAGTCAATATTTTGTTTAGTATATTCAATTTATACATTTTACTTATTTCATATCCAAATAGTTAGCTCATCTTTAATGCTGGTAATACACCGTAAAACATTTAATGTATTTTGATTTAACTTCAATAACCTCTTTTTCCGAAAAGTAAATGCAGAGATCGAAACTAAAAATTTGCCTATCAGATCAATTCCATTCATGTCCCCCTGTTTCTATAACAGAACAAATGTTCTGTCATAGAATACAATAAAAATCCTATACAACTCATTGAGATGAAATCCGCTATCACCACTAACTTTAGCCTCATGTAACACAGTTGGATGCAATTCAAACATGGTGTCCCAGTTACTGTTACAATCTGCACACCTCAAGCAAAGAATTTAATGTTTGATTAAATTTATGAAATCAACACAGAACTTGGTGTCATTTGCTCAGTAAGTCAGTCTATAGACACCCAATCCACTTTAACACCTTAATTTCAAATTCCATTTAAATTTAAATTTAGTTTTACTGAATGGTAGCCACTGTACTATGCAAATAAAAATTTTGATCATCTTCCTTAGTAGATGAAGCGTAACACACAATGCAATTCAGCTATAGTTAAAAAAGAATGTAATTGCAATCGTTAGTCCCTGCCCATTCTTTTCAGGCAGGAAAGGAAAAAAAACACACTAGCATTTTGTGAGACAAACAGAGTGAATCATGGAGGAATGCAGTGTCGTAACAGTTGGTGCACACCAACCCCTAACTGCATCGTAAAACCTCTGACCCCAGGAGATGGGGTTGTCCTCAACACCTAGAATTACACTGCAGGGCTGCAGGACGTGAAGAAAACAGGGCGCCTCAGTGCTATATCTAAAATAAGAAGAGAACAATGGCATCACACACTACAAAAATTTAAAGAAAAGAACTTATTCACCACTACCAAGTTGTGTTGGCACCCATTTCGTCTCCAACCTGCAGACTGAAGGGAACCCCAGGAGTGGGCCTTGGCGCCCAGGTCACATGATCAGAGGTGAGAATCCAGGATCAAACATGAGAACACACAACAGGACCACCGCTGAGCGACTTGCCATGCCCCAATTCTGTATCTGCTGAATCAGAACGTGTCTAGAGAAGCAGTCATTCCAGCAGTGCAGAAACATCTGGATACAGTCCCGCTTTGATGAACTTTGGTCAGCCTTTCGTGGTCGACAGAGCAGGACATAGAAACCAGCAGACCAGTCATCTACTGAAGCCCCTGTCCGGGTTTGTCTATGATCTTTGTGGTCCCGACTCACTGCTGATTTCCAGCCATAGAAGACTCCCACAGATAACGCCTGAGTCCCTTTTGTTTTCAGCCAGGCATGAAAAGCAACAGTCAAAGGAGACATCTGTTGCCAGGTAACAGTTCGCCTTCACTGACCTTCGTAATCGCTCAACAGCGTTTGGCTTTCATACAGCAGTCCAGCAGAAGATGGGCACAGTTCAGCATCATCATGTCTTTGTTCAGCAACAACAGCGGCCTGATGCGGTAATCAAGAAGATCCCTTCAAATACATCTTCCCATGATCTCTGAGCTCAAAAGACCCTTCCCCCAAGATTGCCATCAAGTCAGAAGGAAGGAGAACTGCCAGAGAAAAAATAATACAAAGTAATTAAAAAGCAAAACTTATATTTGCCACATTTTGTTACTTTCACTACTATAAATAAAATTTATCTTGTGATGCCTCCTCCCGTGTGGCGCTAGATTTGTTGTTGTTATAGCACAAACGGCCAACTGCCCCAAATCCTGAACTGCAAAAAGAATAGATAGAAATTTGTTAAAATAGTCCACGATCGGATGTGCCAGAATTAAGAAAATAATGACACTTACTGTTCAAAATCAATAAACGTCAACACCTCGATGACATTCACTCTGCTTGTGCCAAATATCAACTACAAATTCTAAAATCACAACCTCACAAACTCATTAAAGAATTAGAACAAACTCTAGAATGTCCAAGTACTGATACTTATAAAAGTTGTGATGGAATTGCCCTTGGTCAAATAATTATGAATTGCATATTGTTCTACTAAATACCAAACATCCTTATCATTGTCCCACGCTTCAAGACAAAGTCCTATTTCAAAATTTCAGAAATCCTTTACATTTTATCTGAATTTCATAGCAGTTTTAACCAAAATTTTCCTCAAAATTAACAATTTACACCCAACTGTATATTATCAAAGTCAGCAGTGATTCAGAAATCTATCAACAATTTTAAATGTAAATAGACATGGCATAGATGTTATTTGAAACCGTTCAATTTGAGATGATCAAATCTAATTTAGTAGAAGCTTCTATATCACATACACCATATTGTAGTAAAGCAGGAAGGCCATATGACTCTACATTAAAGAAATCCATAATTCACTATTGTTGAATCGAAAAAATCAAAATTATTGATTAACTAATTTACCATTAACCATATCCAAAAATTTACCAGGAATTAGGGTCTACTTCAGCTTCTCCCCCTGTTGATATAATAAAATTCTCATTTTGAAAACAATTTGGAATCTATGTCACTTTTATATAATAATTTGCTGAAAAACCAAAATATCATAAGATGTTCCACCATTTCTCCAAATCTTCCATCTAGTATTCAAACTAGACTGAGATTATGTAAATTTCAAAGTTCCATCTGTAATGTCTTATCTTTATAACATCCCCCTGTGTTTTCTTATTTCCAAAAGAAAAACAATTTAGAGGTGGAAAAACAAAAATGGAAGAACTTACCCCCATTATGCTAAAATTTCAACATGTCCAATCAGTCACCCATATGAAATATAAACCAAGTTTATTTAGTTAGAATTTAGGTTAGTTTGTTAGTGTTGTTAGTCAAAGTGGATAACACAATTTCCTAATAACTACATCTATCTGCTTTAAGCCAAGGCTGAATTCTCGTTTCATATTAATTTCACTGCACAAGCAGAAGATTCAGCTTCAACCAGATTGTGACACCAAAATATGAAATCGTCATTACCTTAAAATTGTCCCTTAAAGCAGTAATAAAAACATATTTATGAAACAAAACCTTCAGTGTACCTAAATAGTTTAAAATAAGAAAAATATCACACAGCTACACACTAAACTGAGGTCATATTTACATAGAGCATCCTAAAACCCATCAAAGGCCATCTGCCTACACATTCACTCTCATTCACACTCAAGCAGACTCATCAACACATTGTAAGAAAGATGCAGGATGTTACCCCAGATTTCAAACCAAAATTCATCCTGTAAAAGTCTTAAACACAAATATTATAACACCATGGTTGAAAAAAATAATAAAAAGACATTATTATCCAATAGTTCTA
Organism: Cyprinodon tularosa; assembly: GCF_016077235.1. Taxonomy (NCBI): domain Eukaryota; kingdom Metazoa; phylum Chordata; class Actinopteri; order Cyprinodontiformes; family Cyprinodontidae; genus Cyprinodon; species Cyprinodon tularosa. The sequence continues at coordinate 3,280,923 of NW_024037781.1, read as the reverse complement.
ATATTGTTCAGTTTTGAGTGAACCTTTTTAAAAACTCCAAATTATACACACAACCGTATTTCGTGATAGCCCACTGTTATTAAATGGCTACCTATACCCCCTGTAGGAAAACCCAAAAACCGTTCATGTGGTCATGTAATATGCGAAATGGGCTGCACACGAAGATCGTCCTACAAGAAACAAAGTCATTCATTAGCGTTTCAACATGTCCCACATTAACAGTGTAGAAAACACTGTTACGCAGAAAAACATCCATATGTTCTCATTTTTGTTCTCTTACAATCAGTGAGGGTGTTCCATCCTGTCAGGAAACCTAGAAATTTAAGTGATTGTCAATGTTACAGTATTATAATAAACAATTGGATCATTCCAGTGCTCAAGCCTGGAACTGATGCAACACATTTCACCCGCTGAGAAAGTAAAAACATCTGTAAATCTGTTATTTTGTACTTTTCATTTCAACACAAAACACAGTCCTAAAGCAATTCACATCAAAATCCAAGAATCCTGAAAGCGTGAGCTGGAAATAGCACAGAACTGAAGCACTCCCAAAATGCAAATAAGGGGGGTCAATCAGTCCCCCCGCTGTGAAACAAAACTTGCATCCAAAACGGAGACACCGCTGTCCCACAGAAGCACATTTTAACAGAAAGTTAGTAATACAACATCCAGCAAAAATATTTAACAATATTTCAGAACACAATCTTGAAACACAAATCACTTCCGCACAATCTCAGCACAATTCAGACACAGACAGACGAATAGACAGCAGCGCGCGGTGGGACATAGGCTACAGTATAACGGGGGAAGACAGACACACAGCCACAAACACAAAGAAACATACAAAACACAGAAACACAGACAACGTTGTAGTTCAGTCAAGAAAAGACAGAAAAAAAAGAAAAGAAAACGTCAGGAGCCGGCTAAAAGAATGTATGACGCATCTTTTAATTGTCCAATTTCAATTTTACAAATCCCTTTTATTCTCATTTCAACTTCTCAGTCCTACACTTCAGAGCTGGGTCAAGCTCGAGGCGAAAATAAGCCTCAATTTAGTTTATTCGATCACTCAATCCGCCCAGTGACAAAAGGTTTTTTTCTTTTTCAGCTGGGGAGAGCGATTGAACCCGTATTAAATCAAATAATTTATTTTAGTCCTTTATACTATAAGCAACCCGCTTAAGGGTGCCAAAGAAAGGTGATCCAACCTGCTATTAGTCCTTTATTTTCCACGAGTGATACAACTCGGTCCAATTAACCTGCTATTAGTCCTTTTCCATGAGTGATACAACTCGATCCAATTAACCCAAATAATTATAAGTCCACTGGAGATGAGTCGAAATCTCCGGCTGATACAAGCCAAAACTAACCAATACACAAATTTCGAAAATACTTTTTCTAGAGGCCCAGGCATTGCTCCTCAGGGTAAAAAGAATAAATTAATCTTTATTAATTAATCAATTAATTAATTAATTATTCAATCAATAAAACCTTCTTTTAAAAAACCCAGCTTAAGTCAGAGTTAACGTAAAGGCTCTGTTTGAACTAGCCACAGTTCCCTGTAATGTGTATTTATTCAAATCCTTAAACAACTGACTCTTTTAGAAGGGATTTTATCTACCTCTGCAGCATCTGAATTCTGTGAGGCCGCACACAGCAAATCAGCCCCGGTCCGACCACATGGCGCTTCAGACAACTAAAAAATAATCAAATACTGTCTTACCACACCGAAGCGTCGGGCCGAAACGGATCAATCAGGACCAAACAGCCGCGCGCCGAGATTCCAGAACCGGCACGAGCCCCCAATTGTAAAGGAAGAAAATATTCTAACATAGTTAACTTTGGAAAAAGATTGGCTTCTGATTCTTCCCTTCCCCAGGTCCACTCGGCGAGCTGCGTTTGGTAATAAAACCAACATTGCGTGTTGACGTCACAGAATTACAGAGTTTAATCCAATATAAGACAATGCATACACTTTAGAAATAAGACAATGCACAAACCTACACCAGAAACTGCAGAACAACAGAGACATACATTCCATTACCTGACATAGGAGGAAAGAAAGCAAAGAGTACAGAGACATCTTTGGAGAGTTGCAAGGGCAAATCTGATCTTTTTCTTCTATTTAGAAAGCTTTATCCTCTTGTATCTAATCCATTCAAAAAGGGGCTGGCCCTCGGTCCTCCAACCAAACGCCATCTCTGACACTGCTAGGGCTTCCCCTTATTTACTGCAAACATATTCTTAGGGTCATAAAACACAAGATAAGCTTTCACAGACAGCTTGTGGAATGCGGGGGGCCTCACCATAAATTTTCAGGAACAAACTTAAATTTAGTAATCTGGTTCAAGGAAAGGTTATCTTCACAAACTTGTTCAAAATAAGAAATATGTTCAAGTGAGAGTGTTTACACATGCCATAAGATTAACTGTAATAAAGTCTAAAAAATAATCATTTTTCTTTAACACTAGCTTATGGAATATATGTGAAAAGGAAGCCTTTCCAGACATGATATTGTTTCTTTTATATTAACCTTTGAACAACATTAATGAGGCAAACTTTCCTCCTGACCTCAAGGTCCACCAGTTTCAACCCTCCATGCCCATAATACTGCAAAGTGTAGGTAATGAGAGCTTTGGATTCCCACCCTTCCATAGAAACCTCCTGGTCATAGCCTTCAAATCCTTCAAAACCCATTCTGGACACCTTATGACCCTAAACAGATAATTACATTTGGAGTAAATGAGACTATTCAGGACCGAAACTTTACCCTTGAGCACCAAATTACGAAAGTTCCAGAAGTTTACTATGCTCCGCGCGCATGTGGTTGTGCTTGCCATCCCTTCATCCTTTCCTAGGTGAATGCCCAAGATTTTAATCAAACCTTCTTTTACCATAAGTTCAGTGTCATCTGGATTAAGGCATGCACTGCCCAAAGCCATTATCTTTGATTTGTTAATGTTAATTTTAGCCCCTGAGGCACCACCATACCTTCTCACATGATCTAGCACCTTATTTACACTTTCTAAATTAGCAATGAAAACAGTGATATCATCTGCTTATTGGAATATTAAACTGTTGCACTTACCCGGCATAGAAACCTGCGTGATAGTTATGTTAAACTTGATAAGACAGCTAAGAGGCTCTGCTACTAATGCATACAGCAAGGCAGAGAGAAAACAACCCTGCCTTACTGACCTCTCAACTTTAAATACATCAGTTAATGAGAGATTAGGGTTCACTGTACTCATAGAGCTACTATACAGCAACCTAATCCAAATGATAAAACTAGGACCAAAACCAAACTTATTTAAAACACTAAAAAGTCTTACAGCTGACACCACCAACATGGTTAACATTTAACTGACAGCAATAATAATGAACACTAAGGTTACAACTATGTCCAGCGGTTTGCTCAAGATTTTAATTATTACATTGTTTAATCTAACTAAAATAGTTTTATCCAACTAGATTGGTGTTTTTCCAACCAATCTATTCTTAGAATATATCCAAACTCTATCCAAGTGACCGCAACTCTCCTACAAACCTGTACATCTTGACTGATTAGTGAGGCTTTTTAAATGCCTGGCTGGCACCTGGGTTCGCTGGTGCACTGGTGGTGCTTGGCGTTTCAGGGTGGATGCCCGGGCGGGTACTGGCTTATTCCTGGCGTCTGCTCTGCAGGGCCTCGGGTCCCTGTGACCCGTGGCCGGATCCACTTCGGGTTGGCTGGCTGCCGGCGGAGCCCACGGACTCATCCCCGCAGCGCCTGGGGGTAACGGCATTGCGATGTCTGGGGGATTCCTCGGGGTCATCTTTCCTCCTCCCTTGGTGGGGGGGCGGATTTCCTGGGGTCCCTCTGGGCGTCTGGGGCTTTTAGTCCCCTTGCTCACCTTGGTACTTGGGAGGGGCGCGTCTTCGGCTCTTCACAACCACTATTGAGCATTTTTTCTTTGGATAAACTTTACATGCACAAGTGCACTCTCACAAACAATTACAGGTGTTTGGCTCCAGGTACTTAGAGATCCACTTCTATACGGAAAGCCCATATTCTTATCTTCTCAGCTACCACAGTATACATGGCAGATTAGATAATACTACTTATACTTCAGCGATAGTACCAAGGTGGTACTTTATTGTATCTCTTATCTGTATCTGTTGGTTGTGCTGTTCTTTTTACATCTCTTTGCAGGTGATGAAGCAGACTGAAGATGTTTTATCATTATCTCCCTTTTATCTCCTCTTTCTTTAATCTTTTCTCATTTTTTCCTGTTTTTCCTTCCTGTTCTACTTACATTGCAGTGTCCATATAATCTGTAATACCCCTTGCATCATTTTTTATGATAAAACTATATGCATCAAGCGGAACACTATGGCAATAGCCGTACTGCTCCACTTGTGACAGCAAAATCTGCTGGGCTCTTTTTTGGCATCAAGACTATTATTCTTATTGCTACGTTGCCAGAAAGGACACTGTTAAATAAATAAATAAATAAATGCCTGTCGAGTTTACTATCAATCAATAAATTATTTCAAAAATGTATCTTCACAAGCAAATAATTTCAATTTCTAATATATATGCTTTTCTTCTGACATTGTGGAAATATCTTTAATATATCTCCATGTGCTACAGTACAAAAATAATTATTGTGTAGGCCTACATCAGTAAAAAAGGTTGTGTGTCTGAAATAATGGATATATGACAAATAGTATATTAAGCACAATAAAAGATTTGTATAAAGACCTTCTTGTTTGTCATGTTTCATTTGAAGGACTCAAATCCAAGACTGATATGTAGCTTTGTACTTGATAATAGAATAAATAAATTAAATGGGTGGTCAAACAGATGAATCCTTGGAGAGATGATAATGACAAAAAACAATCGTCTACATGGTATTTTGAACACGCAAACAACTTTAAAACATCTCATCTGTTAGATATTAATGAACTCTTACTGTATATTTGTAATTGACTTAACACTACATACAGGAAAACTTCTACAACTTAGACGTTTAAAGAATTAAAGACCAAAAAAAAAGAAATTTGAAAAAAGAAAGACCTGTTGGGACGAAAACAAAAAGAAAACCCAAACACCTAGAAATTGTGACAGCCTTTAAGTTGAATAAACTCTGTGGACTGCACGGGTCGTTTCCTCCAAAGGAAAAGCTGAAGGAGGTCCCCTGCCACCACATCCTTTACCCGAAACAGCCCAGCGAACACAAAGGACACCCAGCAGCATTAAGCTGTCGGCAAGGACAACATTCAAAAAATTTATGACCCTTGACCTTTATTGTGTCTGTGCAGGCTGGGGGCTTGACGCACAAAGAGGTGCGAGAGCGTTAATGACTCTTGACTGTACAGTTAGGGTTTTTCAGCCACACCAGCTATGATTTGATTTTTATACACTCTCCAACTCCAGTGTGTCTATAAGAAGAGAGCGAAAGTGTAGAACTGAGAGAGATGGTGGGGGGTGGGGTTTTTCTTAAATCCTTGCTTGCTTAATTATAAACCTCTCTGGCTGTCATGCTGTTTTCCTGTGTCCCAAGAGCTTCTGTTAATATTTTATGCCACTGTCTTGTTCTGAGTAAAGATGGCCAACCAGCAATTAGATTCATCCTTAGAAGACCTTTGCAGGGATAAGTAACTCTCTGTGGGTACAAGATTGTGTTTTTCTATCAAGAAAAAGACATAACAAAAAAAAAAAAAAAATAAAGAGCAGTGCTTATTTTAGCTTGTTATTTTTATTTCCTTCCTTAGATTGCTCCTCAATTCAGGTGTAGCTTTATTTTGTACAAAGGTCATATTCAACCACACAGATACTGAAAAAAAAAAAAAATTAGTATAGAATAAGACGTACAATTATCAATAATCGCAGTGTTGTAAAAATACTTTAAAACTTTAGATATCCATCCATTTCTTGCCATAATTTATAGTTTGAGATCACCAAAAATTCTAAAAATATCCTGAGTACAGTAGCAGCCATTCAAAACGACCCTTCCCAGTTAAACGCCAGCTGAATGGCAGCCCACTTCCCTCTAACTACCAGTAAAATCCATTCCAACTTCCAGCTACCAGAGTTACCCCCTCTTGGATATTTTTTTTTGTTCTGACTCCATCCTTTCATTGACCAGGAGATAATGCTTCACTTTAGATCCTAATGTCCACAAATCATATAAGAATATATAATACAAGGATTGATGTTTAAAAAGGAATTGTAGGGGACCAGCCAAGGGTCCATCAAGGAAATTGGGGAAATTTTGAATGGTTACTACTGTAGATACAAAAACAGTATCCCTTAAAAACTGGAATCATAATTTAAACATTGTTTTCACTTTTAGGTTCTAAACTTTTGTCTGATACAATGTTTTGTAAGCTGAGTAGCTTAGCAATAGCTAAATAAATCTATAAATCACTTTAGCCTTCAACCTAAATAATGATTTCTTACCAAAATCTCCAAACATGCCTGTTTAGTTCAGTTATTTCTCTACTTGAGCTGCCCTTTACTGACTACATGTTTCAAAGCAGATGAGTCATTTCTACACCATAATTAATTCATTTGAGTACAGCCATTCTGTTCGGTTTCAGATAGATTACCAAAAACAGCATGCATGGAAGAGACAGGGAAAAATATATATATATTTTTTTTTTTGCTTTCTTCACTCATACCATCTCCGTCTAAAAAAACAAAGCAAAAAACAAGAGGGAGAAATACATAAAGAAAAACTATATCCACATTAAAAAAACCTCCACACAAGTCATGTCATCATTCTTTACAGAGCAAACAAAACAAATAAACTCCTGCATCAGACCTGCGTGCACTGGGCTTATTTTCTCATGAGAATGATTGCTACCACTGTAACCCAGCCAAGTTCTTAATAGTACAAATGTGACCTTTACCTTCCTTCTGAGGGCCCATTGCTGTCCTCTTATCAGGCTGTCCTGGACCTCTACTGCTTTCTCTAGCTGCACTGACCTTTATTTATGCCAGCGTGGGGATGTAGTCTTGTCAAGTCTTTGGGGGACTTGATGCCCCTATTGTGGAAAAAGGCCCTACTAAAAAATTGTCCAAAGTTTTAAGTGAAGTTTCTCTCAACTCATAAAGCAACAAACCAGTTCCACTCAATAGATATAGTCTGAAGAACTATAAAAAGGAGTTTCTAAAGACCCAAAATATATTACCTGGATTTATACAAGTGAGGTAAATTTAAGGACACAATGCAATGAATGAAGACATATATCACGTATGTTCAACATAAATCAAGACTAATTAATGTTACTTAACTTTCACCAGCTTAGCCATATCTGACAGTCTTTCTATTTTCTTTTAAAAAACAATGACTTAGAACTGTGTCTAATACAGATTTGAGCATAAAAAAACATTTGAAAATTCAATAGCGTGTGCAAAGCTGACAGACTAACCGGCTGGCATGTGTGACATGCAAAATACAAGGCAAAGCCCATTTAGTGCAGTGGTAGACAATATTGATTCTCCAGTCTCATGGTTTACAGCTTTTGCATGCATCTCTGCAAAGGCTAAATTATATCCTCAGCATGTCAGCAGGTTCAGCAGAGGCCTGGCCATCCAACATAAATTGGGTTTTGGTGTGTTGGAGCAGGGACGTGTGGAAAAGCATCAGGACTGTGGCATGCAAGGACTTATGTTGCCTCCCCCTGACTGTTATCTGATCCAGATGGAGATGCAATTAAGTGTAACTGCAAGGGTATTTTGTTTTTTAAGCCATTTATCCAAATGAGTATGATGTTTTGGGAGAGCATCGGGAACAACTTTTGAAAGTACACTGCAGAATGTAACAATTGAACAATGAAAGTTTCATGCTTTAGTGTGTAATTGCGGCTGCATCTTTTTTTAACAATAACGATATAGCTTCACCTACCTCTGTAACCCATAGGTGGCTCTTTGATGTCATCTTACTGTGTTTGCATCACATAAGCCGTCTGCTCATGTCCAGGGTTTGTCAGTTGTTTGGGTATGATTCTTGTGGAGCAGGCCTGTGTTTGCTTTTATGAATATGCAGAACAATACTGGGAGGAAAAAAAGAAATGTATCAAACCCGAGGAAGATTTCATACAGGTGTATATTTAAAGATGTTTTTAAGGTCAGGTGCAAAGTGCAAAAATGTCTGCAGTCACTGGGGCAAAAGAGATGCAAAGGTTCAATGACAGGAGTGAGGAAATATTGTGTGTTCCTATTAACATATGTAGAGTGTCAAAAATGGTAATAGAAGAGACACCTTCTAGCAAGAAATTTTTTTTTTGTTAAAAATTCCTTGGGCAACTGTTTTGTTTTTTCTTGGTGGGGTTGCATCTGGATACATCATTTCAGTATACCAGTTTAGACAGTGGTGTCTTCCATAGTAGATGTTCTGGTGTGATGTTCCATATCACCAATTCCTGTAAGTTTAGGGGTGCTATGGAAGGGAATTTGTTACTTTCTTGACCTACATCTATCCGTAGAAATGTAATCACATCATCAAATCAAGAGGAAAAGTAGCCACCATGTATATCTTTAAATAAAAATAGGTTTTGTACAGAGCAGCCTTTATTACCATGATGACCTCTTTTATTGATGGGTAAGTGGAAATATTTTTGTGTTATCCAGTGGTGAATTCATTATTCAGGTAGTGGCAAAATCATGAACAAGTCTGTCTGGAGTCACTTTAATTTGTTTAAAGATCTTTGTTGATTTCCTACTTTGCAATTACTTCAAACTTGTGGAAATCCAAAAACGATTGAAGAAGATATGACCATTTAAATGCTGGCACTCAAGGTTTCAAAAGTTCTTTAAAATCATCCTAAGGATGGTGCATGTGAAAGCAGAGGATGCAACAGTTTGTGTCCTAGAGTAGTAGCGATTCATAATATCCCTACTTTCCTTGATGGGCCCTTGACTGGTCTCCTACAATTCCTTTTTAAATCAATCTTTGTACTAAAGAGAAGCCTCATCTCCTGGTCAGACTCTGTAATTCAGTGAAAGTGGGGAGTCAGAGTAAAAAAAACATGCATGCCCAGGAGAAGGCCAGTGGCTGGAAGCTGGAGGCGATTTTGTAGGGAGCTGCAGGGAAGTGGGCTGCAATTCGGCTGCCGTTTGACTGGAAAGGGACATTTTGAATGGCTGCTACTGTAACTTGTGGCTGGAAACAACAACTCTGTATTGGGCTAAATAAAGTCAGAGAGTCACGTGGTCTTCTCCTGAATGAGCTGGCCCCTGCCCCACTTAAAAATCTGAAAACAACTGTGGCCGCTTCACGCAGATACCTTAACCAAGTATTCCCTGCAGCAGCAGGTTACTAAAATATTTAAAACAAGATTCACCTCCTTAACACTTAACTTAAAAAAATATTTATTAAATTTTAATAAAAAAATATTTGTAAAATAGCAGACTAAGAACTTGGTAGTTAAACGCCGATGCAACTATAGGCCTGTAGCTATGTTACCACCACTGCAGCACTATTGCGCAAATCATTTAGACACTGCCTTGGTTCATTGTCTTCATTTAAACCAAATTGCTGAATTTGTTTATCACCACACAACAGCTTCTTTGTAGCAACCTATGTATTGATTATCATCCAAAGTTTTCAGGTTGTTCAAGGTGTTCCTGTCTACTGCCATCAAAGTACAAAAATATTTTTGTCATATTAACACTAGGCTATTTCACCTGAATATTCTTTTTAAATGTCGTAGCAGTGTAAGAAATTGATAGATGAACTTATTTAATGAAAGATAAATAAGAAAGTGCCCATTTTAGAACCACCTCTATGCAATGTAAATAATAGCTCACCGTATTTAAACAGAACTAAGTTGCAGAAGTAGCTTGGTGGCAGAAGCAAACTAGAAATGCCAGTGAAAAGGTGTCCATACAGTAGCTTGCCACAATACTTCCTTGTCATGATTGTGCCCTTTGTGGACTTCTGTTTATGTTTCTTTTTAAGTTTTCAGTTACAGTTTGATTTTTGATATTCTGTGTTTTCCTGATCTTTGATTTGTAAGTTGTTTTTTTTTTCAAAGTTATTTCTGTATTTCTTTTGTGTCTGTAGGTTGCATCATGACTACTGTTTGGTCTGAAATTACCATGTTTCATAGGCCATCTTAAAATACAAGGTAATCCAGTCTTACAGGTTGCAGAAAGGTGTCACTAAATGTGAGACAATAAGATGGTATTTTGGAGGTTGGTGATTGATCACTGATCTGATAGGTATTAACCTACATTTTGAATCTGGATCCACAAAACACTAAAACAATCTTCCCCCACAGTGCAACTTCTGAAACAGTTAGAGGAACAAAGTCACAAAACAAAACAGTGGGCAGAGATAATCTGATCAAGTTTTATTTTAAGCTGAGGAGGACCTACTAAGAGATTCTCAAACCCTGTCATTGGGAGGAATTCTCATTAGTAGGAGGCAGTGAAGTTCAATATTGACAGCCAGGAATGGTGATAACATGTCTAATTTTCTGTGTGCCTTTTTTATTACTTCTGTTCCAGTTTACCACAAATTGAAAAAATGTCTGGAATTTGACTGGGGCAAATTTTAAAATAAAAACTCAAAACACATATTTAACCTTCACTTTTCCTAAATGATAAGAAAGGAAACCTGTAGTCGTTGTTAATGAGCCCCACTGGTGGTCATTCAAAACTCTCACTTTCTCTCTCCTTAAGGACTGGACAGCAGTTCAAAAGCAAAATAACACCAGCTGCTGTCCAATTGACATGTCTGTCTCAAATACTTAAGATTTCATTCAATTTCTAGGAGGAAAGGACAGAAGTGGTGTGTTCCATTAAAGCAGCCAAGAAGAACACATTACAGTTTATGAGAGCAGCAGTTCTTTGAATTAATCTGAATCAACAGAATCAGTACGTTTTTTTGTTATTGTTGTTTTCTAAGGATTTATTGACCAAATAGAGTTTTGGGGTTTACGGTCGAAATTAGCTGTTTCTGTAGCATAGAGTGCTATTTACAGAGTTTTAATTATCTTTTTTTGCTCCTTTACAGGTACATTTATTACAGTAATCATTTGGCTTTAATGACATTAAGTGTGTAAATCAAAGACCTTTAAAGGACTTTTATGTTCCCTGAAAATAAAAACCGTAAATGCATATCAGACAAACTTTTTAGGGTCTCTTTTACCTTGTTTAGAGGTTCTTTGAACTAAAAGTTAGTTTGCTCAAATAAAAATAAAATGCTTCTCTATGGTGACTTTTAGATAAAATAAATAAATAAAACAAATAAATTTCCAGGTTGCATATGAAACAAACAATTACACAAGTCACTGTAAGATACATTCCAAATAATCTCTGTCCTATCTCCTTTCAATGGTACGTTATGTGAGCACTGTAGGTATAATGACACCACTCAGTGTAATTCTTGTACTGCGTAAATGAGGGCGTGATTTGCTCAGGCCACAACACATGCCCAAATTTCTGTGAGTTCCAGGCTCTCACTCCTCTCTAAGTGCACATTTATGCTTATTAATTTCCTATAGAGCTGGCTATAATGTGTTTCGCAGCGCAATGATGCCCATGTCTCATGCCTTCCGCTATAAAGGGGCAAAAACAGAGGAAAAGTAAGTGAGATTCCCCACCTTCTTCCATCATACAACCTGCTGCTACAGGGAGGTGTAGAAAAGGGTGGTGCTGTTACAACTGCTCACAACCTGAGCAGCAACTCTGACAAGATTTATAGTCAAAAAAAATGGGGATGGTATAATGGAAAACTTCAGGAGTTTTGAAACTGTGACTTTTTCATACTAGTATACCATAAACCAGATCATGCATACTCCATTGTATCTGTGCCTTCAAGTCAAGAGATTATTCTCTTTTTTTCAATTTCTGAAAGAATACCAGGTCTGTCTGTATGAAGACAGTAATGCTGCAAAGTAAACTCACTCTGACTACCCAAAGTTTTCAAGATGACATGAAGTAACACACAGAAAATGCTCATTTAGATAAGATGATCCTCCAACATTTTCACCTGCTACCAATTACACAGATAATCTTATTTTATCATCTGCAAAATTCCTGCCAATTGCATGTGATATTTTCATCCATGCATGTAAATTGGCACTTATTAGGCAACTTGGTAGATAAATGCCTTATTATTTTTTATCTGCACCTGTTTGTGTTGCACTGTTGAAACCACCACGGACCGTAATACTGCAATCATGAGATAAAATCCATAAATAGGAAGCCTTTTAAAACTATAAAATAAGACTACAAAAATAGTAGCTTTAATAAAGTCTATGTTCACTAAAATAAGAAATCAGGAATTGCTTTATTTTAAAGAAGGGTTTAGATGTACAAGGATTTTGCTTTGGTCATCATGCGCTCAACGTGGAAAAGCAAACACATATTTAAATAAAAGTTGTGCAGGAAGAGCACCATAACAGTGTGAAATTAGAGTAAATATTATGCTTAAACATATTTGCTGGGATGTCAGTTTTTTGTTGGGTTAGGGATAGGCCTGAGACCTTGTTAATGAGGTTACTACAGTAGCAGATGGGAAGAAACTGTTTTTGTGGCAGGGGTTTCTGGTTCTGATTGACCACAGCCTTTAGCCCGAGGGGAGAGTCTGAAACAGTTTGTGTCAGCTGCAACCTTACAAGCTTGCCTCTGGATTCTAGAGGTATACAGTTCCTGAAAAGAAGGAAGATTTCAGCGAATCCCCCTCACTGCTGAGCAACATGTTGATACAATGAAGCCTGCCCTTGTCAACTTGTGGTGGCAGTATACAGTAGTAGCCATTCAAAATTTCCCCACTTTTCTTGATGGTGCAATGGCTGGTCCCTTACGATTAATTTTTAAACATCAAGATTTGTACTAAAATATTTTTTTATGTCATGATTTGTGGACATTAAGATCTAAAGAGAAGCCAAATCTCCTAGGCAGACCCTGTAATTTAGTGAAAGGGTGGAGTCAGAGAAAAAAAATTTGCCTTCTGCTGGGAGTTGGAGGGAAGTGGGCTGCCATTTGCCTGGCATTTGACTGGGAAGGGCCATTTTGAGTGCCTGCTACTGTACAAGGTGGTGATAGAGAAGAAGAATGACTCATTGATGGCTGCATAAAAGGTTATAGTTTACCTCCATCAAATTGAGGTAAACTATAACCATTAAGATAACCATTAAGACATTCTATAAGTCCCAATTTGTTAATATAGTTTCAAGGAATCATACAGGGTTAATAAACCTTGTTCTGCAGAAAAAGGTAAAATGACTTTTGGAGGAAAAGTCTAAGTTTGACAATATCTGGGTGAAAAGGAGGCAAATAACTGCTCTTGCTAAGTTTCAAATGCTCAGATGACATACTTAAATAGATGTAAAATAATATGGAACTGCTTTTCTCTATGGTGAATAGAAAAAGTTTGAAGTGATAAAACAAAAAAAATTACCTTTCAGTCTGCATTCAATAGAGGTCATTTTCTTATTCCATGCAGTTTTGAAAATCTCCTCCAAGTATAGAAGATTCATTGTATCTACAATTAAGTTTAAAGGTATAGAGGACAATCTTTTTTTTCAGGAAGGATCATCTAAATAAGTGGTCCTACGTGCTTGTCCAATTAGCTTTTTTCCGCATGCGCACTTAAAGGGCGTACATGTGTGGTGAGCTACGGTTTTTGACAGTCATTGAAGCTTGCCTTTCTCACAGCGGTTCTTTGAAAATGGCAAGAGTCATAAGAGAAAAAGTGCCTAAGAACTGTATGAGTGTCATGATGGGTTCACAAGAGAGACCCAAGTATGCAGAACCCACGAAAAGGAAACTGAAGTGAAAGGTTTAACAAGTTTATTGTTTCACAAGCACAGAGTAATCACAGGTTCTGGTTCAGGCCTGGGGGGCAGGTTCACTGGAGTCTGTGTGGGAGAGAGTTCAGTTAGCGTAGCATCAAAAGAGTTTGACTCTGAGAGATTCAGGTTTGTACCTTGAGGGTTCTTGGTTTAGCTTTGGGAGGAGAACTGTTGGGTCCAGAGAATGTTTGTTCTGCAGAGTCCGTTAGCTGCTTCAGCGTCTTACTTCTAGAAAGAGGGCAGACCTTGGTTTTGAGTCTCCAGCTCTTGGTCCAGAGCTGCATGGAAATCCAGAGAGGAGTCTTCTGGTTTGGCTCAGAGGGCAGACTCGGCAGGTTAAGCTCTTCCAGAGCTTCACAAGAGAAAAACAGGTTTCCTGAAAGTAGAGACAAAAAGAGTTAGAATCCAGTCTGGATTCAAGGTCAACAAAGTGCTCAGAAGGATCTTGGCTTCAGTGCTAACCAACTGAATTCAACACTGCGACATTGAGGCAAGGTCTGAAGACAGCTTATATAGTGTGGATCCTCTGATGAAGGAATGAGCCTCAGCTGTGCAGGAGGCTAGGCAGAGGAGGATCCACGGCGGACTCTGCTGGAGGAAGGTGGTATTACTCCAGCTCCCAACAATGAGAAGAAAAGAAAGGCCTCAGAAGAGGCAGATATTTCCTGGAATATTTCCCCCTTAAAGCATTATGGTATTTGTCGTCATAGGCTGTCGCTACCCTACAGCAGCGACTAATAACAAAGATGGTAAAGGCACTGTGCGGTGGAGGAGGAGTTACGTGCACAATAGCAAAGTGATCATCTCTCCCAATGAATGTAAGTTATCCGAGTTTGCTATACAGTCCCAGCTTTGTATAGTGATTTCGGGGATTTATGAATTAGGACGGAAATTCGGGCACAGTAACCTTCTCGCATGCATTTAATAGGCATTCCCTTCAAGAACGTGGAACCTAGAAATTAATTCTACCTAAATATTTCATTGTACAAAGAGCTCAGAAGTTACACTGAATCCTATTTTGTTTTCAAATTTTCTTTGCTTGTATGAAGAATCATATTTTAGGAATAGGCAACATAACTCTATTAATTACTCTTGTAACATATTTGCGTAACTACCTGAATAAAAGTTAGCAGTATCTGGTATTTTAACTGGCGAAGCCTTTACCAAAAATGCAAACCGGCAGAAGCCTTTAACTGTTTAATGAAGCTATGCATAATAAGAAAGTTTTAGTTTATTCTCTGAAATGTATAAGTAATGTGTTGTGAGAAGAATTTTGAGCTTATATATCCACTGTTTGGCAAGTAGCTCTTTTGAACAAATGTCAGGAGAAAACTTAGCTGAAGTTATCCAAAAATTCACAGTAGAAGGGCATCAGGGTGGCAATCTCAAGTGTGGTAACTCACTGCAACAAATATCAGCAGGGTTAACAATGCATTATAGTGATCTCCTGTCTAGATCTAAAGCACACGGGAGGTTTTACGAGCAATAAAAATAGAAAAAAGTGCAAGAAAAAAAAGTATGATACTCTGTGAAGCAGCAATGGGAGACATAAAAGAAATAATCACAGATGAGTCAGATGGAACTGAACCACCTGTCAAAAATAAGGAGAAAGATCACCATCAGATTCCTGTTTGTTTGGGGATTACAAAAGGTAAATTACTGCTCTGGCTGGCAATTGAAATAGAGCAGTAAAAGCAGCACTGCGCCACTTCACAGGGGTTGGTTACATACTAGGGGAGGGAAATAAATATGTCAATATGGATGCTATGCCTGAATGTTTGTATCACATTTGTTCATAGTTGCATTGCTCGCTGACCTGTTGTAATGCTTTACTTTATGTTAACCCATGTTAATATATTTTCAACAACTTTTACATTTTTACATTTAAATTCAACACAAAATAAAACCATACATAATTTGTAGTCCGGCATATTTGGG
Source organism: Cyprinodon tularosa (assembly GCF_016077235.1). Taxonomy (NCBI): domain Eukaryota; kingdom Metazoa; phylum Chordata; class Actinopteri; order Cyprinodontiformes; family Cyprinodontidae; genus Cyprinodon; species Cyprinodon tularosa. Next base: position 3,265,191 of record NW_024037781.1, on the reverse strand, counting down.
TGGTTTTACTAATACAATTAATCCTTGGACATTTATTTTTGTTTTTATTTGTATGTTTAGAGCCCTTTTGATGAAAAAAAAAAAATCCCTTTATTTAATCTTTCTTACTAGACACTTGAAAGTTTTAGATCAAAACTATTCAATCTTTTGGGGAGTGACGGCTTAGTGATGAGGGCATTGTGCTTGAAATCCTGAGGTTCTGAGTTCGAGCCCAAACACCACAGACTGCCACTCCGGTACCCTGAGCAGGACACTTAACCCCACACTGCTCCCCAGGCGCTGCACAATGGCGAGCGGATGCATAAATGCCGAGAGTGATTTTCATAGTTCTGTACTTGTGACAGTGTAATGACAATAAAAGCTGGAAAAAAATAAAAAATAAACTTTAGTTCCTAGGGAAAAGTAACACTAGAACATGATGATCCCACTCAATCAATAATTAGGAGATCTATGTGCTTTTGGTTATATGCAGTGTTCTGTAAATGAAAGCTTTGTCTTTACACCTCCCAGAAAAATAGTTCACTAAAAACACTTCATAATGTATATGTATCAAATAACTATGAGACATGACAACTATTTTTGCAGAAATTATCATCTTACTCACACCAAAGAGATGGCTCATGTTACAGATGGCAGTGCTTACCGTTCCGGCTTGCTTCTCCATGTAGTTGGCCCTGAATTGCAGATAAAGAGGCATTTTTTACAGACAGCCTGCCACATCATATACATTTGTAAATGAGGAGTTATTTCTGGCTCCAGTCATATCAAAATATTACACTGTTTTTTAGATCAAGGCCTTTCTAAATGCACAGCGAGACATATCTCACTATTAAGAAGTATCCACTCTGGCTATGCTCTCATTTCATTCCTAATTTTTGTCCTACAGTAATTAGATTAATTAAGAAAAGATTTGGGACATCATGAGTTTTGACACTTAACAGCCAAATATTATAAGGATTTAACAAACACTTACTGTACAGGAACCTTAGAAATAATCCTAACCCGTCTTTATGTCAACCCTTTTCAAAGTGTGTACTGTATCAAACTTTTATTTCTTAAATGAAAAATCTTTTTCTCACCTTTCAGAGATTCTAGCCTTGCCTGGAATATAATTATTTTTCCAGGAACCTTGCTAGTTCGCCTACGCAATCAAGTTGGTTCATTCAGTTAATTTTTGTGCCTAGTAAAACACAACCAGTCAGCTAACATTTTGAGCATTCCTGCACTTTCAGTGCAAAAAATTAAGACTTGAATAGGTATTTTCTTTCTTAAAATAAGTTAGTTTTTTCTAAAATAGGGGAAGAAAAATAACACACTTTGCCAATGGCACAAGACAACTTTCAAAATAAGAAAAAATAATTAAATAGGATTAATAAATAAGACAAAAACAAATGCATTTACTAATTTTACATGCATATTGTCTAATTATGTTTTTTTAAGATTAATAAAATTAAGGCAAAATATATTTAATTTAAGATATTTTTACTTATTTCTAGATCATCACTGTTCATCAGTTTTGGATTCAGCTTTTTGGTATCCTCCCTAAAACCTTTATGTCTTGCTTTCATAAAGTTTTAAGAAATTACAACTTCGATAAGAGCAGATTCTCAAATATTTTCAGTTTATCTCCTGACTGGAGAGGGGTATACAGAAAGACAGGGATTGTTTTTTGTTCCATTCTTATGCTTTTGCATCTAAAGAGGTAATTTCGATCCTTTGACAACATTTGAAAAAAGTTAGCTTTGGCTAATAAAGTCCTTCACACAACTGAATTTGTTAATCATTTTCATGTGAATATCTCTTTGGAACTTTGTGTCTCATATTGATGAGTTGAAAAGTCTGGATTTCTTTTTTCCAATGAACTAATTATTATTAGACATTAATTGGAGTTCATCAACAGTATTATTGGTAATCCAAAATATTGCTAAAAATAAATAAATAAAAAGCTGCAAAGTTAATGGTTTCTGCCTTACTTAGAACTCACACCAGATCATGATTAGTGAGTGGCTGAAATTATCATCCAGGTGATAAATTCTGTCACCTTGGGTGCTCAAAGTAGATCCAAAGAGTTCTGTAAAGGTCCCACAGAATGAGCTGGACAATAGTGTTGTACAGAGAGGGGTGGCTGTGTTTCCCTCGGTTGAGTATATCCTGAATAAAGGAGCAAGGATTAATAGAACAACTGCTGAAAGGACGTCTTCCCTCTTTCTTTTCCTGGACACCATGTTCCAACGCTGTTGCTTCAGATTTCATGTAGAGGTAGCTTTGAATGTTTTGAGTGAAACAGGTGCACTCTGAATGAAACACCTTACCTGGTTGTAGCATCACATATTTGAAATGGTAGCATGTTGTCAGGGGACCAACCAAACCCAGTTTCCCTGAAGCACTGTCTCATGCCTTGGGCTGTTTGGGCTGGAAATGCCATAAAAAAATGTGTCCATTTCTTTTTGTTTGCTATTTTACCTATATTCTATTTTAAAGCCATTAAAGATCATGTTTTATTGTATTTTCTTTTCTTTTCAGTGACTTAAGCAATACCTTCCCTGTATTAGAGGACACGATGCAGTTGTGGTTAAATTTTAGAAACGGTTTTATAGTTGTGACACTCATAGTCAGATTTAGCAAAGAGGCTAAAGTGCTGTAAGGTCCTGACACTGAGGAGTGTATTTGTTGATGCATTTTTTGATTTGTTTATTCAACAAGTGCCACAGTGGCCCTTCCTGACTGCAGACTGCTTTCAGTGTGCAAGGAAGCAATAAGGTGTAATGTTTTCAGAGGAACCATCATGTTTGAGTTTGCAAGAAATGTATCTCTTAAACATAACTGCTTATCATTTTCATCCTTGCATGTGCTATTGCTACCATAATCCAGTAAACAATTATGATTGTGTTATAAACCTAAAAGCGGATATTTAGGGGCTTTTATCTAAACCATAATATATTTAAGCACTTATAAAACAACCAAAAAATGCTGTACAGAAAAACAAATAAAATATCAATGATAAAAGACAAAACAGTTTAAACATAAAAACATAAACATCAACACAATCAAAGCAATAAAATGGGATAACAGGAATGAAAGGGTAAATTAAAGCCCACTGTCTTGCTAGGTGTCAAAAGCCAAAGAGAAAAGGAAGGTTTTTGACAAGAGATTTACAAACAGACAGAGAAGAGGCCTGCCTGATGTGCTGAGGCAAGTCGTTCTAGAAGGTTGGAGCTGTGGGGCGAAACAAGGTCCCCTCTGAGCTTCCGCTTAGTTTTATGCTCTCTTAGGAGCAGCTGATCTGAGAGTGAGTAGGTGTATAAAGATGTAGAAGCTCAGAGAAGTATGATGATGGCAAGACTACTCGGTGAAAAGGCGTAATGTAGCATTTTGAACAATATGGAGAGAGGAAATGGAGGAGGCACTACTGACCCCCACATAGAGGGCACTTTTAACAGTTGCAATAGGGGCCACTGTGCACCACAATCTAGCATTACATGAAGTGCTCAGTTTAGGATCACCCCACACATGGAAAAAAAATTTATTTCAGAAGTCGGAGGATGCAAAAAAGTTTTTATATCACTCTTGTAGATCTTCTGTGTTTGCTTCCTCAACTTTCTCTGCACTGTGACCATCCAATCACAGACGCGAGTCAGTGGCGCATCATATGTTTGTAAAGTAGGCCTCTCAGGAGTGACAGCGGTGACACCCAATCACACAAGAAAAGACGGAGGGCCAATCAGGAGCTTGGAAGCAATCTAGATTCAGGGAAATGGGCTTCAGCTTGAGCTGCAGTTTTTCGCTGGGTCCTAGTGCTCCACGAGTATCGGTATAGTGTAACATATCATTGTTTTTGGACAGTAAAAAGTGCAGCGGACAAAAACGGAACTTTGAAAAAGTGCAGGGGAAATGTCAACCCCTCATTGACAACTTCTTGTTGGGGAGTAGAATTCATGGTTTGATAATTTTTCTCAAACTATCGAGGTTGGAAAGAGTGAATTTCACCAAGACCTTCATAGTACTTTGACAGATCAGATCGAGTTCAGGCAGGTGAAATTGAGCCATAAGAATTTCTAAAGGGGCTTGAAAATAAAACATTTAGTGCAAGTATAAACACACACAAAAAAAAATACACATTTTCAGGATTTCAAATAAGTTCTTAATAGTACTAATGCACACTTTTATTTATTTTGGTGCATAGTGATATGCTGCATTGGAATTTGGCACCTGTTGTTGAGTACTTCTACTGTGGAGGGTTTTCTAAGGTGCAGAAGGAGGATTTAGTTCTGGGAACCCCTTATGCTAAAACCGTCAAAACTTGAAGTCTTGAATTCGTCCTTCTTTTTAACATCATTGGAAAGAGCAGTGAAAGTTTCTCTTTTTCCAAAAATTGTATTGTTGGACAAGATTTGTATTTGACATGCTTTACAGTATGAAATAACACAAGCATCCATATCCATTTAACCCCATGTAAAACTTATTAAATTTTACACTCAAAAGATCTTTGTATTCGTCAGTGTGAATATTTGGCCTTACATTTTCTTTTTACTTGAAAAAAAGACAAAAAAAAACAATCATTGCTGCTTTACCCCTTGTCTTTCTCCACTACTTTTATCGTTATGTACAAATAGAACACTCATGCAGAGATTACAGTCCTTCTGTTTTTAAGTAAGGACATTTTTATACAAAATCCTCAAATATCGGCCTCATCAGGAATGCTTTTTAGCTCCAGGTACCAGGAATTAATGAGCATTTTAGTGCTGCACCTGAACATCATCATGCAGCCTATCTGCACATCCAATTTCCCTTCAACTGGCTCTGCCTTCATTGTCTGCTAAACCCCCACTGGCAGTGAGGGATTGTTTTTGCTAGTTAATTGACAAGATCCTGATGCTATTCGACGTGCAGACAAACCTTTACTAGAACAAATGCACATGTGGTTTTCCATGCTGCTTTTTGTTACCTCATGCTGAACTTTGACTTCTCATAGTGATGTATGTTTATTTAAGAAGTTAATTTAACACATTTAGACACAAATTTTAGTTTTATTTCATGTGGTTTTCCCAGTTACCAGCATTTTAAGTTGTTGGCATGGCCGCCAAATGCAGCAAGTCACTTTCAGCTGGCTGTTTTATTTTAATTATGGAGTTGTATGTAAGATATGCAATTTCAAACTTTAGGGGGTCAGCTTATTTGAAAACTCGGCAGTTTATTGGTTTAAAAAAGTAAGTTTAGAAAACCTATTTAGCATATAATAGAAGCTGTAAACATGAATATATATATTGGGTTGGTAGCTCTACATGCAGCAGGAATAGTAAGCAAGTACTACTGAGCTGAGAAAGAGGAAATGGTCCTGAACAAAATGGGCATGCCGTCTGCTTGCTGCTGTGTCTGTTTTAGCGGTGCAGCAACAAAAAAGCCTGAGGGGGGTGAAGTGATTCTGAGGCTTTGACTTTGCCAACAGGCAACTAATCCCCCCAACAAAGCTCGGCTGACCTGAAGCTGTGTCTCAGCAGCTTTTATTGCTTTGGCACAAAAATGACAGATAGATTAAATACTCCTTTATTTTGTTACCCAAACAATCAAATACACTTTTACCCACAAGCATGTTGTGCACAACCCTATTCATGTATAGGTGCATCTCAGTAAATTGATTGCTTTAATTATAAAAAAAAAAAAGATTTCAGAATACAAGACTTAATGCAATCCAATGTCCATCCTAAAGTCTACAAAACATTATGAAATGCTGCTGATATGACGGTTATCTAGCAGAAAGCCATTACTTTCAAATGGTGTACTACTAACACAGCCTACTAGCCTATTTCTTAAGTGATTACAGGCCTTGTCTGCTTACACAGCATGTGCTTCCATTAGAGAATCAAAGGGATGTAGTCGACAATTCAGTATTTATTTAACGAACAAATAATATGGCGTGCACTTATACAGCACTTCATCAAGTCCCCAAAGCCCTTTAAAACTAAAATGAGTCATTCATTGGTTAATGCACACATTCACATGGCTGAATCAACCACTGAGACGGATGAAGCGTGGTCTTGAACCAGCAATGCGCTGTTTAGAGTACAAAGCCCCACCTTGGTCACCATCACCCCACCAACAATATGTGAGGTTTGTGAGTTTATGTTGCAATCCTTTTGCAAGCTTTTTTTATCTCTTCTGTGCTTCAGATACCAGCAAAGTGGTTTAGCACCATCCTCTGAATGGTATTATCTAAATCACATTCTGCTTAGCTACATAAGTGTCTGGTCAGACTGAAACTGGAAGATAATAAAGTGCATCTGCTCTTGTAATGCTTTTGGACCCCTACTGCTGTTCCAGTTGTCTCCTCTTAGTATCACGCGACAACATACTTGTTCTGCAATCCCATACTACTCCTTTCAGTTATTTGGGCTTATGGATTTTTGACTGTTGTAGGTCCGAATTGGATCCGGGGACATGGTATTGGTAGGATGACTTCATCACCCTGCCACATAAAAATTCTATGAACTGCTATGGGAAATGCTAAAGGTAATTGATTGAGGATGCTAAAACAACCTTATTGTCTGCCAAAGGCAAAGATGGAACTGTGAGGACTACAAACTGTATAAGTTTTTGTCCACCACCATTACATCACAAAGCCATAGAGTCTAACACTGCTAAAGTTAAAAAAGCAACAAAAAAAAACAGCTTTTTGCTTTGATAAGAACAAAGGGCACTTCAAAAGCATCCCTTGCACATATGATCCTATAGTACTTACCCAAAAAATGCCTCAAGGGTCAGTCCCATCACCCCTTCAGCAGCTTCAAATGGGTAAAGTTTGGCAAGTCCTTACTCTGAAATATGACCTTGAAAAGAATAATAAACAAAGAAAAAAGTTTGAAAGTACATACCAAGCAAAGGGAAACATTACAAAAAGTTACATTATGTATAACAACCTAGAGTCTGTCACTGAAATAAATTCTAGATTTCATTCTTTAGGTTAGAATCTTCAAATAGTTGCACACATAATGAAAACCATTTTAGAGGGTTTGCTTGCAGAAAAAAAAGAATATTATGTCTAGCATAAAGCGTGAAACCTAGTGAAGAAGTTTCTGCATCTTGATGAACATATAAATGCCTTTGGAGATTCTTGTATGGAGCTATCTTTGCTGTGTTTTACAATCTTCACACATCAAGCCGAAAACACAGGATTTAAATTGGATCTTGGTGTAATCATTCAGCTGGCTTTACCCCGAAAAGTCCACAAATAAGCTGCCTTTTCAAATGCTAAGGGTAAGAATTCTTCTCTGGAAAAACTGGCATTAATATTAGGTATGTTTTTTATGAGTGAGGGTTCTTTTTTTTACGAAAAGCAGCTTGGACCATAAGAATAAGAATAAGTGGAGTAGGAAAGACTACATTTTACTTGCATTATATTGTAATGTAGCATTTTTTGGTCAGCATGGGACAAAAACAAATAAATAAATGCACTTGAACACATTAAATGCATACAAAAGTCAAGCCAATTCACAGCAAAGGGATTCCCTTTGGACAGCCTGTGTGTACCGTACATGGTGTTTACTGCTTTCCTCAATTAGTGATTAGTTGTTTTCCTTCCGTTTTGAGAAGCCACCCCCTGATGACGGGGGGGTTGGTATGCTCATAAAACTTGCAACACTACTCGTTCTTCCAAACAAGACTGTACTTTATTGACCCCAGGCTCTATCCTGAACAGGACGTTTTCTTTTTTTGCCCATTGTCTCACTTGTTCCTACCGTAGACTTTCCCAGCTAACCAAAAGTATCTATTTTTTGGTTTAATTTACTCCCATGCCCTCCCACTGCTCTTTCCCCTCTAACACCTAGACAAACTTAATGATTCTGCAGTCTCTTCATATACTACACTGCAGAAAACTTAAACAAGACATTAGTTTAGAATCAATAAGAATCATACCCAGTTTAATGGTAACAAACTTGAAATATATTTTGTTGAAAGGGATACACTGTAGATAGAGAGCGAAGTGAGAAGATAGGTGAGAACAGCAGAGAGGATCACCGGGCTCCTCTTCCCTCCATTAAAGACATTTTATCCCAGCAGTGTGTGTCCTGAGCCCCTAACATCATCAATGACCCCCTCACACCCCACATGGACTGTTCTCCCTGCTGCCCTCTGGGAAGAGGCTTCACAGCATTCGATGCAAGTCCAGCAGATCCTGCAACAGCTTTTTCTCCACTGCCATCGCACAGCTGAACTGTTGGAAAAAGAAAAAAAAACTCTAAAGTCAAGTCACAGACTCTGCATCACACTGATAACAACAAACCAAAATACTGCATATTTGCACCATATATATTTTTCTTCAATGCTCTGAACATTCATAACAACGCCTTTTGCACCATGTTTTTTTTTTCTCCCACATTGTTTACATTTGACCACTGCTGCACTTTATGGAATGGAAATATTAATTTTACTGGCAAGCTGCTGCTCAATAACGGTCTGAAAGCCTGGTTTTCTGAAGTCAAGGGGTTGTATGTACAATATTTGGCAAACATGTATGTTTCAGACCTCCAAGCAGCTAATGTATGCTGCCAATGATTATCATACCAAAAACACTATGTTTGGCCACCTGTGTGCTGCACATTTTTTCCCAGAAATGCTCTCTTAGTTGTACTTAGTTAAGCTGTCTTGGTTTTACAGCATAATATAAAAAATATTCCACCACAGATAATACTCTACGTAGATAACACTCTTTGATTTACTTCTCATCAAATCAGTCACCTACAAGTTAATGTATGTCATATAAATTTGCACATAAATAATGAAATACTAAGAAATGTGTTACTTGAGGTTGCTTTTTTCCAAACATCACTTATGCTACTTGCTGGTCTCAAGATTCCTATGCTAATCATAGTTGTTTACTAACTCATAGCATGAATGTGATGTTATTGCAACATCTTACTTTGTCTGTCTAAAGAAAAAAATCTTCAAACCCATGTTTTTTTAGGAAATCCTTTCCAGATGCGTTTGACCTCGTTCACCGGTAATCAGTTTGTCAAGCAATGAATGGCAGGAAACAAGGAACTGGCTGAAGTTTAGAAAGTGGAAACGTTAGGCATATATAGTAGTAACCCATTATTTCAAACCTCTATGATCCAATTTGGCCTTTTTTCTAAATAAATTTGGCAGTAAAAAATGTGCATTCTTTTGCCTTTCTTGATTTGCTGTACTGAGTAACTTTCTTACTGATTCATTTTATATTTTTTCACTTTCAGAAGTAATGACTGTGTAAATTCCAAATGAATCACAAACTTTTAAGCATCAGTATATATCTAATTCTAAATCCTTAGAAAAACTTAAGATCTGGCATTCAAATTTACACAGGCTTGCAGAGTATCTATGCTTTCCAGCCACACAAGGATATCCATTTCTGGCATACTGTCTGTGGCACTGCTGCTTCTGAAGACAGAAGATAAAACACTAAAATGTAAATGCCATCATGTTAAAGAAGATGGGGGCTCCAGTGTTTACCAAAAATAAAATTAAATTTAATATTGAAAAGACAAAAAGATGTAGAAAAAGAAAACTGTCAAACAACAGTGTGACTTGGCAAGAGGAATATAATTTCAAATAGCATGCAAAATAATGTCAAAGACTGAAGTAATTATTACAGGAATATTTGTGTGTGTATGGAGGGAAGGAGAGAAAAGGGAACAGATATGTGTGTTTTCTTCCCCCGCCCGTTTTCATAAAGGGAGCTATTGCTTGTGATATCTAAAAAGCTCGACATGCAATCTCAGCTTTCCCACCTGCTTTGATTTTGGCTTGAGAGGAAAGCAGAGAGCTTCTCACTGAATAGGCTTAGCATGCTCACACCTGATTGTAACATTTACAAAACCAAAGTGAAAATGCCTTAAAGCTTTCTTCTTCGATTGCTCATAAGGAGTATATCAAATACATTCACTGGTTCCACATCCCCAAGTTTGACCGTCAAGGCGTTTACAAATCACTTTCTTTTTGACAGTCATGTTGACATGGCACGGCTCAAACATTATTCTGCTCCCCTTAAGAATTGAACACATGGTTGTTTGGTAGGTTCACACAGGGATCCTTCTTTTCCCCTTAGGAATGAGGTAAACTGTGAGAAACGGGAAAAGACAAAAAGGCAGAGACAGTGACTGATGTAGATCGAGGCAGAAAGTCTGCATCAGAGGATGGAAAAAGAGGAGACAGACCACTTCAGGGCATACCCAACTTAGACACGGCCATCATAAATGATTAAAGGCCGATTTCCCATTCCGACAAGCCAACCAATCTTTGCTCAGTGTAATGGAAACCAAAGTGATATGAGCATGGAGCTCTGCATTTGCATCAAGCAATCACCGCAGGGATGTATTTAAGAAGTCTGGGTGGTGAGGGGCAGTTGCTCAGAGAGCTTTGTTATACCATAGGGCTCTCTTTAAATGGGGGATATTACCTGTTTACCGTGCTGCCAAGGGCAGCCAGCATTTTGTTTGAGGTCTTCCAGCTAATATTTCTTTTAACAGTTGACGGTTTGGCTTCGAGGAAGGTTGTGACACTGTCTTTATAATTCCATGGTGTGATCTATCGGGAGGGGAGAAGTCTTGACCTCGGAGGCAGGGGTGGAAATTGCACTAGCGGTTCCATGAAAGAAGAAATGAAGGATGGAGCAAGGCAGGAGATGGAAATCAGAAAATCTTAGCTAAAGCATAAAAATAGTATTTTTTGTTCTTTTTTGTTTGTTTTTTTTGATAAATTCTGAGCAAGTACTTTAACAAGTGAATGGATAATAATGGGTACAGCTTTGTACAGTTTAATATTTGAAGTTAAAATAAATATAGAAAGAAGGTAAAGGACAATCTTAAGGCATTTAGGAAATTTGCCATAGAGTAATGATGTATGTAACACCAATTTAAATGTAATTGCAATAGCTGAATATTTAGCTGGGGATTTTTCAAATAAGAACTATAGTGAAAACAGTGAGAAGGATTATCAGACAGCAGGCGAGAGGAGCAAACTGACCCTCTTCACAGAGATCTAAAAGCTTGGATGGTTTGTCCAAAACTGGAGTTTTTCATCGTATTTGATAATGATTTATGACAAAAACTAAGACCAAAAAAAGGTAGAAATTGCCAGGATTCGTTGCTTGTTAAATCTGCCACAGTTCAAACACTTTGATTTCAGAAAACTTAGCTATTAGGTTTTCTTTAAGATGTTCATAACATCCATGCAGGTGTGGGAGAGGCTATTAATTTCCTTTGATATGCAGTTTTACTCACAAAAGGCGTGAGTAAAACTGCATTTACAGGGTTCCCCCCGGTTCCTTCAAAGGCATTGAATTCTTCAAAATAAAACTAAGGCCTTAATTGGTATTAAAATGTCTTAAATCAGTCTTTCGTAGGTCTTAATTTTTAAAACATCATAAATAGGATTATTTTTATTACAATTTATTTTTGTTATCTAAATAAAACGTTAAAATTGACAATTTCTTTTTTCAAGTGTAAATGTAACGAAAATTGGCTCCAGCCAAGAGTTTTCTCCATGGCTAAAACCAGTACCAGGGAACATACATGAGGCACAGTGTATTTAGTGCAAGATGCGATTCAAGCAAGGAACGATGGGAATTAAGGCAGTGGAGTCGCACATGCGAAGCGCAAAACACAAAGCGTCAAAATTGAGTTGCCGAGAAACAGCCGGTATTTCTCAGTTTTGTTCCACCCTTGTCTCTGCAGTGCCTCCACTTATCACCAAATGAAACATACTAAGAAAAGGATACAAAGAAAAATAGCTGAAAAAAAGAATTAGCACTGGTTATGTTGTGGCTTTAAAGCTGATTTGTTTTCCCTTCTAAAACAAAGTTTGTGAATTCAGTTAAATAATTGTAAAAATATATCTGTCATTTGTGTGTTTTTAGATTTCTTCATGTATGGGAAGTCTTTCAAAATTTGAAACATTAGTGCAGTGGTTTATGTTCAAATAAACCTTTGGGTTAAGTTGTCGCAAGCAGGTTTTTCTTTTGTTTCTTGTGAATTTGGTCTTAAATTTTTATTTCAAGTGGCATTAAAAAGTCTTAAAAAGTATTGAATTTAACTTGCCTTATGCTGTAGGAACCCTGAATTTAGTCCCAAAAAAAGATTTCTTGAAAAAAGCTAGCAGTTGCATGTGTGATCCAGATCTTTTATACTGAAGTGGATTTGACCATATTGTGAGTTTAAATCAAACCCACATTTCCTTCACAGCTGAACTTTAGGGGGTGGTACTGTAACAGTTATCAATCTTTTTTGTTTGTTTGTTTTGTATTGTCAATAAGTAGCCACCAATTTGTTACCTGTTTGTTTTTATCATACAAGATTATGTCCAAAACATATCCCCAATACCCACACTTCTGCGCTTGGGTAGTTGAATTGCCTATTCTTATTGAGTAATGTTTCCCAAATCTCCATAGCTGTAATTTGCCCTGCCTCCCAATACTCCCTTGATGAACACTTAGGCAAAACATGCATCAAAGTGGACTTCACATGTGTTGCTTATCTGACATTTTGAGCAAAATGCAGAAATATGTTGATGATCCAGTTCCTGTGCCCTGATGTTTCGTCTTGATGAGAATAAAGGTCCCTTGTAAATCATTTACAACTCATAAAAAGATTATTTTTTTCTAAATTGATATTCAGTCAATAATTTTTCTCCAAAATTTTCTGTTGACAATTGGCAACAAAAGGTAAGATTGGTGTGCAACAGATTAACTTCTGTTAAAGATTTATTGGGTGTTAATGGTAATTTTTAGTTATTTTTAGGTTATTCAACCTAAATAAATATAAACTTAGATAGATGTACTGAATCAAAATATGATGAAATATGCAAAGCCATTCCTCAAACCTTAAATTCAATTAAATGAGATCACTTATCACTTATTCTACAAATTTTTCTAAGCTTCCAAAATTAAATGGCAATATATAGGACACGTTGTTGTTAATAAATGTATGGTTTTATAGTTAATCTCTCAGTAAAACTTATCCTATTCAATTATTCAAAAAATGACCTTGTACTGTATAGAAAAAAAAATTTTTCAGTGTCTCTCAGTAGCATTCACTTGGAATGTATTATAGAGCCCTTTTCTTCCAAAAGTTAAAGAGACCCAATTTAAACTACAAATCAAATCAATCTATACATTTTAAAGAAAATAACCACATTTGAAGTACATGTATTTTGTTAAATTAAGCAGAAAATAACTGTGTATTTACTGAGTCTATAATGAAAAGTGTTCTAGTCTTACAGAACACAATTGGTTGTCATGATTAATAACATTAAAACATTTTAATTATTACACAGATTCTACATTGACATTTTAAGTTGGCCCATTTGATTTTCAAATATCCATTAGTGTAAATGGAAATTCGCCACACATTAAATAATATTTTTAAATGTTTTTCAGATAAGTATAACAAAACAATAAAAACATATAAAACAATAAGGGAAATATGCTATGAGCCATCAAAATATTCATTTCTAAAAAAAAACTTTATTTTTATTTTCTTTATCCTTGTAATTTAATTCATTTTTACTTATTCCCCTATAGTTGTTCTCATGTATTTTCATGTGTATTTTGTATGATCTTCTCTCTTAAGAAATGTTATTTCCATAGCTAATTATTATTATTTTTCACGGTGTAAATAAGGTTAAAGTAAGTAGGCTTCAGGGCCTGTGCTCAAGAATACACACTTATTTATAGGTTTAAATATGGAAATAATTAATATTTTACTCTATATTTGTGAATTCAAAAGAATTTCTTGTTGCAGTTTTATAACCTTTTCTTTTTATCAGTGCTATTAGAAAAAAAAGGGTTTGGCCCTCTCGCTTTCAAAATCTCTTTTACAACACAGGGCCCAAGTACCCATTTCTCCAGATTTTGCATACTTCAAACTTCATCTAGTGTGGCCATAGTCTATTTTTAATAATGAGTATTCATGCTCATATATTATATGCATAACAACAATGTCTATATATAGATATTTTTTTGTTTTAGAAAACCATAGATCCAAAAGTTGTTTTAGTTTTAGAAAGTTAGCCACCAATTTTCTGGTCCCTTTGTTGGTCATAAAGTCTAAGGTTCTAAGGTTTGCATTTCTTTAATAATTTGCTCTAAAACAGCAATTCCTGAAGCTCCATAATGCAAATCCAACCCATTATGCAAATACACCCTCACCTTTCTGATAAGCCATATACAAATTTCATCTGTGGTATTGGGGAAAACAGCAGGGAATATACCGTCCAAATGTCAATATAGTATATGGTATTAGAAGAATTAATTATATATTCTGTGGATGATCTTAAGGATTTAAACACGTTTACATTTCCGGCATGGCCCAAAGCTGCCCGGCGCTGCACAGAAATGGGCGCGTATCTTTCAGGTCACGGATGATGGATTATATGAGCAGCGATATACCTAACCAAGAGGTTTTCCATACAGATGAGGAGTTAAATGAGCCAAACCTGAATAGTCATTAAATGATAAATCATGTCACTCTGTGCCTAGAAGCGATTGTCTTCAAGAGGGAAAAACAAACAGATGGAAATGGAGAGTATTTTAATGTTTTTTTTTAGAAATTTTGTTAGAAATCCTTGCAGAAACTTACCAGACATTTCCACATGTTTCTTGTTGTCCAGATTATTCTCCTTTTTTTCCCCTTTTTTCTTAAAGGTTTGTTATAGGTATGTTATATCTTATGTCAGCTCATAATACAGTGAGCTCATTGATACGCCACATCTTGGAGGCTATTGTGGAATATTGTTATATGTCTGCTCAATTTGCTAAATGCTTGACTCACTGATTTTGTTAAGTTTGACACTTTTTCACTTTTGAGATGTTGCGTGCTTTTATCATGCAGGAAAACTGTGTAAAGGTAGGTACCAAAAGCTGTGACCTTTATACCAATGTTTAGTTGGATTGTAAATCCTACTTAAGGATGGATTTAAATAAGTTCTATAAATATTGAATGCTCCATCAAAACCAGGTTTTTGATGTCAAACTGAGATTCTGTTATTTAACCCTTTTTTTTATCCGGTCCAAATCTGAGGAGGTATTGTTTCTCAAATGGTGTACACAAAGGACAAAACTATCTATTCCATTCATGTTTAACAATATAATTGACACAATCACAAATTACAGAGGAAGATCTCACCTTCTATCAGGCCTTTACATTCTGGCCATTCAGGGGAGACCCCACTGAAAGGCAGAGAGCTTTGGCACAATTTCCCATTTTATCTAACAATCAGCGAGGAGGTGTCTCTCCCAAAGCCCCCAGCATTTCTCACACAACCTACAGCATTACGATATAAGGTGATGCTGGAGCCACTCTGGTCACCGTATGTCAGCATAAGAATATCCATTTTGAGTGAACAGATGCAACATTTATTTAAAACAAAAGATAAAATAAAAACAAATTAATCTTTAACAATACATTTCTCCTTGTAATATCTTTATCTAAGAAAACATTTTAAATATATGTTTTTTGTTTTCTTTGTAGGTAATAGCCCCAGGTGAAATTTTGCCAAAAAAGATACTGTAAATAAGGCTTTGTTAGTGTTTTTTGTTAGTTATTTTTCTCTTTGGACACATTTGCTTGGGGGTGAACTGTACATGAACAATAATATCACCTGTCATGTCCTCTCATAGTAATAGTGCCCATTCAGATAATAAATATATATTTATATATATATTCATATAGGCTGACTCTTACATGCCATATGTTCATTCACATGCCTTTTAAAAACTCCTAAGTTATTTCCCTTGTTTACTGGGACATATGCTAAAGAGGACAAAGGTGCCAAGCGTTATGAAGTGAAACTTTTCTCTTAGAGTTGAGTCAAAACAGGAAGTGCCAGCCAACTAATGTAAGGATTAACTAATATAAGGTTAATGGAACATAGTGGTAGTTGTATGGTAAGATCGAAGCATGTCAGCTTTGAATGATTTTGATAAATTTACATGTCATAAGGTCAACTCATCACCATCATGGTAATGCAAACCTAGTGTAGTCTTTGATAACTGACATTCACCATAAGGAAGGGTAAGCCACAATAGTTCGCGATAACATTAATATGAAGTTTAGCAAAATGAAAGCCCATTAGTTGTTTAAGGAGAATTTATGAGGCTTGGACAGCAGCCAAATTCATACAGTGAGACATAGCCAGGGCACGAACTACAACTGTTACAATTCTTGTGTTAATACAATTTATAAGGTGGGAGACTGTTACGCAAAACAATCAGACAAACGGAAGGTTGTCCACATCAGGAGAGTAACAGATTGATTATGAAGTAGTCCTTAGAAGTGTTTAAATGTTGTTAAATCTCTTGAACCATGTGCAGTAGAGTTTGAAGACATGCTTCACTTGGAGCTTGACGGTTTGCAGTTAGAAATTGCTGCAACTCTCCTTAAAGTAACTCTGTGTCAGATTTCTTTTTTTTTTATTACCATTTTAGGCACTTTATGATGTTTGGTATATTTTTGGCAATTTCAGATGTTTGGTATGTATGTGACAGAATAAAAACACTGTCATCCTTTTTACATCCAGAGGGCTCATTTTTACTCAAATGAAAACAATGTAAAATGCTGAGACCAGCTGCAGCATCACAACACCAGCATTGCTGGGCTATGAGTTGTAGAGCGAAATATGACAGCTAGAGCAAAAAAAGTGTCTCTTTTCACTTTTTATTCTACTGCCAAACATCATAGCACTTAATACACGGGTTCTCTACTAGAGCTGCATTAATGCAGAATGACGCAGTGTGGTTCACCATCACAGCCACCACCTTCAAGCGGGCTCATCATGCATGAGAAGACTGCGGTATCAAATGCAGCTGTGCAAAAAATAAAACTACAAATGAATGAATTCAGTTACAGCATGTAGTCTTTGGTCAGTTTATAACCAAAGTGTATACTGCTGAATATAAGGATTAGGCCATATATCTTCATGTGTTTCCATAACCATTTATCTGAATCAGTTAGTGAATACTTGAACAAACTGATTAAAACTTGCTTTAGTCGACTAAATAATAAATTTTTTAAATGAACATTTAAGACCTACATTAGGCTAATTTATCTTTTAACAATTTGTTTTTGACCAATGATTTTTATTTATTTTTTTATTTTTTCATCCACAGTCTCCAGTAACAATTTTGCATGCAGTATTCTGTCTCGTCACTGTAGCATAATCTTCTTTTTTTGTACATTTTTTGCAACCAAAACATTTCAAGAAAAGTTTCAAGTCCAAAAAAATTTTTCTTTAAAATGGCAACTCTATATGTTTAAATGCTGTGTTACCGGGGGGTCAAAATGACACCCTCTGGCTGTTCTAGATGGTATTTTCTTAATGACTCAGGAGCTGATGGCTGCGGGAATATGTAGGCGGTAGGCTGCTGAGTGGCATGGGATCAGGTAATTTAAGAGGGCTGCGGGAATTGATCCCCTTGATTTCTCACGTTACCGAACCAGTAATGCAGCTTGGAGTTAGAATGGTGGAATATAATCTGAGAACTGTTTAGAAAGGACAGTTGAGTGCTAATCTGCAGTGATTAATTACAGAAGAACATTGTTGCAGACAAAAAGGGGTTCTTGGGCATGTTGATAGGCAGGTATTTATACACACAAATATGCTTCCATGATAAGAAAGGGATAAGTAGACTAGCATTCTCTGTGGAGAGTTGGGAAGACTTTGGATGCATTGACTGTGTAAAGAGTTTGTCAAACTACCTTGTTGAAAATAAACCTTCCCAGACAATCAGCGAGATGAACGGTGAATCCTGGATGTTGTCTGATTGGTAGAATTCTCGCATGCCACAGGGGTCGTCCTTGTTTGATTCCTGGGCAATGCACCAGTGGGTAATTCTCTTTTACAAAAAGGATGAAAAGGCAGCCAGGAAATCCAGTTGGGGGAAACACCCAACCATATTTCCATTCACAAAGGCAAAAATCATGTCCTTTTGGCTTTTGAAAAAGAAATAAATGGGTGTAACATGTAACACTGGCACAGCTATTTTTATTTTGCATCAGCCTTCTGACTCTGGTTGATGCGTTGACCTCATATACGTCATTGCATTTCATTGGTCCAAAATATTTCTGTTTTGAGGCAAACACAGCTGCTTGCTCCTGTTAAGATTATTTTTTTATTTTTTTTTTTTTTTTTTTTTTTTAGGAGTTTGTAAATTCACAACGCTTGTGCCAGTTCATCTTTCTTGGAAAGTAAGACCACTGTCCTAATAGCTTTTAATTTTAATTGAAAACCACATTTTCATTTGATTAATGAATAAAAAGAAACAGCACTTGAAGTTACCAAAGTACACAGAATTTGCCATGATATTCTAATTCACAGATTTATGATAATCTGTGATTATAAAAGGTTACTGAATCATCCAAATTAATCATAAAATATATATTTTTAAATTTATTTACTGTTCTGCAGGGCAAGCTCTGGAAATGCAGGCGATGCGTGCATGATAAGGCAAGAAATAAACAAGTGAGGGCAGTGTAAGGTCAGAGGAATTATGTATTAAAATGCCTTTGTCATCTTCTGTCAGAGCTCTCCTCTTTTCAACTCCAGATGGCACACTTAAATGCATCTGATAACATGCAATTACCTTGAAATAAAATCTAACCCTCTCATCTTCTATATCCAGTGAATGTGTCCGAGATGTAAAGGCAAAATATGTAACAGTGCCATAAATAAAGCCATAACAGAAAGGAGAAAATGGTTAATGTGACAATGATGGTGTCACTTATGACTAAGGATTTGACAGAGGCCCAAACAAATGTTTATGGTTATTATCAATAAGCTTCAAAACAATACGCGGCTTGGATGTTGCTATTTGTTGGAGACTAAATTTGGTGCAAGGTGTCTCTAAGGCAGCCTTTTAATATTGTTGCTTGGAGCAAACTGCTAATTAGAAGGCATCTGCGTAATCCTACCATGCATGCCTACATCCACGTATGCTCACATGTCAGTTTATGTAAGCCACAGCATGCTTGTACAGAGCAAGGGTATTAACCTGCAACTCATTTTATGCTGTCTTGCTAAGCTGATCTGTCATAATAGGGATGAGCCAGGGCAGCATGGGCTTGTATCACATGAATGGTCTAGAAAATAAAGTAAAGAGATCATGACTTCTTTAATCCATTTTTTCCTCTTTTCTGTCCCAGTAATGGCAGACCTGCTCAGTCGTTGTGAGACTCTCCTTTTATGTGTTGTGTTCTCCGTTCAGTTTTTTATTTTTTTTATTTTTTGCCTGTTCAAATATTCTGCTCTCTGTACTTAATCAGGACCACTAAGTCCCTTTGTTTCTTTTCCTTCTCTCTACCGTCTTCAACTTGCTCTCCCTTCTTCTTCTCTCATGGGGGACAGTATATATCATTGGCTAGCTCCCCTAGTTGCCACGGCAACCGACCTCATCACAGCATCTACTCTATCTACCTCCTCTCCTTGTCCTCTATGTCTCTTTCCTGCTATCTTTTTGTTTCTTTGTTTGTTTTATTTTTTGAATCCCTATATATTGATATCCTTTCAGTAGGGGGTTCTTTAAATTGTAAGTACCCTTCTGCAAGCAAAGCAGCAGAAATAATCATTAGTCAAACGTCATAACCCTAACGATTCTTACTTTCCAAAATTAATATTTTGTTTTTACTGGTGTAAATAGATGCAGGTTATGGGATCATTATTTAGAATTTTACAAAGGCAACATTTAAGACTGTGGCAAGTGTAAATAGAGAAACAAAATACAGAATAAACCAGTAAGTTGATTTTTCTTTTTCAAATACAAAAGTTACAATTTTTTTGAAAAAAACAGTCTGAATTTTTCCAACCTTTTCTTTTGTTTGTCAAACAACAAACTACGTGAAATTTACAAACGTTTACATTTGTTACCCAACACATTCTTTTATAACGTGATTGCAGGAGCCTATCCAGCATATCATGAAGTTTAATATATTCCACCTAAATTACAAGTAGGAGCTGTGTGTTCTTTTATTTTCCAAATGCAAAGAGGATAATTGTAATTTTTCTCTTACATTTGTGATGAACATTCTACAAAAGTGTATACACTGTTTTAAAGTGATAAAGAGATGTAAGTTGAGTTAATTAAAGCTTATTGTACAAGAAAAGATAGAGGAACAGTACAGGAGTTAATCATCACAATCAGAGAAAAACACAATAAAACAAAAGAAAAACCCAATTAGGGGTTAATACATAAATTAAACATGATAAGCAACTCTAAATGAGGGGGTTTTATGACAGAGCTGAGCAGATATTTTGGGAGAGAAATTCTGAGGTGAGTACAGGAGAAGGGTGCGGGCCTTTCGGTTGTCAAGGAGACAGAATGCTTGGGATGAATGGAAGACAAGGTGTGAAGTCAGAAGTAAGGAAAACATTTTCCAAGTTATTGAGGGCTTTAAAAGTAAAAGTTTCAAGAGAAAACATTTTGTCATAGAATATATGATAAATTGACATTTGGAAAATGATTTCCAAGGGAAGATAAGGCTACATTCACACTGCATGCCCTAAAGCTCAATTCTGATTTTTTAAATTTTTTTTTAATCAGATTTATTTGCATAGTTATTCACATTTCCAGATATATGCCATTTGTATGTGATCTCCTTGTCACAAATTGAACCAAAGGACCCAAAGACAACAGATAGACTTAAACACTTTATTTGAGTGTACAGCAGTAGTTTGGAGAATAATCACCAGCGTTGGAGACAGGAACCTCTGGGAGAGGAGATGGATGGTTAGTGACCAGGTAGAGACTAGGGGAAAGTTCAACAGAGACAAGAGATTACCTTCTCACAATCCGGTAATCAACTTGTAAGGTAATGCCAAAGTTCCTGCTGACAGGTTATGTCTCTAGTGATAATCTTCTTGATCTGGAATCCGATCGGGGCACAATCAGGGATCCAGCTAATCGGACAGGCAGATAAGCAGTGGTCCAGGGGCATGCACAAGGTCAGAGCCAGTAATCCAGGTATCAGGAAAATCCAAGGCAAAATCTAGAGGCAGGGTCAGGGCACAAAAAAGGTCAGAGATCCAGGTAACCCAAACAATCAGGTCCATTTAGGGTTTGGCAGGCTCAGAGAATTGCGGAGGAGAAACAGGTCATAAACAGGCAGGCAGACAAACAAAGCTCACTGGACTAACTCACCAAATAGGCTCAGATCTTGACCATCCTGTGTGAACTGCATACAAAAAAAAAAAAAAAAACTAAATAATATCAAGGAAATGTTCCACAGAGGTGTCATTGTTTTGTCTAATCTTCTGACCTGCATACATGGAGGACTCTCAGGAAAAGCTGAATCAAACAAAATGTATTGTACAGAAAAGGAATATAAAAATAACAATAGGCTACGGCAACAGGGTGGGAGACGAGGAGCTCTGGTAAGAGAGGAACAATGAATAACTGAGGAATAAACCAGACGGTTTATTGCAAACTAATACTAGTCTTTATTTTGTTCGTCTTTGGGTCAGTATAGCTTTGATTTTATAGCAACTTGTTTGAAGAACTGACCTCTAAAATGAACTTTTTCTGGCTCTACTAGTATGGGATGTTTGGTAAAATGGTCTTGAGATTGTTGAAGTCTTGATCGGTATCAGTAGTGTTTGGTTGATGTAAGAGCTGTTAACCATTATGTTTTGATTAAATGTCAATTTAAGCTAACAAAACCTAGAAAGCGATGTAATTATTTTCAAGTATAGGGTGTCCTCAGTACTTACATGGCCTTGATCTTCTTCAAGTCTGCACAAATATACCTGTCCTCAAGGATAATGCCAAAGATGGTGAGGATTTACGTAGTCAGCTTAAAATTTTAAATGGCTACAGTGAAAGACCCCAAGACTGGAGAGAAATGATCAACTCTAATTATTTAACACTTATATTTTGTTAAAGTGTACATCAGGTCAAAAAGAGGAAATTATTGTATTGTTAAGTTTGGAAAGGATAACAAGCATTTAATTTCACAGAAGTGATCCCAAAGAAAGGATAGTGAAATTGTAGTGTTTAGCTTTATACAGCAGGGTGTCATCTGCATAGTGAAAATGAGTACCATTGTTTGTTTTTTTTAGGACAAAGTGAAAACTTGAAGTAGCTGGGAAAGACTATGATTTGAACTTAATCTAAAATTTTCAGATGGGACAAAATATATTAAACAACGTGAGATTTGAATGTTTTCTTTTGCCATATCTGTGATGGTTTTCCCCTTGTCGACTTCTGTTTGAGTTTCTTGTCAAGTTTTCAGTTCCACTTTGATTTATGCTATTCTGTTTCCTTGTTCATTGGTTTCTTTTCCACTTTGTGTTATATTTAAGCAGTCTTTTTGTTGTTGGGTTGCTCTCTGTTGCCAACATGTGCCGGGCTCCTTTGCCTTATCTCCTTCTCATAACTCCTTTTCTACACCTGCTCCCTATCAGATAATTAGTCCTCCCATTGTTTCTTTGTCCCTTATATACACCACATATTATTATATACATTATATAAACCAAAGTTAATCTTTGCTGGGTTCTTGTTGTTACTTGGCTGCCCATGTGTGTTTTCCTCTGACTTATCCTGGTTATTGGTCTCCTGGATTTTGGTTCCTGGATTTTGTTTCGGTTGCCGTTTCATTAAATCAGCAAAACTCATCTCTGTATTTGGGTCCTCAACCAACTACCACCTCGACAATATCTTGTCATAATTCTCAATACAATAGTAAAACTAAATCCATGCACCATGGTTGAAGTATATGTGTATGCAATATGTATGTAGAGTTTGAAAAGCCGTACGAAATGAAAGTGACTCATTATGATTTTTTGCTGATATATGCAATTCATTTTGTAATGTAATTTTCTCAGCTCTTCGTTTTGATAATTTTTTCCTCTGTTCTGATACAAACTTGTGCACAGCCTCCATTCATGAAGGACTTAACCATATATCAGTGGACGACAAGGGCAGGGGAGTCTTTTTCCTGCTCTGGGAATTTATGTGGTATCATTATTTAACCTAATTGCATTGAAGACAAGTGGAGGGCCGCATGCATTCTCCAAGCAGTGAGTACAAGCGAAGCATCAGTCAAGTGTTTGGCTTCATGTCAAAGACACCTACTTTCACAACATGTACATTATGCTCTCTGTTATATACTACAGAGGTTATAGATGTTAATTACAGAAATAAGCTTATAGCTAAGGAACACATCTGTCTAACTAACATCAAGACATTCAGATGTACTTGGCCATACACTTTTTTCTGTTTTATTAATACTCTTCATTCCTCCCACCGACTCAAGCACACATACCCAAACATTCAAGTACACACTCTTTATTATGCAGCACAACGCAAGAGTTGTCCTCCATCTGTCAGTTTTATTCACAAAGAAATGGAGTCGTGGCCTTTGAGTGATGAGTTATCCTTTGGAAATGACCAAGTCAAAATATCATGAAAAAAACCAAGTAAAAATATACATAAATAGTGAGTTCTAACCAAATATGCTTCAAATAAATTATTCAATTATATATATCTTATAGTGCCAGTCAAGAAATGGGCTCACTTATTATTTTGCTTACGACCTTTAGCTGGCATGTTGCACATTCCTGCTTAGGGACAAGACTATTTACCCCACATTTGGAAATTGTGAAAATATAAACATCAGGTTGGCCATGGATATGGAAGTTACAATGGTGCTGAACAGAAATTCATTCTTAGGATAACAACTTACCTTCAAACAACCTCGGTCTACATTTCTGT
The DNA here is from genome assembly GCF_016077235.1 of Cyprinodon tularosa. NCBI lineage: Eukaryota > Metazoa > Chordata > Actinopteri > Cyprinodontiformes > Cyprinodontidae > Cyprinodon > Cyprinodon tularosa. Next base: position 3,241,463 of record NW_024037781.1, on the reverse strand, counting down.
TAGCCTAACCATTATTCTTTGGATTTTGGATATATTAATAGGTGTAGTCTCTTAACAATTTATAGGGCAAGTTACCATTTTTGATCACTTGCAGACCCCTTAAAAATGCGCTCCCCGTCCATCAGTGAGGTCTAAAAATACAAGACTTATATCCAGCCATTCAGCTACATCTATGTACAGCAATATAGCAGTATCTTAGTTGTAGCCATTCAGCTACAGTACAGTACATTAAGGATTAAATTTATCAAAAAGGGTTCAGATTATCAAAAGTTGTTCACAATTTCATGATGAATAAATGCTACAGGAGTTGTCATGTTAAATCATTTGAAGGGCAAAGCACTGTTGGATAATATAAAATCCATTTTTTTAAATTTTAAAATGCGAGGTGCCATAATGAGATTCCAACACTATATAGATGAAATCTATCAAGGTCGGCCTATTCCCTGATGTCTGAAGCTCCTGTATTATTTTAACACAAATGAGCAAAAACTTAAATAATCTTCCCATCAATGAAGATATCATCTTTTGACTATTGCATTTGCAAATTGGTATTTCCAGTTGATTATCTGGTGCTATTATGAACTCCTAGTTATATTAGCTTATGGCAACCACTTAGGGCTCTATACTGTTTAACTGCAGTGACAGCACAGTTGTGCATTATAATGTTGCAAATGTAAAAAGGACCAACATCACAGTACAAGTGAGATTTTAAGTGTAGGAAAAAAAAATGTATCTGCCAATCATAGCGTAACGTGTATGGATGCAATCTTCCTGTTGCTTTTTTCTTACTCATTGGCTCATGCACTGACATCGAAACCCCTTCCCCCGCCTGTCGCTATCTCTCTTTGTTTGTGGGGATCTTTCCATAAAATATCTGACACCGTGTCACCCTGAGCCTCACTCACTCCCCACTGCCTGGAGACTGCCATTACACAGATGTCAGACACAGATGTGATATCATCATAGAAAAAGTTAGCGACACACTTGCATGTACACACACATGAAGGCGGTATTTTAACTGTGCTTTGGAGTAAGCATTGAATGGAAGGAAAGAGGTCCCAGGGAGTCGGGTAGAAGTGCATTAACACTCACGGATGTGCTTTGGCCCATATTATGATGTAGGGGGCTGATAAGATTGCAACAACACACAAAAAACGCCACACACAAGTTCACTCACAGACAATAGCCTTGGCTATGATTGATGTCCGGATGCAGTCACACTCCAAGTGGAAAATAGATGAGTTCCCCTCCTCTCAGCAAAATGGCAACTACTACCTAGATAATGTATCAAATGAGCAAATCATTGAACATGTATTTAAAGCACAGATGACACCATCACTAAGGTCTATAGGTGATGATATCAAGGCAAAAATAATCAACAATCATTCATTGTTACAGATCAGTTTGTGGAGTGTAGCTTAAAGCTGCTGGATTTGTTGTTGAAATGAAGCTGATTACATTCTAAAAATCCTTAATAACTTTACAATGCTTGTGAAACCATTTTTTTTGTGTGTGCAATTTTCAGATTCTTTCTTAAGAAATAGATTTTTTCATGGAGACTTATTTAGACCAAGGACTTATAACTGCAAATGTGCTTTCCGTTTGCCAATGGGGGAATCAGTTTAAGGGTGCTGAAAAAGTTATCAACATCAGACAGGAGGTTAAGCTGTTGAAAAAGAATACATTCGCTGTTTTTTAATCAAAAAATTATCTAGTGCAACTAAGGAGTAAGATCTCCATAAGGTATTAACTGCTGTGGAGCAAATCTCTTTAGCAATTAATTACTAAAAGCAAACCAGGAAAGCGTTGTACATTATGTTTTGCTAGAAATCATTTATTTATTTTAATTAATATGATGTTTATTCATGAAAAGATAAATAAGATTTCCTAGAACTGTTGCCCACTCTATCTAGTGTGATTTTTTTTTTTGTTATTTTATTTTTTTCCCCTTTTTTTCTGGGTGACAGCATGATCAATAGCTGAACACAGTCTGAATGCTTAGTTTGCATGGTTACAAATATTTGGGTTTCACACAGTGTACAACAGAGTGACTTAGGGGACCTTTTAAGACTGGTGCAGAATGATAATAATTAGTGTTGCGCAGGCTTATTGTGGTGGCAGTCTTTAACAATCCGCACTATGTTCTTTGATAAACTTTACTGTGCTTAAGTTTCAACTCATCAATCACTGTTATTATATATGTGATGTAATAATAACAACAACAAAACAAATGTTATCAAAAGGTCTCATTTGTCATTATTGACCAGTACATAGAATTATTGATTGCTGCACTGGCCTCTTTGCATCACTTCAGGCTGCCTCCCTCATATTACCAGCTAGTAGAGCACATGTCCACCAGGAACATTTGGTCTCTGTGTTGAAATAGTCACTATATGTTGGTCGGTATTAAAATGCAGACCTGTTAGTTCATCAACTTTTCAGACTCTTAAACACATCGCAGTAGATTAAAATCAAATTAAAAATTTAATTATTTCAGTCAATAGATTCAGCAAAGGAAAACTCCTTTTGACTTTAAGAGTGGTGAGTTTCAAATGCTTATTTCTGTACATTTTTATAATTATAGCTCACAGTGAGTGGAAACCTACTGGGTAGTTTTTAAGGTTTGCAGGTTTGAGGGTTGTCACATTCCAATCAAATTTAAAACACTTGAATAGAGCATTTGAAAATTCTATTAGGGGCAAATCATAATCATCAAAATTAACCGAAGGAAATTACTCTAATCATACTAGAAAGTCTTATCCCTCTTACTTGAACCATATAATCAAATTGCAGATAATTTTTCTTTCTCATGCGTCATCTGCCTCCTCAAATAAGATCAACTCTGCTGGATGATATTCTTCATTCGCTATTTTTATAAATGTGTAGTAGAAAAAAGAACATGTAAACAAGGAAATGACATTAATTGCTTGCTTGGTTCAAACCGAGTTCCCTGAAACATTATTAGACTTTAATGCTTCTTTGTGATCGTATGACACAAAGAGCTTTAGTTAAAAATAGAAAAAGGAAGGAACAGGAGGGAGGCAATAATATTCATTGACTAACATTAGGATTACTGCAGTTTCGTTGACACTACTCTCTTTGGTTCTTTGCAAGATAGGTCATCAGACTGTTTTTATACTACAGTGAGGTTAGTGACAATGCACTTATCACTGACGGGCAAGACTGCTTGAAAGGTTGCTTCCTGGAGCTATGTGAGGACAGGGTGAGAAAGTGGTGGGTGCAACAGCAATGTGTTTTGAATTATTTGGCACTGGAGAAAGCCTAGTGACGGCTTGTTTGCTTATACCCCTCTATGAAAAAGCAGGATTTGGGGCGGTGTTTTTTGCTGAGTTTATTAGCTCTTGACGTTCCCTTTTACTGTATAATACATGGGGCAGATTAATTTTGGTGGGGGGGTTATGTTACGGAATGCACATTATCACATAATATAAGTGTGCATTGCTCACAATTTACATAAGTTTCTGATTTTACAGTTAAAATACCAGACAGAGAGACCAGGAGAATCAGTTGTTCGTAATAAAATATCTGTACGGTTTGCCTACATCTGTCATGAAAGTGAAGCCACATGGTGAGTTGATGATATTTTAATGAGAGATATAATTGTCAAAAATGTGGCCATTGAGAATGGAAAATACAACGAAGAATCCTGGGAAGGCTTACAGGTGAGTGGCAGCTTAAGTACAGAGAAAAAGAGGTCCAGTTTGTTAAAAATAAAAATTTAGGTGAACAGAATACACTAACTGATCAATCTGCTTTAAGAACAAACAAAGAGGAAACAGGAAAACATGAGAAATTAAAAATCTTAACCATAATAAAGAGACAAAAGATGAGAACAAAATGACAAAAACTAAAAAACAAAAGAGAAACTAAATTAAAAAAAAAACAAATGGCAGAAGTAAGAATATAGAACTAACAAGACAACAGCAAAAAATCATATAAAAACCATAATCAAATCTCTAAATTCTGACAATCTGTATAAAGTATATTTAGGATTGATTGAAAGTCTATAGGATATACAGAAAACTGCAGTAATTTTGTACAAATGCTTGTCTATATAGAATAAAACAGTCGTTTTTTACCCTTTCTGTGCTTTTCATGTTGCCTTGCTGACATCCTTGGTGTATCAAATAACATGCTGTCACTCAAGACAAGGTTATTTGTAATCATGTTGTGCCAACTGCACATTCAAGGCAATGACCCAGGACAGTGGATCTAAACACGGCAGAATGTCAGGTATGTGGTTGCAAAACAAACCACATAAATGAAAAAAAAAAAAAACTTTTTCAAAATGCATGACATATCGAAAGATGTGAGTTTGTGACAATAAAAAGCAGGCTGCATTTCTGCACAGAATGACAGGCTGTAATTAGCAGGATGGTGCAGTTCGTAAGTCCTTTCTCTGCTTTAGTTTCTGTTAATAAGGATTAATAACTGCTTGCTTGAGGATTATGTAGAGTCTGCTATAACAAATGTTTTTGTTATTCTGTACCATTTATCAATTCTTAGAGCACCACTTTGAAAAACTAAGAATAGGCAAATACACATGTTAAATGAAAATAGTTGTTTTTATTTATATTTGACTTGAACTTCCGGATATATTAAGTGCACATTACACAGCATTTAGTGGCCTTGCTGGGGAACTCTTAGAAAACCAACAAATAAGCTCAGTGCTGCATGAACTGAAAGTATTGTACAACATTCAGTATACAAAAGAGTGCTGAAGGTACATTTCATGTTTAAAAATAAATAAACAATGTCCTAAGGTAAGTGCCCTCAGGTTACACATGTGCAACAAGAATCACACAAGTCTCTCACCCAGCTGTCAGTGTTGAGTAGGATTGTTGGTAATAAATCATCCGACAAGGGACATTAATGTGTAAGGAGGGAAAAAAGGACTTTGCTCTACTGACTCTCTTTAAACTACAAAAGCTGTCAAAGCAACTACAAAAGCTGTCAAAGCAATAGCTGCATATTGAAAATTAATAGATTTCGATACTGATATTTCCATAAAAATATGATTATTTATACAATGAGAATATATATAATGAAATATAGCAAAGAGTTTTTGCTTTAATGATTTAACCTACATAATCGAATATATACCAGAAATATTTTCACCTATTTTGTATATGTTTAAAGTGTGTTGGTACTTTTTCCAAAAGAGTTGTGATTGTTTTGCTTCTAAAACCATTCTTGAATAATTTAGCCTTTGTTGGTGGCAGTGTATTGCATTGCTTAAATGGACCACAGCTATCAAATGATGGCATTCTATAAAAGGGTGAACATCATCTGTAATAATGCTTAGGGGGGTTGTATGAGTCAAGTAGAATCAATTCCACACCAATTGCAGGTTTCATTTTCCCTAGACGATCCCTTTCTAGAGTAGATGGGAAACCCCAGTCATTGAGAGCCAGGGCCCAAAGTTAGATAATAACTGTTGGGTTTTAATCCAGAAAAATTTGAGTTTAAAAGATTTAAAGGAAATGATCAACACAGAGACAGGGTTTTGTGACGTCAGCGTGTGCCGGGTGGAGAGAAGATGCTGGCTCGGAAAACCATCACCTTCTCACACAGATCCCTTCATAGCAAAGCCTTTTATTAACAGTTTACAACATCAAACAGGCGGGCCTAAAACAGAAGGCCCAGTAATGATTGTCTGAGAGGATGCAGGTAACAAGATAGTGTGAATTGACCAACTGGCTGGATGGAAGTCACACAACCGTGTGATTCTGACTGGAGGTCATAAAAGTTTATGAACCTTCTGGTTGATTCACAGCATAGAAAGAGGAGCCAATTGATAGATCAAACTCTTGCCGAAACCAGTCGGGAGAAGAGCAAAAACATCTTTTCCTCTGAGAAAAGCCTCCAGAGCAGTGTTTTGCTCTTCTTTCAGTGAAGAAATGCTCTGTAATTCCGATAAAACTTGCTTGATAGCCACGCTAACGCTAGTTTCATCGGCTGAAGCCGCCATGTTCTTTAGACTGAACTGTCACGCTTCTCGTTGCGTCACACCTCAACCCGCCTCAAAGCCAACTCTGATTGGACGTTCGTTTGGTGAACTGCTCCAAATTTTCTTTAACGGAGAGTAGCCAGACTGATCTGCGAGTGACACCTTGAAAGCTCGCAAGATCAGGATGGTCTCACAAGGCTATGTTTTTGTATCAATTCCTATACTTTAGTTTCATCAGTGAAAACCTGAAACATACTTTTTTTTGACAAATGCCTACCACTGACCCGGAAACTATTGCCACCCTTTGAAAAGAACAGAGCATATGATATTTAGATAACTTTTTTTTTTTTTACTGAATCGTAGTTAAGAAATGTTTATCCTTAACCATGATTTAAAAGAAATGTTACTCATTTCTTACACCTTAGTGTTTAAAGGTCAATATTTTTTTTTATTTGCCCTACATTGATTTTTTTCCCCTGAATAAGTAATGTAACAATATACAAGAACATTTCTTCTTTGCCACTTTTGAACATGTAGAAGACAACTGAATGTCCTATTTAGGAAAAGCAGCTGTATGTAGTTATATCATTACTGAATAAAATCCTAAGCTTGTAAGATAAAAGAAAATCAAAATTTGTCAACAGAAGGATATTGGGAGCTGGACAGACTGTGGGCAGTTGCACCAGTTAAACCTTTTTTAATATATAGCCTACTGTAAAAAATGGTTGAATATAATCACATTGAAATGATAGCAGACAGAATAATGTTTAACATATAAATAAATGGTTGGTATAGGCCTACATTAGCAATCTGAGAGGTATTTCGAGGGGCTGTTGCAACTGTCTTTGAACTCCCCTGTTTTGGGCCTTAAGCCAAGAAAAAAACATTTATGAAACACCCAAAATACACAGTGTGTGAAAAAGTATTTTCTTGTTTGAAGACTTTCTCTGCTTTTGCTCATCAAGCTATTTCAAATATCAATTTTCCAAAATGAAAAAAGTTAAACACCTCTCTCTCAAAACTTGGTTATAACTCCTGGTCTTGATACAATTCATCCAAGAAGACAAACAATGCCCCAATCTAAAAACATCAATAAAAAAAGACATTAAATCCCTAACACCCCTCCATTTGAAAACAGTAGTAAAGCAGTTTCAAGTGCTTTGAAAAAGCTGTGGATTAGTTTATTTCAGATTCTAGGAAAAAAATAACAGTGGTGAATCCTGAATGTAGTGACTGGATTACCAAAACTACTCCAAGAGGGGTCAGCCTATGTGGTACAGCATTGTTTTCTGCATGCTTAACTACCTGCTTTATCATGTTTCTATCTTTAATTGCTTTTATTCTGTTTTTATTTTGCTTCAATTATACTTTTGCATTCAATTAAATCACTTTGAAAAGTGTTTGCACTGAATTTTGCTATACAATTAAATCGGCCTGGCCTAACTGCATTTGTACAAATAAATCTTAACATTTCCACAAGCAACACAGCTGCCTTTTGTAACTTTTTATTGCTTAAGAAGGGAAAATAAATATCAGGTTTGGGTAAAATTTTCAATCTGGCTAGGGAGTGTAAAAACGTGGTGAGAATCACTCCTGATTCATCAGCCTGCTGGGACACCCACACAATCTCTTGTCACAGAGAAGATGAAATTTGCAAGAGCAAGTAACTAATACCTGGACAGATCTTTCCAATGTCTTTTTCGGGGTGGGTAGGGGCAGTGCATATGGCTTCATAAATAATTTCTACTGGTTCTACAATCCGGTTACTCACACAAGATAAATTGTACAAGTGCCACTCCCACTTTTTTAAACTAAACATAATTTATTGAGGGATATATGTGTTCCAACTATAACCAAGCATCTGAAGGAAGAATTAGAACTGTGGAAGAGAGGTATTGGGGTTTGATGATTATTAAAAAGAACAATGTGTGTTATTGTAGTAAGGTGAGTTTCAGGGTCATCTATGGTATGCTTACAGTTTTGAAATGTAATTATAAAGTTGCAAATCAAAGTACGCTTTTTCTTTATTTCTTTTCCTATTTCCCTATCAGAACTATACCCTATTTTTGAACCACAAACACATTAAGCAGACATAGATGCACGGATGTCACTGGGACAATGAATGCCAGGTGACTGATACCTGCCCAGATTTAGTTAATGGCACCATTTTGATGACGAATGAGGCTGACAGACAGCTATAACGCAACTTCATCTTCTGCTGGTGTCATTATGCGCAGGCAGCCACAAATCAAGGCCTTTTCCAAGCTCTGATGAGCTGAAAAAAATGGTTCCTGATGAAATACGTATTCATACAGGTAATCATAAATCTCAAGAAAAATGGAAAGGAAATGACTGCCTGCCAGCGAGTTTTTCAGTCTGCTCAGCAGAGAAAATTTAGACTTACTCAAAGTAATATGTTCATTAATAGATCTGAGGGTTTCACCATATTTTTGGTAATCATCTTTTAATTTTTTTTTTTTTTTTTTTTGGAAAGTGTTTTTTTTTTACACTTGAAGTTTGTTACATTTCATTGAGAAGCTCAGAAGCAGCAATTCTTGTTTTAATAATGCTATTATAAGAATAACAGGTCTTTAAAAGAATCAGGAAAATGACTTTGGCCTTTGCCTCCTTTCATCATCTCTTGTACAGGTGCCATGTTTTTCTTGCCATGACTAAAGTTCTCATCATATAAGCTATAAGCTTAAATTAAAGCCTTAAAAGTATAGTTTATAGTATGTTGTCAGAATTTTTAATCAACAAATCAGCATTGGCTTAAGTTAAATGGAAATAGTGATAATTTAGTTTTAAATAATATAACTGTTTTTGGTGGCCCTGAAGGGCAAACCACAAATTAAGAAACTCAACAACAAATTAACAACTTATTAAACACACAAAAATATTCAAAATGCAACAATGTTTTCAAAAACAACATTTTCAAAAACACAAGCCACAGCTATATAAATGAACTGGATTTTTATTTCCCTTTCAGGTATGCAGATGTGGCCATTGAGATTTTACAGTGAAAACAAATAATGTAAAGTTTTAAAACCTCTGAAACTGCCATTTAGAGCACTGAGAGGTTATTTTGTGCTTAAAATTGCACATGCTGTAATTAGATTAAGATCACTCCAGAAATGTTTTGGCTATGCTGTTTTTCTAAGATTGTGTTCGACTTGTTCCTTATGATGTGTCACAAGTGACTTCCTCTGTGTTTGTCTTGTTGCATAACTGTATAATCCCATTCCCAGCTGGGTCGCCCACTATTAGGGTTTTTGGCCCAGTGGCTTAACCTTTTTTATGGCGGTTTAGTAGAAGATTGGTAAAGAAGAGGATTGTTCTTATTCCCTTTTATTTTATAAGAAGCTGAACCATTTTCCTGGTTCTAAAGTTGAAGTGGAAGAAATCTATTTTGAAGAACACCTTGTAAATCTCTTTTTGTGATAGCAGCTAGCTGTTGCTGTTTACCCATTCTGTTGGCACGCAGGGACATTTCTCCTCAAAACTAGCTTTTCTGCTTTTTCCAAGTCCCAAGCTCCTCTTGCCAGTCGTCTTCTTTGATCTATTGGCCTGGCGCCTAGAGATGTTAAGGGATGCTGCTGGTGGTTCTATTTTGGCTGGTAGGTTGTCAATCAACTGGCTGAGTGAAACTCTCTGGGATTAAAGGCAGAGATAATTTGTTGCAGTACGCAGTATTAATCTCAACTGATTCAACATTTAGTTAAGTCACCTTCTAGAAAAAAAATCTACAAAAAGGCTATTTTCTGTGATGCTTTTTTGAAGGTTCTGTCTCATGAAGGGTTCAATAAGATTCGATTAACATTACAAAGTCCCTTTAAAAGAAAAGTGAAATAATGAAAGTTGGGCAAATTCAGTGGTATAATGCAGTTTAGTTCAACCTTTTTGCTATTTGGGCCAAGATTAAAAAAGTTTAGAGTAAAAGAAACCAAGGAAGCTGGGAACGGGTGTCATGATTTTAACTATGATCAGACCCAAGAGCAGTAAACCAATACAGAGAGACCAGGGGAAAGATTTAGCAGGTTTATTTAGAAGATTGTGAAGAATCCAGTGTTGCTCTGAACACTGCTCAACCGGAACTGAAAGGTGAGGGGAAGACACTGCGGTTAGTTCAGGCTCAGTGGGAAATTTGATTCTCGAACTTGAAGAGAAGAATTTGGTAGCTGACTCACGTTTCCAGAGAAGTTGTTGACTCTTAGACACCAGTCTGTGTGCGGTAGTTCCAGTGTTAGTCTGATTCGGTGGAGGGCGGACAGGGTTTACCCAGAATGCGGTTGTCTGAAGGAGAACAGAGAAGCTGACTGCCACTCAGTTTTCCTGCGGTACTTCAATGGGTCGTAGTGGAGATAAATCCCTTGCTCAGTGTAAAGCTCAAACGATCTCTTAAGGTAAAGTGGATATAAACCTCCAGTTTAAATCCTCAGCTCAGTTTGAAGCTCAGATGATCCTTCCAGGGAGAGAAGGTCCGAAACATCCAGTTTGCAGGATGACTTCCTGCCGAGAGGCAAAGACAACAAAAAACAAGATTAAAACTCAGGTTGACAAGAACTCTTATAAAGTTGACTTATTTATTGTTTACATGGGACTAAGCAAATTAGCACAATTTAAATAGCTTTGTCAGTCAAAAATGGTTAATTTAACTTTAAGCAGTGCATTAGAATGATGAAGAAAGGAATTTCAGTTATATGGTTCTTGGGCCAGATTACAGAAACTGTTGAGCTATAGGCCTTTTCACACACAACTGTCACAGCAATTGTAATTGTAATTGTAGAAAAAAAAAACGGTGTCACTGACAATCTGGGAGAATATGCAAACTAGTATCCGGCAAGACGAAAAGCCGCACTTGATTATAATAAAGTACATATAAAATATTTATAATATCTCTTTTGATGCACATCCAATTCTTTCAGGTGGAATAGAATAGTATAGAAAATCCCTATATTGTCCCACAATTGGGAAATTCTGGTGTTTACAGCAACAAAAAGATTATAGAAAAAATACGAATAACATAATAGTGAAGAGTTAAAAAATAAACAAGTAAAATACTTTACTGTACGATATGAATACTGTGTACCTGCAGAATAAAATAGCCAATATGTAGCCATGGACATTTTTTATGGTAATGGATATTTGAAAATAGCAACAACATCAGAGATGTGCAAAATGACAACAGCATGTTATTTAACTGACTAAGACAGAAACTGTGCAAAATCAGCATGAATGTAACAACTTATTCAGGTTGTTGGGAACAGTGGGGGTTTTAAAGTCTCACAGCTGCTGGGAAGAAGGATCTTTGATAACGCTCCCTGGTGCATTTAGGGTGCAGCAGTCTTTCACAGAAGGAGCTCTCCAGTTCTGCAGCAGCTTCATGCATCGAGTGGGAAACATGATCTAACAGTGATGTTCATTTAGTTAGGATCCTTTTGTTTCCCAACTCCTGCAGAGGGCATCCAATCACAGAGCTGGCCTTCCTGATCAGCTTATCTAGCTGCTTTCTCTCAGCGAAAGATAAGCCACTGCTCCAACAGACAGCCCCATAGAAGATGGCTGATGCCACAACAGAATCATAGAATGTCTTTAGGAGCACCCCCTGCACTCCAAAAGATCTTAGTCTCCTCAGTAGTAAGACTCAGTGTTGGGAGACCAGTCCAGTTTTTTTTTAGGTGAACACCTAGGTACTTGAAGGTGGATCAGCTTCTGAGAAAGTCCACCACTAGCTCCTTGGTTTTTCCTTGGTTTTTTCCTTATGGGTAAAAAGGAAATGGAGACAACGATTAATAGACAAAAATATCCAAGGAGTTTTTTTTTTTTTTTAGATTTAATGCCAAATCTTTAAAGAGATATTCAATAGACCAAACAAATTTTTTGACATTGAGCAGTTTGTAGGTAAAAGCTAATTCTTTAAGAAATGATCCCCGAATACTCAGTCCTGAAAAGTATCAACATTAAGGCATAAAATATGCTATATATATGTATATATATATATATATATATATATATACATATATATATATGTAACATTAGTTAACAAATATTTGGAGTCACAGTATGTGAAGTCGAGATGTGCGACGGATGGTAGTCTTGAATCGGTGAAAACAAGCTAGTAGGCAAATTATCCTGCACTCCAAAAAGTACTTGCAAGTATATGATGCATAAGTTAACCCCTCCCAGAGAAACAAGAAGGAAGGTTTGATTGAAGGCTGATGTTCTTCAGCGTTTATTAAAATGAGACGGAAGAGCGCTGAAAATAAACTAGCATGCAAGCAGAAATGATCAAGCTCAGTTAAATTTCTCATCCAAATACTTTTAACCGTGAATTAAAAGACAGATCTAACAGTTAAAAGATCTTCAATGGGTTATGGTCTACTGTATGTATTGGTGTCATCAATAAGCAAACAACTAAAACCCTTTTAAAAGCCTTCTTTAACTTATGCAACCAAGGATAAAACTTCTCTTAAAGCAAAAGTGTTTCAATCTGCTATTAGTAATGTTCACCTTAAAATGCAGTGATAAAGTGCACATTTCTAAGCGGTTGATGTTAAACTATAAGCTCTTTATGCGCTTCTATCAAAGCAGATTGAATTTCATGGTCATTGAACATCTAATCAATAAGTAATATTTTTTACAACATTGTAGAAATATTTATCCTCATCATGGCGATGTTAAGATGCTATCAGTTATTATGCAGAGGCCAGAATGAAACCCTGATTAAAAAAATCTGATGAGGACTTGTGGACATCCACACGTCCACAGGTTATTGATTGTATCCCAATCACAGCAGCTTTAAGTTTGGGATTGGCTTTTTTCAATCAAGGTTGTTTTTCTATCTGTGCCAGAAAGAAGACAAATGCTTAATAATTAAGCACCTTCTAAATGGACCTTAATTATACTCAATTCATCTTCCAAAAATGCACGTTTTATGCCTCTGTTATTATGGATTACAAGTTCATAATACCTACAAAAGAAAGCTTATGCCAGAGGAAAAACAGAGACAAAATGAGGTGCTTTGAAAAAGTTCCATCCACATTCTTAGCAGTAACAATCTTCTTTGTAAAAGGGAACAAACTGTCCTTTCTGCTACAACCTTACCAAGCTTCAAAGTAAAAAAAAAAAAAAGGAAAAAAAAGGACAAAAGTAAAGACAAAGTTCATTACAGGGGGTACTTGACAAGAACTGGAATTTTCATTATGTTGTTTTTGGCTTTCTGACCAGTGGCTATTACAATTTGGAGGATAACTTCCACCCTTGGTGAAAGAGAGAATTGACCACATGGGAAGGTGTTTGCACCATTGATGTTTACAGCGAAATCAGTAGATCAAGGGGACAAACAAGGTTGGATGGTTAAGTGGAGAGGTATGAAAGGGAATTGATGTGTTGCAGGTTGGTGGGCCACCTTTGGAGATCCAAGCTTCCTTAAACGTGACAACCTCCCTTTAGGTAAAAATTTACCATACTGAAGATTTTGGGAGTTTTTTTGCTTACTTTTAGGCCGATATAAAGCATGTACTTTAATTGTAGGTTTGTAATATTCATTTATTTAAAGGTGTGTAACTTTGCGAGAAATTCTCCGGTAGCTCTCTTCAATACAATTTTTTTTAATAAAAATAATCCTCTAACCAACTTTTAAAATACAGCCTTTTGCTATTGGCTCACAAGACTCAAAAACCTGTTTTAAATTTTGAATCCCTTTCACTCCTTTCATTAGAAAATTAAGCTCCACTTAACGTGCTCTTGTAGAAAGAAATAATTAGTGTAAGGGAACCCTTGTAAATTGTAATTATGTATACAACATCCTGACAGAATGAAATAAATCTTAGAAGTGGCACATTTTAGCTCAGAGAGGGATATTTTGTATGCAAGGAAAAATAAATTACCTGAATGGGAGCTGTAGGAGGGAAGGTTGGTAGAGGGTTCCTCCACTTGGAAAATGCATATGATATTTATTTCTATTTCTTTCCCCAGTGCAATCAGAGAGAAAATGGAATGGGGACCGAGAGCTATAGTACAAAAGGGTAATAAAAACTCAAGGAAACTTAATCTGGTTAGGGAAATTAAATTAAGGCATAAAACTTCTTATATGTTCCGTAACAGTTAAGGTAAAGAAAGTTTGAGAAAATGTCTTGAAAAATAATACTTAATCATATTCAATCGTGTGGCAACGACATAACTAAAATTGTATTGAAATAAAACACAAAGTAGTGCACAGTTGTGCAGAACAAGCAAATAATACATTGATAATATTGGTGAAATAACAGGATGTTGGGCAAATGCATTAAGCTTAATGTAGGGTAGTCATGGAGATGGGGTGGAGGTTCACCTTCCAGTAAGATAGCCATCCTAAAAATACAGCCATTGCTAAAAGAAACAGTTTAGGTGAATGTAGAGCTGCATAATATAACCCCATATAATGGTCGGGGGGAAAAGACCAGTAAGGTGCACCATATAAATATTGAATGCTCTGAACTTCTGTATTAATGCTTTTTTGGCACTATGTTTCTTTTTTTTCTTACATTTGATCACTGATGCACTTTAAGGAATGGAAATATCATGAGAGCTGTGCAAAATGAAATTTCATTTTGTATACACTGTCTACACAAAATGTCAATAAAAGTCTAAGTCACTATTTGTTGGGGTATTTTACACAAAGCCATACTGTGTAACCTTTTTACCAAGGGCCGCTAGTCCCATATCTTCCAAGTTTTGCTCCTGTGAAAGCAATAGCCAACACTGCACTGCTGCAAAACAGTTTCCTTCAGTGTTTTGGAATCTGATAGCAGACCACTTTGGACTAGCAGATTAAAATGTCCTGGGATTACTTCTAAAGACAATTTGACATACACCCTTATAGATTCAATCCTACATAAGAGAACCAAAAATATGTCTGATCAGGCATGTGTCACATCTGTTTTGTTCCCTAAGAACAACTTTTAGCTAAGACAAATCTCTTGTTTAAGGGGAGCTCAGGCTGTGGTAAAAAAAACAAAAACACTCTAACATCATCTAATTGATAGATGATGTTAATGGCGTCATTTTAGACACATCCTTTGCTGCAATAATGATCTTGTTAGCTACCTTTCTACCAGAATTGTATATCTAGGGAAGGATATTTTTTCCTTCAATTTTTTTTTCCAATATTGCACCATTTTGGTTAATTCTTTCATATAAAATTACAACTAACATAATTATTCAGATATCAAAAACTGAAATTATTTCACCAGGTGCAATTCATTTTTGTAATTTTGTTTGTCTGTTCCTAACCCAGAGAATGATCATCTTTAAGTTGCACATTGGATTCACTGGCCAAAAATCCATTTAAAGTAAAGCCTTGTTGCTATTGGGAAAAAGAGCATGCAAATTCAGCTTCTTGTTCCCTGTCAAGCAACTCATGTTCACCAAGCCGACATTCGGCAATCCCAGCTGCACAACCAAGAGCACAGGCCGCTGAACACCATCCCCCTCTGACCCTGTCACTTTGGTGATGACAAATTGACCACAAGTCTGCATGTCACGTGGTCTCGTCTGTGCTGGTGAAGTAGTGCTTCTGACAGCCTCGCTGCAAACACTGACAACGTGGATGTCACTTTGAATTGATCAGAACTCGAAACCAGCATTTGGCTGGCCGACATGACGGTGTGAGTTTCTGTGTGTTTTTGGAAAACAGAACATACAGAGGACGGAAATTTTATTCATTTTTTTGAACCAGCAATGTTGTTAAGAAAAAAAAAACTACTAACATAGCATATTTTGCTGCTTTAATATAAATCTTTACCTTATCGGTTCTCCTTTTACAGCTGTCTTAAGATGAGCAAATGACAGAATCTGAGCAATACTGGGATATTCCTCAAAAGAGATTTTCCTAAACATACAAAGAAAGCCAGCAAGAAGTCTGGAAAGAGCCCTCAAGGTGCTTTGAGATGCAAAAGTGTTTCTCCCATAATCCCTCTTCTGAAATCGAATAGAGAACATTTGGTACTGAAGGAAAAAAAATCAAACATACCTACATTAGTCATTGGGCAGAAGCACCTTACCTTGGATGAAACATCCAAAAAGATTTGAGAAACTGTAAGGTTAAAAAGTCAAAATGAAGAACAACCTAAATTCCTTTGTGTCTAGCACAGGGTGTTCAATCCAACATGCCAAAGGCATGGCTTTTATAAGGCACGTATTGTTCTGCATGGGAAGCAAGCTGTAATACTTCAAAAATAAAGAAAGGAGTGAAAATAAACGGGATTGCTTTGGAGGCTGAACATTTATAAGGGAAAAATTCAAAGGGTATCAAAATGGTTCTCTTGGAAAATTTTTAAACCTCAAGCAACTTTGACTTGGAAGTTACTGTGAATGGTTTTGCAAGGTCAGGTAAATCTTAATAACTTTCAGTTGGGCTTAGGCTTGCGGGTTGTAAAAAGATTTATCTTTTATAGTTTTGAAAAAAAAAAAAACATCAATAGCACACTGTTAAAATCTGAGGTAGAGCAATACCCTTATGTGTGGTACCCTGAAATCACACATCTGTGAATAAAACAATGTTTTATTCAAAGCTGGAGATGGTGAAGTCTGCTGCTACAGGTTGAGTTTTTTTGGTAAACTCATTTAACTGTTCATCATAGGAGTTCTCAAGATGAGATTAAAAACTCTTTTGGTTCAGCGCAGTTTCCCGTCACAAACCACAGAAGTTCAACAAAAATGTAATTGAAAACATTAGAATTCTAGTAACATTTAGAAATGTTTAATTTCTCCTTCAGTTCCAACATGTGCATATCCAAAGATCAGAATGTTCCTCACAACTGGGTCACCGGAACAGCCTTATTTATATCATCTAGTCATACGCTGGCTGTGCAAGTCCCATTATTCTCCACATAGATTCCCTTTTTGGTTAGATTCTCCAAATTCACTCTATCTTGCAGAAACAAAAAGGGAAAAGGAGTTGCATCAAAAGTCAACTATCATAGATTAACAGTTAGGAGGACCATTTGGAGAAAGAGTTTCTTAAATTGTCAGAGAACAGGAAAAAGTTAAATCTTTTGTAAAGCCATCTATTTCTCATCTCTTTTTTTGTGGCTCTTCATATAAGTTTCCTTCTGTAGTTGTTCATCTGTCCTTGAAAAAAATGTGTTTTCACGAGGATGTTTGTATCGTAAAAGAAAAATAATCTAACCCCTTTTCTTTCATATGCATGTTTGGTGTGTAGCAAAAATAGTGAACACACATTGGTCCTAAACTTTCCCAATAAAAAGGTATTATCCAAAAAAGAAAAGCAGGGTTTAAAAATATTTTATTCTGTCATAGTTCTGGTTCTGTTTAAGTTTTCTTTTGAAGTTTCCGTTGCTTGTATTTCTATTTTATGTTATTCTAGTTGTTTTTGCTTGTATTTGAGTTCTTATGCATTTTCTGTTTATTCTCTGTTGCCCTCTTCTGTCGGTCTCCTTCTTGTAGCTCCCTCCCTGATTCTTCGGTCCGCACCTGCTCTCAATCTGCTGATTAGCCAAGACTTTGTTGTTTTCCATTCATACTCCTCCTCTTCAGTTACTCTTTTCCGGTTCCTCGTCATTTCTTTTGCAACTGATTTGTGTTTTCTCCTGGATTTTGGTTTTCTGTATTTTGTTTGTGGGGAACGTTTGCTTCTGTTGCCTTAAATCCTGCATTAAATGTACAAGAAACCACCCAAGCTTCCGTCTCTGCATTTGGGTCCTCTTCAAACCTCCACTCAACCTGACAATTCCTTTATGTTTAAACAAATGAAAGTGTCAATTTCCTGTAGAATGGGGTAGGTATTCTTAAAAAGAAAAGTTGCTATACTCTATTTTCTTGTTGATTGCCTAATCCCTTGGAGGTTACAGAAGGTTTAAAGATAGCTTTCAAGAATCCAGGTCACAGTTCATGCTCTGCCCGAAGGTATATTTTTGCCAATATGTTTTTTAACCAAAATGCCTGCTTCTTTGAACTGAGTTTGCTGTAATTTGCGGTGTGTTATAAAATCAGTCAGAGACACTTCTGCATGAGCTCTCTGTTTCTGTTCCTTTTCTCACCCAGATGCCCCCACCTTATTTTATTTATTTTATTTATTTATGTGTTTATTTGAACAGGGACAGTGCACATTAATAAACATTTCTGTAAATGAGCCAGTGTTAGCTAAGTAGCTAATTTTCAACTGTAGTCCCTGGGCAAGGTTGAAAGAACCTTGTTATCTGCATTGAGCATGTTGTCACTGCACATCCAATACATCATTTGCTTTGCACGCACCAAGACGCCAGTGCCCTACTTCATGAACAGAAGTCAGGCCAGTGTTAACTTGGGGGCATATGAGTCAGTATTTACATGGATATCATACTGTTGGCAGGCCCATGTTTTACCATGTACTGAATTTAATTGACTTTGGAATGCAGTGAGTGCCTTAATGACAAAAACAACAAGAAAGAAACTAATAGAGATAGATCAAAACAGGGATGTTAACATCCATCTTTATTTTAAATAAAGATTAGGCTTTTTTCAAGTGTTGGTCTAATTGTAGTTGGGTTGGGAAAACTTCCACTTCTTAAGCATCCAAAGTTCAAATATCATCAGTTTTTGTTCCTAGATGTTTACCCACAATTAGACCACTGTGTAATACCACTAGCTGCAAACATGTAGTGTCTTATAGTTTTGATTTTAGGAATTTTATTGTTTTACAGCATTTCACAGCTTGAATTTCAATGCCCCTGTAAATTAATTTCTCCTCCCAGACGGGATGATTGAAGTCTGCTAGTTTTGAAAAACAATATGTCATTAGTATTTGTTAATATGCAACTTGGGTTTTAAAATAATCTATTTTGGTGAGAAAAGAATGGGAGTTCAATTTTCAATCCATATGGCCCATCCATAGACTGTAGAGTTACTATTTATATGTATTTATATATTGTTTTCATTTGTTCATTTGAACTTTATTGGATCAGGTTAAATGTTTAAGAATAGATTCTAATTTACAAAAATGACCTGGTCAAGAAGCTAAACTATTAACCTCCATGTGTCTGACAAGAAAGAAACGAGCCTCAGTTTGTTCTGAATTTTCTTCCAGTCAAGTAAAGCTGAATAACAAAAAGGAACTCAAATAGTGCATTTTTTAGATGAACATCTAGTGAGCAAACTTGTTCTGTGAATGCTCTGAGTAAGAAGAAGGGATGACGGATATGATGGGGCATTGCCAAGGATGTTATTTAAATGAAGAGAATCCACAGATGGACTATTGCATAGAAAGACGTCCAACCCAAAAGCTTCTAGAGATCACAGTGGTGAGTCTGATGAGGGTTTAAATAAATTAATGGGAAAAGGTGTCCAGTTTATTGAGGGCAGTTGTGTCATCTTGACCAGGTTGCACTTAGTGGTATGTTTAAATGTTGGTTTACTCCAAAAATCAAAGACATTTAGGCTTTGAACTTTGCTTTTAGGACGTACAGAGTCCAACCAAGATACCTGGTATCTGCAAGTATTTGCAGGTGGTGGAAAAGTCCAAAAGCGTAGAAAAAGCAAAGGTAATTCAGGAATAGCCAGTGGTAAAACATTTTCGGCAAAAAAAATTAATTAAGCTTTACTAGCATTGAGACAGTTGGAGATCAATTAACAGATGTAAGGCTATGCTTGTTGGGAGCTGGAGAAAATACCATTTTTCTCCAGCAGAGTCCGCCGTGGATCCTCTGAGGGAGCCTCCTGCACAGGTGCAGCTCATCAAGACCATCAGAGGATCCACTACTTAAGCTGCCTTCAGACCTTACCTCAACGCCGCAGTGTTGTTCCAGTTGGTCAGCGCTAAAGCCTTGATCTCAGTGATTTTTCCATGTCCTTAATCCCGAGTCAGATTCTAACGTTTGTCTCTGTGCCTCTAGGTGACTCGTGCTTCCTCCGTGAAAGCTCTGGAAGAGCTAACCTGCCGAGCCGACCCTCCGAGCCAAACCCTGAAGATTCTCAGTCAACCTCTAAGCAGCTCTGGGCAAGAGCTAGGAAACCCAAGCCAAGGTCTGTTCTAATAAGACGTGAGACGCTGAAGCAGCTAACGGACTCTGCTAACACATCCTTCTCCAGAACCAACAGTGACTCTCCCAAGGAGAACCTCAAGAACCCTCAAGGTACTATCAGAGCACCATTGGAAACCAAAACCCCGTCAACAGTCCTTAACTGTGTTGTCTCTCACGCAGACTCCGGTGAAACCAGATTCCAGGCCCAAACCAGTCATCTGCATATTATGTGCTTGTGCAAATAAACTTGTTAAACTTTTCATCCTGTGTCCGTCAGTGGTGTTCTGCATCTTTGGGTCTCCATTAGAGAACCGATCATGACAATGCTGAAGGGTGGAGGCCGCAGTTTTTGAGGAAGGATCAACAGTATATAAGATGTTATTCGCAGTGTGGTTGGGGAAAAGAAAAAAGCCAGTCAAAGTCAATCAATTATTTATATATATATATATATATATATATATAGACAGCTATCCCAGGAGATAATTCCAGGAATGTGAAAGACTGTAGACCTGTCACCCTGAGTTTCCATAACATGAAAATCTTAGAGAGACTCCTCTTGGTCAGTCTGAGCAAGACCAGAAGCAGCTATCAGGGCCTCCTTCAGTTTGTTCATCGCCCTCTTGTACGAGATGGAGATACCACCATACACCCGCTTTAACATACCCAATATCAGGCCGGTGTAAATTCTCAATCTCTCAGGTCATGGCAACCAGTTGGTGAGAAGAATTGATAAAGACTCCTGGATAATGTTGAAACATCCTCAGAGAAAAACTGAGAGAAAGTCAGATTGAGTGCCATTGGATCCTGGAGTAATGGCATCAAACCAAATGACTTAAAAAAGCTCAACAATCTGATAAAGGAAGACAGCTCTGTCATAGGAACTCCTCCACAACCTCGATAAAGGATTTCACAATGAATAATTCTTCATAAAATGAACAACCTTATGGGCAACTCGAACATCCTCTTTAGAAGACTGTTAAACAACAACAGTGTCTCTAAAGTCAAAGGCTTCTCCAAGTTTGGTGCAAGACAGGCCACCACAGAAGCTTATTCCTGCTTAAAGCTACAGTATAAAACATATACAACAACAATACAAAAACAAAAACATTTAATTTGACTTTAGCATCAATAAAGCATTTTTAATTTAACTGAATTCTGGATTCATTTGCATGAAGAATTCATAATGGCAAAACTCTTTATAACAAACAAGCCACGGGAGACCTATTTATGCCAACCCTCTAGTTTGTTTGAAATTCTGTTTCTTTCAAACTCGTATTTGATGGTTGGTTCATTAATCCGTTGAATTAAATTATAATATAACATGTTCCACTGTCATAATAGTCGCAATAGAACTTTCTCTCAGGCTATGTCAAAATATCCTCTTTTAGTATTGACATTTGGGCAATCTCATGTTAATGATAGTCTATAGCTTTAATCACAGTTGCCGTTTTAATCACAAATGGAATATGCAAAGTTAATCAACATTTAACAGCTGCTTTAATGTTTACTTGGGTTGCAATTTATATTAAAATATTTTTGGAACATTGAAGCTGACAAAAAAAATGTAGAAAAGCTTGTAAACAACACTGATATATATTGAGGGATTTTTTTAAACATTTTACACAATTTCTATACATCATCTTCACAGACCAGTAGAAAGAGTTCCATGTTAGCTTATTTCGGTTTACTTTCATCACTGCCGCTGCAGCCATGATCCATCTGCGGCCATGCAGA
This sequence comes from Cyprinodon tularosa, assembly GCF_016077235.1. NCBI lineage: Eukaryota > Metazoa > Chordata > Actinopteri > Cyprinodontiformes > Cyprinodontidae > Cyprinodon > Cyprinodon tularosa. Next base: position 3,219,758 of record NW_024037781.1, on the reverse strand, counting down.
ATGTGCAGCGCTGCATGCAAGGTGGGCTGCGTGACCAAACAAGACGCAGCTACATGTCTCATACTGCCTAGCTTGTCTAACAGATCACAGAACAATAATGCATTTTAAACGTATGACCAACCACCCGCTAATTTTTTTTTAGTCGCGTCCCGTCTTGTTGACGAAATTTAAACCCCGACTAGCCATGTCTCGTCATCAAAGATTCCTGTTTAGTTTGTCAGTTTTCATTATTGTCAGGAAAAAAATTAGCGTTGATGAAAAAAATGTCATCATCGATGACAAAAACAACACTGTTTAGCACAAGTTTTTGCTTCTGAGAAGGAATTTGATGGCAGTTTAGCACATTTTCTTGCTGACAAAGGGGCAGTTTAACACCCATTTTGGTTCTCAAGAGGGCACTTTAGCACGCGTTTCTCAATAATTAGGCAACAACTGGGCCCCACCCCTATTAACACCACTTGAGATGAAGGGGCATATTTCTCTCCATCAAATATCAGCTGATATTGTAATTTCTTAATTTGTTTATAGTCAATCAAGCTGAAGACAATTGAAACTCAGGTTTGTATTGTTTGTAAATATATCACTTTGTATGAAAATAAATTGGAACCATATGCTATCCCGCTTTAGCATTTCCAAGTCAACTGAATCCATCATATTAAGACCCGTGCACTGTGTACAAGCTTCCCCCGCTAAATCAGTTTAAAGTATGTTGCAATGTTTCATTGCAACATTTCATTGATTCCCAAATCACTAATATCCAAGTCCTCCCACTCTGTATAAGAGAGCAGCCCACATCCAGACCTGAAAAGCCCTTTAATAAATACACAATGGAGGTAGTGCATCAAGCTGACGGGCATTGCGTGTGCTGTCTTTGTGCTAATGATTCATGAATCCCAATTATGTTTTAATCCAAATCGGAGATTGGAGTCGAGGAAGGGGCAGCCAGTGTGGAGACAATGTGGCCAACTGTCTGGATAATTCACCAACTGTCTTTAGTGAAAGTCCAAAAAGGAGAAGGATATGTAACACTGAGGTTGTTGGCCACAGCATTTAAACATCTGCTTTCAGTGCTTATAGGGGCACGCAGAGTATTTTTACCCTAATTATATTTTTGTCAAATCTTGTGTAACAGTCAAAGTGGTTGATCAATCGAAATTGGTGAGGAAAAGATACCTGATTTCTAGTTGTATGTTTTACACCAGATATGGGGAGTATGGCAAGGATCTATGTCTTTTAGTTATGACCGTACTACCTTTGCAGGTCCCCATTCTTTTCAGCTCCAACAATATTGGCATCAACTGTGACCATCTTTCCTTTCCATGCTATATGATTGTAACATCACCTTTGCCTTTGGATAATTTTTCAGTCAGTTAGTCAGTTAGTGTCATTGTAGACACTAACTGTATAGAAACAGCTCTACTAAGAAAATATTCCACAATAAAAACTAAAGGTGTTCTAATGAAATATTAGAATGCATGACCTTTCTTTTGGTGGCAACTTAGTTTTTTTTTTTTTTTTTTTAAGACCAGACAGTGTATGCATGTGTCTGTGTGTATTCTGATCCCAAAGACCTGTTAGTCTGCCTTGAAAGTTTCCAACCCCACTCCATTTATTTATTTATTTTCCCCGCTCCATTTATTATCCTAAATTAGATGCACCTGTTTGAGGTCATTAGCTGCGCAAAGACACCTGTTGAGTACCGTCCCAAGAACACCATCCCTACTGTGAAGCATCTGGGTGGTAGCATCATGCTTTGGGGGAGTTCTTCTGCACATGGGACATGGTGACTGTCCTGTATTATGGAGAGGATGACTGGGACCATCTATTTCAGATTTTTTTAGGGACAACCTTTGTTAGAATAATGTAGATGTCATAATTTTATTTGTATTAACTTACAGGCATTTGGCTTGCTAAGAATGTTCGGTTGTTTTTAACTTCAAACAGGGAGAATAAATGGTTCTCCCAGAAATAGAAAAGTTATGCTCTATCCAGCCGTGGGTGTTTGCAGGTGACTGAGAATCACCCTCAATAAAACTGCACAAGGAACTCTCATGGGTTATAATGTGAGATCTTCTGACCCCTCCTGACAACTTCTGACCCACCCCCCAAAGTCTCTTTGAAGTCGGATAATAAAGGCAGTGGACAGAGAGGTCCGAGCAGAGTTGATCACAGAGATTCAGGGAGTATAAATCTCCGTCCAGGTCCACTCTCTTCTTCTGCAGAAAAGTAAATGTGTTTGTGTTGCTTTATTTCTAGGACAATAAGGGGTTGTTATCATTAACCCAAACAACCTCCTTCCCTGAGTTAGAGCATAGAAGATGGGTTGAGGCTGGGTCTTCCAACATAACAATGACCCAAAGCACACAGCCAGGATAACCAAGGAGTGGCTCAGTAAGAAGCATTGCAAGGTTCTGGTGTTCTCTATTATTAATGTATTTGTTGCATTCTTGTTTTTTGAGGGGTATTTTTTACAGTATCTGTGTGTTGAGAATTCTTGTACGGTCTGTGGTCTTGACGGAGGTCTGCTGCGGGGCCTGGGTGGCCTGCCAGTGCCCTGGCTGTCACCTCTGCTATCCCCACAGGAGGATGGAGGGAGGGGCGTATAGCAATTGAGGGGAGGAAGCAGCTGGGTGAATTAGTTAGGGGGGGTGAATGTGGGCCCCGAACCTGGGGGGGGCTTTTGCTGGGATTGGTGTGGTCCTGATGCGGGGTGGGGGGCCCTTCCCAAAGCAGGAACGAGATGGGTTGGTGTGGCAGTGTCACCGCTCCCCTCCCCCCATCTGGATTTTAGGTTCACTTATTGGGTCATCCGATAATCCCGGGACCAATCACCGGGGCCGCCGGGTCTTTGGTCCCGGGATTGTTGGATGTGAGTGTAAATTGTTAACGAGCGTCCGGGTGTTTTGGCTCATCTCTACAGACTCTGTGTGGTGTGAGTGTGGGCACCAGGGTGGGAAGGTGTGATTGAGACAGTGAGTTGTTTTATTTTTTGTTTTCTTTCAGGTTGGCTTCTGAACTACTCCCTCTCCCATGCACATCTCAGGTCTCTGCCAAGTGCCGTCCTGCTCTCCCTCCGCTGGCTGGCGCCCGGTGTACTGGTGGAGCTCGGGTGGATGCCTGGATGGCTACTGGCTTGTTCCTGGCGGCTTCTCTGCAGGGCCTGGCCAGCCGGGGCCCGGCTGGAGCTCCCGCCGGGGGGTGGGCCGCCCCTGGGGCCTAGGATCCCTGGGGCCAATGGCAGGATTCACTTTGGTGTGGCTGGCTACCGGCGGAGCCCGCGGACTCGTCCCGGCGGCTTACCGGGCCTCCGGCATTGAAATGATTGGGGGACATCCTCAGGGCTGTCCCTCCTCCTCCCTTGGTAGGTGTCGGATTTCCTGGGTTGGCCCGTCCTTAGCACCTTCCCTCTTGGAGTCCCCATGGGCATCTGTGGCTTTGGGTCTCCCGGCGCTGGACTCAGTGCTCTTGGGGGGGCGCCTCTTCGGATCTTCACATCCACTATTGAGCATTTTTTCTTTGGATAAACTTTACATGCACAAGGGCACCTTCACAAACAACCAGTGCTTGGTTCCAGGTACTTAGAGATTCACTTCCTTAAAGAAAGCCCATACTCTTATCTTCAGGTAACACAGAATACATGTCAGATTAAATAATACTACTTATATTTCAGCAATAGTATCTAGGTGTTTCTTTATTGTATGTGTTGTACCATGTCCGTTGGTTGTGCTGTTCTTTTTACATCTCTTTGCAGGTGATGAAGCAGACTGAATTGTTTTATCATTATCCCCTCTTTCTTTCTCCATTTTTCTGTCTTTCCTTTCCTGTTCTACCTACATTACCGTTTCCATATAAACTGCAAAACTCCCTGCATAATTATAATAAAGCAACTTATATGCATTATATACACTTCAACAGGGAGAAGGTTTGTGGAGTCTGGGACTAATAGCTGCCCTGTTGACAAATACTACAACCTCAATAGAGTTGCAGAGCTCTCCGCTTTTTCAGGTCTTTATTTTGTTCCCCACCAACCAAATGTGAAATTTTTGTCACTCAATTTGTACTTATTTGTTTTCTATTTGTAATTTTTCCCATGTTGATAAATCAGAAGAAAAAAAGACAAAAGGCCTGAAATGATATTCGTCATTTGTTTCTTGCAGTACTGTATATTTAAAATCACTCAATACAATCTCTCTAAAGGTTTTCATTAATCAACTGTTCCCCCCCCGACCAAACTAGCCTTCTTCTTCAAAAGGGCCCAGAACAAGAGAGCTGGGACAGGCAAGATCCTTCATTCATTAATGAAAGGCATCTATTACTGTCGAACGGCGACAGAGTTAATGTAAATAAATGAATTCTCCAACCCACTTAACTGTGGTTTATTATGAGGGAGCAAGGCATAATTGTGTTTCTGATCAGTTCAGATAAATTCAGACGCACAGAACCACCACCCCTAGTGCCATTTCTCATTTGCATGTTAAGTTCGGCAACTGCAAGGGATATATTACAAGGCCTATTACTAAGTCTTCAGCTAATGACAAAAGGATATGAGAGAAAAAATATTGAGGCAAATCTGGTAGTTCTATCCAATGAAGGACAAAAGCCTCTTAATTACGTTAGCAGATGCAGCTTCAGCTATACTTGGGAGAAAATCAAACATTATTGTTTAATGATCTAAATAATGTTGATCATGTGATTTTGTTGGAATTTCCACAATTTCAAGTTGCCTTAGCAAGAAGTGAAATAAATGAAACAACTGTGTGCCTCTTCCGCAAAACATTTTTGCTTTTTTCACATGGCAACTTGTAGGGCATCTTTTCAATTTGCCTTGGGTCGTTCATAAATCATCCAACAGGAGAGTATTGCCCCATGCAGATGTTAGCTTTCACAAATTAGCCCAGGTTTCTTGGAACAGTGGAAGAAGAACCCAGCTATGCTTGACCATTGCCTACAGTAATGTTTGATTTATTAGCATCTTAAGGCAGAACAGCACATGTTCTTAAACAACTTAAAGCTTGAGAAAACATGGCCCAAACATTTCTTTTTTTATGAAACTGCAGTGTCTGGATGAATGAGAATCACATGAATTCCTGTTATAAACTATTTGTTAACACAAAGGTCAAAATAGCTCATTATTTCTTCAGAGTTATATAGCTTCTCATATGCATAGCCCGTTTATAAATCTGCCTCATCAAGAAACTGTATGCATGTGCATGAAAGGTGATTTTTATCCTTGCTCTGAATGAAAGTCGAAATTTGTTCAGTTAATCATTTGCATTGAAAAATGTTGTTTGTGCAGCAAGTTAATAGAGTTTGCAATGGAAAAACAACAAAGAATTTCATTGAGAGCACATTTGTAACCCCATCAGTGAAGTGGGAAAAAGGTAATGTGTCCTCTTAATGAGTACAACCGAATGAAATCTAAATGAAAATACTATTTAGTCAACACCCTGGAATATCAGTCATCTGAGAGTTTCCTGTGTGGTATATTAGACACGATGAAGGAACACCATTATGAGGTGTTCAACAGAAAAAAGAAAAAAACAGAAAAAAGGGGTAAATAACATTTAAAACAATGCTGGAATTGTTACCACATTCCTTTGATTGTACGCATGCGGTTTCAAATTACGACATAAAAAATACTTGGGAAATGTATTGCCTAGACGGGTTCCAAATCCAGATGAGGGAAAGTAATGCAAAAAGACATAACTATAACTACAAAAATATGTGATGCGTCATGTGAAAAGTAGCAGCAAGATGGCATGTCACAAACTAAGAAAAAGGCAAATTCTGACAGAAGAGTGATTTTCCTTTAAGTCAAAATTTTCAAGTGCGAGATTTAAACTAACCTCTCAGAATGAGCCATTCTTTGAACAACAGTTTAGAAGGTTTTAAAATGGTCAACTTTATGTTTAAAAGTGGTCTGTTTTTAGTCAAATCTCACCCTGCCATTACTGCATATTGGGGGTGGCTACTTACTGTATATGTAGAAAAGATCAGATGAAAAGCAATATCGATGATGGATGACCAAACTGAATGAGCAGTTCAAATTCCCATTAGATATACATAAACTCCTTCACTTGAGACAGGAGCTCTCCTCCAACCTGAAGGGGGGAGGCCACCTTTTTCCAGATGAAAACCATGGGTTCAGATCTGAAGATGCTGACCCTAATTCCAATCACTTTGCACTCAGCTATGAACTGCCCTGGTGCATGCAGTATGTCAAGGTAGGAGGGAGCTAGCACAGTAGAACCACGTCATTCAGTAAAACAGGAACAAAATACTCTGTTCCCCAAAGCACCAATTTTCCATTCAGCTGCCTAAAAATCACATCGCTACTCCTGAAGCCAAGTGGACAATCAGCTGGACTCTCCTCTCGAGCATTCTGTCATAGGTCCTACCAAGGGGGCTGAGAACTATAATCCCCCTATTGTTAGACCACACTCTCTGGTCTCACATGGGCACGTTCTGCGACGGTGAAACTGAAAAAAAAAAAAATAGTTTTTACACTTACACTAAGATATGTAAATAATGCACTGGGCTTTCTTCCTGGCACCCTGACCACACTTGTGTTTCTGCAGGATAGTAATACATTATCAAAAAAGAATAAAGACAAAATGAGAATATCTAGATGCAAAATACACTGGCTTGCTGCAACATGAATGGCTATTCTGCTATTCATGTTAGACAATCAAGCTGGAGTTGCTGTAAGGAAGTGAATGTATGTTTTAATAATTGAATTCTCACTCAATTTTCTATTGATTTGATGGCATAATAACCTGATATTTGACTTCCAAAAGAAGATCTGAGGGGATCAAATGAAATACATTTTGGAAATAGTAATGAGTGCATACTCAAAAGAAAATGTACTTTAATGAAAAAAAAGAAGAAAATTTAATTTTGGGAGCTGTCAGCTTATCTAATTTTAAACCTGACCAAATCACTACCTTTTTTCAGCTGGGATAACAGCAAATATACAAATGTGTGATTCTCTAAAATAAAAGCTTCAGTGATTATGGCTGCCAACCCCTAATAAACGTCACATAACCTGGATGCAGTAAAATAGTCCAGAAAAAGTTCAGTGCTATTAAAGCAGAAGCATTTTAAAAAGAGAATGTTTTTCACTCCGCTGCTTTCATTTATAGACACTACTAAGAGATGCCCTGTAAATCTGGGGTTTTCCACTCTTGGCCAATGTTCATCTGTAATGGAGCATGAGAGGCTCCTCAATTATTTTCCCAACCCAAATCCAAGGACAATGTGGCCACTAATCTTTCTCAGAGTTGAACGTTGAACAAACTAAACTGGTTTATTACTGAATCAGGGCAGCACGTACTTGTGGTACCTTAAACACTTTCTCTCTTTACACTGGTGTTAGGTTTATTCTTTATACATCATATGCATTGTTACTCTGTTAGCCAGATTAGACAGAGTAGAAGGCCTTCCTTCACATGGTGGATATCATTATGTGTATGGAGGTCATCTAATCAGGACAGCCTTCGTATCTTTAAAAATACACAGGATATGGGCACATCTTGGAGCCAGACTGATAAAGGAGAGCTATGTGTCATCCTGGGATAAAGAGGGAATTTGCATAAAGGTCAGGGCATCAGAATCAGAATCAGAATCAAGTTTATTGCCAAGTAGGTTTGCACTTACAAGGAATTTGACTTGGTGTTGTTGGTGCAGACAAAAAACAAAACAAAATAGCAAAATAAGATAGAATATATATATATATATATATATATATATATATATATATATATATATATATATATATATATATATATATATATATACACAGAAGCTATATACAAACAGTGGATGGCATGTCAGTTTCTGTTACGGACAGCTAAGCATCCACGTGATGCAACACATGGATTCATGGGTATAAGAAGGAGGAGATGACCTTATTTGGGGCTCAATCTTTGTCGGACACTCGCTGACGTTTTTTGAACCCACAGCTGAAGCCTTCAGGGGGACATAACTTCCATATTTAACACTGGCCTGTTTCTTTTCTGAATACTATAATAGGTTCCTGTTGGGTGCTGGAGTCTGCTTTTCTCTCTAGGTAGAGCGGTGGAGCTGTAAACTGTTTGGTTGTTTTTTTTGCACCTACGTGCAATCAGCCTCTTCTTCTCCAGCATAAGAGAAGCAGTCAGCTGTATCTCCAGTGCTTGAACGTTAATCACTACTGGTACTCAAAGCCTCACTCCGAGTTAAAGAGTCTTCTGAGATTCTTTAAACATAAACCTGTTCTCTATGTGTTCTTTGCAGGCTACCTCTTGTGTTTTTTAAAGAAGCTTCCTCCAAGGAAGTCACTTCCTGAACCGAACCAAACTAAACTTTCCGCTGAGAAAAGTTCTGGAAAAACCTCCATATCCGGGAAGGTACAGCTTCTCTCTCTCTGCCAACAAGCTGGAAAGACCTGCCTGCCCTCTAGTGATTCGCCCACCTGCGGTCACTGAGAAAACCTCCAACTCCCAACTTCAGTCCTCCCTGGCGGAAACACCCCGCCTATTCAGTAAGCTCCTGTCTGTCTAAACGTTCCGCTAACCTCTCCCTTTCTCTACCTTCCGTGCAACGAAGATCCAGCTCCAGTGGCTCCACCATAACAATATTCATTCCTTCTCTGTTTTTGCTATGAGTTTAAAAGGGAAAATAAAACCTTTTGATCTGTATTCATCCTTCTCGTTGTGTGTTCTCTGCATGTGGGTCAAACACCTTGCTTTAAACATGACAGTTCCATGCATTCAAATGCTATCACACACACACACACACACACACACGTTATTTTTCTCCTTTCATGTTATTTTTTTTTTTCTACAGTTCAGATTGAAGGGATAAAGAAATTTGACAAAATGTATTTATATATATATATATATATATATATATCTTTCCTTTCCCACAGGACAAACACTGATACTGAGTCAGAGACTTTACTTTGAGCATTTCGCATTTGAGTGCCTGTAAGTAGAGCATGTAGATCATGCCGTGGGAATATTGGTATAATGGAACTGGAGAAAAATAAAAACGCCTTTGCAGGTTGGTGGGATGTGAGTGTGTTTACAGTCATCAAAGCTGCATACTCCTCATAGATATTCCCAAGTGGGAAAGCTCTTATCTTTTGGTGCTTTGTCAACTCTAGAATGGGGAAAGTGTTGTTTGATTAAGATTTTGCATGTTTTTGTATGATTGCTTATACAGTGGCTTGAAAAGTATAAAATCCATCCATCCATCCATATATCCTCCCATGTATCCATCCATTCATCCAGAATATCAGATACACTCCACACGTGACCAGAGTCTGAAGACGATGAGAATCTAGATACAGCCGGTCGAGCACGAAAAAATAAAGCAATGCTAACTGACCATAAAGTAATTCTCATATGGGCAAGAAAGGGATATTCGGTCTGAGAATAACTGAAAAATACTGGTATAGATAGCCAAAGTAAAATCTGGGAAGAATTAGGGGGGTAGGGAAAGTGGCAGGTGCATCTGCTTACTGTATTTGGGTAGAGCAGGGAAAGACAAGCAGTCAAGCAGCCCAAAAAACAAAGGATTTGGGATAACTGAAGCAAAAAATAAGTAGATATAAAGCATAGCATTTACATTGCAGTTTAAGTATATCATTATCAAAGTTTCAAAAGTAAGCATGTACCACAAAAAGAAAAAAAAGTCATTAATAAATAATAACTGGTTTTAAAATATGACAATAAAGGAAAAAAGTAAAAGTATTTCCCTTAAATTCCTGGGAATCATTATTTTTGTGGTAAATGTTGGGATTAAATCTAAAATTTTGCTAGGGATTCTTCTTTGTGTACCATTTTTTACAATGTCAAAATCTTAGTATTTTAATATTGCATAAATGATTAATTTACGCAGCATGACATGATGCTTTTTAATTTTTTTAGACCAATTGAGTCGGACAATTTCTATGCAGGGATTTTCTTTTTTTCCTTTATTCAGCATGTTGGGTGGTCATTGTGACTTGATGTTGACATGGTTTTGGTTCTGTTCAAGTTTTATCTCTGAGTTTGCAATTGGTCTTATTTTCATTTTTGTGTTCTAGTTATTTTTTGGTTCTTAGATATTTCTTGTTTGCCCCCTTGAGTCACTCACCTTTTCCCTAACTCTCTTTGTGGCTCTGTTCACACCTGCTCACAATCTGCTAATTAGCCTGGTTTTTGTTTCTCCCTCCTATTTATTCTCCTCCTGTTCAGTCACTCTTGGCTGGTTTGTTGTCTTTTTTTTGTCCCTTTGTCCTGGGTCTCATTTTTTGTGGATTTATATTTTGGATTTTTGCTTCTGTTGAACTTTTTGGTTAATTAAATATTCAAGAAACGAGTTCAGCTTTTTGTCCCTGCATTTGGGTCCTGCAAAACATCTTCCCCCACTTGAAAGACGTAACAACTGAAATGTCAATTAATCCTTGTTAATTCTTTATTCAATTGGGCAGGGGTTTTGTCACAAAGACTTTCTGTTTACATGATTTCTTTCTTATTAAATGAAAATATAATTTGATAACAGACTTTTTATTAACACAGGTTGTGTTTGATCTGTGTGACAAAGTAATTTTGATTATATCTAATTACCCCTTGTCTCTTGAATCTATTTATACATCCATTACACATTGCATTTGATTTTACATGTATTCATAATGCTTTAATTTAACAATGCTGTTTTGCCTTTCCCAAACATATTATTTAGGGTTTGTTTGTGTTTGCAATGGCACAGGGATAGAAGTGAGTCTTTTTCTTGCTAATGCAATTACTAGAAAATAATTCACTTATAAGTGCTGCTAAGAACAAGTGTAGACGGTAAAAACAAGTGCCGAGGCTGCACACCTTTAAACTCATTCTTCATTGACACAATATTTTGAGACATAAATGTATAAGGTAAAAAATTAAACAGAATAATTTTCTAAAGGAGCAAATATTTTTTCATGGCAATGAAATTGAAAGTTTGTACATTCTTTACATCTTTTAAGTGGGTTGTGTGATTAACTGTTGCAAAAAAAGGAAAAAAAAAAACTAATTTGAACAGATTTCCTAACATCTGTCTCCTATTTCCTGTAAGTGACAGTTGTTATTAATGACCCAGCATGGGCTTCAGCTGCGTTCAAGTAATTTCTCCAGTTTTCTTGGAAATTTTAAATAGCTCAAGGAAGATCATGGAGCTTACTCCTTTAATGTACGTTCCCATGTGTAGCGGACGGGATTTTACCGCCGCCTTGTAGGGGAATTAACTAACCCTAACCGTGGGGAGTACCAAACGGGACAGGATCTAGGTCCCCCACGCCCAATACCTAAAGGCCTCAATACTCCCGTTGTGGCAGCACGTTTTGTCTTGGTAGCACACCTAGGCTTGGTAGAGTGGGCTTCAGTAAAGTACAGTAGCTGCCTGAAGGTGTATGTGGTGAGGTATGGTCCAGCACGTCCGTCACCACCCCACTACTATCCTAAGCCGGCTTCCCAAGTGAGGCGCCCCTACCCCCAGATTAGAGTAACCTGACTACCATTCAATTAAAGTCGGTAAAGAGAACACTACTAGCAGCTAGAGCTCACTTAAGTTGTACAATAACTAATTATATGACACATATATAGCACAAACAGTTAATAAGACGAGGAAACTGGTTATGATAATCAAACTGTAATAAAGGAAAAAAATCAAAACGCTCTCGCACAGGTATAAGAATTCACCTCAGGCGATATGAATCAACTTATAACACCAAGAACCATCAAACCTTTTCTCAAACAGACATAAACATCTGCCCTGGCAGCTGGCAGTGGGCTGAGCAGCACACAGTAACGTGTAAGTGTGTGTACATGCAGCTGTGTGTGTGTGTGTGTGGCAGAGGCTTGCTCAGCGGCTCAACAGTCTCTCCCAATACAACAGCAGGAGTGTGTGTGTGTGTCGCACGGGTCAATGCCAATTCAACAGTTCAGTTCAGTCCAGCTGACCCAGCGAGCGTTATGAGCGTTGTGTGTATGAGTCTGCTTGAGTACGGGTGTGTATCGCACGGGTAAAAACAGATATAACAGTTCAGTTCAGTCCACTTGACCCGGCAAATGTTATGGACAGTGCTTTGAGTGTGTGGAGGTTGAGTGTATGTGTATGAATAGTTACCAACCCACGACCAAATTCCGTCACGGTGCTGGGCTGGATGGCAGGGCAAAAAAAACTCACAGACGTCCACTCCTGGCAAAATAGCTGCAAGCTACACTCCAGAACGTATGGGAGGCGGCGGCTAGGCTAGCATTTATAGCCTTACCTCCTTCTTGATGTTGTTGGATAGTCCCTTGGGATATCGCTGATTTCTATTCCCATCCAGTAGAACAGCATAAAACAGTTTACCCCACCGGACCATTAGCCGTTACTCCGCACAGTAATAAAGTAAACGCCCGGGGAACCAATCGATATTAAACTTCACAACTATACCCCAGCCTACCGACTCGAAACACAACGGAGTTAGCTCATTAGCTCGTTCAATCAGCGATATTGGCTCCAAACTTTTCTCCTGCCGGTTAACTTTTTATCCATCTCTATCTTTTTATATCTGTTTCCCTCCTTTTTTTACACACCGCACGTTCCCCTCCCCCACGTACACGAGACCCCTCGTCCTTAAAGGGACAGGCGCTAATTTTGCACCCGCTACACATGTACACCATGAAAAAAAAAAAAAAACTAGGTGACTGCCTTTAACCTTTTTCACTTTCTAACTTTAATTTAGAGTGCATTTATCCTATCAATGCATTTTGAGTTCCAAATGTTATGTTATATCCAAGTATATATAAGAGAACTTTTATTTGATCCAAATACTTATCACTAGCAAGTATTACCTGGTGCAGCAGATGCACATTTGCATGTTTCAGATTTTCATTTTACCCAGATGATGACACTAAGAAGGAAGTTGCATAGCTTGAAAGATGAATTTGATAGATGAGCTACAATGGAAATTTAATAGGCACCAACATTTGAAAAAATTAGGTGTTTGGGAATTCATGTTCACTCTATCAGACACAAGGTGGCTATTATTCCTGATCTCCAATTTTCTCTGAGGTATGAACCTAACGTTGGAATTAAATCTAACAAAGGTTATGAACAAATCAAAGTATAAATATCAGTAAAATTTACAGTTGCTCTGTGACAACAATTAGTGCTATTTGCAGTGCAAGTAATAATGTAAACCTCTACTATCGATTTTTTAACAGTTCCCTGTCTGGGGATGTGGCAATAAGAATTATTGTGTTGATGCCAAAAAGAGACCACAACAGATTTTGCTTTCACAAGTGGAGCAGTACTGCTATCGCCATAGTGTTCAGCTTGATTTATGCATATAAATAGATTTAATTATAATTCATGCAGGGAGTACTTCAGATTATATGGACCCTGCAATGTTAGTAGAACAAGAAAGGAAAAACAGAAAAAAGGAGAAAAGATTAAAAAAGGGAAGATAAAAGGGAGATAACAATAAAACATCTTCAGTCTGCTTCATCACGTGCAAAAAGATGTGAAACGAACAGCACAACCAACGGATGTAGTATAAAAGATAGAATAAAGTAACACCTTGATACTATCGCTGAAGTATAAGTAGTATTATTTAATCTGACATGTACTCTGTGTTACCTGAAGATAAGAATATGGGCTTTCTGTATGGAAGTGAATCTCTAAGCACCTGGAGCCAAGCACCTGTAGTTGTTTGTGAGAGTGCACATATGCATGTTAAGTTTATCCAAAACCCAAGGATACCGCAAGCAGCCGCTGTAGGCCGCCCTGGGGTATCCCAAGCTTCATACCAATGGTCGCAACAGACCCCAGGGTCAGACCCATCAGGCGCTCCACTCCGAGCACCCCCCAGAGCCCTTTTATCCCCATCTTAAACCTGGATACCTGGATATGCCTGGATAATAGCTACAATTACTTTCTGTCTCTGTTTTCTGCCTTCACTTTTAAAGAGAATTTAATGATGAATACACCATTTAGTGTGAAGTCTTGTTTTGGTTCCCATGATGTAGCAGACCTCAAAGTGCAAGAGGCTTTGAATAGGAACAAGAGGTTATCCCACCATGTTGCAGAGTTGTGTTTTTGAAGTGCGTTCTTCAAAGAAAGCTTCTTTGGTAAAGCACTGCATAAGCTCCTTTCTGAACAATTCATTGTTTCAAGGTGTATGTCAGTTTTTCACATTCAAACGCATCATTTCTGTCACTAGTAAAGTGAACAAACATTTATTTCCAGGTTAGAAATCCAGTCTCTTCAGAACTGAATAGGAAAATGTGTTGTTTTTCTAATAAAATAGTTTGAAAATTATTACAAATGTTTAAAAGTTGCAAAAAGGATTCAAAGTGTTAGTTTTTCCCAATGTAAAACTCTTATATCTTCCATTTGAGGAGTGTGTATCTCTGCAATTCCTCCAGGGTAACAATGGCTTTTTAATCACGTCTCTGATTATTGCTCCATTTGTCCAATCTGTTAGTTTAGATAAACCCTAAGGGTCTAATTGAGCACAACACATCAGTTATGGATGTTTTCAGGAATAGTTAGTCGAAATGGTATTTTTACATTGGTCAGTAGTAAGCAAATAAATTTCAATTCCTAAATAAATTGAAAAATATTTTTCATCTTAACCCCTCAAAAAACCTAGGAAGTTCATAATGTGAGTTGAGTAAGCAACAACATTGAGTGGTTGTATTGTTTATACAGCATATTATAGCACTTACCTGTAAAACAGTGTAAAGATTTACGATAACACTGTTAACATATATAACATTAAACATTTAGAATCTTTTTTTTTTTAACAAGTGTCCCAACTGTTGGCAGAATTCCCCTCATCAACAGAGTTTTCTCTGCGTTCCAACAGCTGTGATCTAGGAGCTGATTGGATGTGATTGATAACCATTTGGATCTGAACTTATTTTTTTCTTGCAGGTTCTTTCTTCAGGTTAGTTTTTCACATCAAGTATATACTACATGCTGCCAAAGTTTTGGGGAGCCCCATTTTCTTTTTGCACAAGCAACCTTTACAGTATGTTCCCAGAGAGGTAAGAGAGCTGGGAGTCCTCGACCCCTCGAGGCCAATGGCAAGACACTTGCACAAGTCTACATTAAATGTGGCATATACCAAAGTGATGCGCTATCCCCACTGCTGTTCTGCATAGGCCTGAACCCCCTCAGCCAAACAATCAACAACAACATGGAAGACATCAAGCTGTACGCCAAGAATGAATGAGGCATCGACTCACTAATCCATACCACCCGGACCTACAGCAAAGATATCAGGATGTCATTTGCACTAGAGAAGTGTGGTCGAATTGTGACTGAGAGGGAAGTTAGTCCACACAGAGGGGGTCTCATTCCAAGAAAGAACAATAGCTGACATTGAGGACAGTTACAAGTACTTTGTAATCCCACAAGCAAATGGCAGCCTCGAAGAGGTGACAAGGAAAGCGGCTACAGCCAAATACCTCCAATGAGTGAGGCAGGTTCTAAGAAGCCAGCTCAATGGCAAGAATAAGTCTTGGGCAATAAATAGCTATGCTAGATACCCTGCAGGAATAATAAGCTGGCCAAAGGGTGAGATACAGCCCACATGTGTTAAGACACAAAAGCTCCTAACCATACACGGAGGGTACCACCCCAAATCCAGCACCCTGCGACTGTACACCAGCCGAAAGGAAAGAGGCCAAGGACTAGTGAACATGAGAGCCAATATCCAGGATAAAACATCCAAGATCCATAAGTACATCATGGACAAGTCTCCAACAGACGACATGCTCAGTGAATGTCTCAGACAATGGGTAACAGAAGATGAGGTACTTGAGGCTCCGTCATGAAAGGATATGGCCCTATACCGGATGTATCATTGAAACATAACTCATAATTCAGCTTTGTCTAGTGGCTGGCTAGACAAAGCCGCACTAAAGGATAGCACAGAGGCACTCATCATGGCTTCACAGGAGCAGGCCCAGAGCATCAATGTAATAGAGGCCCAGATCTACCACACCAGACAAGACCCCAGGTGCAGACTGTGTAAAGAGGTCCCTCAGACAATCTAGCACATAACTGCAGCATGTAAGATGCTAGCAGGGAAAGCTTACATGGAACACCATAATCAAGTGGAAGGAATAGTGTTCAGGAACATCTGTGCAAAGTATGGGCTGGAAAGCCCAATGTCAAAGCGGGAAACACCCCCACAGATGGTAGAGAATGACCAGATGAGTCCAGATACAGATGGACCATAAGGTAATGGCAAACCAACCAGACATTGTGGTGGCGGACAAAAAGCAGAGAAAAGCCATTGTGGTTGACATAGCACTACCAAGTGACTGTAACATCAGGAAAAAGGAACATCAGAAACTAGAGAAATACCAGGAAAAACCTGGAAGGTCAAGCCATCAGAAGGTCAAGCCCTCAGTGGTACCCGTGGATTGGGGCACTTGGGGCAGTTACCCCCAAAGTGGAGGAGTGGTTACAACAAATCCCTGGAAATACATTAGACAACCAGTCCAGAAAAGTGCAGTTCTAGGAACTGCACAGACCCCTCAAGCTCTCAGACCTCTGGTAGAGGACCCGAGCTTGGAGGATAAAAGGGGAGACTGTCCCAGTGGGTGAGGAAGAGTTAGGATATATACTGCATATACATCCATGCACCTTTTCCTCCCTTTGGCACCTTCTATAGAAGTCAAAAAGAAGTATACTTCTTTTTGACTATTGAGCCGTGTGAGATCAATAATGTCAATCAGTCAATCTATTGCTCACATAAGATGTTGCATGTGATGTAAAAAACACTGCAACTCATTTATTCTAGTTCGGTATAGGACTAATGAGTCTAAAAGTGACAGGGCTTTGGCTTTTGCTTAACTCCTAAATATTGCTGATATTAGAAATTGCTTCTTTTTCTTCAAATGAGACTTATACTTTTGTCAGGAACAAGGTAAGGTTGAAGACTTATGATACTGTTGGCATGTTCATCAAATCCTGGTAGTAAAAGAGGATTGTTTGTGTAATGCCAAAACTTTGAAATGATTTTCTTCCAGAAAAGCAAAAGGATAACATATTTGGATCTTTATGCAACAAAACGATTTTACTGGGTTCAAAATACATTTTTCTTCCCTGTACAGATTTTTTTTCAAATCTTTCTGCATAAAAAGATTAATTCACTTTAAGGCTTTTCACATAAGATGCCAGTGTGTGAAGGGCTCTGCATGCCTAGGATGAAGTACACAACTTCTATTGAGAGAACATAGACACGCTAGCTGAAAATTACAGTGTGCACTGAAGATAACTTGCTCAATAGTAAAGAGCTAACACAGGGTCCTCTCATCTGTATCCAAAGCTTTTATAATAACACATGCTCATTTCCCATCATAGGCAGAACAAATGACGCACAGGGCTTATCAGCACAGAAATACTGGCCAGTGTTTTCTCTTTCAATTTCCTCTTTAGAAATTATTCCCTTTATGCAAAGATATAAATGATATTTAGCTAGATACAGCTGTTTGTGAATATTTATGAGGGTGATAAATTGTAAACAGCATAATTTAGGTAACTATTAGGGGTGAGAGCTTATACAATAACAGAGCCCCAATACATATATGCGAAGTATTATTAATGTAAATTATTCAGTACTTGCAATGGTACCAGTTATGTTGATAAAACTAAATATGGTCAGGAGAGGCATGTTTCCTGTTAACATCCGTTTTTTTGTTATTCAGTCATAACTCTGTCAAGTCCATAACAAATATGCTTTGCCGTGCAGAACATAAACTATGACAGTTCCATTATTGATAACACGTACTTACCTTTTGAAAATCCCCAAAGAGAATTGTAATAATAAATTGCCTTGTATCAGGATTTACAGCCTTTAAAAAAAATCACATATTGTCTCATAACAACTGAAATGTTCAATCTAGATTAAAAGGAGGTTGTGAATAATTGCAAGGTGGAAGGAGAGGACTTGCAGACCATAAAAAAATTATGATACATGTAGGATTGCTCAGTCTTACAGTAATAACTTATATCAATGCTTGAATAATCACACATATATGTACTCCTAAACAGGCTTTTATTGGAAGGCAACTGGCTTTTGCTCAGTTTTTTTTAAGATATTGACATCTCCATGATTATTTGTCTATTTTGTCAGTGTGCCCCACAGAAATCTGTAACATAGTGTAAGCACCAATTTAAGATGCATGGAGGTCAATCCTCTGAAACACAAATAAAATAGCCACCTCTGGTTCTTCTGTTGATGATCACATCATAGTTCAAATGTCATTATCTGCTCTGATAGCTGGCCTTAATCGCTCATTTCACTCACCTGCCTTGTTCTGTCCAGCTCCTAATCACTCGTCTCCTCCTCCTGCCTGTTTCCCTTATATTGGGCTCAGTTCCAGCTATCACGGCCAGATCATTGTTTGCTTTCTGCTTGTTCCTCGTTTGATTCCTCTTAGTGTCCTGTCCGTCAGTTTTGTTAGATTTAGGTTTATTTCCAAGCTTCTTGTTCAAGTAAGGAGTTTATTTTTGAGCCCATGTCTTCAGGCTAGTTTAATACCTAAGCAGTGATGAGAGCCTTTCAGTTTTTTCCGAGTGATTCTGTTTTCTTGATTCCGTTCCCTCTCAACCACTGGCCCTGTCTGGTCTGCTTGCCTGAACTTCTGTTAGACTCCTGGTCAGGGGCGTGCATAAATAGACACTAGGTGGTGCTAAATCACTAGGAAGTTTGCCCTTTATCAACGAAAATGCCCTTTTGAAACTTGTTTTTCTTTATTTTATTTTTTTTATTGTTAATATTATTAAGATCTTACTGAGGTCAGTTTTGAAATGATCTTTTGAAAACCTGAGCCATTAAAAATGACTGAAATAATGCCTCGAAATGAGCCACCTCCTTTCGCACACCCGACCAGCCTATCTCTCTTCCTTTGTCACGTGAACTCGCGTGGTCGCCCGCTTTTATTTAAACCTAGTAGCATTCTACTATGTTTACATATTCTTGTTTATTTCTGATGGCTTCATTCTGACAGCTCTACATGAGCTGTGCTGTGTCTACTTCCCTGCGAGTTAAAAGAGATGATTTCTCTGGTTGGTCAATGTGGCGCGTCGAGCAGCAAAGGTTCAGATTTTCAACCTCCAGCATCAGCTGCTTTTGAAGCGCGTCACACGGCTCAGATGCTGAAATTCCAATGAGGTGCTGCCCCAGCTGCTCAGATGCTTAAAAACAAGCTGCTCCAGATGCATAGAAGGACCTTTGGCTGTGCTTCACCAATAGGCTTTTGCATGTAAACCGGCTGCTTCTGCTCCCCACGCCACACTGGGTGCTGTAAATTTACTAACCTTGACTTATTTCAGACTATAAATTAACATTGTTTGGTACAAGTTAATAAGTCCAAATTATGGTTTAATTGAATTTACTTAAAAACCTTAAGTATTGCTCCTAAAGAATAAAGAAATTATGTGCCATTGACTTTACCTTTAACATTCTGCCTGTATGAATTCAAAATGCACTCAAAACATATACACACAAACTTTTGATCCAAGTAGGTTAATCATAAACAAAATAAATTAATCTTTTTGATATAAATGTTAGTATAAAGCTTTTCCCAAAGTAAGTGGACTATTACCATTTTATTTTCCTTAAGGCAGCTGATTAATTCAACTTCTGTTTGTATTTGCATACCGTCTATTTGTTTCATCGTCTGTGGGCTGCAAGGTTACCTCGTCATATGGAGAAGTACCGCAACAGCTCATGAGGGCTGCTGCTTGCTTGCATGCAATTGCAACGGATAAACAGAGACAAAAGAGGGAATAGAGAGGAGGGATAACAAAGTAGAAAGAAAAATAAATGCCAGCTGTCTGCTTTATCGTGGAGATAATAACAAATAAAAAGGACTTGGCAACAGACGCTTCAAGAAGTTGGACTGGAATATCTTCAGGAGCACATCACAACTCTGGGCCCATTGCCAAAGATTACAACCACTGACAATCTCTTTTCTTGCACTTCTGTAACATGTTCAAGCGACAGAAATAAATGGCAGCTTTTGAAAGTTCTGATAAGAAGCTTGAGAAGGAGCAGTGATGAGGGGTTTAATTTGTCAGCATGACCTTGAGATTTATGGGTCTGGTGAGCACTGATGAAGAAACAGAAAAGTGAACAGAATAACAAAATAGATTGCTTTCAACCATGCTTTTGAGAAAAAGGTTGGTAACTATAAATTCTCATCAATCATTCATTAAAAACAATCCAAAATTGAAGGGTACTTAGTGCAGAAATTAAATACACCCTTGATGTTCAAGAGATTAAATAGCAGAAGGATCGACCAGATGTTGAAAATAATTTACATTCTTATGCTACCTTCAGACCACACGCAGCAGAAGCAGCAAAAATGAGCGTGCTGCTTCATTTTTGATGCTTGTGCAATTTTATTTCTGACGCGCGGCTGAAGCATCTTTGCTGCTTTAGCTGTGCAGTCAAAAAGTGGGTCTGTTGCGCATTGGGTGGTGCTACCCTATCCTTTCTTTGCCTGTAACAATGGCAGCTATATTTGCTGTTGTAAGTGGGTACAACGTAGTTTTAATATGTTTTTAAGTGAGAAAGTCCACCTGAAGACTTCATCTGTGCAGTCAGTTTATCAACATTACGATCCTGCCTTCAAATATTATTTTGCTGTCGGAGCCGCTCAGACCCCCATACACCGCCGGTGCTCAATCACTGGGAATCCCGTTCAACAGCAGCCTCTGGCCCGCTCGCCTTTTCGCAGTTTTCCGCTACTATTCGCGGCAGCTGGAAGGTGTTTTTCACATAAATAATTCCAAACTGCACGCACCAGAATAATGAAAGCGAACATATTTAGCAGACAGGTTTCGACATTTTAAGTTAATTTAGGCATTAATAAAATTTCAGAGGAGTGATCATAGTGATCTGCATCAGCAGCGCTGTTTGTCTCTCTGCCAGCTCCCAGTTCAGCTTCTCTGATTGGTTGATGTGGCGTGTCGAGCAGTCAAAGTAAAATTTTTCCAACTCCAGCAGCTGCTGTTTCTGAAGTACGTCTAGCGCGTCAGAAGCTCATGAGGTGCTGCTCCAGCTTCTCAGATGTGCAGCCAATGCAGCTCAACACGCGCTGCGAAACCTTTGCAGCGCCTTGATGCGCGTCAACTTTTAACTTTGCATGTAAACTAGCTGCTTCTGCTGCCTCTGCTGCTTGCGGTCTGAACGTAGCGTTAGCTGAACATCAACAAGCATGGCCACCTTTGTAAACAAAGGAAGTTTGCTGCTTTTGTGCATAAAAGTGCTCACCAGCCATTCTATTAGCTATATTTTTCTGTTAACATGTAGGTTTCTGTTTTACTCTCAGAACACTTTATCATGTTAAGGACTCAACAAGGTGTTGGAATCATTCTTTACAGATTTATGTCCAGTTTAACATAATAGCATAATCTTAGTATTTTAATACTGCTGATTTGGTTTTGCACGCCATTTACCAAAAGCTCCAAGGCTATAACTTCAATAAGGCTTTTTGGAATAAGGAGTTTTGGAATCAATTGTTTGCCTTGATGGGGTTTCTGAGAGATGCTTCTTACCATCCCCCCTCAAATGTTTAACACTCAACACAATTACCTCTCTCCCTGAAGCCACTTTAAGAAAGAAAAGAAATCTAGGAAATTTTTAAGAAACCTGATATCACTGCCAGCAATAAGCACAGCACTGCTTTGCTGTCCTTATCAAGATAATCAATCCATACTTTGGAGAAAAGGTGTGCTTAATCCTACTTAATTTTATTTGTTGCCCCTTTATATTGGGCTACCAAATACACTTTTCAACTCTCCACCTCACTCGCCACCACAAACTATTTTATTCTTGGTTAAACATGGTTTTTCCTCTTTCTTCGTTGTGGTTGCTCATGGTAACCAAACATACACAATGATTTATGATTGATTGTTTATATGAGACACAGCTTTATTTACTTACTATATTTATACAGGAAAATGGTTTGGTTTTGTGCATCCTTGTGGTTTTATGAATCGGTATTTGGAGCGTACATAATTTTTGGCTGCTTGGCATACTTACACTTTTACTTTTTTTACAAATAAGATCCCTGATCTTTTTTATAATTACCTTAATTGCAAGATTAAAAAGATGTGCTTTCTTCTTACTATCTTCTTTCTTTGAAAGTAAGTCCTTTTATTTTTTTTGTTTTTCTTTCCTTCTGATTTACAGCAAACTCTTGATAGACAACAAAAAGAAAAACACTTCTTTAAAGGGTCACACTCAATTTATCTTTCATAATTTATTTTCTAGAGCCCTTTTAAATCTACGCAATCTTCAGCAGAACTCGTGACCACTAACAGTATCCATGATTGGACTAAGGATAACTGCACTTGTGTTTGCAGTGTTTCCACAGCCATGCCGGATATAGTAAATGCCAATTAATTAGCCTCATTAATTTCCATGGGGATTGCAAAGCTTGAGTAAGGGCTGAGTCTGCTAACCAAAGGCTGATGAATAAGAGGAAAGATAGCCAGTTAGTTTTATAATGCCACCAGCCCATTCTGATGACGGTGGCAGCAATGAACCCCTTATTGCTTCTCTCAAACCAGAATACCCTCTGTGGTCCATAATCACCACATTTGTTGAATGCTGAGACTCCAAGACAACATTAATGACCCTGTAAACATGTAAGCTCTGCCTGCATTGCTGGCACAACGCTAAATGTCAAGAGAAAGAGTGCAACTGAGGGGTAAGACGAAATATAATGAGTTTTGTTTTATTTCGGGAAAGACTGATAAGACTGGCAGAGGAGGAGGCATTCTGCTCAAGGAGTTAAGTTCTGTTCTCATCTATTGATGAGTTTCTTTCACACAATTAACTTGCTAGACTGAAGGTTGTATATCATGTATATTCACGAGGACAAAGGAACTTTCTTCATTGTCAGCTTCTTTCTTTTCTGAGATTAACAGTAAACCTAACATAACATCAAAGTCGTCTGAACAGTTCAATCACTAAATTAAGAAGTGGATGAGTGGAGACAAGATGTTGTGGGGTGCTTAAATAACTTCCTATGATAGTGGCAGTTTTGAATCTAGACTGTGTAAATTTGTGCAATTAGGGCACAATACATTTAAAGGAAAAGTCTGTTCCTCAAATAATGATCAATGGATCATTATCTATAACTAAAACTAATACGTTTGTGGTGATTTAATGAATTTAGCGTTGATCAGTAAAAAATTTGAATAATTTTCATTGCGATCACTGAGTCCACGACTGGCCAATTTTGCCCAAATATCGTATCACCACATTCCTGACATCTTTCGGCGGTGACGTCACGGTGCAGTAAGCCAAAGGCCATTCTACTTGCTTTACAAACAAAATCAATAGGAACTACTAGACACATCTGCAATCAACAACAATTATTTAAGATTTCGAGAGGACTTCACCATTGAAATTCGCAAGAGCTATAGTTAAACTGACAATGTGTGCTTGTGCTTGGCAGTTGGATGTTGTAATACATCTGGTAAAATTAAAAGAAAAAAAAGTTTTTTCACCTTTCTGATTTATGATCCTTCACGGATGGATACATTGTTGGATTACCAACTTGAAGAAGGAGGATTTGCCATCGAACTCCTGGCCAGAGAAAAAACAAGTAATATGAAGCCAATATTTCAAAGAAGAATGTTTTCAAGATGACTTGGATAATAGTGCATGTGACAAATACTAGATACAGCATTGGGAAATTATCAACAGCCGCTACCGTTCAGTGATGTCACAAACCAGATAAAAGGAACAGATGCACCCAGTATTCAAGGTGAATAAACAGAGAGAAACAGAACTGAAGCGGGCTGCTGAGGTTCTGCGAACCTGTAGCAACTGCAGGAGGGGTGCAGGGCACCGCCCAATCACTGACACTCTGGTATAGGGAAAAACACAGGTAAGTGAACACAATCATCTGAACAGGAGATGATTATCACAGTTAGTCCTGGTTTAACAGGTCAATGATAGGCAGGACCAGCCGATGCACTGCCAACGAGATGCGGCACTGAGCCGTCCAGATCGTCCCCGATGCAGCAGCCCCAGTGAGCAAGCAGGACTCCAATCCAGGACAGGTATTAAGATCAGACTTGAGTAGTTCTGGAATCCAGGAGTCCGCAGTCTGGTTAGGGGTTCCGATCCACACAGGAACGGACAGATCCGGGTTCCAAGAATCCATCAGAGCATGAAGGCAGGTTCAGATTCCCATGCATCAAGCATCTAGCTCAGACAGAAATGCACAGACAGGCAGAATCCAGCAGGAGTCCAACCGTGGTTTCAGGCGAACAGATCAGACAGGGAAAGACAGGGCCAGTGGGTGAGAGGGAACTGAATCAGGAAATCAGAATCACTCGGAAAATGCTGAAACGTTTTCACCACTTGTTACGGAATAAGCTAGCCTGAAGATATGGGCTAAAAAAATTATTTCCTACTGAAAAACGGGGACATGAACCTTGGAAATAACTAAAATTAAGAAATTCGACAGACAGGACACTAACAGAAGGCAAACAGGAAACAAACAATGATCTGGCCTCGATAGCTGGGCTGAACCGAATATAAAACGGAACATGCAGGTGGATAAGATCAGAGATGATTAGGAACTGGGCAGAACTAGGCAGGTAAGCAAAATGAGCAATTAAGGCCAGCTATCAGAGCAGATCATGAAACCGGTAGGTGGCACTAATGTTCTTTGACAAACATTGGATGTCTCAAATAAAGCACATTTAAATGAAATTGCTCATAATTAAAATCCATTATAGTTTGTTGAACAGTGTGTAATAATTTCATATTTAAAGAAAACTTTCAGAAGTTTGAACTCTAAATATGACCAGACTTTCCTTTTAACTTCCATGTAACAACAACAAACCGGTCCAACCCCTTGGAATGGGGGGTTGTTTGGCTTCTTTTGTTAGCCTGCAATGCTCCATACCCATCGGTCTCTGAAAAGTGTGTTGTTAAACGGAAATGTTGGGCTGGCTTAATAGCTGAGGTCTTCTGCTCTCCTGTATAGGGGTTGGGGTTGTTATCATAGTGGTAAGGGCAATGTAGGTTTTTGAAAGCTGAAATCTGAGTCCAACCCCTCTGTTTAAGATTGTTTTTTCTTTCTTAACATAGATGGTTTCCTTCACGCCTCTCTCAAACCACCTATTTTCTTTGCCAAAAATTGAAGTTGTCCTAAAGGTTCAAATATGCATTATGTCAAATATATTTTAAAGATATTTTTCAGTTAAAACCTAAATAAGATCTCTTGAGTACTTGAGTACCGTAAATCCTCTATGATTGGCCTGTATTCCATTAGCGGCCGGGTCTCTAATAATGGCCTGTGTTGCTGTCGGCAGAGGTAAATACTGGCCGGACTCTTATACAGGCCGGGGCTATAATTAGAACCAACAATGTTTCTGGGCAGTCCTCAAAAACTTGTGATAATAAGATACAAGTACCACAGGGGTGCAATGTTTGCTAACGAATCCAAGCACTTAGCATGGGATGTCCCATGCTTACACAGAGATTGTAGTCACCCCAATCGTCCTGATCCGCAAGTGATTTTTTTTGTTTGTTTGTTTTACTTCAAACTAAAAAAGACAAGGTGATTAAACCTCTAAGGGCCGGATCTATCAAAGGTTTGCGTGTATAAAAACGTGAGCTATTTCACTGCGCACGCTAAAAAATGTACAAACTGATCTATCAACAGCGTGCTAAAAGGATTTGGTCTTTAAAACGCGCTAAATAGCGCCTCTTATCCATTTAGTACTTTTTCTGCTATGAATATGCAATATGGGGCGTTTACACGCAAAAGTGCGTCTTGTGGGAGGAGAACATGTAAATACACTATATTGCACAAGATTTGCTCAGACCCAGTGCACAAATAATTGAGATCACGTGGTTTCCAATCACATCACAGGGACCACCAGGTGTATAAATTCAGCACCTGGGTCATGCAATGTGAACTTTTTACAACATTTGTTAAGAATACGGTGCCTGAAGATCATGGTAAATACTAAACTTTCATATGACAACTGGCACAAATCCGTCGTGAAATTAACTAAATCTAAAATTCCACAGTCAGGAACTGTCAAGCAGACAGAAAAAACAATGGACTGGTCGTTTGGGGAACCGACACATCAAACGACACAGGTGGATAGGACAGGTAAAACTGGCAGCTGGAGGTAAGCAAAATGCATGGCAGATCGAGCATAGTGCGAGTAGGTGGCACAACTTTCTGCAGGAGTCAAATAACACATAGACATCCAAATTAAATCGCATTATAGTTTGTATGAACAGTGCGTAAAAGTTCAATGAAACTTCAGAAGTTTGACCATATATGAGCAGCTGTCACTTCCATGCATACAATCAACAAACGTCCAACCCCTTGAAGGTGGATGTGGTGTTTGTTATAATGCTCGCCCCATCGGACTCTGACAGTGTAGAGCGTCTACTGGAAAGTTGGGCGGCTTCATACCGATCTCGCCATCTGATGGAGGGGTTGGGTTGGTTGCCAGTGAAACGGTAATGTTATGAGTTTGAAAGGTAAAGTTTGAGTCGAAGGGGTTAAGGATTGGTTTTTTTTTACAGGAGTGGTTTCCTTGCACCCCTTAAGTTTCATGAAAGGAATTGTAAAGCTTCAATATGCATAGCAAATAATTTTAGGATAATTTCATTCAAACCTTTGTGGAAAGTTTGGAGACTTGGTTACCTAAATCCACATGACTGTGCCGATTCCAAAGCACGGTCC
The DNA here is from genome assembly GCF_016077235.1 of Cyprinodon tularosa. Lineage (NCBI taxonomy): Eukaryota > Metazoa > Chordata > Actinopteri > Cyprinodontiformes > Cyprinodontidae > Cyprinodon > Cyprinodon tularosa. The sequence goes on along the minus strand of NW_024037781.1, from coordinate 3,193,011 downwards.
TAATAAGGCCTGGATGACTGTCGGCAGGATGAATTGACTTTACAGGCCCATTGAACCAAAAGTCTGCATCCTCAAAACTTGGATATAGAACAAACCACAGGGTGCATATATTAATTTAGCACTCGCAAAGTGATTTATCAAACCTGAAAACAATTTTGCTGACGGTATCTGACTCTATATTTAACACGTTTCAAAAGAAGGTGCAAATGGTCTGTATGCGTAATTGCGCACACATGGCAGCGGTTATTGTCGCAAGAAGGAGACATCGAAATGAAGCAAGGAGACGCAGAGAACGCATTTTTCACTCCGTGTGAATATTTTTGGAATGAAGGAGAAAACGATCATCAAAACATATCGTTTATCCAGCATTGACATTTTGGAGCTGCAATTCCAGTGATTTGCTCCTCACAGAGCGTCAGCTGTACTTGTTCCTCAATGCTGGTCAGAGGCACCTCATCTACTGTGCCCCCTCCTGTTTTGTTCGCAGATGTTTTGTTATATGCCTGTTTTTCTTTGATTCGCCTTCTAATATCCTGGTATCTTCTTTTTACTTCATCCACTGTTCGCAGGGTTTCACCGACAGCGTTTACTTTATTACAGATTTGTTCACATATAGCGTTACTCTGTGTGACAGTCACACTTCTTTGCTGTAGCTCACTTAAATGTTTGTTGGCTTCATCCACCAATAGCCTACCTCCATTTCCATGGGGTCGAATTTCCTTTTGCGCTTTCTGCTGTCCAAACTCGCCATGCCGCAAACCACAAAACGCGCAAAACCATCATTTAAATAGGGCGTCTCCAACAGTTTTGCACCTGCCACCAGTTACGCAATCGCTCTTGTTAAATCACCCGCAAACCATGGTTCAGCCCCTCGCGCAAAATTCCAGTTTGCGAGCGCAAATTACTGCGCGCAAAATTGGATCTTGATAAATCCGGCCCTAAGTTGCCTTTTGTTATGAATAATTTTCACCATGGAAAATGTTTACAATGCGCACTTTGTTTGCTTTGTGGTGATGCTTTGTGGTGAACAGCGTTAAAATGACAGAATTTATTTGGCCTTCATTGTTCTGAATTCCCCTTGAGATATAATACCTGTAGCCTACTTCCACTTAGCCTAAAACAAAATGTTGATCTTATGGCAGAACAGTTTTTGTTCCTTTTTGTTTTAAACTTTGTTTCGAAAGTCGGTTTGGCAGAGTTTCCATTCTGTGTAGGCTTTTTTTTTTTCATATTGCCGTGCAGAAAAATCGCCTGGTAGCTGCTGGAAGATGTCTGAATTAAACAGTATTTGTTGATAATGTTCTGTATATCGTTATGGTCACTTTACTTTTTCAATATAGTATTTTATAGGTTCAAATAGACACAAAATCTTGTTTTTATTAATTCAACTAGTAGTCTGTTTTGCTCAAATAGAAATGGAGGCATGCCTCCAATTCTGGCCTTCTTCCAATAATGGCCTGGACCAAGATTCACCTGAGTGAAATAAAGGCCCCGTCCTATATAAGAGGATTTATAGTAATCGAAAATTACCCTATATTTTTATCCTGTGTTCAATTTTCCTGCAAATGTGCAACAAGGAAAAGGTACACAATGCCTTGCTGAGTCTCAGGGCTTTCATCTGTGTGTGCATTATGCCAAAAAGAACAGCTTTGTTCTGTTTTATTTGTTCTTTAAATAAAACACTGAACTTATTGGAAAAGTCCTAGCTGCCTGGGTGTAGAGCAGGGAATATTAGCCCGAACCCGACGGGACCCGAGAGGTCCTGCCGGGTTCGGGCTGTACTTTTTATTATTTCATTCGGGCCGGGCCGGGCTCGGGCTTTAAACCGTTATATGCGCGGCAAATAAATGATCATGTGATAACGTTCGATCTATACGCGATGAATGCAAATGAATGCAAAATGGATGTTACAGAAGTGAAACGGAGATTAGCCCTTAATGCGCACAATTGAAAAATGTCGGGCTGCAAACGGGTCGGGCTCTACGAAGCTGTCAATCATAACGAGCCGGGTCGGGCACGGGCCTGGTTCTTTCGGACTCGGGTCGGTTTCGGGCTGACTTTCAAGGCCCGTTTCATGCTCTACCTGGGTGCCCTTTGAGACACATGACTTGGCTGTATAGGCAACTGAATAAGAAACTGCTTCAGATCCAGTTAAGCTTTTTATACTATGTAGCTAATTATTTTCCATTCCTTTCACTTAAATTAAACCTTATCCACATTAGTTTGTTTTAACTAGTTTTACTCATGGTTCCTGGATATGTTTTTGTTTTGATCTTTTTCATTACCTGTCCGTAATATAACTTTCCCCTAAGTACTTTCTTTGCTTTAGTGTTTTAATTTAGCAGTTTGCTTCTTGCCACCTTACACTATTTTACTTGAAATGTATTTATCTGGCAACACTCTACTAAAGGAACCTCTCTCTTTTAAATAGTGAGGAACCTCCTGTAGACCCAGCCTCAGTCAGGTCCATCTCCAAGGCTGTGTCTGAATGTCCGCCCTAATCACTATATACAGTGGTCATGTCATTTTAAACGAGTGTCCAATTGTCTAGTGGATTAAAAAGTATTGGACTTGAAATTTCCCACAATGCACGTTGAAAAGTAGTGATCATCCATGGTCACTAGACAAGCAGATATATCCCGGAGTGGTTTGCGTGGAGAGCTCTCCTCTCTAAGCATTATGAGATTTACTGTCACTACGGCATGTTGTCTCCAGCAGCGACTACTAACAAAGATGGCGCAGGCATCATGTGGGGAGGAGTTACGTGACCAACAGGGAGCTAAAAGTAGTGATCATCTGTTCGAGAGGTCAGTTAATTTAGTTTAATATAAAGTCCACTATATACTGTACATTTACAGGAAGCAATTTCTCCACATATGAATCAATCCAGGAAAAAAGACAAAGCATCCAGAAGTGCAAAACTACCCAAAGGTAATGGTGGATACAACTCAGTCAGGACTTTTAGTTTGACCTCATTTAATTTCATGAAAAGTCTTTTTTTAAAGAATCTTTGGCTTTCAGATTTTTTATCAATTAATAAAAAAAATAATGGACAGATTATTCGATTAGCAAAATAATTATTAGTTGCAGCTCTAAAGTTGTAACTAGTTAAGCCAAAAAAATAAAGAAAAATAAAGCTATGAACTGATAATTACTATATACTATTTAAGCTACACTGTTAGTTTACCTTATATATACACAAATAAATATATTTATATTTATGTGTAAATAATAGGTAAAATGTTTGCTGCAAACATCTGATTTACAGAGCTATTCATAACACAGTTTAAGAAGAAAATATATTCTTTATTTCTTTATTCATCCTTTTGGTAGGGAGTTCTCCAAAGATTAAAAGAGAGATAAGCAAATTTCTACAAAAAAAACAAAAACAGATTGAGTAAAAGATAATGACTGCTGGCTTTTTTAAAATCTTTATAATCTTCCAGATAGTAATTTTTATTTATTTACCTTGTCTCCCTCCTGTATTATTCCATTGTTAGCATAAATTATTGAGGGTTTTTTTTTGTTGTTGTTGCTGTAAGGGTTGAAGACATTGTGTTTTCAAAGTGGTGCACCAAACATATTATCACAGTTTGCACAGATAAGCAACAAACATACGCCTCTTCTTGCAATCAGTGGAGATTCAGTCATTCATCACAGTGCCAAAAAAAAAAAAAACAGGACAAACAACTGAAACCACACCCAATTGGTGCTGTTTTTTGTTTTGATTTGGGTTTTTCTCTGTGAGAGTCACAGACTGCTGTCTTAGCAGTACAACCGGAGGCAGATTATGTTCTTGGGGGTCATTAATTAACTCATCCACAGCCTTTATTAGCTCCTTAATGGATCTGGTTAGAGCATATCAGGAGCTTGATTACCTCCGGTTGGCTATGGGATGAGATTGACTGTGTGTGTGTTTGGGTTAAATCTCTGAAACTGTTATGTCCTTCACATATACACTGCTCTTAAAAAGTATTTGCCCACAATAATTCTGTTTTTTCTGTGCTGTTTCATTTACTTAATTTTTTTTTCCGGGCAAAACAGGAGAAAACAAAGAGTTGAAAAAAAGCTATTATTAAGGGAAGAAAAGTTATGTAAGAAAATCTAGCCTTGGTGAAAAACTGCAATTACCTCACTACCTTTTTTACTGCCACTTATTTGCAAAGTTTTGTATTGAAACTGATTAGGCAGTTTTTAATTTTTATCAGCCTACTAAAGGTGATGCCACTGCATCTTAAACAAATTTATATCCAGACTCCATTAAGTTCCTCCAAAACCTCTGCTTCGTTTTCTTGAATAGTTCAGAGATGGACTTGCTGATGTTCTTCAGGTCATTGCCTGCAGCATGGCTGACGTGTCTGGACCGAACATTATTAACTGATGGCCTGGCAGAATTTGTAGTCTTATCAATTTTGGCAAGATGTCCATGTGGCACCCGAGAGGTGCGATCATGTTAAAAAAAACATAAAACCAAACAGACTGCGGCGATTGTGAGCAGAGCTTTAAAAAGTTTAATCAATTAAAGTCCAATAAAAAAGATAAAAAGATAAGTTAAAAGGAAAAAGATTAAAAAAGATAAAAATACCGACGATGAAGAGCAGCAGAGTCAATGGGCCAGTCTGTTAAAAGATGCGCACTTGGCGGGTACAATGGAGGGCACCGTCCACCCCAGCGCTGGATACTCGTTCCGGCACGCTGCGCGTGTGGGCCTCTCCAGCATAGCTGGCCTTAGCGAGGTCACCTCCAACACGCGCCTCTCGCCAGCGTGCCTCTGCGCCTCGCTCCATGACGGGCCTCTTCGCCTCGCTCCGGTGCGCGTCTCTGCACCTCGCTCCAGCGGGCCTCCGGCCGTCAGTTCCCAAACCTCTCCCGCTGCTTCTCTCTCACCCGCTCCGTCCGGCTCCCTCCATGATCGACCTTCCCATGTCCGGTGTCTCTCTCCAACCAAACAGATGCCTTTTTAATCAGCGTCCCAGTCGGCACGCTGCTTGGTTGATGGGGAACACCTGTGCCGTTGCTGTGGGCGTGTCCAGGTGTGAGTGGCAACGTGGCCTCCAAACAAAATCCAAAAAAAAAAACATGCAACACACAAAATTGAAAACAAGCAAACAAGTTCAAAAACAAAGAAAATCCAAAATTAGAAAACATGCAACAAACCCAACAAAAAGGCCACATTACCACATCCAGATCATTTCAATCTGAAAAACTCACACAGAGAGAAAAGATAATTAGAAGAATTTATTGATAAGAAAGTATAGTCTTTGGCGCTCAGACCTCGGCAGGAACATTCATGCTGAATTATGCTTAACATGCATGAGTAGATGAATGTGAATAGGGATGTTCCCCCCGGCCTGAAACTGGAGGTGGTTAAATCCGAGCTGGTTGACAAGCTGATCTGCTGGGCAGAATTGTGGGACTATAAGACTGAGGGAGCTGACGCCGGGGCTTCACTCAGACTCGGGATATAGAGGTCCTGCTTGGTGATGCAGGTACCGTGAACTGTCCATGATGAGCAAGCATGAAGCGACAGTGGAGAGGAAAAACTCCCATTTGGGAAGAAACCTCTGGCAGAATCGGGCTCAACATGGTGGTCTTCTGCCGGACCAATGCGATGAGACGAGGGATGGTGACAACTGGAATTAATACTCTCTGATGAGGTTGAGGTGAAGTCGTGTCATGAAGGACGATTCAGCTGCGATGGCGGAGAAGGGGATGGAGGTGGGTGAATTGTCGTCTGAATCGAAATCCGACATTGCGATTGCAGGATAGCGGCTGGGGTGAGATTTGAGGGAGTTTATAAAGTGGAAGCAGGACGCTGATTGGGCTTCGTGGTGGAGTATTTCGAAGCTGATTGGCTCGCTTCAGAGACGGATCAGCTTCTGATTGATGGAAGTAAGTCAGAGTTTCTTCAATTGAACTTCCGCTAGAGCTTCATTTCAATCTGAAAAACTCACACAGAGAGAAAAGATAATTAGAAGAATTTATTGATAAGAAAGTATAGTCTTTGGCGATCAGACCTAGGCAGGAACATTCATGCTGAATTATGCTTTAACATGCATGAGTAGATGAATGTGAATATGGATGTTCCCCCAAAAAGCCGAGGTCGAGGCCGGAGAGTCCGTATGCTTGTAGGGCATACACTAGGGACAGAATAAAGAATGCGTAATGAAATGCTGAGAGGGTTTGCGAACAACTTACCGAGCCAGGTTGTTGATGAGGATGGCGACCACGGTTGACGCCGAAAACTTGATGATGATGATGATGATGATGATGATGATTTACCCATGATGATGATGATGATGATTTACCCATGATGATGATGATGATGATGATGATGATGATGATTTACCCATGATGATGATGATGATGATTTACCCATGATGATGATGATGATGATGATGATGATGATGATGATTTACCGATGATGATGATGATGATTTACCCATGATGATGATGAGGATGATGATGATGATGATGATTTACCCATGATGATGATGATGATGATGATGATTTACCCATGATGATGATGATGATGATGATGATTTACCCATGATGATGATGATGATGATGACTTACCCATGATGATGACGATGATAACAATGAATCCTGCGGATGACGATGATGATGATGAATCCTGCGGATGACGATGATGATGATGATGATGTATCCCATTATGATGACGATGATGATGAATCTTGCGGATGAGTCTGAAAATGAATCTTGCGGATGAGTCTGAAAATGATCTTGTGGATGAGTCTGATAATGATCTTGCGGATGAGTCCATATAGAACATATAACATGACGGGATACAGACACACGACGAGACGCAGACATGGTGCATATTGATGCATTGGAAATGCATGCAAAATGGCGTAAAGGATGCATGACGAGACACGACGAGACACAGATAGGGAGCATGTGATGCATTAGGGAATGAATCTTGCGGATGAGTCTGATAATGAATCTTGCGGATGAGTCTGATAATGAATTTTGCGGATGAGTCTGATAATGAATCTTGCGGATGAGTCTGATAATGATCTTGCGGATGATTCTTGCGGATGATAACATATATGAACAATTGATGCATTAGGGAATGCATGCTAAATGGTGTCAAGGATGCATGACGAGACACAGACCAGACGTGACGTGACACACAGGAGAATGCATGTAAATGCCTGACATAAAGGTGAGATTGCGTGAATGCGAGCCAGAATGAAGACAGCATGAATATAGCAAGGAGACAGCATGGAAGACTGCATGAAGCAGGGAATAATGAAGAAAACTGATAAGGAGTGGGAGTAGAAAAATGAGTTAGAGGATGGTCGTGATTAGGTCAGAAAATTATGAGAATGAGTTGAACCACCACCAGTATTTGTAATAGAGTTACCTAGAGGCAGAGAGAGCGCTGAGCTGCGAGAATTGGTGAGAGTTCTGGGCGGATGAATGAGGTATAGGCTGATGAACCATCGGCCCAGAGCTGAGGGAAGCCTCAGAACCCCGCGAGTAGCTGCGATGCAGCTGCTCGGTCCAGAACGAATGCCCAGATTACCTACTAGAGGGAAGGCCACATGATTCTAAGAGTATCCTGAGGTGGTGAAGGAACCATGAGTGGACGTAGGGTAACCCTTGGGCGAAATGAAAGTGCTTAGAATGCCTGAAACATGACGCGCCGAGATGATGAAACGTTAGTGACTGCTGCCAGTGATGCTTCTGATGAAGGGCATGAGAGACTGGGAGGAGGAGTGACTTTATTAGTGGCTTCAACTACTACGAAGTTATCGCAGTGGGCGGACGCGATTCCTTCCCAAAGCCCCACGATGGCAAGCTAGCTAAGGGTAGACCTCACACAAGCAGATAATTGGGTGTGAATAAAAGAGGCCATGAACCCGCGAACCACCTGTCCTGAAGAACCCCCCAAAACCTACGGATGCAGCATCTGTAAAATTTTGGAGCATGGCAGGAGATAATGTCGACATAGAAAAGAAAAATTTCGTTCCAATTTAGAAGCAGTCTGACCAGGAGATCCGAACGGCAGCCTACGTTCAGTAATCTGACCAAGGAGAGGGACGGAAATTGCCGGATCAAGCAACTGGGAAATGAAAGAGCGGCCTTGAGAAATAAGCGCATAGCAAACTAGCTGACCTAGCAAGGAGCGCAATTGGCGTTTAGAAATGACTGATGGAGAACATAAGTTTTTTTTTTTTTTTTTGATGAAGAAGACAGAACGATAATCAGAAGTAATAATAAGGGGTGGTAAGATGACGGGCTGCTAAGACTGAGGTACGATATATATGAAGCGTGCACGGCGGGGACAGACTGATTCGGATGGGCCTCCTGCAGAAGCTCTAAGTAATCACGATAGATGCTGAATGCGGCCAAAATTGGCCAATAGAAAGATCTCTGGTAGACGGAGATCGGATGATTTAAGGAAAACTGTGACGTCACCTGCTGATGCGACCTGCTGATCGACTTCAGGGGAGGGAAGAATAAGAAAGACTAAATTAAAATATTTCCCCTGAATAATTAGAACGAGGCTAGTGGAAATATCAGCATGCATGTTAATATAAGGTATGCCTTAATAAGAGGCAGACAAAGCATAAAGAGCGAACTCAAATAGATAGAAAATTATGAATGAAAACATGGTTGAATACGTTTTACCTAAGGCTGGCCCGGCGGGCGTTCCCTAATGTGAATGAGGGGAGGGGGAGGTCCGTCTGAGCAGACAGTGGCAGGGATGACGTGGCAGTGCAGGGATTTCCAAGTTTGGAGCATGCGGACAGCGTCAAACGGATTGAGTGAGAGAGTCCGGTGGAGCGGAGGGAGGCTGAGAGCTGTTAAACGCCAGAAGGACTAGACGGGGGAGCTGCTATGAATCAGGAAGCTGAAGAAGGTCCAAGGCTGTATCGAAACGATGAGAAGGAGCGGACGTAGCGGTGACTGCTGCTGGGACAGATCCGGGAGGCCTTCTGCGTCTGGCGAGGGGAGCGGAGGACTTGCATGTCTTTTGCAGCCAGGAATCGGAGCAGATTGAAGAGCGGAAGGCGAGGGAGATGAATCAAGAGGAGGTAAGAGGGAGGCTCGTTAAGACATCTGAGCAGAGTCTAAGTCGGAGCCTGGTAATATACCCTTGGAGTGTAACGCGGAAGAAGGAGATGAGAGCGGCTAGACGGGAGCTTCTCCGAGCAGGGAAAATTGAATTGTCGTCTGAATCGAAATCCGACATTGCGATTGCAGGATAGCGGCTGGGGTGAGATTTGAGGGAGTTTATAAAGTGGAAGCAGGACGCTGATTGGGCTTTGTGGTGGAGTAGTTCGAAGCTGATTGGCTCGCTTCAGAGACGGATCAGCTTCTGATTGATGGAGGTAAGTCAGAGTTTCTTCAATTGAACTTCCGCTAGAGCTTCATAACACATAAAAGCAGACAGCATGATAATCTGTTCTTTTTTTCCCACAGTAATCTGTACTTGTTGCTGTACATCTAGATTTTTTGGGGGATAAATTTGGGAGGAATTTCGGAACAGTAGTGGTTTTTGCCAGAGCACTCTCTACAGTAAATTCTACACCACATAGGTACTGTTGGTCCGCGAGTGCCACTGTCCAGCAGCTTCTGTATGCATTCCTTTTTTAACATTCCTGAAATAAAGAAAAGGTTAATGATCAGGCTTAGGCTAAACTAACTGACATGCCACGGTGATAATTAGGCCTTCTCTTTTAGATGTGTTGGGTGCATGCCAAAACTACAGGACAGTGGCACTTAAACCGACATTGCCTACTAAAGCTCTGCACTCTATAGATTTGCCCTCTATTTCCTATTGTCTTAGTATGAAAATTAAGATTAGCTGAAATAAACAAGGTCTAAGAAATGTGGATGTTGTGGGTTCTTTTCTGACCTCCAGAAAAAGTCAAAATATTCTCTACTGCTCAATGTTTTATCATTATCATAATGGCTTTGAATGCTCTCTTCTTGATCGCCAAAGCCTTAGCAGTAATTTTGCAACCTTTTCCAGATTAACAAATATGAAAATAAATTAGTTTATGTTCTCTTTATTGTCTTTTGTTCTTCTAATTTCTTTGAATTTGGAGAAGTGCTTGTGTAGAGTGCTATAAAGTTTAAGTTTGAAGAAAGCTGTCAGATTATAAAAAAATAAAGAGAAAAAATAAGATTAATTTTATGAGCCAGGTAAACATGTTAAAAAGGTTTTCACTTGTCCAGCCTTCTTTCACTGAAAGCCTAACTGAGGGAGCATCTGCTGCTCCATCCCCATCCTCTTCTCTGTCTCAAGCCCTTGGCTATTACGCCACTTGTGGTATTTGCAGTCAGGCAGGTGCCAGCTTGTACGATGTTCATCATGTAATTGGCTGCACAGCCCAAGTGCCTATTAAACCTGCAAGTGCAAAGTTTCCTTTTTTTTTTCTTTTAGAAGGTACTGAAACACATTTGGTTAATGGAGTCATTTTGTACCTCCTGTAAATGCATTGAATAGTACTTACTTCCTCGAATCCAGATGCTTTTTCAAGAATGTAATTTTTGAGGTCCACAGTAATTGGCAGTCAGAGATGGTAGACACAAGGATATTATAGTAGTTATAAGTATTATATTAATAAAATAATCAATATTAATATAATACCTAGCATGAAGTTCTATAAAATATAAGTTTTAAACTGGGCCAATTCTTTAGTAACAGTATTAAACTGTAAATCCCAGAATGGGAAGCTTTCCATTTATTTTAATAAGTTAAATTTGAGTCATTGAATCAGCTTTCCATTTAACATTTTGATGAGTTTCGACAAAGAGTAGATTTTTAAGATAAAAAAATTACAAAAAATATATATATATATTTTAAAGAAATAAGAACACTACTTTATTAGCCTTTATAGATTGGCAAAAAAGAAAAATCTGATCTGGGTCACTTTAGGCTGCTGCGCGAATGTAGCCTCAGTACCACTTATCAAACACAGTAATGGCTGCCTAATATCTTTCCATTTTCCAGCCCTAGGTTATACATTCTTGTGGCATATTGCAATAAACATATTATCCCAACAAAAGATATCCTACAGTGTATTTTGCATCTGTTTATGCATACTTATTTAAAACGAATAGGAAAACAGTACAGTCTCAAGAAGCAGGATTTCCCGAAAAGCAGCCTTTCACAGGCTGTGGTTACCACCCTCAAAGTGACAAACGTTTATACGATCATGCAGTAATGGATTCCCACACAAGCAAGACTGATGTTTTGGTCATATGGAGAGAAAGCCACTAGTGTGCAGAGAATGAGCAGGCACACAAGCATGTGGGATGTTGGGTTCTTGTAGTACTGACTCTGCACAAGTTAATTATTCAAAATGTGGATAAAAAGTAGTTAAAAAGTAGTATGTTAAAGGCACACCGTGTAACTTTTGGCAACTAGGGGCGATAGACGTGAAAGTTACAAGTCTAGCGCCCCTAGTTGCCAAAAATGACACGGTATGCAGTGGCCACTGTCGCAAAAGTCAACAGGCAGTCAGCCGACCAGCCTCCCGTGTCTTTGACTGGGAGCCACGCTAGACATCTATGTTGAGTTTGGAGAGTGTGAGAAATGCAACTAATCTCTGGAGAGCACCGCCTGGGAAGACATTTAGAACCAGCGGCGGAGTTCCAGTGAACAACCACTGGGTCGGACGGGGCGTATTGATTAGCTTTTGTTTGTAGCCTGCTAGGTTTCTCTGCCCATATTTTGCTATACTAAACATCGAAAATAACAACGAAGATATGACTGTATACTAGGAGCAAAGTGTTAACTTACCAGTCTAATAATAAAATATAGGAAAAGAAAACTGGTTTTACATCCAGCTTCTTCTTTCAGCCTGCGCAGGCGAACAAACTTGCTGTCTGCTGACATTCAAATAATGGAGGTCTATGGTGCCCGAGACAGAAAGGTCCATAAAAGTCCACAAAAAACGTGCCAATATTCCTCCATACTGCTCGTCCAATGTATTCCAAGTGTCCTGAGTGGGTAGCATCCAGAATTTACTCGAAACTAAGCCATTTAGAATGTTTTTAGAGCATAAACAGTAGTGTATAGGATTTCCTGAAAGCGCGCGCCCGAACGTTTACGACACTACGGAAGCCGGCAGACCAACCAGATGAAAGTGCGCATTCAGCGTCTGCTCTGCCGATAATGCAAGCGTAGAAGAAGAAATGTGCTGTTTACCTGTGCAAAGAAAGAAACAACGAAAAAAAAATGTCTGAGGACTTCAGTGTTGAGGAAGAGCATGAGTTCTTTGCCGAGCTGAATGCGCACTTTCATCCGGTTTGATCTGCCGCGGTTTCTGTAGCGTTGTGAACGTGCGGGCGCGCGCTTTCAGGAAATCTGATACACTACTGTTTATGCTCTAAAAACATTCTAAATGACTTCGTTTCGAGTAAATTCTGGATGCTACCCACTCAGGACACTTGGAATACATTGGACGAGCAGTATGGAGGAATATTGGCACGTTTTTTGTGGACTTTTATGGACCTTTCTGTCTCGGGCACCGTAGACCTCCATTATTTGAATGTCAGCAGACAGCAAGAAGTCTCCCAGATCTCCAGATGCATTTGAGATATCAAAAAAGTACTCCAGAGTGTTGTTCAGCATGGGGGTGAGTAGAAAATGAAGGCAAATCATGTTTTGGGTGTACTATTCCTTTAAACTGTTTACATTCCTCAGCAGTGTACACAAGTAGTCGAGCAGGCGGAAAAATGGTAAGGAAAAGGCCTTAGTTCCATGACTATATAAGAGCCTATGGCCGATATCGCCTTTGGCGATATGTTCTTCCACGTCTTATGACCTGGCCAATGACGGTACCTCTTCCCCTAACTTACATAGTTTAGAAGAGAAGTAGCTTTTCTTGACCCCAGGAAAAATAGCGACAGCTTTGACTTAGGGGACCTAAAAAAAAAAAACAAACAAGCAAGCATAGGCGGTATTTCAAGCGGGGAGTCCCGTTAGTAGCATTAATAGTGTCAAGACCTGTATAGAGGCCTGAGGAATCATTTAAAATAACTCATCTGTGTCAACTCTTTAGGTCACAAACCCATGCATGAGTATTTATTGTCTGTGTGACCTATTGTCAGAATTCTGGCTTCATACTATGGGATTTGTGTTTTGAAGCTTCACCTGTTTTTGTTTTATCTTAGTCACATTATATACTGTACAAACAAGCAATTGATTGCATGAACATTATTATTTCTTCTAAAGTTTGTTTTGTTTTCTATCTCTGTGCTTCATATAATAACATAATATATGAACGTTGCTGCAACTCTGGGCACGTCCTCTAGTTCCAATCCTCACAAAAAAACTGTCCCTCCAAGCAGCATTGAAGAGTACACTGAGTTGTTTGTTTTCACCATCTCCATCTCAATGTGGTGGTAAACATGGCAGCTGTTGTCAGCTGCTTATATTGAAATCTTTAATCTTTTGAAGAAATCCTTCCATATACACACTCCTGAGCCATTGCTTAAAAAATAATTTAATAAAACACCTTCAAGAGTTAATTACATCTATTCACAACTCTTTCTTTGGTGACCTTTCCTCACAGGAGGAATGACACCACTCTACTCTCTTCACAAAGTTTATCTTCCTATCAAGAGAGTATTTTCTGTTTAATTCCACTTCTCTCCCTCTTTAACCTTTGAAACAGCAGTTCAGTATGCAAATCATCATCTTCATATTGTTAGCGAGGTGAATTAGCATTTGCCTTTTTTTTGCCATATTATCTCATTTTGGGTTTACATAAACGTTCATTGTCAGGGTAGCGGTGACTCTTTGAATTATGCATGAGGTCCTTCTCTCGGCTCAATCCTAGAAGCAAAGATCAGCATATTTTTAGACATTTGCCCATTTTACATATACCGATATGTATTGATGTTGTGGTATATAATTTGTACTCGTTCATATATTTTTTTTAAAGCTGGGTATTTATAAAGTATGGTAAATTGGATTACATACAGTATTAACATAGCATAGTTTACTCGTAATTAGAGAACATGATTAGCATGTAAGTAGCTTTTGTTTTAATGTAATATGTAACCTGAAAACAATTGAGTCTTAAAAGAAACACAAATAAAAAAATCTAAAATTCAAAATAATGAATATTAGCCTACATATCTACAGTTCAATAATGTTAATGCCTCAAAAATAAAAGATGCATGTAATAAAGAGCTCGAGAGTGTTTTAATGACCTTTATAGCATATAACAAAACCAACTAAAAGCTGTATTAAATTGCTAATATTAACGGAAAGGTATTTGGAAGAAGAGGTGACTTAAGTAAAAAGGAAGGTAAACTTTGTGATTCATAAAAAAGCATGGATATAGTACTGTCAATATTTTGCCTTGAATTGTAAGATTTTTTGGTTTTCCTAGATATTGGATTTACTTTTAAATATGTTTATTGTTTCTACATTCCATATTTGTAATTTCAGGATGTAAGCGCATAGGTGACCACTTTGCAATTGTTAAAGAAAAGTAACTTTATTGGATATATTTTGCATGCAGCCTACGTTTTCCTTTTACTGACACTTGTCCATAAGTATAAACCAAATGACTACTGCCAACAGAACGCCAAAATAAGAAAGATTTTAAACACTTTTTAGAGGCTATTCTCAAAGCAAAGAGCAAACCTTTTTCTTAAGTACAACTCTTAAAAAATGTTTGGATTATTATTTTTACATGTTATACTAGACTATTTATCCACAGACTGTTGCCTGATTCCTGTTAAAGCCATTTTTATTTAGTCTCAGTACCATATTTCCTGATCAATATTTTAATATTATAACTTCTTTTATTGATTGCGTATCAAAGCAAATAAGTAACATCCCTGAGGGGGATTTGAATTGATACACGGTCAGTATGAAATAAGATGCTAAAATAATAAAAGCAGATAATACAAAGAAATTTAAAACAACCACTACACTCATTTAAATTAATTTGCTCAATGTTGAATTTCTAAGAGGGTCAAAATTGCTTCCTATTTAAGATGTTTATATTGCTTGTGTGTTATATTGCTTGTGTTGTATGTGTTATCACTGCATTATTTAAATTTAGGCAGTCTATAGGTGTAAGCAGGAGACCTTCAAATGTTACATGGACTGCCACTCTGGGTCTCTGAGCAAGACCCTTAACCCCAGAGTGCTGCCTGGGTGCAGCAAAATGGCAGCCCCTTGCTCCCCAAGGGAATGGGTCAAATTCACAGAGTTCATTTCATTGCTCGGTACCTGTGACCTTGTAATGACAATAAAAGCTGGGGGAAAAAAATCAAGAGTTTTCTTTTGTATCTTAGTAAAACTAACAAACTTAAATAGTGTCATTTTTGTTTTCGACACGTGTCTGAGAAGTTGACCTCTGCTTGTCTTTCAAAACACACATTTCTGTTTGTATTAATCAGAGATGCTAAGCTTTGATTCCCTACCTGGGAATGCATCTGATTGTTGTACTCATTAAATAAAATAAAGATGTTTATTTATTTATTTATGTTTTTGTTAAAAAAACATTTGGATCTGTTGTTTAAATATAATGTACAAGGTATATAACAACAGGTGCATGAAATTCTTAGAAAATAATGTTCATGGCTTTAAAATTTCTTGAAATATTATAAGGTTCTTCAGAAAGGTTGACATTTTTGAGTTTTTCTAATTCTTTTTTTTATAAAATGTTTGTATAGATAGAAATAGATTTACTAATACACACACGTGATTGTGTGTCCTTGATTCACAGTACCAGATGTTAAGGATGCACGGATAATAAAATGGTCTGCTATTGATATTCCCTGATAATCTGCCATTATGGCTGAGAATCAATATTTACTGATATTATATCCTATATACATCTTGAAAAGAAAACATACACCATGCTAATATTTCTGTACAGTAGATAAACACCCTAAATCCCTTGCTACATCACTATTGCCATCACATGACCAAGCAAACACCACATGACCTTTCCTGATGCTCTCCTCTCCTCCTCAAATAATAACAAACCTGAAAAAAAAAAATAGATAAAATAAATGTTAGTTAATATCAGCCCAGTTTTATCTTTGGGATGGATAAAATCACCAACATTGACCGACATTGGCCAAATCCAACATTGTGCATCCCTATAAGGTGCAAAAATGTGAACATGAGTCACAGAAGTCTCCCAAAGGTAATTACTATTAATGTGAGTTTATCTGTCAGCACTCAGTCAACACTATTGTTTTTTTGGTTAAAGGAATCTGTCAAGTTGCTGGCTTCTGGGTTTTTCTTATACATCCAAACTTCCTTCCTTTCAATGAGGTTGATGGTATTACTTCGATCAAAGCAGTGAATCATTCGAAATCCTTGTATGCAGATAATGTTTGAATGAATCTCCAGCATTTTTTATAAGTGGTTCAGATGTATTTCCAACTCCTTTAAATGTAAAGCTTACTCACATGTATGTTCCTTGATTTAAATGAAAGCTCTGGTTATGGTCTGAGGGTTGTATTGCATTCTACACCACAAGATAAACTTGCCATACCAACCTATGAGACATTATGTATAGAGTACTGCTTACTGATGAGGTTGAGGTAAATATACATATATTCATGTGTGTGGATTATTGTAATATTTTGTCCTACAGCGAAAATCTACATTTTGCATAAATATGTGCATCCAATTCTTACCTTTATTATTAGCTGAAGTGGTATGCTGTATAATCATTCCACTGTAAAAGAATAGTTTAAATTGTTAAATAAAAAATAAAAAAACAATAATACCTCATGATGGATAACCTGATATTTTGAAATGACAACAATGGCAATAAAATACATTTAAATTGACTCAGATTTTCTACTTTGCCAGAATGCAAAGATAAAAGCTTTATCAGAAAAAAAAAAATGTATTAATTCACAGAGCTGTGATTGTGCTGGACCTAGTGAAAAATGTCGATTGATTAAATCCAAAGAGCTTCCAACGGTTAGAATGTACTGATTTTTTATATTATTGACACTATTCATAAAATATAATTAAGTTCCACTCTGCAAATTACAGCTGATACTGTTCATACAAAAATCAGTCCAAATATCATACAAAAATAAGTGCCACTGATAAATAACTAAAAGTTTTGCAACTTAATAATAAATAAACTTAATAATAAACAAAACCTTAGTCCTTTTTTTTGTTGATTACTAGTACTTATTTTTTGCATGTTCATTTATCCAAGTCACACTTTTTATAATGTGGGTCTGAAAAGTTGCTAAGTATAGCAACAAAGTTACGAGGTTAGCAACAGTATGTCGGATTCACTAATGGGGATGATGGAACCATCACCCTCTGTTTTTGTTTTTTTCCCCTTAACCAAAAAATTACGGCTATGCATTTATCTTACATTTCCTACCGACTTACAGTATTTTTTTTATCGTGTAGTTGTATAGATGCTACCACAAATAGTCATGCAACATATTTGAGAGCAGCAAGAGGCAGATAAAATGAGGATGAATATCTCTATTTTCTTTCAAACTGGACCTGCTGTGGCGTTGCCTCATTAACACCTTGTGTAAGGCTTCCGCTGCTGCTACCGTTTCAGAAAACAGAGGGACTTTAAACTCCTACTCTTGGTTCTTATCAATGTTTACACCTGTGCCCTGAGCTTGCACAGTTAACTTTTCAAGGAACTAGGCTTTTTAGTAACAAGCAGTGTGCCCACACAGGTCCAGAAGGATGCTAAAGAGCAAGCTTTGAACTATTTTACTATCAACAGAGGGGGAAAAAAAACAGCATCCAGAGGATTTCTACCTCCATAATTCCATAAATGTCTCTTGGCTTGCTTCATAAAAGAGAATAACCGTAAAATGTGATAAGTAAACTTTTTCAGTTTTAAAGTGTTCCAATAAACACATAATAAAGTTGTACATGTTTTTCTTGTAGGTACACAAGGCCCCCCAAAAGGAGTTGTGTCATCCATTAGTTTAAAAACAGACAAGGAAAGCCATTTTCCTCCAGTTGGACCCTCTATACTAAGTAATCAAAGTAGTAACCTTCTTCGTAAGACACCAATATATCCAAAGGAATGAGCATGTTGCATTTATTGAGGTTTTGAGTTTTTGATCCTATAACCAAAGCAGTATTCTTAACTTCACTAAGGCTACTCAAAGTAAAATAAGGTTACTGCACAGAAAAAAACGTATGTAAAAAAAAAAAAGAGACATCACCCAAGGCCGACAAAAGCTGTAATTGGCATTGTGACACTTATGTCACGTCATTCGGTAGCGCTGCCCCACAGGTAAATGAGGGTGGAAAAAGTAAGGAAGAAGTAGTATGTAAACAAAAAAAAACAAAAACAAAAGAGAGATAAAAAAAGACCAGTGGAAGCAAAAATCACAATAAATTCAATAGCTTCTAAAACAGATTCTATAAGAGAACTGTAAAACTGCAGCCCACTGATGTTTGTGTTACTGCATGTGTATTAAGGGGGAATCTGCTCCCACACACAAACTTATTGCACAATATCTGTGCCAAAACTATTGTACTTCCAGTGGTGCCTAATTCCTTGGTGCAGGAGTCTATATCCATTCCAATGTCAGCTACTGATATGACCAATGATAGGCTGGCACCGGCAACTGAGCAACCAGAGCAGACAAATGAGATGCCAGAACTTGTAACTGAGAGTGAGAGAACTTATCTGTTAGCTTTGGAGATGCTGGTGGCTAGCATTACGAGGCCGATAATTCACTGGATTGGCTATTTGCTCTGCTATCCATTAGTGGTGTTAGCAATGGATACCTTACTTTGGCTGGTCAGAATAGACAGGAACTGAAGGTTGATTATGATTGAGGCTTTTATATCAGGACATTTCTGTGGTGCTATTCCACCAATTTTCTCACTACCTTAAGTGTTTTAATTCCACTCTAATTTAAAGTACCTTAACTCTTTGAACCTAGATTATATTATTATAGACTAATATAAGATTATGTTAAACACAGCTTGGGATTTGTTAAACATATTTTTCCATTTGTGAAAGTTTAACAAAAGCCTCTGTTAATATTTTATTTTTTGTCTCAAGAACACATCCAAATCTACCCCTGCAAAAAGCAGTAACTAGACCTTTAAAGCCAAGATTATATTATTCTACACTAATAGTGGAGTCTGTGGAATCCATTTGGGGAATCATGGAATCTTTATGCAATTTCCAATAAATGGCCATACAACTCATTTTTTCTCCTCACTGTCTCCATCTTTGTGTTTAATCCCACCTGTTAACATGACAGACTGTATGTCCCTCCACAATACATCCAAACTATGATCTGTAAGGCAAGATTACCCTTTCGAAAATCTTCTGCAGTGAAAGGAACCTGATGATGCATGATAACCAATATGGAGAGACATGCAGATCACAAGGCCACAATGAAAAAAGTTTAGAAAGAACTGTACTATCGATAAATATTTTTTCAACACCTCATCAGTTATTACTCAGCACACCAAGTAAGAAATTGCACGTTGTGGTTTCAACATGAAGATGAATCTGGTCAAGCTCGCAGTATTAATACAACAAAAATTATTCTCCACTGGAACAATGAAAAATTCCTCGGCTGCTAAACTGAAAGTAAATTAGGAAAATTAAAAAACCCACATATTCCATTTGAATTAATCTGTTTATTTTCCATTTGCAGGCTTACAGAAGTATCACTGAGGCTGTGTCCGAGTGTCCGCCCCATTTTATGCCATTTTAAATGAGTGTCCGAATGTCTAGTGGATAAAAAAGCAGTGGACTCAATATTTCCCACAACGCATGTTGAAAGGAAGTGATCATCCATGCTCTCACTAGACGAGCAGATATATCCTGGAATGCTTTGTGAACTGAGCTCTCCTCACAAAGCATCATGGGATTTGTTGTTACAGCAGCCTGCTGTTGCCTACAGCTGTTGCTGCTCGACAGCAGTGACAAATAACCAAGATGGTGCAGGCACCATGCGGGGAGGCGGAGTTACGTAACAAACGGGGGGCGCATAGTAGTGATCATCTGTCCGAACGGTCAGTAAACTAAGTTCACTTTAAAGTCAGCTAAATAGTTCCAGCTCCATATAGTAATTGAGGGATTTAGGAGTTGTTTGAGGGATTTAGGATGTTTGAAAACAGCCTTACATTTTTGCTTATACTAAACCTTCTGTTGTTTGGTGGTATTGCAGGTCTGGTTAATCATGGAGATATATCAGAGAACTTCCAGATCCAAACATGGAATTATTTCCTGCGTCAGATGCTCAAGCACATCTATGTCAAAATAAATGTTCACAAAATTAAGAAATGCATGACTTTTAAGGGATTATTTTACAGAAAAGGACGCAAATTCCCATTTTTGTTAATGTCTAAAGCAGATTGACAAAAGTCCTGTAAATAAATCATTACACCAAGCTTAAGGCTTTGGAATTTATACAAAAATAGGTTTATATTAGATATTTAATTCAAGCAACATATTTTATTTGACTGTAATGTAATGAATTTAATGTAGAGAATCTGTGAAGGGAGCTAAATATCAGTGGTATGGCTTGATGGTATGGGGGATTGGGCTCCCACCCTCAAGGACTTCAAGCTCATTTCTAAAATTAAAATATCAAAATACCGGTGGAAACATAAAAATCATGTTTTTCAATTAACACAATGTTTGATCCCAATAAATGATAAATATTTTTTTAAAGCCATAACAATGTTTTACTTCAATATAAAAAAACTCATTTTCAAAAACAGCATGATGTTTCAGACCTATACCTATTCTGTTTTAAAAGCAGAGGGCTCCTTCCATAATTCGGCAGAGCCTGTAATAAAATCCACAGATCAGAAAAAGCTATTCAAGTAAAACACAACCTTATAAAACATCTTTATTACTATCACAGCTATTTGCTGGGGTACTATAGAAGAAAATGACCATTTATAGATGGTACTCCGATAGGGAGACAATGGACGATAATGGCAATATGATGACTGTGATTATGTTGGTGGAAAACAAAAAGGAAGGTTGAATTGGGAAAGCACACATATATTTAAAACAATGGAAGACATTTATTCATATAAAACAATAATTTTTTAAAGCATAATTATTATTATTTGGATCAAAAACTTTTTAAAGAGTACTTATATCTTAACGAATTAAAAGCTGACTCATGTTACAGTGTATCTATTAAGAATAGATAGCCAAGTGTAATGAAAGTGACACTGTTCCACAGTACACGAAATATACACTGATTACTTGAAGTGCACAAAATGGAGCAAGCTCCTTTGCTGTCACTGGTATGATCTGCCTCGCGTGTGCCTGAGGGAGAAATATTTCATCGCCATCACTCTGCAGAATCTGAAATCAAAGCAGCGGACCCCTGCCCGGTCACTGGAACATTTTCCCCTTATCTTCGCCGTCTTGTGCACTGGCTGGCAGACGTGACTGTAAATGGCAGCCTGCCCCCTGAAAATGAGTGTAATGTCTGTATCTTGGCTGAGCACACTTTGCCCTGTAGCATCCACCAAACATAGCAACTTCACACAGCGAGAGATGCTGTTTGCCAGGTTCCGACTTTTTATCAGGCTCCCTGAGTCTGGCAGCATGAACAAGTGAGTCAAGGTGAGGGGAAATTAATCCTACATACTATCTGACAGCCTACAAATTATCTGAACTAAAGTAGGCTATGATTAGGATTTGTATGATTTGAACAATTAACTACAGTATGTTTGTACTGATATAAAACTAGCAGAATTTAAATTGATAAAAAAGTTTATCAGTTTGAAATGTTCACTGTAGGATGTGATTAAATGGAGTTGATAATAGAAAAAATAATTCTGGCAAAGGATTGGTCAGCAATTTTTGTAAAATATTTACAATAGTAGTGCTACTTTATAATTAACATAAACTTAGTATATGTTTTCTTAAGAAAAACATTTTTTTTTTTAATTGAAATCAATTGCCTTTGTAGTAAATGGAATCACTTCCACTGCAGTAAATATGTTTGGTTTACATGTGTGTCTTTTACACAAAGAATATATATATATATATATATATATATATATATATATATATATATATATATATATATATATATATATATATATATATATATATAATACAATAGATTATATTGATCAAAACCTGTACAGTAACTGCAGAAAATTGTTTTAGGCAAAGCTGCCATTTTTAGAACAATCCAAACACTGTCACTGTGGCTTGGGTTTTACAACACATAACAGGGAATCTGTGTCATGATCTTGGGGCTGATGACTGGCTGGATTACTCATTTCATTCACCTCTTGATTATCCTGCCTTCTTTCGTCTCCTGTGACCTGATCTCTTGATAGTTCTGCTGTCTTTAAGACTTCAGCATCTGGAACTCTTTGGGCAGCATTTGTCACGTTGTGTTGGCAGCCTTCGGCTGGAATCCACCTCTTCTTCTGGGCACGGACTGAACTTTAAGACCAGGTTATTGACTCACACATTCGTAATCATCCTCCACCTGTATAACATGGTCACTAACCTGAAGCTGTTTAAAGGAGACATTTTTCATTTGCATGTATCTTGTTCACAATTCATGACAAGACCATAGTTCACAGTTGTAACAAAGAATGATGAATCAAGATTTTGGCTTTTGGTTTCTTCATTTTCTTTTCCTGTAAATTCTGGTAAGCCATCCAAGTTTATGCAGAATAATCGTACATTCACCAACTAATCATTTGCTCAACCAATACCTGAGCTCATCCACTTGGACCTGAGACTCCTGACCATGAGTGGGGTACATGTTACCTAAAACTTGAGGTCTATGATGCCAGTATTATATGTAAGAGCAGATTTACAGTTTTTGCATCTAAAGCACTACTTACTGTAGTTACTGATTAATATTATATAAAGTCTTTATAACTGTGCCACCTACTGAGTCACCTTTCAATGCTATGACTGTTGTGCATGGAAGTTAAGAATGAGGACCATTCTCTCTTATTTTTTGTTACTTTATTTAATCCAAACATATATAGTTTGAGCAAAAATAATAAAAAGGCAGCAATAGGAAACTGTTATAAATGTCGATCCCTCCCCAATCCATTAGAGAAACATCTGATCTGATGCCAACCAGGTTTCTACAAAGGGACCCTTCTATTGCTCAAACGAGTGAGAAATCCTTTAAGATTTTCAATTTTTAGCCTCTACAGCTGCAAATCTGCTTAACTTTAATATAAATCCACTGAAAATTACTTTAGCCTAGGGGAACCGATGGAGTTAAAACATCTAAAATAAAAACGTGGTTATATTCACTATGCTCCTTTTTGTCTATGCTTGGATTTGGTAAATACATGAAGTACTTGAACAATTATGAGACATGTCAAATTTCGAATTGGCTTATGGATGCTTTGGTATATGCTGAAAATGCACAGGAGCTGTCTTGTTCTTTTGGTTTTACCTCATCATCCCGAAGACTTGAAGAGAAAGTGCTATCCTGCAGCTAATATTACATCAGCTCTTTAGACTCCATTTGTATTACTTTCTTTCTTAAAACATATCTTTAAAATACGGCTTTGTTTTTCTTGATGTTCATTCCATCAGTGGTACAAAACAGGTTTAAGCTGTGTAACTCTAATTGTAGGGGGAAAAAGTATTTCTTGTTTTTTTTAAATATGTGCTTAAACATTCTCTGCAATTTTGATCCATCAGTTTCTTTCCGTTTTGTTTCATCTGCCACTTCTGAAGCAAGGATCCCAAATTGATTCACTTCCCGGAGTTGGCTACCAGCTTCCTCCAGTGAGGCAGCAGGGGGGGCAAACACGTCTCTTAAGGGCACCTCAGCTGGGGTACATGAGTGATTGGAAGGCTGCACACATTTAATTTCCTGCTGAGGTCTTCATTAGTTTTTTCTTGGTTTGGTTTTCTGTGGCTTTCATTTCACAGTCCTGTAACATGGCCACATTTACTGGGAATGGTGTACATTTATTTGCACGCACGCTAATTTCCAGTGCCAGTCCACAGATCACCACTGATTGAGTCTCAATACTTTTTTATTCCAGCTTGAATTGGAGTATAGACAACATACAGAGAATTGTCCCTTATCAGACAGAAGCTCTGCAGTCATTCTGTCGCATTCACAGCTAGAAAAACATTTGGCTTAACCCCCAGTCAATATGCAATTAGCCATGGCCAAGAGCTTACAAAACTCCAAAGCTACAGAGGGTAGAATTTGATTGTGATCCATTCATCATGTCAGCCATGCAATATTTATAACCTGATAAGAATAAATAATTTAATCCATGATGATCAATTATGTATAGATTTAGAGGAAGTAAATGCAAGGTTTCTATAGCCTTTATCCACACACGGCCTGAAGGAAAAATGCAATAATTAAGTGACAGAGAGGATTTGGTATGTATGGAGGTTTTAAATGTCAATCAGTGAGTATTCACTTGACAGCAATTCATTTGACTGTATAGATTCAAGCTGCCTTATCTAAGCCAGGGCTTGCTTTCAGCACACACTTTTTGCAGCTGCATCTTTTTTTGTGTGTGTGCAATGCATTCCTCTGCAATTTAGATCTTCATTATTGTTCCATCACTGGGATTAATTATGCAGAAAATTTTCATTTTCTTCACTTCAGCCATCAGAAGACATGAGGTGTGATGTGCCAAGTGGCTGACTAAAAGTCATAGATTTAGTATTTCACACTACTCACTGTTTCATGATTCAATTGTAGCAGTACTCCTTTTACAGTTGGTGCTTTGATTTGATTGTTGTTTGCAACAAATTAGGAGAAATGTTGTTTCGAGTTAAAAGACTATATATTCCTCTCAGTTCTTTATTAATCAAATATGAAAAGTCTGAAGCTGCTGATTATTACTGCCATGAATATCATGGGTTTACCCAAAATGAAACTTTAGGGGAAGCACAAAGTGTTGTACTTAATATTAAGAACTCAGTTCCTTTACCTGTGGTCCACAGCTTGTAAATGTAATCTGGATGGCTTCAAATGTATAGTCTATTTAGGGTTCAGAGAATCCAATCCAAAACTCTCTCTCTCTCATTAAGGGCATATTATACTTGATGCACGTAATGTATGATCCAGTGGCAGCTGGTGGAATTTTCTCCAAGGGGGGGGCTATGAAATAAAAATAGATGTATACCAAAAACCAATCTAGTTTTTACACCAGTATATTCATATGAATGCCAAAAACATTTTAAAAACACTTTATATAAACAAAACATAAAAACATGATTTCAAGTAAAGGTTTACTTTTTGTTTTTGGATATTTTTGTCCAATCTTGTGTCACAAACCTAAAAAAATAATTTAACAGTTAAATAATGGAGACCCTATTAGTCAGCTTTATATTCTTAATATATAAAAACTTTCTGATAATGTTTTTATTTAAGAGCACTATGCAAATTAACTAATATCCAGAAATAGTACACTGTATTATATTATATTGCATGTGAATCCCAGATTGTTCATGCTTCTAAGTGCTTTAAATCAGTCCTACCTGTCTTTACCTATGCTGAGGCAGATCCTGACGTTTGAAAAAGGAGGCAGGGAAAGCAGAATAAAGCGTTAGCCTCCATGCAGTTAGCCAAGCCTTTTTAGCTAAACCAGGTCCCAGAAAAGGAAGTTTCTTGTGCCATTTCTCTCTCTGTCTCTCTCTCTCTACAATGCTCTCCTATACTTTTGTATTGTAGTGGAGCTACTGGCATATACAACTTTTAACGAGAGAAAATGGCCAAAGATTTTTGCCCCCTAGGGCGTCACTGACGAAAAAGGAAATTACACTTTACTGGTCATTAAAGATTAAATATCTATCTTGCAAATCTAAAAAATAAATATCAATATATTTAAAAGAACATTTATTTTAATTTACAAATTAATTATAAATATATATATATATATATATATATATATATATATATATATATATATATATATATATATATATATATATATATATATATATATATATATATATATATATATTTAATGTCTTAATCAGGGTCATTGGGTGAGTGGGGCTACAGACAAGTTTAATGTGCCTTAAATTATGATGCAGCTAGTTTGATGCTTATCAGACCTATTATCATGTGCATCGATAGTTTGAACTTTAGGCTTACTGTGGAAGGGAGGATGTGTGTGTAATATAGGCTATATGATTGATGGAGTGTTCAACCCTGCTCTATATCAGTGTATTGTGTTTTATGCAGAATCAATGCAATTATGTTCTGTATTCATGCCACTAGCCCTGCACATGCATGTATGTTTTGGGGGTATGCATTTTATTAATAATGAAATAATTTTTCGAGGGGTGTTAGAGCAGTGCCACAAGCCAAAGTGGTTAGATTACACAACTTCCCTTCTCTCTCCTCATCCAATAAAAACAATTGTTATATTGTTAACTACCACTAATTACTGTTTTCTTCTATGATGTCAAATATTCAAACATAGAGAAATTGAACTGACTGATAATGTACTTTGTAATAGGTCACTCTGGTGTCACGGTTTTGCACTTTTGGGTTCTTATATGTATTGTTTACCCTCTGTTGCCCTCTTCTGTAAGCCTCCTTCCCCTGGCTTCCGTCTAGATTATTCTGTCCACACCTGCTTCCAATCCGTTGATTACCCCAGTCGTTGTTTTGTTTGGCATTTATACTCCACCTCTTCAGTTACTGTTTGCTGGTTCCTCATCATTCCTTGCTTCTCATGTGTGTGTGTTTTTTTTTTTCCTGATGTCTCCTGTTTATTGGTTTGCTGTTTTTTGTTTTTGGACTTTACTCTCTTTTACCTTTCATCTACATCAAATCACCAAAAATCATCTCTGCCTCCTTCCGTCCCTGTATTTACGCCCTCTTCAAACCTCTACCCAACTGGACATATGGGAAGAAGTTGCCAAACCTATAACACTCCCCAAAATGATTGGTGTCAAGTTGTGAATAAAAATCTTCATGTAACAAGTTCCTGAAATGGGAGTCTGTATCATCATACTTATTCCTGAAGGACACATGACACAACTATGGATAACTATGTAGAAATGCTCACCTCTGATCAACTTTAAATAAAAATTGGAATAAACTTAAGTAGTATTTAAAATAACACATGCTGCCTAGCTCTACAATTCTTTTCACTGGGAGATCATGCTTGTTCATTATATGATAACTTAACTAAAATAGCTTTTTTATACATTTTCATAGCAAAATATGTAGTATTAACACCATTAGCCCTAAAAGAGTAGCAGCATCTGCTTTCGTTTTCATGATAGTGAAGATTCTGCAAATGTCCCTCTGGGTGAAGCAGGTAAACGTTCTTGAATTAGACCTTCTTTCTGTACACACTCCAGTATTTTTCAAGTGGAACAACTTGAACATCTCCACCAGCGGAAATAATTGAAGCTAAGCGAACTAAATTGCTTTTAAGTGCAATCCAGCTCTTGAGTCATTTTTAAGCTAATTATGTCGAAATATCAGATTATGCGCCAAATTAGTCAGGAGGTAAAACCATGGATGAAGGAGGGGTGAGAAATTAGAGAGTAGGCAGGGGACTGGATAAGCAGAAAAAATATTAGACTGCAAACAGTATTCTTAAAAAAGTGTTTCTTGTGAAGATGCACATGGTTCTATTTTACTTGGCAACATATAACTTTGTGATGAATGACTTTTTCTTTGTCAAAGAAAACAAAGAAGCCCTCTAGTAGCCCTTGCAATCAAATTCCCTCTCAGTCTGACAATGACAAAGTGAATGTAAAGAAAACGATTTCCAAGTAGCTACAGATGGTCTCAACGTGAAACATTAAAGTTGAATTGCAAGGCTGTGATGGTGCATGATAACATGTGAAATTGAAAAAGAGAAAGAAAAATGGCTATGACCATTAGTGTTCATATAATGAACAACTAGTGTAATGAGTCTCATTTACTTAAGGAATAAACAATAGGTACTGTATCAATCAGATGAGCTGAGCCTTGTATTTGATACTGCTGACTCTCAACACTAACCTCAGTTTTTCAAAGGTGCCTGTAAATCAATTTGTTTTTGAGAAGCTCTGACCTTTTCTTCCACCTTTTTAATCCTTTGAAAATTCCTTTTGATTACTTTAACTTGCAAGGATCCAAACATATTTGAAGTAGCCATCCGCTAGATTATTAGAGTTAGATTGGCTTTCTTGTTTTCCTTTACCTTAAGCTACATTCATCTGTCGGTATCAATATCAGTATCCAGTTCTAATAATTTCAGGCTCAGAACAATAGTATGAAGTGTTTGAGGTGGACAAATAGATTTCTCAAAACATTTATTGAAAGTGGAAAAGGAGTTGACACTGTCAGTGTTTAAGGCAGGAACCTTTGCAAGAGGAGACAACAGGTTAGTGACCACGTCTTTCTGGCGGAGGATTCTAACGAGTCACTGAGCTGTTCACTGAGCTGTTGAGTTTAAACCCAGATGGTGAGGTTGGTTCTAGCCAATCGGCTACCAACGCTGCTCAGAGAGTCCCAGATGCTGAAGTTTCAAGGGTCAGAGGACAGGCAGGAGATCTGAACCGAGCTGACGAAGGAATGTAGGATATTTCAGAGGGCAAAGCCGATTCTGCAGCCACTAGCATGTTTACTTTATTTTTTTGTATTTCATAATGATTTTCTGCTATGCTCTCTTGTTTTTCTTTGTAAAATGTGTTTTTTTTATTGTAATTCCTGAAATGCAGTTTTATTTTAAGAATCATAGACCTCAAGAAAAGCTGTATCCACTATTTGCAGATTAAATTTCCTCTAGACCCTAATTTCCTTTTTTTCAAATAAAATGTTAATTTTTGTCCAAAAAGAGAATGTTGAACCAGTGTCCAAAGGTTCAGTCCTTTCTCTCTTTAACCCATCACTGGTAAAAAAGTGGCTAAGGTCAGGAATTGCAATAAGTTCAGTTCATATTGTAGATAAATCAATAAAGGGAGTCTAAGGTTTGCACAATTTATACCATTAAGGTTTAAAACAATTTTGTTTGTGCACTTTTTCCTCCCTGGTTATGTATTTCCATTAACATGCACTGGAGTGACATTTGTGAAAAATGTAATTCTTCTTTATTTTTGGAAACATTACATAAAAATTAACTAGTTAAAGTTAAGAGTTACTTCTCGAAAAAATGCTGAATTAATAACTCTGTTACTTCAAAATAGAACTAACTAGTGACTACTCATAAGTACCAGATGCTTTGACAAGCGGCACAGGCCAAGGACCCTGGACCCCTCTTACCTTGAGAGGATGTGTGGGTCACTGATGCTCGAGTGCAGACCAGGGCCAGGAGAGAGGTGAGACCGCCACAAAGATTGGTATCCCTGTGAGATTGCACTTTCAGAAAAAAAAGAGAGAAAAAACAAACCCCAAAAAGATACGAGAGACAAAAAAAAGAAAAAAAAAGAAGAAAGAATAAAAAAGAAGAAAATATGATTGTAAAATGTGATTGTGAAATGTTTTATAAAATGTGACTGTTGTAATTAATCTGTGTTATAAAATGTGACTGTTGTAATTGATCTGATTTAAAGTACCCTAGTAGAAACAAGATATTCAACGTAAGTTTTTTGTTAAAGAAAATAACAAGTAGCTTAGTGAAGTTAAGTAGTAAAGTGTTCTTTTAATGTTCATGTGTGAATCAGGGACAGAACAGGTCTTCCAGCAAAAAGGGCAGAATAAACCCTTAAGACCTGCTGGCACAAAGGCAGTTCACCCCTTTTCCCCCAAAAAAGGGAGATATGGTGTATTGCTTTGTGATGACTTTTATTTTGAAAGCAATAGAATTTAGAGGGGGTTTCCGGTCCCTCACACTCAGTACAGTATTAGGTGAAGTGCATGGTAGTCAAGAGCTGTAGCCCTCTGTGTTACTTACCTGTTAATAAAAGAAAAACTTGATAATGACAACCCTTTATATTATCTAACACTAATTACTTGGGACCTGATCTTTAAAACTTTTAAATATATCAAAACATGTGCAAACTTGATAGCACATGCAAAGATGATCTACTAACTGGCTGCTTAGAACATTGTGTCTGTTAAATGATAACATCATTTATTTAAGCTGGTAACTTTTATGTATATGCTTTACATTTTTTATGTCGATTGTCAGACCAATCAGTCTTCAGGTTGGAGAAATTGCATGGCCTGTTTGGCATGTTTAAAAGACAAGAGCAGACCTGCATGCAAAAATTTCAATTGTCATTGTGGCAAAAATGAGGTAAGTAGCACACTAAGACACAATGGAGAGAGTCTGTGGCCAAATGAACATATCTGGATTGTGGGAAAAAGCAATTGTAGAACAGTAATAGTAGGGGAAAGGGCGTCTGTGTTGGACAGATTAATCCAGCGATACAAGAGATTGCTATTCCAGGTTTTAAGATAGATATTTAATTTTAGCTTTTATCTTATGCACGTTTAGTCTTTATAGATTACCTTGCACCCAACACATGCACATTAATGTTTTTCTGCTTTGGACAAGTCATTTAGCTCTCTCCATATGGGATCGTTGAGGATCATGACCTTGATCTACTGTTTTCTGTGTTTCATCAAAACTGTCTTTTGCATTGCACTGCTTTAATATACCTGGACAAATTAGGGTTGCATCAAGTTAGATGAAGTATAAAAGTATGAAGACAGGCTCAAAAGTTGATGTTTTTGTGGAAAATATTATCACTCTTAATGTCAAGCTGCTTAAACAAACAGGGAATTTTAATTTTCACATGTCCACAAAGACCTTCTCTGAGATTGCAGACTTTTCAAACATCAGAAAATTAACAGCACAGAAACTTTACAAAAACCCTGGCTTGTTGTGGATAGGAAATGAACTGAGAGCGGGTAATGCTGAGAAAAAATAAATGGGATAAGATGTGGTCAACAGCAGCAATGGCAGTAAACACGATAGACAAAAAGGAATTGGAACAGGTCTAAGATTCAAGAGATAAACAGAGAGGAAGATTGTCTTTCAAAATGCAAAGCAACTCATTTGGAAAATCAATAATTTTGATGATATATTTATTGCTGGGATGAAGAGACAACTTATGACATTCCATTAAAATTTGCTGAGTCACAAGCAAATTTGTTGTTGCGGTAAATAGTGTGCAATGCAGGGTGTTAGTGTATGAGACTAATTTACATTTGGGAAAATAAGCCTCTATTAGTTTCTTCGTTGGGATTCAAATATGTCTTGATTTCTTGAGAGTAAAACAGAATAAATGTGCAAATTTCTTATTAAGCATTATTTATTCAGATTCAAATTTAATTCATGGCACTTGAGATAAGACCAATATCTTACATTTAGACAGGAAACAAGGTTGTATTTGCTAGAAAAACATGCAAATACAAAAACGTTTAAATAAAAACATTGTCTGGTCATCAAAGCTTAAAAAATATATGTTTTCTTTTACATATTTATATTCTTTTTATTCTGGCTTGCACATGAAAATTATTTTACATTTTGTCAAAAAGGAAAAGGTTGGCATCTTTGCAGTCTGTGAAATTATTGGCAGAGGTGTCCTTTCCTCATGTAGATCATGTAGATCTGAATTTGTAAAACATCCTCACTGCGGTTAACGACCCTACGGATAGCCAAACTGGGCCTCAGTACTAGCAGACTGTGGCTTTGTAAAAACAGCACAAATAAAAATTTTACATCCTTTAAAAAAATGTTATTAGATAGTAGCGGTTTACTTTTTACAAGAAACCATTGATAAATATGCTGCTTTTTCTAAACTGAGCAACTGTGTGTGCAATGGCTTGAAAGGGGCTACATGTTTGTGCTTATGCAAGTATCGGGGTTCTAAAACGATCCCAGTAAATTCACAATTAGCTGAGGAGTAGCACTAATACCGCTATCTCCATTAATGTAAGTATAGAGAACAGTAAAAAGAGGTGAGTGGAGGAAGATTTAGAGAAAACAACTACCTTACCAACGTTTTGTATAAAAGAGAGAGCTTTTATACAAACTTTTACAAACACTGGTTTTGAGACTTTTCAAGTCAGCTGAAGTGAGTGTCCTTGTGACCAGCACTTTCTACCACCCTTAGTATTCTCTTTCTATAAATTGAATACTGGCAGAACTTTACCTAAAAAAACTAAACATCACAAACAAAAACGTATTTTTTCTCTTTCAAACCCCACTTCAACAATGTCTGTCTGTTAAAACTCCATTACACAATATGATAAAGCACTTCATCAGTCCAATTGAGCTATATAAAACAGTTTGTCATATTATAGCACACTTAGAAAGATGAGAAAGTGTATAAAAACATTTTCAATGTCAGTCTTCTATATGGGTTTTCACTATTCCAGAAGCATTTAACAAAACAGCTTAAGGGTGATTTCCTAAATAAACAAGAAAGACAGATATAAAAAGTTAAAAAAGCAAGAACATTTCTTGTGGCCAAGCTGTCTTCCTGACAAGAGAGGCATGACTGAAGGATGTTGAGAGTTTAAAGTATAACAACGGTCAGCTTTGGTTAATTAATTGTAACTATACGACTGCTGTTCTAAAGTAGCATTCCTCAGTGTAAACTTATTGTTACTACCTAGAAGTTAGAATTTGTTTGGCAAACATCTATTTGATCTCCTTGCACTTTCTTATTTTGGTTTAAGAACAAAATGTTCTTTTTAATACAGGTACAAGGTGACATCATGGCAAAAGCAATCTATCCAGTCCTAAAGTTGAACACTTCTCTGCAATGCTAACTCCAATAAATGTGCATCAGCCTGAGTTACACTCGTTTTTCCAGTACATTTAAGCATGTGCTGCTTCTATCAACACCCTTGTTTATAGATGTTGGAGATCGGCCTGTTTTCCAGTGTGGTCCTGTTTCTCTGACCGTGACTAAGTGGATGTGCTTTCTTCGTCCTCTGGCATGGGAGCTGCCTTGGAGCTCGTCTGCCTGGCTGTGTGTTTCCTGGACGGGGCCGCCTTTTACAGCTGCTTTTTGTATCTCTGCTTCTGTCTCCTTGAACCCCAGTCGGCCTCGGCAGATGGCCGCTCACACTGAGCCTGGTTCTGCTGGAGGTTTCTTCCTGTTAAAAGGGAGTTTTTCCTCTCCACTGTCGCTACAAGCATGCTTAGTGTGGGGGATTGTATTTGAGTCAATGAGTCAATGCAATCAACTGGTTTTCCTTAGATAGAAAACTTTGTATCAATTTGACTGTATGATCTGGTTGAACTGTAAAGTGCCTTGAGATGACATGTGTTGTGAATTTGGCGCTATATAAATAAACTGAATTGAATTGAATTGAATTGAATGTGTGAGACTTAAAGCCTGATATTCGAAGGTGTCTTTTAAACTTTGTTTTTTATAAATGTTTGATGGATGAAAATGTACAGGTTAGGATTTTGACAAGTTTATTGGAATTATATTCTGCACCATGCAAACTTCAGTGTGAAGCCTAAAATAGTAATAATTATGTGCCCTAATCTAGTTTATATCAGCTGCAAGGGTTCTTATCAATGGATGTAACATAACCAAGCATTATGTAAAAGATTTCTCTGATATTAAAGTTTTATAGCATAGAAAACTTCAGTAAAGAGTCTTGGAAACCAGCTAATAAATTATCAGTTGTGCCTTGTAAGCATGAAATGGTGGTTGGTGCAGCATCTTTGCAAGATAAGTGTTTCAGCTGCATTACAGCACTCTATCATAAAAATGTGATATAACTGTCACATCTCTTTTCCTAGTGCTTTGACAAAATGTAGTAAGTTAGCACTGCACAGTAGCATGTTATAATTTGACAGTGAATAGACAGGAACAAGAAAGTACGGAAAACAGATGGTGCAGTTTTCCCTCTATAGCACACTTATGACATCAAAGATGTAACGTCTTGAGGAAACCTAAAGTACCAGAGCCACCCCTCTTTACTCTTCTTAACATTATGCCTTGTCATTCCACATTCATGTAACGAGCCTCGGCTCAAGTGGACTTAAAGTGCACTCACTCTCTAGCTTGAAGCCAAAGCAAGCATCAGTGGTGACTAAATTGACAATGACTTAGGAGGTCAGCCAAATTGGCTTGAGAAGCTGCTTAAGAGAAAGCTTTAAACAATACAAACAGAAAGGCCTGGCCAATCCGATCATTAATAATACTATTGCTGCTGTTGTTGCCGGCATACAATGAAGCTGAAGTCCTAAAATAAAAAAAAAATAAAAATTAGACCATAGATGCCTTGATATTTTGTAATGTTTTCTAAATTTAGATACGTCAAAATTTCTAAAGAGCTTTGTATTCAGAAATAGAACCTTACTAAATGAGGAGTTCTTGCTTTATCTGTGCTTTTTATTGAATTGCATTTTTCAGCCTCATGGTGCCCTCGCACCACAAGTGATTCCATCATGTTTTTTGGGTCATTTGCAGGCCGCTGCTCGCTTGATATTTCACCAACAATTGGCATGGCTAGTAGAGACAACACCAAACTGTCTTCCTTGGCCAAAAAAAAAAGGGAAGCTTCTTACTGGTTGCAGGTTTTAATATATGGTAGATTAGATAGATTAGATTAGATGAGCTTTATTGATCTCACAGCGGAGAAATTCACTCGTCACATATTGGCATGGTAATAAAAGAAGGTGCAAACAAGGAGGAAAAAGGTGCATTAAGAAGAATAAACATATATATATATATATATATATATATATATATATATATATATATATATATATATACAGATAAATACAGTATGTCAAGATAAATAATGGTTAAGGTGCAAGTGTACATGTATCGCACACAATGAAAGACAAAATAAAAATAAGAAATAAAAAATACAAGGTAGTAGCACAGAGGGTTGAGGTGACATATGTACAATCCGGATGGCTTATATACAGGTGGATTTACTTTAACGTTAAAGTGTAGTAGGTAAGGAACAACGGTGAGGTAGATGTGGATTTTACTGAACTGGACATGGTTCTGTATTTGAGGTGGAAAGCAAACCAATGGCACCAGTACTGAAGGTCTGTTTCCATCAGTTTTTGCTAATGTGCATTTTGAAGTATTACATTCGCATAGCTTGATGGAAATCTCAATAGTCTTTCTCAAATGAGCAAAAAAAAGTTTTTACGCTTTCTGGTAAAGGTGGTTTATGGCTGTTGCAAAAAATGGTAATACATAAAATGAGAGATGGAAAAACTTTTGGAATCAGCTGTGGCAAAGCAAACCTCTACCTCACATGACTGATCGATGGTAGATCGGGGAAAAAAAGGCCGGGCAGATCCAGCAAACAGGGAGCAGCTCTAGAACTACAAGAGGACGCGTTAAATGAAATATTTTTTGTAACCTCTCAAAATCCACTCCGTCTCCAGCGACCTGTTAAAAAGCATTTTCAACTAACTCAGAATGCATGAAAATTACAATGGTAAAATGTTTACCAATATAGACATGTTAGATTGTTGGAAAGCTTATATTCTCCACAATTCAACCACGTTCAACCAGTTAAATTTATGGACATACCAAGCACCAAAGTACAATTAACACAGATATAGCACTATGTCAACACGTAAACATGACAAAGCAGCCACAACAAGGTACCTTTGAAGGTGTCCACAAACCGTTTTATAAATCCAATCTTCAATTGCTTATATTCCATTTGTCCATAAGGGTCCACAGATTAAAGTTAAGCCACAATATTCATAGAAAAGATATTCCATAATGAGAAAATCGCCACACAACATCCGGTTTTTGTAGGCCAGTAAGAATATTAGCATCTGGCTAATATTTTCTTTCTTATACTTATTTCCTTATTTGTTTGCCCGCGTTGTTTGATATCTTTCTTTTCATCGTCTTCTTACCTACAAGAAAAAAGAGTCTGCATCTTTGTATGACTTGATGTGAGTCAGGGACAGTCACTGAAGTCTTACAAGCGCTCATTACCTGTCAGCCAACCAAGTAGAGGGATATTAGGGCTGCGTTCGCACTTATGGGACGCTCGAAGGCCAGATATAAAGGCTGATTACGTCATAGCACGGCGGCGAGGTCTGGTCTGATTCCAAGACACTGCGGTGTATCCTATCTATCCTTGGTTATCCTGTGATTCATTGCGAGACCAAGAAAGCCTGCTGCTCCGTGATCAGAGGAAAAAGGTACTTGGCACTGAAAAGTGGTGAATATTGGAAGTTCAGTTTAATATAATACAAGTATGTGAATAGTTTGATCTGAAATTAATGAAAATAGTTGTTTTACGTGGTTATTGAGTCAGATATGTGGTGGGTAATTTTTGATTAATTCTCTGGCGCCAAAAGATGCGGATGAAACAAGTCTATAGGGTTACCTTTGAGCGTAACTCTGCACGACACAAAGACCTACGTTACGAGTATGTGCAAGTAAGTATACATCCATGTTCACAGTACAGTTAGTAAACATACTGTGTTGCTCAGTGGCCTACATTACTTCTGGACAATACAGTACGTAATATGCTACCTGATTGACTGTTGCTCTGAACACCTGTGCACTTTCACATTTTCACAGAGGATATTACAGTTGGACGCGATGGTCAGACCTCATGAGTACCTCTCCCTGGATGAGGCTGGCTTCAACCTGCACAAACGAAGGCAAAGAGGCTGTAACATCATTGGCCAAAGAGCCATCACTGAGGTTCCTGGCCAAGGGGGGGGTAATATTACTCTTTGTGCGGCCATGGGTTTGGAGGGGCTTTTCCACCGGCAGGCTGTCCTTGGGTCTTACAACACCCAACGTCTCCTAACCTTCCTAGAGGAGCTAAAAGATATCCTCCTAGACCGCCAACAACACCATCCTGGGCCTGAACATCCCATTTATGTGATCATTTGGGACAATGTACGCTTCCACACAATAAACCAAATCAGTGAGTGCTTCACCACCAACAGTAACCACTTTTTAAACGTCTGTCTGCCACCCTACTCCCCTTTCCTGAACCCTATAGAGGAGTTCTTCTCATCGTGGAGATGGAAGGTTTATGACAGACAACCATACACTGGAGAAAACCTCCTAAGGGCAATGGAGCTGGCGTGTGTTGACATCCCAGTGGAGAACTTCCAAGGATGGATCATTCCAGGGTGTTTTTCCCACGGTGCCTGGCAAGAGACAATATAGCCTGTGATGTGGATGAGGTGATGTGGCCTGATGCAGCTCAGCGACATGATGCCGCACAGTGATTGTGGTGTAAATACTGTAAAATGAATTAAAAAAACTTCACACCCTGATCATGTTTTCAAGAGTACTGTTGTGTGCAATAGATTCTGCTTTTGCAGTGAGTTGTGTTACAGTAGTGTACAGAATTTACTATAGTTTTATACCCTTCATATGAAACTCACAAATCTAAATGCCCAATCCTCTGCAAAACTCTAAGAAGATCCATAATTGTAAAGTTTCTAAAAATATGCATTGGCAGTAAAGAAACAAATAACCTTCTCACAAATTGAGCATTTTGTTTTCAATTGTTTTGCTGTAGTGTGTAATGATGTGTATAGTGTTTACATTTTTGAAAGCTTCGAGCTGCTCTTTTGGTGTGAAAGTTTGAGTTTTGAAGGGAGAAGGTGTGGTTGTGTTTATGTAGCTTTAGAAAAGGGTGTTGTGTTTAGACATTGAGGAACATGGATGAAACGTTTGTGAAATGTGTTTTAGCATTTGAGAAAAACTGTAATCACTTTTAGGTCTCAGCAAAAAGGTTTAAATATCATGCAACGTGTCTTTCCTTCACTTTTTTCAGCATTTTCGGAAACGAAAATTGAGCAAGCCATGTTGCCATGACCCAGATGACAGAGTTTGCACATCAAACTTTTTTAGAAAAAGTATTTTTGAATTGCATTAGACTATTCTTTGGAACATTCAGGGTCACTTAGTGACAACTAAGCCCCATTTTAACGACACAAAATGTTAAAGTATTGCTGCTAAAGAAGAGACCAGGTTTGTAGCCAGATTGATTATCAATTCCGACTGTTTAATCCGAGAAAAAAACACTAACCTTCTTAGGATCTATGAGGTGGGGAAGGAAGAGGTTGTGTGGTCCTCTGCAGATCAGAGTGGGAGGGAAGCAACTGCAGGCTTGGATGACTACTAGAGTGAGTTTAGTAATGCTTTAATGAAACAGGTGAGCAGAGTAATGCAGGCACTTGTTCTGATGAGGACAGTCTATATTTGTTTTCCAGGGGAGAGACAGAGCTCTTTGGCCTGGGGAGAAAAGGGTCAGAGCCAATGGAACAAAGCCAGGCAGAGGGATCTGAAGTGAAGGAGAATCTGCAATCTTGCCACAAAAACTGGCTTAAAAGGAGGTGGCGAGAATTAGACTTACTGATCCTGGAGCTACGCAACTTGTTGTGCTCAAAGGGTAGAAACATTGTCAATGTACAGATCAGAAAACTCCGCTGTGACCTATGGGGGTCAAGGCAAAGACAAGAAATTTGTGGTGTAGAAACAGAAACAAGCTATCAGTGACCTGACCCCATCAACTAGTTCAGAGCTTACTTAAAAAGCCAGGAACATAGATTTGAGGAATCAGCATTAATAAGAGTGAGCTGATGTCTTAAATGAGCAACCAGAGTGGGAGGCTGCTATTAAAGGACACAAACAACTAGTTAGTTGGAAATAATCTTGAAATCCCGGTGACATCTCAAATTTGTTCATACAACTCTGACCTTCCTATTTCTGTGCGCTAGTTCTCAACCCTATCAGAAAATGGTAAACTTGTACTCTTGAGGCAGGAACCTCGTCTAAACACTAGAGGACAAGCAAATTTTCTGGAGTCAAGAACCATGAACTATACAACTGCTTAGGGCAGCTATGGGAAACAGAAACAATAATTGGTCTTGTTTAACATGTATTATGACTTCAGTTTGATTATTTTTGATTGTTGTTTTAAAAAGTTTGAAAATTACAAAAAAGAACACAGGATGAGGAAGGACAAGCGTAAACTTATCTAGGACATTAAACTTTGGGGTCTGCGATGAGAGTGCGCCTGCTTCAGAGATCGAAAGCCTTCCAGACATCCTAAACCACGGATGACCTCATTTACTCACTTACCTCTCTCAAAATGAGATCTAAACTCTACTCAAATGTTTGGGTAGCTCTGTGGATGGCCTGCACTCTCCCTGTGACTTTTGCATCTGCAGAGCAAAGCTTTTCCCGACTCAAATTAATGCACAACTACCTGAGGCCTTCCAAAGCAGAAAAATGATAGAGTGGCCTTGCAATGATTGGTGCACCAAAGTTGTTTATCAGATCTGTTACATTTATGTCATTGATGACTTTCCAAGCAGAAAACTTGTACGGAGTGAATCGAGCAATAAGAAGGAACATTAAAAGGTAATGTGTGGGTAGTTTATGTTTTTCAAATATAATTTTTGCATATTACATACATTTACATTGTTGCAAGGGTCAATGATTAATTTTGTTTTTTCCAGAAGAAATGTTTATACAATTTAATTTATTTATATAAATCTCATATGAACCTTATTTTTGCACATTTTGCAGTTCAATGTGCATTGCAGTTGCAGTTCAAATTGTTGCATTCAAAAAAAATTCTGAATCATTACATTGTGGATCATTACAAAGATCATTACAAAAATTGTATTTTTATTATTAACTTATCTATCATCATTTTTAAACTCGTTCTCAATCTTTATGTTTGTGTTACCTTAGATATTGCTTTTCATCATTTCATAGGAGCAGGACTTGTACTTATGGAGGCAGAAGCCTTACGCTCTGGCAGTGGAGTGATCACAAACTAGTGACTGTGAGATCATCATTACACTTGAATGCGATTGTGGCGAATATAGAGAGGTTGAACTGACAGGGTACTTAACTATACATAGTAGCAACCCTCCCAAAGAAGTGTGCAGGCTGCCTAAAAACAAATACGTTGCAGTCAAAGGAGAAGAAAACAACAGACAACACATCAGTAACTACAAGGCAGCTATAGAGGACAGCAGACATCACTGTCTGCAGCCAAAGTTCAGAAAAATGGAGGATCATAACTGCTCTGCATCAAAACATTAATTGAAGGACACTGTAACCCTATCATCTAAGAAGCATAGCACAAAGAGAAGAAACACAAGCGGGACAAGAGATGACAAAAAACACTGTGCAACATCAACATTGGCCCAGCGTTTACATGATAGAAATCCCTGATGAAGGACAAATGTTTTCAAAGAGACACTCAAGTAGGTTGTTCTCTGTCAGACAGGTACTTCATTCTAAAAAAATCTATATCTTACACATACTATTAAAATACCATTTATAACATTATCTATATAAAAAAAACCACATCATCACTTGATAAGATTGGTGACGATGCATAAGCCATTGTGTACCATGATACCAAAGAAGCAGTGGTGCAAGCAGTTGTTGCAGTCTGTCCATTAGATGTTGCTGAAAATTAGACACTGTAGTTTTAAGAGTAGGTGTATGAATGATCTAATGATGAGACAGTTGATTGCAGCAAAAAGATGTTACTGGTAGAAATAAAGAGCCCCAAAATGTAATTTTGCTTGGGGTGCAATATAGGCTTGGGCCGGCAATGCGCTAACATTTGGAGGAGTTGATCATCCCAGCATATGCCGTAAATCTTGGAAGGAGGAATCCAGGAGAACTATGTTATTTGCCAAAAGGCAAAGACAGTATTTGTTGTTCTCCAAACCATTCTCGATCCAGCCCTTAGAAATCCTGTCCGTAAAGGTTATTAAAAAGACAAGTGGCAGAGGGCTGCCCTACTACAGACCAAAATGCACTGCGAACAGGTCCAACTTAATGTAGGCCATGTGGAACTTGATGGCCAGACAATTTAAAGTGCAATTTGAAAGCTCTTAATTATAAAAAAAGAAAGAAAAAAGAAAAACTATGCTTAAACAAGTAAATTTGCCTTACATTTAATGGGTTGTAAGGAATTCTTCCAAAAGAAGTTGTCTGATTGTTCACAGTGCAAATAATTTGAATATAACCTATAATAATGTGAATGTACTCTATATGGTGTAGAATTGCTAAAGTAATCAATGGGCTTTTATTTATTCACTGTTTTGCCTCCTCCAAAGGTTGTACAACCGTGAGATAACTGCAACAATCCAATTCTCTCCTATTTTTTGAGATTGTCAAATAAAGCAGATAGCATTTTTTTTAGAAAAGGGGTTTTGAGCAGATATAGCAGATTATATTTTCTTTTTAACAGTTTATAGAGCAAAGTCTAGAAGATATTCTGTCTTTTCACAGATTAGGCAACTCGTTAATTTTATCTCACCATGATCTTACTTTATGTAAAGATATGAGATGCGCTTGATACAGAAAAAAGCAACTGTGAAATCTGACTTGCATATAAGAAAACTCAGTTCTGCTGCTTCTCTGATTAATGCATATTTTACTCAGTGTTTTCAACTTGAGCACAGACTGCAAAAAGATAGGAACAGGTTGCTTGTCTCATATGTTTTGCAAATGAGCCTGTAAAGGACTAATGTAGCCATACTTGGAAAGTATTTTCAACCAAAGTAAACATGGCCCCCTGACAGAATTGTCTCCCAAGGGACTGGCAGTATCAGGAGAGGGACTGGGATATGGGGTGCAATTACAGCCATTACTACTTTAATGTAGATGAGAAACAGCTCTGTGCACCTGGGGTTTTAATCCCTTCTATGGCAGATTTCCGCTTGAACCCATTCATTGATCATAGAAATCAAACTTAAGTATATTCATTTGCCGGTTGGTCTCTGTTGCTCAAGTTTGCTGAACATTTGCTTGCCTTGTAGTCACCATGTCTCCTGGGAGCTGTCTGCCACCTGTTCTATTTCTCAGTGGGATATGATTGTCTGAAAGTAAAAAATGTGTCTTTCTTTCAATTAAGAATGAATGTAATCTTCTAAATGAGTTACATGAACCTGCCCTTTATCAGTTGTTAGACACAAGGAAAACAGAAATCCTTGGTCTGGTTTCAAAATACAGCTTAATGCATTTTTTTGTCACTATGTGGGCTGCAACTGGCAAAGCGGTGAAGGAAGAGCCCCAAACACAGCTGTGATCATACCTCAATGCATCAAACCTTTCTCACAGTATCACCTCTGATTACCTGTGAAATAGATGTAATTATGTCACTTCAAATATGATTTAGTGATGGATGGATGGATGGATGGATGGATGGATGGATGGATGGATGGATGGATGGATGGATGGATGGATGGATGGATGGATGGATGGATGGATGGATGGATGGACGGACGGACGGATGGACGGATTGATCATTGGGAAAATGTATTTTAAAAAAAGTATTTATTTGATGGACAGATGAT
The DNA here is from genome assembly GCF_016077235.1 of Cyprinodon tularosa. Classification (NCBI taxonomy): domain Eukaryota; kingdom Metazoa; phylum Chordata; class Actinopteri; order Cyprinodontiformes; family Cyprinodontidae; genus Cyprinodon; species Cyprinodon tularosa. Next base: position 3,150,815 of record NW_024037781.1, on the reverse strand, counting down.
TTCTGAATCATCATGTAAGAATGCATGGATTAAAGGACTATTTCATAGATAATTTGCATGGAAAAGATCAATGGCTTAGGCAGAGGGGTAATGTGTTTGCTGGTCTCAGTTTTTTCAATTCTTACCTTTTTTGCTGCACATAAGCATATGAATCGCATTGACCAGGTGCATAATTAGGGACATGAGGGCCTGATATGGAGGGCTGTTCGGACTCAATCAGTAATAAAACGGTCAAATTAAGTTAAATCACCACAAAAAGTTATAAAACCTTATTCTCTTTAAATCTTTTACTGATTTTAATATGCAGGCCAACTGAAATTTATTAAGAGGAAATAAAAACACCCTGCTCTGAAAACTAGATTTGTAGGTGGCTGAGAAGCTGAAAAATAAGTCTATGTGTAGATAGACAAAAAAAAAAAAAAAAAAAAACAGCTTCATTTTTCATGTTAGATCGAAAACTAGACGATAAAAGTAATGGGAGCAGCCTATCTGATGCTTTTTATTTACCGTTCATTTGTTGACCTTTTCCCTTATAGGGCACTTACAGCCTGTGCAGCGCTCTGGCCTTTGCCCCCATGCCAATTTAAGTGCACACAAACCACAGACAGTTTGCATGTAGTTAAGCTTTCACGTCCCTTCACTCCTACTGAACCAGAAAATAATGTCTAGTGAAAATCTCACTGAAGGCTGCCATTCTTCCTCCACATCTTGTAAATTCCAAAAGAGGTTCTTTCACATCTGCTCCTCTGTGTGCTTCTGCTAAGGTCATTTTTGATTGCACTGCTTTTCTTTAAATCAGGTTTTCTCCTCTCTTTCACAATGGTGAGGCAAGGTGAGGATACAGAACTTAAAAGCAACGCCCACAGTGAAACGGAAAGATTAGAAAGAAGTGGTTAAAAAAAATGTTTCCCCTGCCAAAACATTCTAGTCATTTAGCTTTGACGAGCAGACACGGGTCTTAGGGGGCACCCTTTCTTTTCAAGAATGAGCAAGCTGCATTTTAACCTTCAAAGGGAAAGCACAACACAGGAGGTAGGATTTGACAAAAATCCTTGTCAACAAATAGTGGTGTACAGCAAAGAACAACGGCAAAAAAGGTGATAATGAAAACAGGAAATGACATGCAGACAAGCAGCTGAAGAAAATGAGGGCAGAGCAGAGTATAGAGCACTGTCTTCAGTAATGAGCCCAAGCTAAGAAGCAGCACTATGTGTCTTCAGGGTTTCATTTTTAACTGTACCACTGTGCCTTTTCTCTGTCTAGCCCTTTCTTATATAGTTCAGGTCTTGTAATCTTGTTGTCTTGTAGAATGCCTGAAATAAAAGAAAAAGCACAAACATTGCAAGCTTTTCATACTTTTTTTTCCCACATGTGGCTCTTCTCCCTTCCAATCTCAGACATGTTTTCGTGTGCAGACTGTTTTGATCCGACATTGTAAAAGTACACAACTTTGCCTTGACACGTCCTAAGCGCAGATGTAAATCAGCTTGGTTACAATTGGGCTTCTTCTTGACAAGACAAATCTTTGGTAGATGTTCCTTTAACGATATGCTGTATCCATGACAGGACTAAAATGTCTACACATAATCATTTCAGTACATATTGCAGATGTGAAAACTGTCTCTCAGAGAAACAAATCTGGCAAAGCTCATCTTAAAACTTTGAAATACGCTTTGGCAGTGTGAGATGGTGTGTTCCATGAAAAAGAACACAAAAATCCCATATGCCTAAAGCTATCTATGGTGGGGAACCCCAAATTTCTTAACACAGTTATTATTTATTGCAAAAGTGTCAAAGGATTTGAACTTTGGCAACTGTGGCACTACACAAACACTTTGCAGTGCAAAAAATTAAAATCTAGATGAGTCATTTTTTCTTAAAATAAGTGCATTTTGTGATGGAAAGTGAGGCACTCTGCCAGTGGAACAAGACAATTTACATTTAAAAGAAGAAAAAAACAATTGCAGTGTCTTATTTCAAGTGCATTTTACCTAATTATCCTATTTCAAGAGTAAAAAAAAATCCTCATTCCATTGGCAGATCATCTTATTTACCTTCTCAAATTAGGGGTAAATGCGCTTAATTTAAGTGTATTTTATTTTTACTTACTTCTAGATTATTTTTGCATTGTGAGTTCAGAGGAATGTTGTCTACCTAAGGAGCTTTTTTGTATAAACAACATCCTCAAAGAAAGTAATAAAGAGCTTGTAGGGGGGTAAACAATCTTTACCTCCTGCAGAATTATTAGAAAAATACGGTAGATTTCCCTTATTCTAGAATATGCAAGTATTTTTTACCTGCTGCGATTGAATAGAATAAAACTTAATTGATCCAGCAATGGAGAAATTCCCTTTTGACATCGGCTCTTTTAAACAACAGGAGGTGCACGAGGGAGGAGTATGTGCATGAGGTATATACAGTGTATCCAGGTATGTACAGTGAATGGTTTATTTAATATCAATAAATAATTAAACTACAAAAAATCCATAAAGAATGGTAAAAGGTGCATTCTTTAATCACCACAACATGCTGACCAATATTTAATATCTGTCAAGATGAAACTATTTGAAAAAGTCCATCCAAACTCTTGCCTCATGTAAATAAGTTGAGCCTGATTTTTTTTCTCTTATATTGTCACAGAAACTCCACTGATACATATATGTAAATCCATATAAAATAAATAATTATTCCTTAATTAACTGGATACCACATTAGTTCTAGTATTTAAGAACTACTTGTTCTGTATTTCTAAATGTTCATAAGAACATATAACTTTTTTTTCCTACTCTCCAAAGTATAGCCAGACAGTTTACACAGAGAGTCGTGCTTTGAGGGTCAAACCACTTTCATGTCCCAAATGCTATTTTGATTCATGCATCCCTGCCTTTTATCATCACCAAGCTGTTTTTTCCGACACAGATAAAAATCCTTTCCCCCTAGACCAATTATTTTAGCTTTTCATTGGCATCCTCATTTTTCTATTAGAGTGGGCTTATGGGTACGCTGCAAAGGAATCATAAAAGTTGTTCTCTAAAGTATTTTGACAGCCTTTTGTACTCAGGTGCTGACTGACAAGGCATTGCATCAGTATGTTCTTATTATAAATCTTTTTTTAAGTCCTCACAATACGAGCCATGTCTCCAGGGGAAGTATGTCCAGCTCCACCAGAGAAACTAAATAAGTAAAATGAAGCTAAAAAAAACCCGGCAAGGACTGTCAGAGAAACAAAGAGAGCTCACCCAGGCTTAATAAAATTGGGAACACAAACACTGAGAGAGCTTCATGGCTATGTCATGCCGCTGTAATGATTCCACACACTGAACAGTACCAATTCCAGGCAATTTCAGACCGGTGTTTACTCCGATTGAGTGGCCAGTGCCTACGGCTGTCTTCACAACGAGACATTTCATTTAGATTTGTGAACACTATCATAGTGCGGCACGGGTTGCTGGCTTCAGTGTTATTTTTGAAGTCTGCCTGAAACATTTACACATGTATCTCAACAAACCCAGTTTTTTTTATTTTTAATTGGAAATCTAAAACCTGACTGACGACTTTAAAGGATGAAATTCGGAAAAGGACTCACTTTGAATTCCTTTTTCCATATTCCACACAGGTAAAAAAAAAAAAAAAAAAAGATTTAAACATCCACAAACTTTAACTTACCTTAAGGCTGCTCTGCCCATCGAGGCTTAGACTCAATGCGACTTCTGTGGATGTCCTTTGGTATCACGTACAAACGCGTTAGCAGCAGATCCTTTAAATCCTGTGAGCTGCAAGGTGGGGCCTCTGAGGATATGACTTGTTTTTCCAGCTCATCCCACATATCGATTGAAGGAAGATCTTGGGAATTCAGAGGCCAATTCAACACCTTGAACTCTTTGACATGTTCCTCAAAGGATTTGTGTGCTGGTTTTTGCAGTGTGGCAACGTGAAAGAGCTCACTAAAGGAGTTCTTTAACTGCAAAATTTATGTGGCCCACTGAAAGGCGTATGTGGTCTGAAATGATTTTTATCTATCGACTTGAATGCAATGAGTATGGTCTCCCAGAAAAAATAAAAAAATAAATAAAACCTCATTCTGAATTCTGATCAACAGTTTTCATGAAAAAATAAATATTATATTTAAAATAACAGACAAAGCTTTACTTTTTCATGTTTAATTTGAGTCTTATTTGAATAAGGGACAGCATAGTAAAGAATAACATACAAAGAAAAACATCATGGTATTTGCATATGAAAGGTGTGTCAGATATTACTAGAAACACCCATAGTTATACCTGTCAAGATGTAAATATCATGTAAACATAATGGTCAGAAATAGCTGCTTGCTCAAATTTGCCCATATCTACAGTTTTCTAAAAAAGTATTTTCGTCCTAAAGGTATTTCGTTATATTTAGATGTACCAGGTTTTTCAGTTTAACATTTTCCAAAGATCTTCGCATTTTTTAAATTTTACTTTTACTATTTAAGAGAAAAATATGTTCAAAGCTCTGCATCTAATAAACCACGTTTTATTGTAGGTATGATAATCTGTTTTTCTTAAAGGCTTTGTTAGTTGATTATGTTTTCACATTAGTTCCATGGTGCATTCAATGACCACCCTAGTAGGGCTGGCAAATTTATTTAAATATATAAATATTATTTATGAAATTACTTTCTGACTGTCATATATTGTTCTGAACAAACGCCCAAAAGACTGAGTGTTCAGACCATAAAGGAAAGTAGGAACTGATCTCAAATCATGGTCAAAAAGATAATTCAGCACTTACATTGAATGAATACACGACAACTTTCAAAATGTAAGAAGTTGTTAAAAAACATTCAACTGTAACTCAAACAGTTTTCATTTCAAAGCCCTTGACTAAACTAGTGAAACTCAACTAAATAAGCTACTATGCACACAAAGATCAAGAAAATAAAAATAGCTGAAGATAATAACTAAGACTAACTAACTAACTAATGCTTTGTTAACTTGCTGTACACAACAGTAAAAACCCACATTATTTAGCCAGACGCTCTTTCCCTAATATTGCCAGACCTGAAACTTTTACTAATATCCATTTTGGCAAAGTCGAGTCTTGTGAGTAGCTTTCTCTGCTAGGAGAAAAGAGGAGCCCCACTATAGCACAGCTGTGTGCAGCTTGTCTGCACATGGTAAACATATAGTCATGCACTCCTTCTGATGCAACTGACACAAAAAGGTGGTAGTGTTTTTTATATATATATATATATATATATATATATATATATATATATATATATATATATATATATATATATATATATATATATCATCATTAAATATGTATACTTTGTGTTGACGCACAGGTTCTATGTAAGTGATTTATTGAGAACTGGTATTGTTTAACTATGGAAAAGGCTACCAAACTTGAGCTCAAACAAAAAAATCTTTAACACATCCATCCAGCCATTTTCTGTCATGCTTATCTCAAAAATATGATGTACAATTTTACATTGTCCATGTTGCTTTGCATTTAATTTCCCTTTATTAATTTAAATGATCTTTGAAAAAAATTATAGATAAAAGCAAAACAAGATAATTTTTCTAATAGCACCACTCTATAGGGATTTGAATTAATATCTTTCGTAAATCAGTTTAAACTATTCTCATAAAGCTGAAAATTACTGGCAGAGAGGCTGAAAATAACAAAAGATAAATTTTACACTTGCTCACCTTCTTGTGGCACCGGGGGGAAGAGATCACATTGACCAGGTGCACACTCAGGGACATGAGGGCCTGATATAGAGTGCTGTTCACCCTCAACCAGTAATAAAACAGTCAAGGAATGGCCTCTTGCTGCCATGGTAACTAATGTCCACCTAGGCTACTCTGTGTGTATGGGGAAAGTAAAATATGCATTCTCAGCACAGAGGTCAATTATGTTGGAAGTAACACACAGCTTATAGCAGGGTCAACTGCACTGTCACACAAGATAATAGCTGCTGCTGACAAGTTGGTAAAAGTCTGGGATTCAACACGCAATAATTCCCCAACAGATCTATGCCAGCAGTGTCAGCTTGCATCTATAAAGTATTTTTCTGTGCAAAAGCAGGAAAAATAAAAGGGATGAAAGCTGGGATGAATTTTTGATAAATAGTTCCTGGCAAGACTTTTTGTGCAGGGCTGTTCTTCCTGATTTGTATATTTGCTCTGCTGTGATTCATCTCTGATCCATACCATCCTTAATCCACTGCAGGACTGGATTTGACAGCTTTTGTTAAGGAAGATGGAGCAGTAAGAAAATAAAATATCTTCTGTTGTGTTCTGTGGAGCCCTCACACCTGTAGAATATGAAATAGTTTATTCCTTTAACAATTAAAATGTACTTTTGTTTCAAATGAATATCTAGAAATTTTTTGTTAGCTTTTTTGTTATCTTCAGCTTTGTTTCACCCCAAATTTCCTTTCTCTCTGTCTCTAATTTCTGTCCTCCCATCTGTCCTTTTGCTACCTGATGGCGTTCACACAGAGTAAAGGGGAAAATGAGCTCGGTGAGAGGGCAGGCCGACTCGGCACAGTTGGACAAAGAAACAAGAGGCAAGCTCACTGTTTGTGCACATGTACACGTGGCCTTATGGCTACATTATCAGAGGAAAAGCCTTTGTAGGTGCTGTTTTCCGCTGTTGGGAGCTGCTGATGATAGAGCGATGACGGCCACTGCTAGAAATACTCGTGTGTAGAATCAATAAGTGCCACAGGTGTCGTTATAGACACAAAAAGAAGCCGGCAGGTTTACAAATAGTTATTGAGATGTTAAGATGCTGCAAGTGCCAGATACATCTCCGAATGCATCATCTGCAAATATATCTTCCTGCTTTTAATGTAGCTGTCAGTTGAGGTCTGCTAGTTTGTTGCATCATAAGCACTTAGACACTGCTGGTCCTTTCTTTATCTCTGTCTTAATTCAGCAGATTTACTCTCCCGTGTGTTCACAGTATTCTGATTTGTTAAAAGGGTTAGAACCTAAAGTTTATTTTTTGTTAATGTAGTATTACTCTCTGTAAGAAGGGATTTTATTAAAAAGGAAGGTGCATGCTGCAGAAGCTATTTCATTAAGTTAACTATAGTCACTGTAAGGACTCTAAGGACAATCTGCTTGTCACCATAACAACACCACCTGCCTGGAGAGCATGTTATAAAAAGAAACAGAAAGATTTTCATCATCTTTACTGAACATTATGAGAGGACTATTAACCAAGTCTACAAGGTTGTAGGTTTTATAAAACGCTCCAACCAACTGTTGGGGTTCTGACTCTTGAGGAGCAGTGTGGCTCTTATTCAGGCTGCCAAAAGAAAGACCTGATCTCCTTTTTTGAAAGACTACATTGATATAATCATAACCTGTGTTTGTAGACCTTCAGACATTTGGATCATATCTTTGTTGATGTGAAGGTGGGTGTATTTGTAGAAAACGAAAAAATAAAAATATATTTGTTTGTGTTAAGTGGGTGGATATGAGCTAGTTTGCCACTTGGATTTGCCCAGTTAGTGTGGCAATAGCAGCGGGAGGCCTGCAACAGAACCTAAGAACAGGTGGATCTGGCCTGAGAAGACTGCAGGCATCCTCCTTGGGCAGCCTTACAACATGTATATACATTGTGATTAAATAAGTAGGGGAACCTGCAAAGGGTTAAAAATTTATTTATGGAACATTATGTGTTTATATTACAACTAGTTCTTTTCGATAAAAAAAAAAAGGATCGTCCATGTGAAGACTTGATAGTCAGAGGTGAAATGTATATATTCAGTAGATGACCTTCCTAGAGCTGGATCAGACTGGTTTCAACCAACAGAAGAGCTCTGTAGTGTCCTAATTCTGTGCAAAAACTGAGAAAACAATTATGCAATGATGCGGCGGAGGAAAAACTAAAATGCAATGAATGAGTGGGAGGGGGAACACTATAGAACTAATTGGTGAGAGATGTCAGCGGCCGACGGTCTGCACTATTATCTTGCGGTCCTGATAATTATAGCAAGGCAGGATCCATTGATTGATGTAAAATGCTTAATGTGTTGCAGACAAATAATGCACACAGGAGTGTTTATGTAAATTAAAACACATTTAACACACCTTAAACTCATCTTTGCAGAATAAAACATTTTGTTTAATAAATTGAGAGCAAGAATGTTCTTTACAATTAAAGAGGAAATTGTATTTTTAAAGGGCCCCATAAAGACCCGAAACTTGCAAAGAAAGACCAAGGATGTAATATAGTAGCCAATAGATATGAATTAAACCTGTAAATGGCATCAGTTTGGACTTATATATATATATATATATATATATATATATATATATATATATATATATATACATAATACCTAAGAGCAAAATACCCTAAAGTAAAATGTTAGTGTTACACAAGGACAGCCCAACGAGTTAACATTAACTAGGGTTATGCACTGTATGAGAAGAATTCAGGAAGGTTTAGGTACTGCCTCTAATTTGACAAATACTGCTTTCTTTAAAAGGGAATATGTAACCAGATGGTCTTTAGTGGCAGTTTCATAAAGGGTCAAATTTCAGAGCTATTTCTCTGTGACCAGGCCTGGCTCACAGCTCATGGGTCTTGGTTAATTGGTCGGCACATATGAATGCAGTTCCAGTGATTGACAGGAGGAGAGAGAAGCACCAAACAAAATCTTTCAGTTCAAAAATGGAAGTAAATGAAGCTTTTGTAATAGGGACACAGGCAAAAACATGGATAGTAGAATGGAGATTTCTCATAAATGTACTGCATGCATCACAAACATTCTTACAAATTACAGACAGTACATTTTAGGATCTCTCTTTCCTAAAGAAGTTTTTTAAAAAGAATATTCAATTTTTACAATTGCATCAAAAAACATATTTTTATCATCTTTTAATGCATCATAATTGTGTGTCGATCATAAATCTGAATGTGTTTCATCTAATGTAACAGAAAAACCCAGAGTTCTAAATACATATGAGGCGTAAAGAGAGACATGTTTTTGTTGTTTTTATTTGCAATAACAAAATGTATTGATATAGATATATGATAACTCTTGCAAATGAGCTGTGGAGAGCAACAGTTCATTTTCAAGAATCTGGAAAAGATTTGTACCCTGAGAAAGATGGTCTTTATTTTCTCGGAAAGTATTTCAATAAACTATACAATAGTGGTTGACCAACACCTCTATGGCCCAACAAGAAAAATCATCAATGCCTCGTGTTTGGGAATGTTACTTTATATAGGTAACTAGTTATAGTCACTAGTTTGTCTTTCAAAAAAGTAATATACTTATTAATTGAGTTACAGCATTAGTAACTCAGTCATTCCTAAATCAAAGTAACAACAGTAGCAATTTTCCATTATCTAAACTTTTCATACAACTGCAAATTTAACCATTAAATATAAAATGTTAATGATTATTTAACAAATGATACATTTAATGAATCAAAAAGACTAAAAATCTGAAAAAAATATATTGATTTTGGTTTATTTGGAGGGACAAGTCAGCCAAGACAGTCAATATATTTATATAAACATAATAATCATTATTATGTTTATGTTGGGATCTAGAGATCTGGCACCTGTCTCCAGCAGAGAGCGCTGTGGGTCTCCTGGGCTGGAGCCCTCAGCACACCTGAGGATCGTCAGCTCATCAGGAGACCTCCTACATGAGCAGCAGTCAGACCTTCCTTCAACGCCGCAGTGTTGACCAAGTTTGGTTAGCGAACCTGAGCCTCTGTTAATCTTAGAGAATCTTAGTTGGCTCTAGAGAGAAACTGGATTCTAACCTGCCTCTGTCTTCTTTGCTCACAGAAAACCCGACTGAAGTCTGAAGCTCTGGATGAGCTTTGCCTGGAAACCTGCCTGCCTGCCCAAGGAAGCCAAACCTGAAGATATCAGTCTGGATTCCTCCAACAGCTCTCAAGGAAGAGCTTGGAAACCAAGTCAAGGTCTGAAACTCACAAGTCAGAAGCTAGACGCTGCTGCTGCTGAGCTCCCTGCTGAATCTACAGTCTCTGGACCCAACCGGTTCCCCCCCTCTCAAAGGATCTACCTGAACCTTATCTAGGTACATTTTGAATTAACACACTCGAAAAAGCCATCTAAGCTGCCTGGCTAATCAAACTATCCATCTCTGCAGATATCAGTGATTCCAGTCCCGGACCTGTACCAGAACCAGTTCATAATTACTCTGTGTGTTTTTCAATAAACTCTGTTAAACTTTTACTCAGCTTCCTGTGGTGTTCTGCATGTGGGTTAAGTGTCTTAAGCCTATCATGACAGTTTAACGTTTATATATTAAAAGAATGTTTGAGCAAATTAGATGTTTAAGAACTTGATATGTATGCACATTAACAGGCTTCACTTGGAAAAAACAATAATGAAAAATAATGCATTTCAAGAAATGTATTGAAAAGATACAAAATATTTAATTTACTATGACACTGAAGAGGTAAAGAGCAAACTAAATCAGCCAGCTATAAAGTCAGTGTTGCTAACAGTGAGACAATGTAAAAAGCTTCATTAAATTAAGCTGCTTGTAAAAGACATGGTCATGGAAAAGTATTTTATTTTCAATCATGATTAGCAAATCATGGGAAAATTTAGCCTTTTATTCTAGACAACGCTTCCAGGTTGAAAAGTATTGATTGGCTCTGCAGATTTGCCATTGCCTCACATCTCTCCTCTCTTTGTGAGCTACCATTGCATGATGAAGTCTGGCCAATGTTACGTCCCTGCAGCCATTCGTATGCCTGTATCTCAGCTTCTGCTCTGTCTCTGCAACAAAATCTTTTTTTCTCTGCAACAGAGAGAATGCACTCATGGAAATGTGCTTTATGGGACCGAGTTAAAGTGACTTCCCAACACCTCAGACTGCAAGTAATGTAACTGTGTTGTCAGTATTTAAATAAGTAAATTAAAGATAAATTGAACTTTTTCAATCTCACAATGGAGAAGTTAACTCTCTATATTTAACCCATCCCTTTTAGGGAGCAGTGGGCTGCCACTATGCACCGCCCGGGGAGCAATCGGGAGTTCGCCACTCCCCCCAAAAAATTTAAAAGTAATCAGATTACTCTGTTACGGGAAAAATCACGCTGTTACCAACCTTGTTACTCCAAACATGGTAATGACTATGTGCAATAAAAACTAACGAAGCAAAACATACATGTATCAGAATTATGCTGTGTAGAAAACAATGTTCAGCAGGGAAGATAGTTTCAGGTCAAATGCCCCATACACATTAAAACAACCAACTATAATGAACTATTTGAAAACATCTTAAGGATCAGGCATCAACTCCGACTTTGACTAATTAGCTGGATCAGATATTAGTGATTTGATATCAGAGGTCTCATGTCTTTTTAATGTTTAATGTTTTTGTCAAGGCTAAATCTATGGAAAGATGTATGGTTCATTTATTCAACAGTTGAATCGGATCCCTATCGGAAAACGGCTGACCAATGTGGCAATGATGGGGAGGGAGGCCGAGGACGTGGTGGAGAAAAGGACTAAGGCAATAATGAAGTACATAACGGCCAATAGCCATTCATTGCATAGCACCATGGTGGCTCAGGAAAGCAGCCATAGTTTGATAGGTACTGAAAATCTTTTGTCCTGGCCACCATTGGACAGGCAATAACCCGCACTACAACTGTGACGACAGTTTTTACCACCTCTCCTACACCTCTGTATTGTAGAAGAGCTACTGCACATGTAAAACTTCTAATGAGAGTCTTTGGGTGCAAAAAATAAGATTTTTGCACCCAAGAGAGGAAATAACATCATCAATCCGACGAAAAAGGAAACAGCTTTACTCGTCATTTAAGATTAAATATTTACCTTGCACATCTAAAAAAGTACATGTTAACCCCTTGAACCCTTCGGACCCACCGGCGGGTCCAGCTGCTACATGAACTCGTAGTTTTACCAAACCTACAGTATTGATGTAAAAAACATATTTGGCACAGTTTGGTGACATTTATGGATAAATGTGCCAAAATGGCCTCTCCGCCTAAGAAATTTCTCACTAATACCATTCTAAAATAAATATGATTCATCCGATTGAGTCCAAATTTGGTATATTTTTTACACAACATTTAGATTTAAAAGTCTGTACTACTTTTTTGTGCTATAAATAATATTTTGGTAGTGTTTTGCAATGTTTATTTCAAAGAAAATTTTGGCGAGGTTCAAAAAATGCAAAATATTTTGTATTTTGTCCCTAATATTTCAGGCAGGGTCAAAGCTACAATGGTGCTGACACCAGAAAACCATTCTATGACATCTTACCTTTACAGACGTACCAAAAGTTTCTTCTTAAATCTAATAGCTTTGAGGCTATAAGTGATTTACTTTTGTGTGTTTTTGTCAGGCAGAAATTTATTTATACCCCCTTAGGGTGTAAGAGGTTAATATAATTTGAAATATTTTATTTAAAATTTTGTTTTCATTTTTTAATCAAGCTCATTGGGTGGGTAGGGCGGCGCCCTAGTGCCCTCTACTGGCCAAGTGCCATCTATCCATCCATCCCTCCCTCCCTAATTGGAATGGTCCACTAAAAGTCGATCCCTGAATCTAATAAACCAATGTTTACAAAACCTTTATATACAGTATATATATGTATTTTTTTTAGATCATTTTTACTCGTAATATTTGACTCTTAGTTACTTTTGGATGGATAACCAGCAACGATCGCAATGGTAGATAAGACCAATTGATCCACAAAGTGAAAGATAAATACAGCCTCTATCTTTTACCAGTATGTGATTAAAAAAGATTAAAATGGGAGCATTTTAATCCTAACTCCCTCTAACTAATTGCAAAAGTGTGAATCAAAACATAGTTTTCAATAGAAAAAATATAGAAAATGCATAAAATATACAACAGCACAGCAGAACTACCTCATGTAACATGTCATCCTGGCAAAAAATACAAATCTATAAAATCCAAATGTGTGTAAGCAAATCGAAACTTTACTCCAGACATCGCCTTGACAGGAATGAGACAATAGCTGCATTTTGTTGTTTACACCAGCTTTGATTGTCTATGATACAACTGGGTGAGAAAATCATACATATCGCCTGCATTCTGATGAGTTGTTATCGGCCAATTATTTTCCTCTGGCTGTCAACAGAAATGAAGCCGTATTTCTGCAAGCGTGGCTAACAACCCACTGGGAGGCCTGTCTGTCAGATGTGCCGCACTGGTTCAATGTGTGTGTCTGTGTGTGTGCCATATGAGGGAGGGGTTGTGTTACTTAACTCATACAAAGATTTCCTTCTTCTAGAGTCTATCTTCTCCATTTCTTTTCACATTCCAGCAGTTATTATTTCTTAATTACTATGCTGTAATGTTCACACTTATTCACACCCTTAATAACCTTTTTGTCATTTTGCTACCACAACCTTTTTTTATATATAGTTCAACTATGGTGTGTAAAGCTGGAGAAAACATACAAAATTGTTTTTAAACTTTTAACTTCGAAAATGTGGTGATGGATTTTTTTTTCCAGTTTTTTTTTTTTTTTTTCAAAATAGATCATGCTCAGTTGAATGGCTAAAGCGTGCTAGTCAATTACATGTTTTATTCCCTGCACAGATTCTTAATTGGTTCTATGTATTTTTCTTGAATTTACCTTTAAGGTATATGCATATCGAGAAACCTCTAAGAACCTGATATTGAGCTACAGGCTGTTCAAAAGGTTTATATGAAAGCTTTGATATGATCAGGACTAAAAAAGGCAGAAGGACAGGTAGCAGTCTTGAGGAGGCAAACTAGGACAGAATCAGACAGTGACAAGCTAATGTAGGCTTTAAGAAGGTGGCTGACAAGATGGAAGCAACCTGTGAGATGTTGGATCGTGGCATACTGAACAGAATAATGACATGCAGAAACAGTCCAAAGCATCAATAGATTCAAAAATCAATGAGAATCCAGAAAGAGAAGCCCAATCAGTGAACACAAGAACTCAGGAAGGCTGGCAGCACATGCAGACACTGCTATAGTCCTTAAAGGGCAAAGCATACAATATTGCAGACCAGCAGAGAGAGGCAGGTGTGGGAAATTAGGTTAATTAGAGGAGAGGCAGGTGCAAATGCTTACTCTATACAGTATATATAACAGAGTGGAGCTGAGAAGAGAGAAGTTAATAGCTAACCAGCTAAAAAAAAAACAGAACAGGCATGATTCATAAATGTCTTCTTAGAAAGTGAACCTCTGCAAAAATCTTGTTTTAGTTTTCACATATCTAGCATAATTTATTTTGCTATTGACTCAGATTAGCTTTTCTAACTCTGATAAATAAAAGCATTGTCATACTAGAAAAAGACTCAGAGTACAGACATCTGCCAAGCAGTACATTTTGCCCCATGTTGTGAGTAACACCTGTAGCAAAAACTTGGACATGATCTGGATGGCTGCAACAATTTTAATTCATAGTTCCTTGACATGAGGCTTTTCTCAGGTAAAAATAGAAGATTCTTTAAATCCTTTCATAGGTTAAGAAGGAAGGCACAGCGCGAGTCTGCAGCCTCTGGTGCCTGTTCTACTCTCACCTTCTTCATTTGCTCTGCACTCTGCTTTCTTCTTTGATCTGCAAATTGAGAGTTCGAACAGACATGCATTCCACATTCCATGTGTTTTATTTATTTATTTTTACTTATTTATTTTTTTTAGTTTGCTGAAGCTTTCAATCTGTGACTATTGACAGACAAGTGACTCAATAGTCACTGCTGCCACCCTCTGGTTTAGGAAGGAGCTGCTTTTTCCACCAAATAATATTAAAGAATATTTCATAATAAACCTTTATCCAACTTATGATCTGGATCATCACCAAACTTTAACAGATAATTCCTTGATGTGAGGTAAACCTATGTAAAAATCAAATTAATATCCGTTCATAACTTTACATGAAATCCTTGTAAAAGGCAAACAGCACTGAAACCATAACCGCCTTAGCTGTTATTAAATCATGTTGCAGAAACAACTGGGATGTTTTATTCCGGGTGATCCTCATGTCAACAGTTAGTGTGAAAGCCAAAAATACTCAATTTAAGTTTTCATCATTCAAATAATCTGCTTCCACTTCCTGTTGCAATAGACCTGCTCTTTGGTTAATGGTCTTGCAGCACAGTCCATCAGTGTCGGTGTATGACGATGTCTTGCCATATTTATGGTTGTTCTATATTCTGTGAGATGTTAAATATTTGAGATATTATTTTGAAATCTACTTACATTGTTTTAGTACTTAATGCAATGAAAATACAGCATGCCTCAGCACATGTAGACTGTTTCTAAACAATTGAAACTTTAGGCGTTTTATCTTCTGGTCCACTACTGTTGTCTTCAGATCTGCCACTGTGCGCTTTCATACAAATATGTAAAAACAGATACATGCATTCCCAACCACATGATATGCACCATCTATGCAAAGCAGTGATCCAAACCAATAGAGACACAAGCAAAGTAAACAAGAGCAGGGAACTGACACAGTCACGAGGGAGAAACGGCAAAACAGGCCAAAAACAATTAAAAGTGGTGAGGAGACGGGCTTGCGAGTGAGGGACATCTACATTATTGAAAAAGACTTTGAGGGGAGTGTTGGAAGCTGCATGCCCGGAAAACACACACACAGGGCCGCCTGCTTCTCTGATGAACAAGCCAAATAATGATCTCTCCTCTGTGTCTCTTTTCCCTTTAGTCTCCTTTCTCAGTCTTCCACTCTGAAATGATCACTCTCCATTTTCTGTTCTGCACCCTATTTGTCGTACCATCTACTGTAATCCAAATCTCACTATAATTGTTACAAATAGGCCATACTAAAAGCTCCATGCATAATTATAATTGAACATTAACAGGTGCTGGTTGGGCATACGGTGTTTTGTTTTGTATTTAAAAAAAATTGCATACAATACTTTAAAATATGTAGCCATATTGAAGTCAGTTTTATCCTGGCCAATTTACAACCAAATCATTAAAATCAGGAAAATCTGTCTGAAAACATGATATTGGCTAAAGGAAATTAACACATTATTTCCCAATCCCAGAAATAAAATGATAGAAAAAAAGTCATTAACAACTACTGGTGTAAAAACTGTTATACACCCATCAATTAGTTCAGGTCTCCAGCTAAGAACAGTTATGGTCATTGTCCACAAATGGAGAAAACATTGAACCCAAGTGCAGCTGACCTACCAAAATTACTCCAAGATGGCATCAACAGCCCACCTTCAGTAAAGCAGTGTCGTTTTTTACTATTTTTCAAGGCTGCACTTTTAAAAAGGTGAAATTGTCAGGTGAGCTGTTTCCAAACTAAATTTCTTTTTGTTTTACACTTGTGTTAACAAAATGACAAAATCTTTCTAAAGTCTAAACAAGCCTCAAGACCTAACCTCTCCATTTGAATTGTGCAAGCTGTAGCTCTTACCTCCTGTTCTTAGCACTTCATCATTCACTCCTCTATGGATCAGGAGTATGAATACTTTGATAAGAAAGGAACTCCAGACTACTGTGTTGAATATGGACAGCCTTTAGCCTTACAGACTTTATTTTGTGACAGAAATGCATCGGATTGATGGTAGTCATAGTGGACCACAGTCTTCTGGGTAAGGACAGGACTTGTCATAGCAATACTGCTGAAATACTTCCACATTAGTTTACAGTTTTCTCAATTGTTTACACAGATTTTCACAAATCAAACACACACACAGTGGGCAAATGCACTCAATTCTCCTGCAAAATTAAAAATTATATACAAAACAATGATATTTGTTCTCAAAATGGTATTTTGTTTTCAAATTACACACCCAAACCATCAGATCAATAGACATTTATATGAGCCACTTGAAAACCATTTTGGTCGATATAAAAAAAAACCCCTCTCCATCATAAAGACTTAGTGTTGTTCAGTGTTAAACTTACTATAGACAGTACATACAACAGTGTGTTGTAAAATATTTTATATTATATAAACATTTTCATATTTCATTATTTTTAAACACAAAACACACAAAAACACGATAACAAATATATTTATTTTTCCAAACAAAACTGTGTGCAAAGTGTGCGTTCACAAAGTTGCACATACAAAGATATACATACCAAACAGAAAAATGTAATACATACATTTACAGTAAAACGAACAAAAAACAATGCTTTATTGTCTTGTTGATATAGATCTGCTGTGGTCACATAAAAATCTCATGCAATGTTTTCCCTTGCCAAGCTGCAGGTGGAAATATTACCTAGCTTAGCGAATAAGCAATGAAAAGCATCTCCAAATGCATCTTCCATAGCTTGGAGAAAGGGTACATGCCTTTGTGGATTCCGGTCATATACTTTCCATCTCCAGGCAACAGATAAAAAGAGAAGAAATTTTAATAGGATTGAGGGATGGACGATAAGGACGGACGTAAACAAATAAAAGGTGTGGGTGGGCACTGAACTAGTTATGAACCAGAGCACCTTGGTGGAAACGTATGTTGTCCTAAATGACAATGTACCAGAGCTGCTCTGGGGTGTCTATCTGATCCGGTGGAATGAGTCTGTTGTGTAGGGCGTTAAGCAATATGATCAGATGGGCAGTGTTGCAAGGGCCAAGGGTAGCTTAGTGATGGATGATGCCATGGTGGGATAATCGCTGCACACATTTTAATGTTCCCTCCACGTTGGCCAGGGACATTAACAATGACACGATCTCAAATGATATTCCCTCACCTCCTTTGTCCTTTTAAGTTGAAAACAACTTTATCAATGAAGATAAACTGCATCAGCCACATTTAGCTTAAGGACTCACTGTACCACAGATGAAAATATCAGAAATAGACATGAAGTGGACACTACTATGAAGCACAATATCATTTATACAGTGTTGATGGTGTGCATTAGTTGTGGGATTGTATAACACGTACTTGAAGATAGTTATAGTCAATGTTTGGTAAGTTGCTATAAATTTGTAACTTAGCCATAGTTACTAGTTACTGCTTTCAACAGTAATTTAGGCATTTTAAGGTACTAATTAAGTGCTGCAAAACCACCCAGTGACATAAATATGCAATGCTAGTGGTATTGTAGTATACAGTAATAAACATGTCTGTTTTCTTATTAGTCTTACCCTTCTTTTTTCTTGTATTTCAATTTTGTCCCACCCTCTACAAGTGCACACACACACATTATTTTGGGATTGATCTGGCACATTGCTATATTAAGATAAAAAATGGTACTGTAATTAAAACCAGTATCTCTACAAAGAATGGAGAGCATTTGTGAACCGCAGTTTTGAGTTCTTTCATCACATTCTTGTTGAATCCTGGTCCCGGTCTTTGGCGTTGTTATACCTGGATATGTTTATTTATGAATCATTTCATTATAGATGTTGCTTCATGTTTTGGATCACTGTCTTGTTAGAAGGTAAATCTGTGTCCCAGTCTCAGGTCTTTTGCAGACTCCAACAGGTTTTCTTCAAGAATGGTCTTGTATTTGGCTGTATCCATTTTTCCATTAATTCTAACCATCTTCCCGGTCCCTGCTGAAGAAATGCAGGCCCAAACCATGGTCCAGCCACTGCCATGTGTGACAGTAGGTGTGGTGTATTCAGGGTGATGAACTATGTTGCTTTTATACCAAACATAACACTTGTTATTGTTGACAAAAATTTAAATTTGGTTTTATTTGGGCAGAGCACACTCTTCCAAATGTTTGCTGTGTCTCCCAGGTGGCTTGTGGTAAACTTTAAACAAGACATTTTTATGGATATATTTAAAGTCGTAGGGAAACAGCTGTTCCAACCATTGCATTTCTGAATTCTCCCAAGTTGTGCCAGACTTTTCACGAGGGAATAAAGTTAATATGATTGGTCGTTTATCAAGGGGGCAGGATTGTTGTGACAAAAGGTTCACAAGAATGTTTGGTTGTGGCCGGTTTGTCGGAAGCATCTTGAAAACCAGTTAGCAACTTAGTACTAGTAGGTTCCCAATGGGAAATTACATTGGGACCAAGTAGCACTTAGCAACAACATTGTCAAGGAACACTATGGACAGCGGAACCATGCGAGAGAAGGAGAGTTTTGTGTCGGAGGTTGTGGATGAGTCTCCGTCATACATTTTTTATGTAGAGGAGTACTGCGGGGACAAAGTTGTCTTCGAAGAGGGCGGCAGTTCGTTTGATGTACATGTTTGAGCCCTTGCCTCGCAGCGCTGCCAGTTCTCTTAGCTCTACGCCTGACAAAGACGTCCATCCGTGTGAACACTGGGATGTAACTAAATCGTAAAGTAAATTATTCTTTATTCAACCATGGTGTATATTAGCAGGGACATATGAATCAAAATGGTATGAAAAGATTTGATTGACAGATGACCATTGATATATGACTGGCCGAATTTAGGTGTACAGGCTGACGTTTAAACACAGATTTTAAGACAGAAATTTTTTAAAAATATAATTTTTCTAGCTTTTGGGACAATATAGTCTGATAAAGAGTACATTTATATATATGTTTAAGCCAGAATGATTTGACATTTAAGTATAACTTCCTTATGACTTTAAGAAATGGCTTTCTTTTATAAAGGCCAGATATGTTCAGTATATGGTTGACTGTTGTCGCATGGACAGAGTCTCCCACCTCAGCTGTAGATTTTTGCAGTTCATCCAGAGTGGTCATGGGTCTCTTGGCTGCATCTATAAACGGTCTTCTACATGTTTTAGCTGAAAATTTAGAGGGACGCCCGGCCAGGTCTTTGTAGATTCTGATACCATTTCAATATTCCATTTCAATATTATTCCTTGCACAGTCCTCCTTGGGATGTTTAAACCTTGGGAAATATTTTAGCATCCAAATGTGGCTCGGAGACTATAACACAGCAGGGGCATTGAAACTTTATTTAGACATTATTTTTATTGTTTTTATCTTCATTGGTCATTTTTTAATCATTCATATATATATATATATATATATATATATATATATATATATATTATGTATGTGTGTGTGTGTATCTTCACCCTGTATGCTAAAAGATATCATGTTGATGAAATTAGATTTTAATGCAGGGTGACAATGACCTCTCAGTCAGATTCTAATGGTTCCTGCTTTGGTTTATGTCTTCCTGTTTAACTGCCTGCTGAAATAAAACAATAAGCAGAATGGCAATGGTGCATGGCTGGCAGCAAATACAAGGAGAGAGACAAGGACAGCAGCTAAAAAAAGGTTTAAGGTCATAAAATGCAAATGGGCAACTTGCTCAATGTTTGTATATAGATATACAAAATATTTAATTAATCACTTTACCAATTAGATGATTAAAAGCATATCACATGAGGACCTGATAAATATAATTACAATTATTTGATAAATATTTAATGGCATAGTTTACTTGCGTATATGTATCTGTGTTTATTAGAAAATCATTATGCCTTTTCTGATTTTTTTTTTACTGAGTAGATAAAAAAGCTGAGGTTTATATATTTATTGCACACTTATGAGGGATACATTGCAATAGTCTATTGATAAACAAATAAATCTCCAATTTTGTTAAGCTTACATTACCAGATAACCTTTTTTAGAGAAATATTATTTATACTTCTTTTATGCCAGTACAGTTATAAAGTTACTTGAAGGGAATTTTATTTAATTTATTTGCAAGAATATCTGGTTCTGATCATTTTATTCTTTTCAATAGATAATGGTATCTGATGTGAAATTATACACCTACTTATAATCGTACTCCTCGTCTTTTGCTTTGTCTGGGTCGTGCAGGCCGGAGTCTCAGCAGAGTCTCCCACACAACTCTCTATCCAGAGTCCTGAGGCACTGTCACACCACCTCAGAGACATAAGGGCTGATTATAATCCCGCAGCAGGGTGTCGCATTGAGCTTGTTGCAGATATATTTGATTCATGCCCAATTTTGAAGCGTGGTCTGTGCTATGTTATTTCATTCCACAACGCAAGAGGCACAATCATGAACTAGCTGTGGTACGGCCGAGGAGATGAGGAAGTGAAAAAATGCAAGGGGCAAGTTTGTGTGAGAACGGGGGGACATGAGGAGATCCTGGTGTAAAAAGGGTCCCTGCTTTCTCGTGCACCTCGCATAAAAACAAGCCAGTAAGGTATCACACTGGAAAAAAGGATAGTGTGGAGCTGATGTCGATTTGACCAATCAGAGGCCTCCTGTCTGTGGCACTGTCTGCGGTCACCTACAATTTCAAAGATGTGCACCAGAGTGTCTGTGGAAGGGGCATATCTGTGTTAACTGCGAAACACACACCGATGACCTGGTTGCTGAGTATAAATCAGCCTTTAGTCCCTCCAATGTATCCTTGGTGAACCCCTAGGCCTCCTCCTAGTGGGACTTGCCTGAAAAACCTCCCGTGGGAGGTGTCCATGAGGCATCCGAAAAAGATGTCTGAGCCACCTCAGCTGACTCCACTTGGTGTGGAGGAGAAGGTGCTCTACTCTGAGCCTCTCCCAGAAGACCAAGCTCTTCACCCCTTCTCACATCTCTAAGGTACCCAGCCACCCTGCAGAGAAATTTCTATTGAACTGATTCTATCCGGGATCTTGTTCTTTTTTCATGATCCAGATTTCATGTCCCTAAGTGTGGGTGAGAAGGTAGACCGACTGGTAAATCGAGAGATTTGGCTTTTTTATCAGTTCTCTGTTCCCCAAAAAAGGCCGGTGCAGCATCAACACTATAGCAGCAGCAGTAATGCTGATCTGTCTATTGTCAGATAACTCGAGGAAAGAACTTGAACCCAAGTGAACATGTCTTCTCGAGAGCGCAGTTTCTGCAGCAGCGACAGTTTGGCTGCAGTGTTAAGTGCAAGTGACCTGTTGCAGAACCCCCACATGGCAGCTGCATAGGATCGGATTTCTTTTCTAACTCTTTTGGATGAGCCGTATCACTCAGATACCTCAATGAGTTAAATATTTCTTGTATTTTTTTTAAATCATCATCATGCGGCATCATGTTACTTATGGCTCCTAGGTGGTTTGGATTTTCTTTTTACTTCATGAATTAAATAATTCTGAAGAAATACATTTTATTTGTAAGTATTTATTTGTATTTGTATTCAGGTTAGCTTTCATTACTCATGTTAGCAGACATTTTAATTTATTTAATTTCAGTAAACGCTGGAAATATATCCACTCAGTACTTTATGTCTGTCTGCATCTTGCAATAGAATTTGTAAGCAAAAATACTTAAGATAATATAAAAAATAAATGCCACAAGTAATCTTCTTGTTTTCATTATAGATGCAGTTAAGGTTTTTAAGGATAGCATCCCTGTAATAAGCTACCAGCCAGCAATAATAATTCACATAAATCACAATCACACATACATCTCATCCAGACACTCCCTCCACTCTCTTGTTTCTGGGGAGTGACTCACTGAAATATCACCTTGAGTCCCACCATTTCCCAACCTCATTTACTTTATTACAGAAAATGTCTGCCACAAAGGGAGGGAAATGAATAAGAAAAGTATAAGTAGGGACTGCTTGCATGAGTCCTAAAGCTGATATGTTTGCATGTAATTGGTCTCCAGGGGTACCCCTTTGCTAACATGGGAAGAAAGATTGAACATTAATAAAATGCATGGATTGTTTGTCTGTTTGGATAAATGCACATGGGTGGGATAAGGCTTTAAAGAAGGGGTAGAAAAGGGGGCTCTGTTACCACCAGCAGCACAAGCCAGAAGGAAATGACATGCTTACCTTTGTAGTGAAAGAATGGCTGTGTTAGAATTCATGGGCTATGTCTTCAAAGGACGCGGCCTACCTGAACTGGATCCTTCGAAGTCCTTGAAAATAAGGAGACTAGAACAGTTTTGGCTGTGCATTCAAACATGTCTGGCTTTTACCACCGTACCTCTGTCCCCAGCAACCGTGACAGTTGACACACAAAAAAGGAAAATAATGAATACCGAACTTTTGAAAACTGCGGCCGTTTCTCAATTCACTAGAATGTGAGTACGGACTACTTGTGTCCTCGCCAAGTATGTTCCCCACACTGCAGATATATTAGAATCTGTCCTTAAATTACAGCCAAACCCATTTACACAGTAAAAGATATGATAAATCAAAAATTACCCACCAGATATCTGACTCAATAACAGCTTAAAACAACTATCTTCTTAAATTTCAGAGCAAATTATTCACATACTTGTATTATATTCACCACTGTTCTAGTACATTTTACCTTTGATCACGCAGCAGCCAGCTTTCTTGGCCTCGCAATGAATCCTGGGATAACCAAGGACCCATCCTTCAAATCAGGCAAAAAGAAAGATGCATTTGTATGCCGCATAACGAGGAGTCTTGGAATCCGACAAGACCTCCTTGCCGCACTATCACCATAAATTCAAATGCAGCCAATGGTTCCAGCTTTCTTGCGTCTGTCCTCTTAAGTTCCCCCTCTCTATTTATACTCTGTTACTCATAGTGTCATACATGTATATTTTTCCTGCTACTAATTGTATTTAGCCCCTCCCTCGATTGTCTGTGTGTGTTTTTCAGCTCTGCATTACCATGAAAATAGTTAGCATTTGCCTCTTGGACTCCTCTAAGCCATGTATTTTTATTTTTGAGGAGTTCAGAAGCGGACTTGATGGTATACATAGGATCATTACCTTGCAGCATGTAATGCAATAAATGTGTATATAGTTCACACCCGACAGTGGATTGGGGTGATGTGGGACCGTCTTATATTTTTCTATGAACACAAGCCCAGCTGTGAGCCTCAGGAAAACAAATAAAAGTGTGAATTTAGCATTTAAACCAGCTAATCTGCCATTAATCATCGCATACATTTAGGTCAGGCATGCCCGAAGTTGGTCCTTGAGGGTCGCTGTCATGCAAATTTTAGATGTTTCCCTGCCTTAGCACAGCTGATTCTGATGATTGCAGTTCAGCAAAAACCTGTTAATCAGCTATCAATGAAAATCAGCTTTGCTGGGGCAGGAAACCTTTAAAACCTGCAGGACAGCAGCCCTCGAGGACTGATTTGGGCATGCCTGATTTAGCTAATCAAGATCTCTGGACACACATCCTTCACTTTCTTCCACTGGCAATAACTTTGCACAACTGCACACTTTTACGCAGCTATTTATGAACATCAACAATGGTCTATACCTTGTCCACATAATTAATCATCTCATCTGACTTTTAGGGATTTTTTTTGTTGAGTCACCATCTTTTTTTCTGTAAGAATGCATGTGTCCTTTTAAGGATATATATTAACTTTATATTTCTTTAGTTTATATTTCTTGATGCATAGACCGTAGGTTTACATTTTACATATGACTGAGACTGTTAACATCATTCATAGGTGTGTTAAAATAATGTATGAAGCTAAATTTGGCTCATTTTCTTTATTTGATTTAAAATCGTAAAGCTTAAACATGTGGAAAAGCATCAGGTTGATATTCCTTTACTTTAGATTAAAATAATAATCACTTTTGGGGTGGACACATTTTGGTTCTTTTTAGCTTGTTATTTTGGATTTAAAAAGTTTAGCTGCCGATAATTCTCATGACAGGTCACTTTGGTGCAACATATATTTTTATACAACCCATGTTGTATGTTAAGAGTTGCACCACAGATTTTTTTGTGAGCTGATGAACTTTGTAGAGTATGCCCCTTGTGTGGCTGATAAAGTTGAGGGAATATAGTAGTATAAAATTTTTCAATGGATTAGCCTGGACTTTTTGAACATGGGGCCATTTTCACCTGGATACATTTTTGTTTTTTTGGGGATGAAGCACTTTTTTCACAAAGCTGCAAATAAACATGCCAGAGATGGAGCCTCCACTCCCTCCATTTCAGCTGCTGTAATGATTGCTTTCTCACCTCTATTGTTAGAGTAGCTAATGCACAAACACGGGTAGAGAATAGATTGAAAAGGACACAAAGCTTTGAGTGGCTTTACCGTATGGCTTCTTTTCTTAGTCCTCCGACTTTCATCTTCAAAGATGAGACACAGTGGAGCTGTTTTGACAAGGATGAAGGTACAAAAACCATTTTTTCCCCCTCACAATGCCGCCCAGTCATTATAATGTCCTGACTCATCGCTTGGCGCTCTGCCATATGCTCACATCGGACGTGGCTTTGTGTAAATTATAGCTTGACTGGTAGAAATCAAATGCAAATTGCATACACAAACAGAAGGAAATCGAGTGGATGTTAATGATATGACAGTCAAATGTGTTTTGAAATGTCGTTGGGCAAATACCAATTAAAGGGCGAAATGGAGCAACAATATGGAAAGCTTTCTGTGAACAAATGTTGGTGACAGTATACTTTGTGCCAACATACATCTTGCTTGATGATTTCATTAAGAAAGCATGCAAATGCTTTAGGCTCAAGTAAACCACTCTCTTGTTCGATGCCTTTAACAGTATATTTCTGTTACAATCTACTGATTAACTGATTTAGAAAACACAAAACCAATTTGTCCCAGTGAACGCAGATTTGTCTGTGAAGAAGTAAGGGCTGCTTTTTTCCCCCCAAAGTTCCTTAAGGTTATCATGACAGGACAATGAATCACAAATGTATTACTTTTAATGTGTTCAAACTTGAACGTGTACTTTGTGGAAGACCATTAAATGGCTTTGCTAAAACCAGTACTCTTCTGACCTTGAGTTTCCAGCACATTTTTGTATGGCTGGTACCTAATCCATGAAGGTACTTAAAATACTCATGTTTATTCAGTAGCATCTGCTAATAGAAAAGCATAAAAAGTAAGCTGATCCGAAATGACTAAGTTGTTACTAATGGAAAGGGGCCTTTAACAATCCCAGGCAAAGAGAGTCCAGTTTCCCTCTGACCAAGGAATAGAGCTGCCGGGATCTCATGAGGAAAAAAATGTTTCCCGTAGTTGTGGTGTTGATAGATCTGATCTCCTGCACGTTCTCCGGTCCCCGGGGCTTTAACATCTGGGACTCTCTGAGCAGCGTCCACCGCGTCTTTTCGGCAGCCAACCGGCTGGAACCTACTTTGTCCTCGGGGCATGGATGGATCTTTAAGACCAGGTTAGTGACTCACATGTTCATAATCTTCTCTGTCAGATTAACTAGGTCACTAAACTGTGTTTCCTTCCTGCAGAGGTTCCTGCCTTAGTTACCCTAGCTGTTTACTGCAGACCCGTCCTTTAAATATACGCTTTTTGAGAATATACTATCTGTCTGCTTGAATACTGGGTTCTCTGTTCTAAACCTTAACAGGACATCGTTTTAGAGTATGACTAGAGTCACACTTCTGCTCTTGAAGCTTCAAGCTTTTCAACAACATCTAATGGTCAGACTGAAGTGACATGAACTGCTCCCCAAACTGCTTCTCCCCTTCCACAATACGGAAACTCATGGTACAACATGGCTGCATTACGTATCTTGTCAAGTGATGAAGAGGTTTGTTTACATAGATAATTTTTTATCAGTCTGTAGGATATAGATTTTCTATAGGCCTAAGATGGCAAATATATCTGTCATTTGTTCCACATCATCATCAGGTTTTAGGGAACTGTTTAGCATAATGATATTACAGTAGCAGACTAAGTATTTGTGGTTGTAAGTTTGATAGCGATACTGTGTTTGTTTGGAAGCTTATATATTCATCCCTGGTTATTACACCAAGTATTAGACCTGGAAGAGGGTGAGGATGGGGCCAATAGGCCGCGGTGGGGGAGAGTTGCTAACGAGATGACTGAAGCAGAGGAGGCAGGATTTGAAGCTCTCCAAAGTAGTTGAAGAGAAGTAACCAAGGTAAAGCTTGAAAAAGTTCAGTCTTGGCAACTGGACGTGAAGTTTTCTAGAAGACATTTTTTGCCTCTCATCCAAGAGGCTTCTTCAGTCATTCAGTCTTTAATATACTCTAGGTCTAACAAAGAATAAGGGGGGCGAAAGGAGCCTTTTATCCCTCCCACTGAATTGGCCAAAAAGGACCGATTGGGGCTGTCAACAGTGGCGGCTGGCAAATAGAGGGCACTTAAAAATTATTAATTTATTTTTATGATTTAATTTTATTTATTTAATTTTAAATTAAAATGCATTTTTTTCAAAATATATATATATTTTTTTTTGATGTGGAAGATAAATATTTAATCTTTAATGACTAGTAAAGCGTCATTCCATTTTTCTCAAAATCTTTGCCCATAGACTCTCATTAAAAGTTGTACATGCGCAGTAGCTCATCTACAATACAAAGGTATTGGAAAGCTTGGGGCTCAGCCTAAACTGGTACATAATTTTTTTTAGGTTTGTGACACAACATTGGACCATGTAAAACACAGATTTGCCTTCACAAAGCCTCAGAAGGGCAAGATTTATCAACAAAAAGTAAATCTGTTAATGAAATTATGTTTTGTTTTTATAAAGTGTTTTTATAATGTTTTTTGTTCTTGGAATTCACTGGGTGTCAGTGGTCGTTAGGGGGTTCTGATGGGTTGTTAACTCACTCATAAGGGTGAGATGGTTTTCTTAACCCCTCGCTCAAACTATCTCTTTCTTTGCAAGAATATGGACGTTCTTGTCCTCAAATGAGTGTCATTTAGCCTTCAAATGTCAGTGAAAAGCTGAGTCCTGTCCTGGGTATGCATCCAGAAAATTGTTTTGGTGTATACCTATTTGGTCTACAGTATGTGAGTTACATAATCCTAATTCAACATGTTTCATCTACAGGTCTTAGCGCTACTTGTAGTTAAGTCAATGTTGTTACTCTATACTTGCCATAGTCACATTTGAGCATAATAGCGATTTCTACAGTCGCTAGTTTATTTGTTCTGCGGTGTCGTAGTGCAAAGATTTCTGCCCGCATAAATGCGAGACCCACTCCTGCAGTATGTAATTGTAAATTGCAATATCTAAGGCAACTCACACATTAAGATTGAGACTTTCAGTTTTTAGGTAATAATAAATAACATACTTGGTAATAATCCATTTTTGTTAGTACATCTCTGTAAGGTATTACACACTAACTTTTCACATTTTTTCCTGAAACTTTTTTTAGCGTGGCCATTCATAATACTAATTATGCCTCCACTTTTAGACTTCTGTCTAGTGTTCAGGATATCAAAGTAATCCACACAAAGAGAAAATGCAGAAGGTGTATTCCTTTTTGATTTGATTTGAAAACTGAAGTTTTAAACCGAGCTGCATGCAAAAATTATCCCTGGAGAGCGTGAATTGCTAAAATATTTGCTAACAACTCTTTTTTTAGATATGAAAGCTGGTGAGAATTAATTTTCTTTGTTGGTGTCTCAGAGAAATTCACTTTATTAAATCAGATCAAAGAGTGAAGACAATCTGTTGTGGAGATTGATTACTGGTATAATAATCTGATTATGACAGGGTTAGGCACAAATAAAAACGTAGGCTATCTGTAAATGAAGTCGTCTTTAAACAATGTATTCAAGCCTATAAATGGGTCTGTCTAGTATACATAAAAATCACAAGTGTGCATAACATTAAATTATGACATGGTTAAATAGAAAAAACTGACAAGTCAAAACTTAAGCCAAACAAAGTTTAGGCATGATAGAATTAAAACAATCATTAGCCCTTATGAATAACTTGCAGTAACGGGTAAAGTGTCCCAACTGTTTTATGAGCTCAATGTTTTCAGTAGCTCTGTCCAAAGCATGTCCACTTTAGGGAAGTATTTGAATTTTATTCCATAATCTAGTTTGGGATGCAAGGGTCATAATGTTCAAAACTGAAGTTTGGATAATAAGAGAATTAAACCTTTTTTTCCCCGCCTACTGTTCAATATTTCTGTGTAGTCTTTTTTTCATCTTGTGAAATTGTTAGAAAAAAACAAAAAAACAGATGCTGAGATTTTAGAAGGTCTGGCATTGGTTAGTACTGATTTCATTCACTGAGATGAGAAAACACTGTAAGCGGTTAAGCACCTTCCGAATATGTCTGCTTGCTTGTATATGACTGTGTGCCTTTGGGAGCCTGTAGAGAGTCTTCAATTATACATACATTCTCATTCCATTACCAGTAGCAACTAAGGGCTTCCCAGAATTTCCATTACCAAAATGAAGCAGTGTGCACTCATTTACAATCAGGGTTTCTCTTGCACACGCATGCATTAGTAAATCTAAAAGTGCAAATACTTAAATACAACAGTGAATTCATTTTTTTTTTTTTTTTTTTTTGGCCATTCACTTACATTAAACTGTAGCAGTGGAGAGTTTCAGATAACAGTGTTCATTTTAACAAACTCGAGTCCATCTGTGACCAAGCAGCTGCCAGCTCAGATCTGCCAAAAAGTGTTGAAATCTGGATGGGTGAAATAAATTAACAATTTTTTTTGCCCACCCCTTAACAGCCACCAGTGAGACACCATTGAGAATAGCATCTAATCCTCCTATCCAGTCGAATCGCTCAATGCCCGCCAGCAGTAGGCTCGTGTTCAGCTGGGCTGCAACCAGTGATGAATAGTTTAGCATAAGAGAGCAGTCCAAATTCATGTAGGGCCTCTGAAAAAAAAAGTTTCTTTTGGGGGGGTCAGGGACAGGCTCAAGAAGAAAATAGGTCAGTTGTGAGGTTATAAAGGCTGATTTGGCGCAATGAACGCAAATGTGCCCTCGCCCCTGCCGCAGACAGTAGGCCTCTGATTGGTCAAGTCTACATCTGCTATACACTATGTGTATTTCCTGTTTGGTACCTTACCAGCTTGTTTGTTTGTATTGACTGCCATTGTGAAAAATGACTTGTGAAGTGGGACCAGCTAGAAGAGCAAGGTGCGCGAGAACGCTGGGACCCTTTTTCCACTTGCTCTTTTTCGCCCTCATGTCCCTCCATTCTCGCGAAAACCTGCCCCTGGGATTTTCCACTTCCTCAAAGCCTTGTCCGTATCTAGACTAGGGTTGTTTAAGTATCGATACACAAAAAAGTATCAATACTGAAAAATTGTATCCGGATACAATATTCGTTTTTAAAAGTATCGATGCAGTGCCACCACCAGTGGCACCTAAGCAGTCATTCAGTTTCAGACTTTTTTTTTGTAAGAGGTGCAGCAGCTGAAAATTATTTTTGTCTCTTAACCGGATTGGCTAGTGTCATTGTTATGTGAGCAAAGCATAGCCAAGGAAGAAACACTTAATATTAATTTTATAAGTTTTTTATCAAGCTTGCTTAATATTGTGCACAGCATGCAACCTTTATTGTATTTACTGGTGTTGTATTTTATTTATTAATGAAAATGTTTCTGTAGAATTTTGGAGTCTTTGTTTTTATCGTTGTGGTATCAAAAATGGTATTGAGTATCGAATATTTTCCTTAGTATCGGTATCGAATTGAAAAGTTTAGTATCGTGACAACCCTAATCTAGACCCACAGCTAGTTTGTGATGGTCCCTCTTGCGTTATGACGTGGAATAACAGCAGACCACGCTTCAAAATTGAGCATAAATCAAAAATATCTGCGACAACCTCACAGCGACACACTGCTGCGGGGAGTATAACCAGCCCTTTAGGGGTATAATGCTTGTTTTTTGTGTCATTTATATTTTCAAGATTTTTTTTAATCTATCCATCTATCCATCCTTCCACCTCTGATCTCTTCATCCTTGTCCATCTATCTGATGTTGCAGCCTTTTGCATTCAGTCCATTCATCTGCATGACAATCCTCCAGTCATAAATCTGGATGCATTAGTCCAGTCCTATATCACTCCATCCTTCCCTTTAGTCATACATCTATCCATCATTTACCCCTATTTTGGATTTCCATTTCTCTATCCACCATTCATTTTAGTATGTGGGTTCTTTTAGTTTCCATATGAAAAGTCAGCTATTAAAGAGTGCTTCAACTGAAACACTTTGTTCAGAATGTCTTGGAAACAGTGTAGCTGTCCTGATGTTTGTTGTGCCTCTTTCACCTAATGCTACACCAGATTGTTCCATTCCAGGTACAGTATGACTTAATTTATAGATATTTAATTTTTTACCTGGAAAACAAAGTTGGCTAGAAAAAACATTACTTCGTTTTGATTTTTAGCACTATATCAAAAGTTGAAGACAGTTTCAACATTTCATTATAAACCTTGCTCTCTATGAGTCATCCTAGTCCACCTTACAGTTTCTGTTTCTTAAGGCTTCTTAGGTAAACAGCAATACCTTGCTGTGTTTGCTTCTCATAAGTTTTCTCGATCAAATTGGACTGGTGGGCGTTAAAGAGAGCTGTTATCAGACAGCTGATTGGACAGTTCCAGTTAGCTGGTGCTACGGTCATTTGAGTCTGACCAGGAGCTAGAGACAACATCAGACAAGGATTAAATCAACAAACTAGGCTGACCCTGGCTGACCAAGGAAGGATACTTACAACTCCATGGAGACAGTATTAAGGCGGCTGTGGAGGAAAGGAAGGGAGGGAGTGTGAGAGCTGGACAAACGAATAAGCGAAAGAAGAACATTCAAGGAGACAGCATTAAAGGGAAATTTGTTATTTCCAATATGTATGATTTTGAGCATGAGATGATTGTAGAATTTATTTATTTTTTTGCCACCGAGCCTGTCACTTGCAGTTATAAAGTTCTATTCCTTTTGCTAAAAAAATTGAGAAACCATCCAGCATTTTGACCGTAAACTTTTAGATAATTTTTACCTACAGATGAGCAATAGTTTTGAATTAATTAAACATTTGGCAGTTTTCAAAAAGCTGATGTCATGGGCATAATTTCCATGGTGTCTCTTGTTTAAAATCCTTAATGAGAAAATGTTGTGTTTATGTAAAATAACCTTGCCTTATAGTTAAGAAATAAAATATTGTAGGATATTCTGAGTTAATCTTATATTTAATTAAGTAGTTTATTTCCTAGTGGGGTCATTCACTCCTTTCAGGTACAGTTGATAGTAATTTTTTTTAAAAGGTTTTTGGATATTACAGCAATTTAATTCTTACTTACCATTACTGTGAAAAAAATGCTGTTCCTTAAACAAATGTACATTTGAGTTGTAAGGAGCATGGACATGTTTTTTTATTGTTTAATTTACACCATCTGCTCTTCTCTGTTTTTATTGATAAGGAGAAACTGAACAGGTACAGTACAGAAACAGATAATCTAACTGCAATTATAGTCCTAAGAACCAAAATTAAAATCAGCAGAAAAAGCCATATTGAGCTATGGATCTAGGCCTGAGCTGAGCTGCTGACAATATCTCCTCTGGCTATCTAAATCTGTCACAAAGCTGACTCCTCAATTTGAGCTCTGAGGAATCCAAGAAGAAGAAAAAAAGATACCCGCACTCAATCTCATCCACGGGCAAAGCCATCACTCACATCGTCATATTTGAATTAGATGTCTAGACGTACAGTTGGCAAAGGGCTCCTATGCTCTGCCGTCAAGGGGGTCTGCCTAGCCCTTATCCTCGATCAAAATGATCGAGTCCCAGAATGATTCTAAAGCAGTTTATAAATGTGGGCCTAAATCGGGGAGATCTAAAGGTGTTTCCTGGCAGTGCGGCCTGAAAACAAAGTAAAGTCTCCCTTCACAGGGAAGTAAATCCTTCAGATGAAAGACAATAAATTGTGTTATGGTGTGAGATTGGTTAAAGCAGCAAATATAGAACTGTAAGACAATAGGAGCAACTTACTATTCGGTACACTCTAGCTATTAATGTTACTCGTTATTTCTAAAAGTACCATTCAAAGTGCTTTTTATGTAGGTGTAATAAAATATATGGAAAGCACTGAATACAATCCAGGAAAATGGAAATGACTTGGACATAAAATAAAATAGTTTAATACTGACCATAATTGAAAGTTACAAAGTACATTTACTTTATTACTGTACTTATGTAAAATAAATAAACTCAAAGAAGTACTTAAGTACCATTTTTTGGGGGGGTATTAATAACTATCACTCGCTAGTTACTCCTTCCTTTTGGATTAGCTTAGCTTTTGAATCTGCTGTTGTCTTTTTCTTTTCTTGAAATGCAATTTAGCCCTTAGGACTGAATTTGGACACCACTTTACCAGAGATTTACATCACATTCCATAACTCTGAGATACTCAGGGCAGTTATTATTTGTAGTTTATAAATTTTATAAAGGTGTTATTTGTTGCTATGTGGTCAAGTTGTTCAATAGGATCAGTTCTCAAAGCAGATTTATAGTGTCTTAGTGGTGAAAGATTCAACCTTAAACCTCTGTTCCATAGTTAAAGTTTGACGAGAATCAAGACTCCTTTTTCTTTTTGGTTTGTTTTTTCAAACGAAATAATAATCAAAATAGCTGTCCTTATTTTTTGTCCCATTTTTATGCAGAGGTTCATTAAGGGTAATGTAAAATTGGTAGGAGGTGGTCAATACATCATACATCCGGGGATTTCAGAAAGTTACAAGGTTCTTTAAAATGACTTTGAAAATTGCACAGAAATATACTGATATTACAAAAGTTGATGTGTATTTTGAATACTTTACTTTTATATGCATATACTTTTGAATACTTAAGTATTTTCAAAAGTGAGCACATTGATACTTTAACTTGAGTAGATTTTTGGCAGGGTAACTTTTACCTGTAGTTGATAAAGATTTGACTATGAGTATCAATACTTTTACTAAATTACTACTGTTTAGTACTGTGTCCATCACTGAATACTGATTATCTATATTTAACCCTCCTGTTGTCCTCATTTTCTGTATACACCCTGTGTCCTCCGGGTCAAAATGACCCGTCTTCACTAAACCCCCAATACAAGCAGCTTAATTGAATTTTAAACACCAAATTTCATCTTGTATATTGTAATTCATCACAAAATGTGTGAATGCTTGAGTTTTCCCTCTCTACTTGAATTTATATAGCTTAAGAAAAGAAAAAAATGTGCAAAAAGATGTTTCGAATGCATTTTTATTCATCTCAAGACTAATTTTCTTTTATTTTTCTCCAGTGAACAATTTAAGATCATGTACAATACAAAAATATGAAAAATAACATAACTCATTCAACTAATTAGCACAGGTAGGGCGTTATGCATGTGCACAACCTTTCCAGATATATTTACACCTGCAGCACACAGTATGTGTTTTATAGTCCTTCTTTTGAGGGCAGATCTTTTCCTCTTACTGGCTGTGGTAGATGGATCCACAGGTTGATCAGGAGCTCCTGCACTCTGAATAGCTTTTACAACTTTAACTGAGCCTTTTGTGCAGGGAATATGCTTCCTTCATTCAAGGAGTGGAGGTACAAGAGTCTTTCCAAGCTGCTGCAGGAACACCCTCCTTTTGTTCTGCTTATGAGGCATCCAGGTCAGGTTGATCTCTCTATAAATCACAAAGGCATTTTAGGAGGAAACATCTATGATATTGTGGTAGATGACCGGGGGCCAACTGGCAGCTGTTCTTGTGCAGCGCTATGTTCCAATCACCTTATCTAGGGGGTCCACACTACTCCTGATGATTGGCTTCCTGTCCTCACGATCGCTAATGTCACCGTCTGTGCGCAGTGTGCTCAGCAGAACTACATTGTTGTTTTTTTCTTTGGGAGGTAGGAAGCCAAACTGTTGGTGGGCGTGAATGCAAACTTTGAGTAGAAGTCTTCTTTCTCCTTTGACGCAAGCAGTGCATATGGGATCTAAAGCTTGTTCTTTTGAACTGTACCAACCATGGTGATCTTCCTCTTTAGGAGCAGCTGTCCGAGTTCCTAAGAGGTGAAGAAATTGTCACGTCACATTGTGACCCCTCAGTCCCTCATCAGGCACAACTCGTATCCCTTGGTTCTTCTCTGGGCATCCACTGGTTGACTTCCCAGTATAGACTTGCATTTTCCAAGCATAGCTTGATTTGGCATCGCAAGCCACCCATGATTTGATCCCATATTTTGCTGGCTTGCTGGGCATATACTGCCGGAAAGGACAACGACCTTTGGACAAAAGACATTAGCATCAGTGATTAGTATCTGTGTCACAGAAAACAGTCAAAGAAATCAATAGTGAAAATCACTTTTATTACAAATATAAAAAAAAGATTACCTCTAAATGGAACCAGTTGCTCATCCACTGTTACATCAGGGCCTGGATTGTAGAGGTAGGGCAACCGCTCCACCCACTTGTCCCATACCTCTCTTATGGCTGCAAGTTTGTCTGTCACACGTCTTGCTGGTCTTGATTCACGGTCATCAAATCTTATCAGTCTTGAGTAGGTATGAAAGAGTTTCAGTGGCATTGTGGCTCGGAAAATTGGCCTTCCACTCTCTGCATCCCATAGACTAGCTGCAGCCTCACCTCGGGACCTGTATACACCTGCTAGGATTAACAGCCCTAAATAGGCCTGGAGGTCAATCTCATCCATCTTTTTCCAGCTGTCTCCATATTTGCGAAAACCCTCTAGATTTGTCATCTCCAGGATTATTTTTTCTATTGCTGGTGTGATGAACAGGTAGAATGTAGAAACAATATCATGGGCATGAGAAACTGCATACCTTGTGGGTCCTGGGGTCATCTTTACAATGTTTTGTTCTTCGTGCCTGCCGTGTTGGTCATATGCTGCTGAAGACCATGTTATTTTGCCATTTTTTGAAAGGAAAGTTTCAGCTTCAGGGTTTTCTTCTTCTTCTGAAGATGATTCATCATGCTCTGGGTTGTATTCCTCTCCATCTTCTTCTTCGGATACATCCTCTACTTCCTCTTCTGAATCAGAGTTGTCTTGCTGAACATGTGAGAAAATCAGCTCTAAAGCCTCTTCAGGGCTGTAACGCACACTCATGGCTTCAGCACAGACACAATTCAGGGTCCTGTTATGCAGCACCTTTATAACCTCTGGAAATAACAGGTGTCTTCTGAAGTCTGCGAGAACACCACCTGATTTGCCCTGTTTACTTCTGCTACTGATTGATCTAAGACACTACTAAAACTTTGTAACATTCTGTGGTTTGTAAATAACTCTGTGACCTTGATTTCAACTCCATTTGCTTCAAAGGGTCATTTTGACCCGAAGACCATCTTTGTACCTTTTTTTGTACAGCTTACATGGAAATGTGAATAAAAGGAATATTTAACTTTTTCTATTGTCTTGGCCAATCTAGGAAAAGTCTTGAAATCTCAAGTAAAAAAAATAAAATTTAGTGGATTTTTTGTGGTGTTTTAACACAGTGGCGGGTCATTTTGACCCGAGGACAACAGGAGGGTTAAGTAGAGCACTGTTTGTATCACTTTTACGAACCCAGCAACTTTGCCAATATATAACAGATGGAGTGACGGCCTAGTGGTTAGGGCATAGGGCTTGGAATCCTGAGATTGTGAGTTCTGCCAGTCTGGATCTCTGCTCCCTGGGAGCTGCAGAGGGAGCAGACATGGATTTTTCTCCATTGTGAGATCAATAAAGTTCAATTTACTTTATTTATTTTTTTAGGTCTAGCAACTTAACTCAAAAAAAAAATAAAGCAATTAGTGACAAATCTAGCTGTTTTTTTTTCTGAAGTTGGAAACTTTGATGACAACATGAAAGCATTGATTGCTGCATGCTCCTCCAAAGCTCTGACAGGCAGTTAGCAAGTCGTGCCTGAAGCGAGGGAGAGAGTTGAGCGACTTCCTTCTGTTTCCTCATTGAAAATGACTTTCACATGTGCAAAGCTTCCACTGACCCCAACATTATTAACAATTTGGATGTTAATATGATATTTAACAATGTATTTTTTCGTTTGGAAACTTTCGCTCTAAAATAGATCAATATCTGTATTTAATTCATACAACAGCCTCATCCAAAATATGGCCTTTGCTGACTTCAAATTGAAATTGGTGACATAACAAGATTTATGTCATTTTGTTTTAGGTAAAATATTGTTGAATACTTTTCTTACTTACTTAATATTATTTTACAGTTAATTTTAAATATATTTAGAGTGTTATTAATTAATTTGTTTGCTGATGTTATTATCCCTTTCCTCCCTTGACCAAAGCATTACCAGGTATGCAAATCAGATGTTCACATCATCACGACTTCTAAAAACAGTCAATAGCAACTTTCCTTGCTGGAGACACTGGTTTCTATAGACACACTCTCGTAGTAAAGCATAATACACACAGTAGAGAACGTTAGAAGGCCTGTTTCACAACAAAATACATATTTCTGGGCTGTGGAAAGAAGTAAGAGTACCCTAAGTTATACCAAGTAATCCCATGGAGAGTATGTAGAGTCCAAGCATGTAAGCCTCCAATTCTGGTTAGATACATAAAGGTGAGGTCTGTGCTGCATAGGTTTTATTCAATAACATCACATTAGGTAACAGAAATTGACGAGGATAGAACATAATAAGCAGCTAGTTCTTAGTATTCTGTATTTCATACAGATATCCACTGAATTGGCCATTTTGCCAAAGCAATACAATAAAACATACCATAAAAGAGAAAAGTGAGAAGTTTTAGCACCT
Organism: Cyprinodon tularosa; assembly: GCF_016077235.1. Lineage (NCBI taxonomy): Eukaryota > Metazoa > Chordata > Actinopteri > Cyprinodontiformes > Cyprinodontidae > Cyprinodon > Cyprinodon tularosa. The sequence goes on along the minus strand of NW_024037781.1, from coordinate 3,113,452 downwards.
ATTTAAGTTTTGAACCATTTTCTTAATTAAATAAAATAAGTAAGAATCTGAAAATCTAGGGGATTTTTAATTTTTTTTTTTTGGCACACTTGCCACCCACGAAGAGAAGACGAAGAGAAAAAGAAAGCAGAAAAGGTGTAGACTTCTTTAAGAACTGCAGTGAACGGGTGAAAGAAAAGTGAAATGGTGTGCTCAAAGGTGAACCTGCACATTTTGAGTATGTTTGGCTCAACCTACTGCTGTGAACGAGATTCCCCACCATGACCATAATCAAAAATAAATATCGATCCAGACCCCTGAATGAGCACCTTGATATGTGCTTGAGGATTGGTTTGTCGTCAATCAAACTCAGGGTTAAAGCCTTCCAGGGCAGCGTAAAGCCCACTTCTCTCATTAAGACATAAAAAAGAAAAAAAAAGGTCAGTTCAGGTGTTTTATAAAATATGTGAATCAGGAAAATTCCTTTAAACCAAACTGAACGATTGTTGTTCTGTACTTCAAAAAACACTTTAGATTTTTAATGGAAAATTTTTCTTTTTTTTTTTTTTTTATTTAAAATTTCATTGTATAACACGGATGCATAAACACCTCATAATATTTCACTGTTAAATTAAAGTAACAGATTATAATTAAAAATGTCTCCGGACCTTTACTAGTACACCAGTAGAGTAGTAAAACTCCAGTTATAGAATATATATACAAATACAGTGTTGGGTGAAAAATGAAAAAAATAATTTTGCCAACCTTTCAACTTATCAGCATATTCTGTCTAAACAAAAATGTATCTATTATTTTCTGTCAATAGAGTAATCTTTTCTCACTTTTTCCTCTGGGTTTTAGTGTAATACTGACAATTTCATCTGCTCTCCTGCTGGTTTCAGTATGTAAGGCCAAAATGGTAGTGGCTATTATCCTCATTAATCCCACCATATGTCTGTGTCTCTGGAAATAATTCTCAGCATTACTGACCTGAAACATATATTTTGTTCAGGCTTGGATATCATTTTTCAGTCTCAGCTTCTTAATGGATCCAAATTATCCTGTATTCTTTGTATTCCTATGGATAGTACTATGATTGCAGATGGCCCAACATTAGGCAGCATCTGCACTATTAGAAAGATAATATTAGTAAGAGACGAATTTGATCGAATAAGGCTAAAATATAAAAAAAAACTTGGGTCAATTGATATAACTTTTTTGATGTCAGAGTCAATAGGCAAGACAAGGGATACAGTGTGGACAGGTTACCAGTACACACTAGAGCAACACAGGTGGGCATTGTGCAAAAAAACATGCTTTAAAATACACACACAATATATGAAGAGTAGGGTGTGAACTACTGAAATAAGCTATCTGTGGGGGGGGGTTTCCACGCAAAAAAATAAAGCTATAATAATGAAAATACTGAACTCTAAATTGTTTTGTTGGATGATCCATTTGTCTAGATCTCAGCACTGATGCCAGGTCTGATTACTCATTTCACATACCTGCTTAAATCCACCCAGTTCTCATTATCCGCTCATCTAATCCAAATTCATTACTCACTCTATAACCAGCCTTCAGACTTGTCATCAGTGCCAGATTATTTCGAGTTTTTGCTGAGACTTATTTTACCTTTCCTATATTCTGATTACCTGATCCTGCATGATCTGCCTCTTGACCTCTAAGCCTGCCTGTTGTTGTGATTTTATGTTCAATGCTCATCCAGGTTGGATACCATATTAATGTTGTGGATAACTGTTAGTCAAACATATTTCAGTTTAAAACTCTTAACTAAAACTAGTGAAACTCAACTAAATAATGTTTTATTAAATGATTTGCAATAACCTTTAGTGAAATTATTCTTCATCCTCTTTGAAATAGCTAGCAGTGAATAGAAATGAGGATTCCATTAGATGACTCTTGGTCATACTTGGTAATCGAAATGTAATGAACATATGATGAACACATGAACACAAATGTTATATCAGTGTTTAAACTCTTAGTGAGATACAGGTTGTTCAAGCTTCAACAACAGCTCAAAACATATTACTGTAGCATAGCATAGCATGCAGTCCATCCTTTTACTTTACCTTTACTTATCAGTAAACACATGAAATGATCAAAATAATCAAAAGACATATTGTTTGTTCTGTCCCTAATTGTGACAGACCTGCAAACCTTTTGTCCATACCATTTGGAAGGTTGAGTTTTATCCAACTCTTTTTGTCTCTATCATTGGGTTCACTGACCTTCCCTTCTGTTGGTGGTCAGAGGTAGTGTTGCACCAATTCCAGTATTGGGCGGGGGCCTCGATCCTGCACCAAAATGATGGTTTCGGTAACTGCGAGTACCAACAAATAGGGCACCGATACCGATTTTGAGAGCCAAAAGGTTATGCAACTATTGACACCCATTCCAAGTAGGCAATAAAAAGTTCTACTGGATTCACTTAGTATTAGTCTTGTTCCAGCTTAACAAAGGTAGGCAGCAGCTTGACAAAGCCATGATGTTGGGATCCTCAGGCTTGCCCACCAGAGGGCGCCAAGGATCCCCTTCTGCTCTTTGTTTTTCTCTTAGGTTTGGAGTTACTGTGGGGATCTGTAGATTACCCTCTGTCTCCAGCAGGATGCGCTGTGGGTCTTCTGGAGCTGGAACCTTCCTGCACACCTGTTCCTAATCCTCTTATCAGAAGACCTCCCCTTTATAAGCTCCTGCCTGTCCTTGATCCTACGCCGCAGTGTTGATCTTAGTTGGTTAGCTTCCTGAACCTCTTTGACAGAAGAATCTTGGTTATCTCTAGTATGAGATCAGTTTCTAACTCTTCCTTGTTTCTGCCTCACAGGAATCCTGTTTCTTCGTGAAAGCTCTGGATGAGCTTAACCACCTGTCTCCTCGTGAAGCTCTGGATGAGCTTAACCTCCCGTCTCTTTGTGAAACTCAGGAAGGACTGTCTCTCTGGCAACCTGTCTCTGGCCTGCAGCTCTGGGAGGGTTGCACCACAGGAAGCCAGTCACAAGTCTGAAGCTCAAGGAGAGCTAACCTGCTAACTGCCCTGGTGAGCCAACCTGAAGAATCCTACGTGGTTGAAACCTGACTACTTCTATGTGGAGTTTTCCTAGAGGTTCCCATGTTGATTTTCCCTGATGTTCTCTGCTATGAGCTGGAAGCTCAGACCCAGGACTACCAGGCTAAGCCTGAAGCTAATGCTTAGCCTCACTTGAACTCAGCCATCAGCTATCTCCCTTTCCCTGCACAGACCCCAGCAAACCAGCCCCCTGCCTGCATTGTGTCAGTATTATCCATGTGCTTTTGTCTTTAAAATAAACTCTTTGGACTTTTACCAAGTGTCTCCGTGTGTGTTCTGCATCTTGGGCTTTACTCTAGAGAACCCATCATGACAGAACACTGCGGCCAAACACAAAGCCCAGCAGATCACCTCCGTCGTTGGACTGAGAAACAGGACGCTCTGACACTTATTCACTCGCAACCCGTCCATGAGTTATTGTTAAAACAATCATTCACTAGCCACTTCTACAACGATAATGCCACGTCAGCGGCTCGTCCTGCCTCGAATACTCTTCCGCTTCCTGGTTCTCCGGTGGTGACGTCACCTCTCAGTCAAGATGATACCCTTCCTTTCTGGTCAGAACACTACCCGTCGTTTCCGTCACCTGGTCCTTCTCTGCCAGAGAGATTTTCAGGTAACCCACGTAAGCTCAAGGGATTTTTATTTCAGTGTCAGATATTTTTCGGTTTTCATACTTCTAGTTTTCCTACTGATCAGGATAAGATTGCCTTTGTTGCTTCATTTCTGTCTGGTGAAGCCCTTGAATGGGCGGAGTCAAGATTTCCGCTAAAGACTAGAAAAAACTGTACATATCAGAATTTCATCCTGGAGTTTGAAAAAGCCTTTAGTAGGGTCACTAAGTGTTCAGTTTCTGGTGAGCTTCTTAATATGAAACAGAGTAATAGGTCCGTCGCTGAGTTTTCCATCGAGTTCCAGGTTAGAGCAGCCGTTTCCGGGTGGAACGAGTCTGCGCTCAAGTCCGCTTATCTCATGGCTCTAAATAATTCCATCAGAAAAGAGCTTTCATTTTACGTCGAGCCAGCCACCCTAGAGGACCTCATTGAATTGGCCATTGGATTAGACCAAGCATCACAAACCAGTTTCAGTTCCTCTCCGCGCCGGGTTAATCTCAGTTCACACATTCTAGACCATCATTTAACTCCATCCGTTAAACGACTCAAGATTGGCCCATCTATTTCCCGTCAAACTGTTAGAGTTCCCCGCCAGCCTGATCTTACTCTTGCACCCGTCACCGTGTTATCTAAACCTGTTCCCTCGCCCGTTTATCGAGATCCCTACATCCATGAGGATGATCTATGGGAGTTTTTCTATGGAGATAGAGAAGACATCTTCCCTTTCGAGCCACCACTCTCTGTTACACGCCAGCCAGATCCAGATCCTGAACCAGTTATTGACCCAGTTAATTTCAAACCTGATCCCTTGCCTGATTTTTTAGCTTCTGAACCGGTAATCCATTCTGGAATTATTATTTCTCAACCGGTTAATTTAGCGTCTGATCCTATCAATAAACCAGTCAGCCTAGCTCCAAAGACCTCTCGGCGTAAGAGAAGGCGTCGCCTTAAACCAGCTCTGTGCCGTCTAGAGACCCCTGAGTCAGCTCTGTGTCATCCAGAGACCCCTGAGCCTGCCCTGTGCCGTCCAGAGACCCCTGAGCCTGCCCTGTGCCGTCTGGAGACCCCTGAGCTAAGGTTTAGAAGGACTTCAGAATTTGAAGTTGATGGAGATAGGCCTCCAAGAGCCTCTCTACAGGGACCTCAAACCGCCAAGAGTCCTCTACAGACTTTCCAACCCACTTCGGAGACTGAACTTGAGCCTCCATGGATGTTCCCTCCAGTTCCAGAGGTGGAACCACAGTCGGTGGTCCCACCTGCTCCTGAGGGTGAACCACAGTCGGTGGTGTCACCTGCACCTGAGGCTGAACCGCAATCAGTGGTCCCTCCTGTTCCTGAGGGTGAACCACAGTCGGTGGTGTCACCTGTCCCTGAGGTGGAGCCACAGTCGGTGGCCTCCCCAGTTCCAAAGGTGAATCCATGGTCGATGGGTTCACATGTCCCTGAGGCGGAGCCACAGTCGGTGGCCTCCCCAGTTCCTGAGGCGGATCCACAGTCAGAGGGTTCGCATGTTCCTGTGTTGGAGCCACTGTCGACGGGCTCCCCTGTTTCTGATCGGGAGCCGCAATCGGCGGGCTCCCCTGTTCCTGATCGGGAGCCGCAATCGGTGGGCTCCCCTGTTCCTGATCGGGAGCCCCAATTGGCGGGCTCCCCTGTTCCTCCTCCAGAGCCGCACTCAATGGTCTCCCCAGAGCCTCCTCCAGAGCCGCACTCGATGGTCTCCCCAGAGCCTCCTCCAGAGCCGCACTCGATGGTCTCCCCAGAGCCTCCTCCAGAGCCGCACTCGATGGTCTCCCCTGAGCCTCCTCCAGAGCCGCACTCGATGGTCTCCCCAGAGCCTCCTCCAGAGCCGCACTCGATGGTCTCCCCAGAGCCTCCTCTAGAGCCGCACTCGATGTCTCCCCAGAGCCTCCTCCAGAGCCGCACTCGACGTTCTCCCCAGAGCCTCCTCCAGAGCCGCAGTCGGCGGCCGCTTCTGAGACTGTTCCTGAGCTGCCGAGAAGGGGACGGGGTACCCCGTGGGGGTACCTACTGAAGCTTGGGCGTCATCCTCCTGATAAGCTGCTTCGCCTTCGGCCTCGCGGCAGACCTCCTGAGCGTCAGCTTCACCTCCGGTCCCGTGGCAGACCCCCGGAGCGTCTTCTTCATCGTCGACCCCGTGGCAGACCCCCAGAGTGTCAGCGTCGCCTTCGACCCCGCTGCCGGCCATCTAAGACTCTGCTCCGTTGCCGGATCGTAGGCCGGTCATCTGAACTTCAACCGTGTCCCCGGCCCGGCGGTGGTCCCCCTAAGACGCTGCTCCACCATCATCTCAACGGTCGACCTCCTGAGCAGCAACTACGCCTCCGCTGTCGGCCCCACGGTAGGCCACCTGAAAGTGTGTCCTGCTGCCGGCCCCATGCCAGGCCACCTGAGACTGTGTCCTGCTGCCGGCCCCATGCCAGGCCACCTGAGACTGTGTCCTGCTGCCGGCCCCATGCCAGGCCACCTGAGACTGTGTCCTGCAGCCGGCCCCACGGCAGGCCACCTGAGACTGTGTCCTGCAGCCGGCCCCACGGCAGGCCACCTGAGACTGTGTCCTGCAGCCGGCCCCACGGCAGCCACTAGAGACTGTGTCCTGCAGCCGGCCCCACGGCAGGCCACCTGAGAATCTGTCCCGCTGCCGGTCCCTCGGCCGGCCACCAGAGACTGTGCCCAAGAAAGTTTTTGGGTTTTCCTTTGCTGTCGTCCACCATAAGTGGATCGTTTTTTGTTCTGGACTCTGTTTTTGTTTTCTGCCCTCCTGGCCTGTTTTCCCCTTCGCCCACCCTGGGTGGGTTGTTTTTTGTTTGTTGGACCTTTTTTTCTGTTGGTTCTGGCCCTCCTCGCCCTAGTGCCCCCTCCGCCCGCCCTGGGTGGGTTGTTTTTGTTTTCTGGACTCTATTTCCTGTTGTCTCTGGCCCTCCTCACCCTAGTGCCCCCTCCGCCCACCCTGAGTGGGTTGTTTTTTGTTGTTTTTTGGACTTTTTTTTTTTCAGGGGGCGTCTGGAATCCGCCCTTGAGGGGGGGGCTCTGTTGGGATCCTCAGGCTTGCCCACCAGAGGGCGCCGAGGATCCCCTTCTGCTCTTTGTTTTTCTCTTAGGTTTGGAGTTACTGTGGGGATCTGTAGATTACCCTCTGTCTCCAGCAGGATGCGCTGTGGGTCTTCTGGAGCTGGAACCTTCCTGCACACCTGTTCCTAATCCTCTTATCAGAAGACCTCCCCTTTATAAGCTCCTGCCTGTCCTTGATCCTACGCCGCAGTGTTGATCTTAGTTGGTTAGCTTCCTGAACCTCTTTGACAGAAGAATCTTGGTTATCTCTAGTATGAGATCAGTTTCTAACTCTTCCTTGTTTCTGCCTCACAGGAATCCTGTTTCTTCGTGAAAGCTCTGGATGAGCTTAACCACCTGTCTCCTCGTGAAGCTCTGGATGAGCTTAACCTCCCGTCTCTTTGTGAAACTCAGGAAGGACTGTCTCTCTGGCAACCTGTCTCTGGCCTGCAGCTCTGGGAGGGTTGCACCACAGGAAGCCAGTCACAAGTCTGAAGCTCAAGGAGAGCTAACCTGCTAACTGCCCTGGTGAGCCAACCTGAAGAATCCTACGTGGTTGAAACCTGACTACTTCTATGTGGAGTTTTCCTAGAGGTTCCCATGTTGATTTTCCCTGATGTTCTCTGCTATGAGCTGGACGCTCAGACCCAGGACTACCAGGCTAAGCCTGAAGCTAATGCTTAGCCTCACTTGAACTCAGCCATCAGCCATCTCCCTTTCCCTGCACAGACCCCAGCAAACCAGCCCCCTGCCTTCATTGTGTCAGTATTATCCATGTGCTTTTGTCTTTAAAATAAACTCTTTGGACTTTTACCAAGTGTCTCCGTGTGTGTTCTGCATCTTGGGCTTTACTCTAGAGAACCCATCATGACACATGATGGCAATTATTTTACTACCAAGTAGTATGCAGTTCTTCATATATACACATACACATAAATTTTAAACAGATGGTATCGGTATGGTATCGGTTTCGGCCAATACTGCACAGCCAGGTATCGGGGCCAAAAAATGGCATTGGTGCAACACTAGTCAGAGGTGGTGCTGATGGACAGCAGCTGGATTGGCTACAGTGTAGCTCAGCGATTCTCAACCAGAGGCACTAGTACCCCTAGTGGTCCCCCAGTGTATTGGAGGGGCTACATGAAAACATCTATGGTGTAGGTTGTCCTCCTGCCACTAGAAGTTACTACTGCAGTTGTTGGTGAGAAGTATTGTGTTCACTTCCTGTTTTGACTGCTGAGCAGCATTTGGTTCTTTATATGTATCTAAGTCACTATAACGGTCCAGAACGACTTTAAAACATAGCACTTTCTCTACTGAACTTGTAGCTTTCACACGATTTTGAATTTTTAGATAAGTTTTCAGAGTTTCTTTCCGATTTGGTGTTAAATACTGACAGGGTCATCATAGTGGGGGATTTTAACATCCATGCTGACATTGAAGGTGATCGGTTAATAGCAGGCTTTAATGCTATCTTAGATGCTATTGGTTTTGTTCAAAATGTGAATAGTCCCACTCGTTCTCATCTTCATATTTTGGACCTTGGGCTGACATATGGCATAGAATGTGAAGAAATAACAATATTTCCTCACAACCCTGTCCTGTATCACACATGTTGCATGTGTGATACAGAGTCTAGATTGGAGTTTTAACAGTTCAATAATCCGATGACAGCAGGGAAAAAAGCTCTTGCAGAACCTGCTGGATCTTCAGCAGATGCTTCGAAGCCTCTTTCCAGAGGGGAGCAGGGAGAACAGTCCATGGTCACTGATGATGTTAAAGGCTCGGGACACACAGTGATGGGATGAAGGTAACGAATGGTGAGGATGGGTGGGGGCAGGTGGGCTCTCCTTGTCCTCTGCAGGAAGTACAGGCACTTCTGGGCCCTTTTGACCAGTAAGGATGTGTTCACAGACCAGGGAAGGTTGTCTGTAATGTGCAGCTCCAGGAATTTGGTGCCACCTACTACCTCCACAGCTGAGCTGTTGATGAGCACTTCAGGCCAGTAATTCCTGAAGTTGACAATGATCTCCTGTGTTTTACAAAAGTGATGAATTGCAAAACCAACATTTTATCAAGAAACAGAAAAACAATGGTCAAAACTAGAGTAGGGGAAAATTGTGGCTTAAATGATGGGAGAGAAATTTTAAATGGATGGTTTAAAAAAAAATGCTCAGTGCTACTTAGACTGCAGAAAAAGCATTAATCAAAAGTTGGAATTTTCAGAATTAAAGCTACAGTGTGTTATAATTACAGGGATATACAGTCAGAAATCGAATATATTATACATAACTATGTTATTTATCATCATCTACGAGCTCAGCCTCTTAACCTTAATATTTGCGTTGCCTTAGAATTCATTATTTATAATTACATAGGAGCGGGTCTCGCAGCCATGGAGGCAGACATCTTTGCGCTACGGCAGCGCAGAGCCAACAAACTAGCGATTGCGAGATCGCCCATTACGCTCGAAAGTAACTACGGCAAGTTGAGAGAGATGAACTGAGACGGTACTGAACAATAGATGGCAGTATTATGCCTGAGAATACTATCTGTAAAATTATCTATGTAAACAAACCTCATCACTTGAGAAGGTAGGTGATGCAGACGTTGTGGAAGACATTTTTTCCCGTAACACTCGCCGTATTGTTGGGGGGGGGGGGGGGGGGGGGGGAGCGGTGGGGGGGAGATGTTCATGTTGCTGCGGTTTGCAGTATGGACGTTAGATGTCGCTAAAAATTACAAACTGTAGCTTTAACATTCCTTTACATTTTCAGAGCTAATTAAGAACTGTTTTTGTGGGCATTCTGTTTTAGTTTTGGCTGTGATTTCATTTATACATATGAAAGTTTATTACACACAAAAAGGAGGCAATGACAAGAGACTGTGAGAGAGGTAAGAACGCTTGGACCAAAATACGAGGAAGGAAAGATAATCACCTGATTATATGTGGAATTATTCTCAACTCAAAACCTTGTAGCTGCAAAAAATATATATATTTTATGTACATTTTTTTTTTTAAGCGACAATTTTTTAAGCATTATACTGGAAGAGTTTTATTGAATTGGCAAATCATTTTCTAAATTATGCACAAGTATTTGTTGGGTATTCCTGGCTGTGTTTCTGGGGCTTTTATATTGTTTATACTGTATTGACATCTGAATTATATTGTACTAACTGAAATAGAGAAAAATATTGTGGTATAGGTGTATAGGTTTGTGGTATAGGTTTTCGCCATATTATCAAAGCCATACACTATGTCTGCCTCATGAGTTTTCGTTTCTTTTGTGTTTTTGCTTTTTTCATGCACTGTATATAAGTGGCTTTATCTATATGTGTAAGTGGTTGCAGCTTGAATGAATTTAAAACACAAGTCATCCATCCATGGCCTCCTTTTTTTCACATAATCTTCACTCCTGTTTCCTAGACTTTTACTGCACACTTGCAGCTTGTCTAATCATGCATCCATTTTCACCTGTCTCATCTTGGAGGGAATTGAATCTGGTCTCTGATTAGTGGTGTATATGCACTCATCCAGCTCAGTCTTTCACTTCCTTCACCATGAAAGAATGCACATTTCCATTTTATTGACAAATAAGTGCATAGCTCTTTTTAAATTGTTAAGGTTAGAAGTTGTGAAAGTTAGACTTAATCGGTGTATGTTTGTGTATGACTATGCCTAAGCTGATGCCAGTCTGTTAAAGAAAACACTGTCCTAGGGTAATCTTTCTGGGTTTGACAAGCACCTAGCTGCGATTCAGGAAACACTACAAGTCTGTGTGTTAGATTCCCAGCTGTATAACTGGCTCCATCATGGACGCTGTGTGCCGAAAGAGTGAGAGGGAATAGTTGAGAGGTGGAGGAGGTAAGAAAGATGGATGGAGGGAACTGGAGGATGGGGAGGAAGAGACAAGATGAGATAGAAATACAGACCTAGAAAAGGGAGGAGAAAAACAAAATACAACTAAAGGGATAAAATCACCACCCAACAGTGCCATCTAGTGGTTCTCTCTGTCTCCTATTTCTCTCATCACCTTTTTGTTCTGTTCTTCTTTTATTGTTTTTTTCATTGAACCAACAACACGATCGTCCATGTCTCACACAGTTTTCCTAGACAGGCAGGCTTGCACATGAAGCACGCTACTAATATGCATGCAGGGCCGTCCTCTGTACCGATTCGGCATGCTAAAGCAGAAATTACTTGTAATCTTCTCTGAGCCCTGTACACCCTACCAGACACAAACGGAGAGTGAAGAAGTTGCAAGTCAGATGAATGAAAACTCTTCTTGTATGTCCCAGTTGTCCTCTTACCCTTGTTTACTTCTTTTTCCCACTACCTTCCCTTTTTCTGCTTTTTCACATTCTCTTCATCTCCCAGCCAGACCGTAAACATCGGTGATGGATAACTAATTGTCCTGCTCTCGATGCATTGGGGTGGAGACAGCTGCAGGTGGGTAGACTGGGATTTTTTGTGAGAGTCAGTATGAATGTGAATTGCACAATCAAAATACCCAGTCTCTGAGGGAAAAAAAATATACATACAGCATCCTGAGCAGAAGTCATCCATATTCTGCAGTGGCAACTGTCGATGATGAGATGCAGCGTGATGATTCATTTTGACCTTCACACTATCATATGTCCTTGATGGCGCATTTTCACTTTGATACCTTACCCATTAGTTTTGCTTTGATAGCTGTAATTAGGCCCTCGGGGATCTGCTGCAATCTTCGAGCAATAAACCCTGCGTCCTGCAAGGTAAAAAGTAAAGCAAGGTTTTATTGCAAAGGTGGGTTTCTTAAGTGCTTGCTCAAAAAATGTAACCTTATTTTTTATTTAAACTAGAATCAGTGCTGACAACGGGCGTTTGGAAGGAAACAGTGGTAAGGGATGAATAGATTAATCAGTCAGGTCTGTTCAGCTTTTTCCTTTGCCTTATAATTGTCCTATCCACAGATGACACATAATTTTTATCTCCAAAATCTGACTTTCATTCAGAAAAATATTTGACTTGGATTTTAAATGACTTTACATGAATTAATCACAAAGTCGTATACTTAAAATATTTATTTGTTAAAAGCACAGTCATTGACACAAACTCCAAAGAGAATGGGACACAAAGGATCAGTATCAGCTAAGGTTATCTATTGTTTGAACATTTACAAGCACTGAATCAGTTAATGCAAAAGCCAATCAAGCCACCAAGTATTGGCTTTCTCTACTATAAATGTAAAACTAGATTGAGATGCATTTTAGTAGGTTTGCATTTCTTGTCTTAAAATCCTTTTCATTGATCCATACTAATGGTCCTCATTTCTTAGAAAATAAATTTTGCTCTAAACAAATGAAACAAGAAGTCACAATATACATGGATATGAACTGAGTAAATGTGAGTGGAAGATAAGATGGAGGAACATTTTTGGAATAAATTCTGACTGGGTGAACATTTAACTCAATAGACTGATCAGATTGTATACCCTGCCTGCACCTTGAATTTAAGCATTAGAGTTACATTTCTCTCTGGACATCTCAACATAGGATGTAACATCACATTTGAAGTAATTACTACTGTATCTTGGTTTATTACTGATTTGAGGCCCACACACTAATTTGCTATCTCTACCTCCTGTTAATTATAGCCAAGTGTAACCTATATGTATGATGACGTGGTCATGATTCTGCCCTTTCTGGTTCTGTTTAAGTTTTCTTTTTAATTTTCAGTTAAACTTTGATTTATGTCATTCTGTGTTTTCTAGCTAATTTGTTTCATTTTCATTTTGTGTCATTCTAGTTGTTTTTTCTGATTGATTTAAGTTCTTTTGTATTTCTTTTTTTACTCTGTGCTGGCCCCTTGTGTCAGTTTCTATCCCCTAGCTTCCTTCTAGATTCTTCTGTCCCCACCTGCTCCCAATCAGTTGATTAGTCCATTCTTTGGTCTGTTTGGCATATATATTCCTCCTCTACAGTTACTGTTTGTTGGATTATCCTCATTCATTCCTTAACCCTTGTGTTACACTTTGTTCTGGTTCCTGGTTTCCTTGAGCTGTGATTTTTGGATTTAGGCTTCTGTTGCCATCACTCCTTATTAAATCAGCAAGAAACCCTCTTAGCTTCCGTCTTTGAATTTGGGTCCTCTAAAAACTTCCATACATCATGACAGACATTAGGCTTTGCAACACCTGGTCAATTTCATTTGAAACCAATTGAGTGGCAATTCGCATGACATTTGGATGGAAACAAGGCAACTCCACTGATCTCTATTTATTCACTGGATTGGTGTTGCCCATTGGTAGTACAAGGTTGAAGTGAAGCAACCGGCTGCCATAGTGGTACTCCCTATTTAGGCCGGTCGCAATGTAAACAACATGCGGCTTCACCATCGAACAACAATGATGTTCTCATTTTCAGGGGGACTTAAGACTTAAAAAAAAATATATAAATTCATTACTTTGACACACACTTGCTGTTTCATAGCATAAGTAGATTACTTTAAATCATAATAAAAAACATATTGCATAGTCATTATAAAGTCAATGAAGTCTATACATCATGTAATATAACACATTATACAAATCCATCACAATAAAATTAATGTTAATGGAACACAACATTAGACACAATGTCAATGGCTAACTCAGTCTATGTCTTCGAGTCAGTCCGAAAAGCGAAACTAATTAAACTTGTATATACTATACTATGTATTACGTCGCTGTAAATATGTATTTTCTTGGTTAGCACATCCACTGACAATGAAATTACCTGTAGACGAATTACAACAGCTGGCAAACTGCTTGTTTTTGCAGCCAAATGCTACACACATAGTCATTTTGACTGCACGTCTCCTTTGGCGTGGGAAGTACCAGCATAGCGGACGGTGGCCTCACTTTTTTCTGGCAATCAGCAGTCCAGTGAATAAAAAGAGATCAGTGGCCAACACCCTCAAGGTGCTCAGATGAGTCTAGCTCTGAAGAAAAACTCTCCTTTTAAAACTGAGCACTCTTACTAGTAATTTCAATCAAAATAGATAATTTTACTTTTTTTAAACTTTTTAAAACTTGCCAACATTCATGCAGGCATATTCAAAACAAATTTTAGCCATTCCTTAGAATTACAGATACCATTGTGTGAGTCACAGCAGTTGTCAATCCTGGTCCTTAGTACATAGTCTTTTTTTATTTATTTTTATCTTGTACTGTATGTTACCCCAATGCCGCACAACAGACATAGCGAGAAGAAATTATTAATGGGCTTCAACACTCACAAAGCATTTTTTCCCACACAACCTTATCTTATTGGGTATTTTTAGCTTTTTTAATAGTTCTCTCTAAATGTGAGATGTTTATGGAATTCCCATTTTCCTTAATGGTCAGGTCCCCTTTCTGGCAAAATAACCACGTGATATTCAAAGGTACCCAAATTTTTCTCCTTCTGTGATTTGATGCTTGGTGTGACCATCAACAAGCCACGTGGTTAATTAGATGTTGTTTCTAACAAATTACCATGAGTGAATTTTAACGAAATTACTACTTGACATTATGGATATTAAAAACATTTTTAGGCATGACAAATATCTTTAGAGTCATGCACTTTTTTTTGACACTGACTCAACTGGTCCTCCTCGCATACTTAACGCAAACAATTGGCAACCTTGCACCCCCTTTCCCTTAGCTTTCACTTAGGAAAGACTTTACTATTAGGAGTGGCATCTTTATTCAGCAGACAGAATCCATGACATTGATTAACATCCTTCGTGTCAAATAATAAAGTCTTTAGGTTTAAGCTCTAAGTAAAGTTTCTCTTGTCTTTATAATTTGATATGGTATAACTGTCCTTTAATATTCCCAAGGCGACACAATTTACTGCTTCAGCACCAGTTGGGATGTAAGTTGTAAAGATTGTTGTACAGTGCAGCTGTAATATCCATAAAATCTTAATGCCGCACTAAAAACGAGGCTTGACTCAGCACACTATCATGCACACACACATCTCCTTATCACTACCTCCTCCTACATCCTTCCTCTTTTTGTCCAAGTGGTCACATCACCCATCACTCAATGGACATGATCCAATAAAGATCTTATCAAGAAAGATTTGGATCCCTCTGGAGGAAAGGGTTTACAAGTTGCAAATGTTTCATTGATACTATCTATTTGAGAATGCCTTTTTCAGATCTATATTCTTACAAGGTTTCACTTTGTCTTCGTGTTACTTTGCATCCTCTACTTCTGGCTGACTAGATACCATAAAACTGTTGCCAAGTGTGCTTATGTGAAGAATTCCAGCTCAGACTATCAGGAAGGAAATGTTTGAATGCCTAAAATTAGGTTACTGTTTAAAACAACTTGATTTTCTAAAACATGAATTTGAATGAATATCCTAAAGTTGACAAAATATAATCCCCAATAGGAATTCCATGGAATTTATGGATGACAGATTGATGGTTTGTTGGGTGGATTTGACCTGAAAAGAGCAGCCGTCACCCTCCTTTGGCAGCTATCAAGAAGCACTGCTGCTCTGCAAATGCCATTCATAATTAAAACATTCAAAAAAAGATGAGTTCAGCTACAGGAGTTCAAGCAAGATCATCCCAGCAGGTCTGATATTCTCAACTTCTATAGACTATTATCCTGCTTCAGTGAAAAAAAAAGGATCCAATTGAGAGGAGGTTGCTCTTCTGAGCTGACTGTAGAATAATTTAAACACACAAATGAAAAATTTGGCACTTATTTTAAACCCCCTTAAATGTGATTTGTTTGTCAGGTAAACATTAAAGGTATAGTGTGAGGATGTTGTTTTTCCAGGTGGATCAAAATAAGTGGTCCTCCAAATTGTCAATCATGCTGCTGATATGTTTACATAAGGCCATCCTATGTGCACTTACCTGTGGTGAGTATGACATAGTGGGAAAAATTTCAAATCTTCTTTTGAAAAGTAAGCTTGTATGAGCGATGCAAAAAGCAACTTTTAAACAGAGCGTGCACAAGGAGAAATGGGCTTGTGCAACAGAGCTACTGGACAAAAGCAAAAATATTGCTGTTTTTGTATTGTGTTTCTATGCATGTATTGTGTAAGATAGATTTCCTCAAACCTGTGACCCTCAACTCGCAGGAAAAACTGGGATTTTTTTTTTTAGTGAATGTGTTTTAGGAAACATAAGAGATAGGTTGCAATTGTGTAGGAAAATCTCTTTTTTCTTTTTGTTTTGAAAATCAACACTTAACAGACTAGCTTCAATTTAACTATGCAGATTAACACCAACACTATGGAGGAAATAAGTGTTGTGTTAAATTACTCTGTATAAGACATACATAAACATACATAAACTTCAATATTAGGACTGGAATTAGCATGGATTACCATAATTTGATGAGGGTATTGATGTTATTTGGCAATCTTCTGACCATTTGTATTTAGACCTTCAGGCATTACAGGTGCTGGTCATAAAATTAGAATATCATGAAAAAGTAGATTGATTTCAGTAATTCCATTTAAAAAGTGAAACTTGTATATTATATTCATACATTACATACAAACTCATATATTTCAGATGTTTATTTGGTTTAATTTTGATGATTACAAATGACAACAAATGAAAATCTCAAATTCATCATATCAGAAAATTAGAATATTGTGAAAAGGTTCAAAATTGATGGCCCCTGGTGCCACACTCTAATCAGCTAATTAACTCAAACCACCTGCAAAAGCCTTTAAATGGTCTTTCAGTCTAGTTCTATAGGCTACACAATCATGGGGAAGACTGCTGACTTGACAGTTGTCCAAAAGACGACCATCGACACCTTGCACAAGGAGGGCAAGACACAAAAGGTCATCGCTAAAGAGGCTGGCTGTTCACAGAGCTCAGTGTCCAAGCACATTAATAGAGAGGCGAAGGGAAGGAAAAGATGTGGTCGAAAAAAGTGTACAAGCAAGAGAGATAACCGCACCCTGGAGAGGATTGTGAAACAAAACCCATTCAAAAATGTGGGGGAGATTCATAAAGAGTGGACTGCAGCTGGAGTGAGTGCTTCAAGAACCACCACACACAGACGTATGAAAGACATTGGTTTCTGCTGTCGCATTCCTTGTGTCAAGCCACTCTTGAACCACAGACAGCGTCAGAAGCGTCTTGCCTGGGCTAAAGAGAAACAGGACTGGACTGCTGGTGAGTGGTCCAAAGTCATGTTCTCTGATGAAAGTAAATTTTGCATTTCCTTTGGAAATCAAGGTCCCAGAGTCTGGAGGAAAAGAAGAGAGGCACTTCATCCACGTTGCTTGAAGTCCAGTGTAAAGTTTCCACAGTCAGTGATGGTTTGGGGTGCCATGTCATCTGCTGGTGTTGGTCCATTGTGTTTTCTGAGGTCCAGGGTCAACGCAGCCACATACCAGGAAGTTTTAGAGCACTTCATGCTTCCTGCAGCTGACCAACTTTTTGGAGATGCAGATTTCATTTTCCAACAGGACTTGGCACCTGCACACAGTGCCAAAGCTACCAGTACCTGGTTGAAGGACCATGGTATCCCTGTTCTTAATTGGCCAGCAAACTCTCCTGACCTTAACCCCATAGAAAATCTATGGGGTATTGTGAAGAAGAAGATGCAATACACCAGACCCAACAATTCAGAAGAGCTAAAAGCCACTATTAGAGCAACCTGGGCTATCATAACACCTGAGCAGTGCCACAGACTGATCGACTCCATGCCACGCCGCATTGCTGCAGTAATACAGGCCAAAGGAGGCCCAACTAAATACTGAGTGCTGTACATGCTCATACTTTTCATGTTCATACTTTTCAGTTGGCCAACATTTCTATAAATCCTTTGTTTTTATTGGTCTTCAGTAATATTCTAATTTTCTGATATGATGAATTTGAGATTTTCATTTGTTGTCATTTGTAATCATCAAAATTAAACCAAATAAACATCTGAAATATATGAGTTTGTATGTAATGTATGAATATAATATACAAGTTTCACTTTTTAAATGGAATTACTGAAATCAATCTACTTTTTCATGATATTCTAATTTTATGACCAGCACCTGTACATCATACAGTAGGGTGCTTTACAAAAGGATTCTAAAACAATTTAAGTGACAGATCTGTCCCCATTTGGTTCAAGGTTTCCCACTTGACGGAGGTCTATGCTCTTAGCTTTTCTAGTTATCATACTGAAGTCATACTGTTTGTCATTTTCTAAGCTGTAATAATGAATAAAGAGAAGTTGAGAGAAGATACCATTTATTTAATTACATTGGGTCCCCAGAGGACTGCCCCACACTATGGGAAACACTGTAATATCAAATTGTGTTAGCTTTAATATAACTATTGCAGGTGGAAATATATCAGGGGCATGTATACCTGAATGTCCAGACAAAGAAAAAAATTATTATTTGGTACCCGACTTTAACGTCTACGGCTTTTAGATTCATCATGTTCAGGGAAAACAGCCTATGAGAAATATGTATATCTTCTCGTCTCCTAACATTATTAACCATTTATAGTGTGACACAAATCAGCTCTGCATAATAAAAACCTGCCCTGTGTAGAAAGGAGATACCCCAAGTAGTTCTCAGCCTTTATAGTTTAGACCAGATGATATCAATTAGGTAACTAAAGTAGGCATCCAATTAACTCAGAGTCAGGCATGAGAATATTAGAAGACCCATCAAAGCAGATAACGAGACTAACCATGGAAAAGGCAGGTCAGCTTCCTTCAAGTGCACATTCCATTGCCATTCAATTAGACATGCTGATGACATCATAATTATTGATATATCTAAATGAATAGGCATTTAAGAAAAAAGCAACACTGCTGCAGTTGCAAAGGAGTAAGAGTAAGATTGGCAGGTAATTACAGTCTGATTTAGAGAGATTCAAAGTTGTACTTTCCACATTTCAGTATTTAATAAAACAGTAATCAATTGAAAGTTTTATTTTCTGTGTATTCAATCTCAAAAGGTCCTTATGGAAAAGGAGACTTAACACAATTTTTAACATAATCTTTGGAGATCTTGGCCAAAAGGTATTATGCCCAGTGTTGGTCAAAAACTCTGCAACTGAGCATTGTCAAAATGTTACAGAAAATGTCTGATGAACATCTTTTTGTATTGAAAGATTTTTACTGTAGGTGTTAGTTTTAAAGAACAAATAATGATTGTTGCTTGGTTTTTTTCCCAAATCTCTCAGGTCTTCTATGTAACTTGTCAAAACAAACTAAGCCAATACCAAACAATAAAAAAGTGCTGTTTTTTTATGTCAGGCTGCTTTGGTGAAATCTTTCCATTTTTTGCTATTTACCAGCAGTCCAAACTGAGACAAAATGACTTGTCACTGATAATGTGGTTTTTCACATGGATTGGAGCATAGGGGAGACAAGTTAGTCACTGGGAGTTGAAAGCAACAAAGAAGATTTTGTTTCACAGCATCCTGATTATGATAATCAAGGGGAGAGGAATTCCATGGCTTGTCAGTTTCCTGAGACATTTTTTCCCATAAAGCTGAAACACTCCTAAAGCTCCACATTTAAGTGCCTCCAAAGTACAGTAGACTGTTTGAGGAAGGGCGGTAAGTGAGCCATAATTGCCATCATCTTCACGCTGAAGCCTTTCATTTCCCCTTGCAGTCCAGGAAATTCATCTTGACATTTTAAGACACATAAAGCACCCTTTAGACCCTCAGTTTCTATCTGTGTTTGTCTCTCTCCCTCCCTTTTGGCCTGACCTTGGGCTACAAAAAGCATCTACTATTATACTTCGATTTTCATCGAAATAGGGGTGGGGAGAAAAGTTGGAGGGGTAAAAGTATCTCTGTGTGGACAGTCATGTCTTTAATTGTCCAGCTGAATCTCAACAAGGGAGATAATCAGCAAGAAGAATTTGCCTTTTTTTTCTTCTTTTTTTTACAGTCCCTCTTAATGATGAAGTTTTTGCTACCTTTTCCTATGTTCCAAATTTACAAATGACAATGGATGGACAAACTGAATCCTGTGCGCACAACCAAACAGCCTTGCTGGTTTGGTCATTACACTCTGTGGGCCAAGAAATGAGTCAGTGGCCTAATCGTATTTTCAGGGGATTGATGCCCAGTGAAGAGTTTTCTTACCAAAGATAAAAAAAAGAAATAAAGAAAAAAGGCACTTCTCATCACTAGAAAAAGAAGGGGCAACTATTGAACCTCTTCAACTGTTTCCCTGCAAACTCATTATCGTTCTTGCCACTGAGACAAGATGGCCTTATTATTCTCCTGTGCATAACAGGAACTCATAACAGGAGATTGCTCCCCAGTGTTTATGGAGTTGGAATAATGCCCAGGTGCTTCTTGTCTTCACCTTTACCACACTCCCTCCTCTCTTAATCCAATCTTTTAGTTTGTTTGCAAGCTTATTTTCTTTGTTGGGATGTCTCATTCCAGTGAGGATGGATCCTTTTGCAGTGGATGCCTGTGAAGGATTAACGTAAGGTTCAGTATCTGACTAGTGAAACAAATGTAACAAAGAAGTTGGATTTGTTCCAATTTCTGTTCTTGTGTTTCAGTCTATCTCACTCTGCTTTGTCATTGAGGCAGAAATTATTACCCAAACTGTGATCACAAAGAACTAAATCTTTGACTTAAAAACATTTCCCAAAAAGGCAGGGACAACTACTATGGATGAATATAACTTTGTTCCTTGAACAGCCGGAAAGAGTGAACTTGATACAAACCATTATCATTAACAAACCATTCCCCTGACTCAACCTCTCCGTGTCTCAGCCATAGATGGGAAGAAACTTCACCAAGTTACCCATAAAACTGAACCCCTCGAGCTGCTACTTTCAGGTAACCACCGTGAGACAATTACATTTTTTGTTTTTCCCTCCGCATGCTCCCCTCTCGTGCTTGGATTTGACTGGTTGGAGAAACATAATCCACGTATCAACTGGACTGATCGTCACGTGGAGTCATGGTCTACGTCATGCCATGAGACATGCCTTCGTTCGGCAGCCCCCTTGGTGGGGCCTCCTAGGGGAGGGGGGGAGATGGACTCTCCTGACCTTTCTTCAGTTCCCTCAGAGTACCATGACTTGGCTCCCGTCTTCAGTAAGGTCAGTGCTACGTCCCTTCCTCCACACAGACCATATGACTGCGCTATCGAGTTGCTACCTGGAGCGCCATTACCCAGCAGTCGTTTATACTACATCTCCAAGCCCGAACGAGAAACTATGGAGAAATACATTAACGAGTCTTTAGCTGCTGGGATTATTCGCCCGACCTCCTCTCCTCTGGGTGCAGGATTCTTTTTTGTGGGCAAAAAGGACGGTTCTCTTAGGCCATGTATCGACTACAGAGGTTTGAACCAAATTACAATTAAGAACAAGTACCCTCTACCTCTTCTCGCCTCAGCGTTTGAACCTGTTCAAGGGGCAACAGTCTTCACCAAATTGGATTTAAGGAACGCATTTCATCTTCTTAGGATCAGAGAAGGAGATGAGTGGAAGACTGCTTTCAAAACCCCATTAGGTCAGTTCGAGTATTTGGTTATGCCTTTTGGTCTAACTAACGCCCCTGCCTGTTTCCAAGCCCTCGTGAATGACATTCTCAGAGACTTTTTAAATGTGTTTGTGTTCGTCTATATTGACGACATACTCATTTATTCAAGGAACCTGTCTGATCATAAGAAACATGTCCGCCTGGTGCTACAAAGGTTATTGGAAAACAAGTTGTTCGTCAAAGCTGAAAAATGTGAGTATCATCAACCCTCAGTTACCTTTTTGGGGTTTGTGCTCGAGGGTGGGCAGGTTAAGCCTTCTGAAGACAAGATTAAGGCTGTTTTGGAATGGCCAGTTCCTGAAAATCGCAAGCAGCTACAGAGATTTTTGGGGTTCGCCAATTTTTACCGCCGCTTCATAAGGAACTATAGCCAAACAGCCCTCCCTTTAACCTCACTGACTTCAGTTAAACGAACTTTTCATTAGACCCCTGAAGCTCAGACTGCATTTGAGAAACTGAAATCTTTGTTTTCCAGAGCACCTGTGTTAATTCAGCCAGACCCTTCCAAGCAGTTCATCCTTGAAGTAGACGCTTCAGATTCTGGCATTGGAGCAGTCTTGTCTCAAAGTTTCGATTTCGACCAAAAGATCCATCCATGCGCCTTTTTCTCTTGTAGACTTTCTTCAGCAGAGCAGAACTACGACGTTGGAGATCGTGACCTGTTGGCCATCAAGTTGGCGCTGGAGGAATGGAGACATTGGCTGGAGGGAGCTGAGCACCTGGTTCTAGTTTGGACAGATCACAAGAACCTTGCTTACATCCAGTCAGCCAAACAGGCCAACCCTCGTCAATCCAGGTGGTCCATGTTCTTCTCAAGGTTTAATCTCATTATCTCCTACAGACCCAGATCCAAGAATGTGAAGCCTGACTCCCTTTCTCGTCTTTACTCCGCTGATCAATCCGAGACACCAGAGTCTGTCCTTCCAGCATCATGCACAGTCGGAGTTGTTAATTGGGAGATTTCCGATCTCATTAACTCCGCCTTGGCCACAGAACCCGACCCAGGTAACGGTCCAGCTAACAGAACCTATGTTCCATCTTCCGTCAGGTCCCGATTAATACAATGGATGCATGCTGCCAAATTTTCTGCCCATCCGGGAGTCAGTAGAACTATTGCTCTGATTTCAAGACGCTTCTGGTGGCCTACGCTTCACAGAGACGTAAAGGAATATGTGTTGGCCTGCCCCACTTGTGCCAGAAACAAGGCCTCACACCAGCCCCCCTCGGGTCTGCTACAGCCTCTTCCGATTCCTTCTCGTCCATGGTCCCATATTGCCATCGACTTCGTCACCGGCCTCCCTGGCTCACGAGGTATGTCCACCATCTTCACCATCGTTGATCGTTTTTTCAAATCGTGTCATCTCATCCCTCTCAGGAAACTTCCCTCGGCCTTCCAAACGGCTCAACTTCTAGTGAAACACGTTTTCCGGTTACACGGCATTCCCCAGGAGATCCTCTCTGATCGTGGCCCTCAATTCATATCACAAGTTTGGAAGGCATTCTGCGCAGCTCTGGGCTGTAAGACATCTCTGACATCTGGTTGTCAACCGCAATCCAATGGTCAAACAGAACGGATGAACCAGCAACTGGAATCTACCCTCCGTTGCCTCAGGTCTAACAACCCAACCGACTGGAGCCAATATTTACCCTGGATCGAATACGCCCACAATTCACTGAGATCTGCTTCCACCGGCCAATCACCCTTCCAGGTCAGTCACGGTTATCAACCTCCACTTTTCCCCGCAGATGAGAAAGAAATTGCAGTTAAAACCATCAATCAACACATCCGTCGCTGCCAGAGAATTTGGAAGGAAACCATCGCCACGCTCAACAAATCCTCCGAGACCTCCAAACGATTTGCTGACTCCAAGAGACGTCCCGCTCCCGAGTACTCCGTAGGCCAGGAGGTATGGCTGTCTACTCGTGACATCCCCCTCAAGGGGATGTCTCGAAAACTCTCCCCGAGGTTCATTGGTCCGTTTAAGGTTTCCCTGGTGATCAACCCATCTGCAGTCAGTCTCCAGCTACCTCCGACTATACGCATCCACCCCACTTTCCACGTCTCTCAGATCAAGCCCGTTGTCTCAAGCCCTCTGTGCCCTCCGTCCGACTCCCAACCACCCGCCCTGGAAGTTGATGGCCATCCCGCCTTCACCGTTCGTCGCATCGTGGACTCCCGTCGGCGAGGTCGCGGCTGGCAGTACCTCGTCGACTGGGAGGGCTACGGACCAGAAGATCGCCAGTGGGTTCCTGGCTCTTACATCCTCGATCCTTCCCTGCTCGAGGAGTACGAGCGTTCCTGTCCATCAACCTCTTCCGGACCGCCAAGGGGCGGTCGTTGAGGGGGGGGTACTGTTGGAAGCTGGAGAAGTACCACCGATCTCCAGCAGAGTCCGCCGTGGATCCTCCTGAGCAGAGCCTCCTGCACAGCTGCTGCTCATTACCATCATCAGAGGATCCACTACTTAAGCTGTCTTCAGACCTTGCCTCAACGCCGCAGTGTTGATCCAGTTGGTTAGCACTAAGCCTAGATCCTTCTGAGAACCTTTGTTGACTTTTTGAATCCAAGCTGGATTCTAACTTCTGTCTCTGTTTTCCAGGAAACCAGTTTGTCTCCTGTGAAGCTCTGGAAGAGCTTAACCTGCCAAGCCTACCCTCTGAGCCAAACCTGAAGCCTGCCTTTGAGCTTTCATGCAGCCTTGGATCAAGAGCTGGAAACCCCAAGCTTCACTCTGTTCAAATCCTAAGAAGTAAGACGCTGAAGCAGCTTGCGGACTCTGCGAACCAAACTCTCTCCAGTTCCAACAACCTTCCTCTCCAAGCTTTAATCAAGGACCCTCAAGGTACAAGTCAGAAACAATCTAAAGACAAATCTCTAAGTGCCCTGCTAACTGAACTATCTTCCTATGCAGACTCCGGTGAACCCGTGTTCCAGGACCCGAACCAGAACCAGTGTCATTGTGCTTGCAAAATAAACTCTGTTAAACTTTTACTACTGTTTCCGTCTAGTGGTGTTCTGCATACTTGGGTCGCTTCAGAGAACCCATCATGACAATCAGAATGGATTCAACTCCATATAACATAAGATGTATAAGACAGCATTAATACCGATCTGCTCTTTATAAAAAATACTTCAACAATATCAAACAGCAAACAACTTGGAGGGATTTTTGTTGATGGTTGTCTAGAATGGCAAGATGCTGTTGGATTTTTTTGTCTACTCTATATACACATGCAGTAAGGCCACAGCCTTTCGAACAAAGTAACTTAAATGGATAACACTGTAAAATGCTTGAGTGCTTCACAGCTTCACAATGTCTTGTGCAAGAACAATCATCTTAACCAAGCACCGTAGTGAACATCTACCAGAAAAGGGGTCATAAAAGTTACCTTTACTGCCACCTTCTTTCCACTTTGTCATCTGCTAATGAAGGCCAATAGGCCCAGAGCAACAGTCAATATAAAAATGCAAGCTACTGTTGCAAGACAAAAATAATGATCAAGTGCCAGTCTTGGTTAAACGTTATTGAGCTTTTAAAATTTACTTCTAGTATCCTTATGTTTAAAAATTGTGACCAACATCCAAAACATCCAGTTGCCTATACTGAACTTTTTCAACCTTTTCTATTTGGGTCTATCCATTTTCTTTAATTTTGTCATAAGGTATTTTCCATGTTAGTTTGGTTTAGATACTTTTTATAAGTTGTTTTCCGTTCTACAGCATTTATTGTGATTATTTCCTAATATTTTTAGTTTTTTAGTTTTAGTTTGTGATTATCCAGTTAATTTGGAATATGTTCACCTTTGTTTTACCATTTACCACTGAAATTTTCTCAGTCAGAGCCTTTGATTATTTGTTGATTCAGTTCACCTGTGTTTCCCTCGTTACCTGCATCTGTGTTACTCTGTACATAGGTTGCCATTACCCTCTTTGTTTTTGCTGGATCCTCTGCGTTTTCCCCCCATGTTCCACTATGTGTTTGAGATTTGGATCCCTTTTTGTCCCCATGTCAGCCTCCATGCAATGAACCCCTCTGTAAGATATTGTTGTAAATAAATCAAGGGAATAGTCATCAAAGTACTTCATCCTGGTTTTCTGTGCATTGGTTCACAAACCTCCAACCACACCCTGAAAATGGTGTGAAGAAATTTTCTTTTTTATATTTGCAAAAAAAGGCATATAACGATTCACAATCCAAAACTTTTTTTTCACTAATATTTTAGACAGATTTCTGTAGTTGCAAGGCATTTTATACTTACAGTACCTGTATTGCCGTTTTTATAACTATATGGCACATAGGCAACACAGAAACACTAGTTTATTTGTACAGAACATTTTAGTAAGAAGACAATTGAAATGTGCTACATGATTTAATAAAAAAAAAACAAAACAGGGCACTGAAGTGACATCATTAAGGTAAAGAAAAGATTGACTACAAGCATAAACTAAGGAGGTTTAAGTTTACATCTTAAATAGAACAATCTCTAAACAAATAGATTTTTAACTTTTATTAAAGGCACGGATTTTAACACTCTTGGGTGCAGATGGCACTGTAAATGTGGGATAGATGACTGCTCCTGATTCATAGTGACCCTGCTCCCACCCTTCATTAGGTCATAATTAGCACTACATCTGGTGATTAATGTTTTTTTATTTAGACTAATTTAAATTACAAGGTTTTAAAATTAAGAGCCTGGCTTTTGTGTTCTACCACCAATGGTGTGTTTGGGCTGTACACAATTGCAGGAACCGTCCTTGCACCTGTAATGGTTCTTTTAAAGTCATTTTCCCTACTATAGTGCAGAAACTCTAGTAGCCAAATTACAAGATCTTATCTGGTAATTATGAGATCTTTTCTCACAATTTCGCAATAAGATGTCGAAATTATGAGAAAATAAGTCATAGTTACGAGATAAGATGTCATAATAATGAGACAATATGTCATTATTATGAATTAAGATGTCATAATTACGACATAAAATGTCGAAATTACGACATCAAGATCTCAATATTATGACATCTTTTCTCATGATTATGACATATTAACTCATAACTATGAGATAATAATGTCATATTTAGGAGATCAGGAAGGACAGCTGAGCCACAATACTAGAAACGTAAACAATGAGTGCGTTGTCAGATTTAGTATGCTTTCATTTTCTTTTAGGTATGCATCACTGGGAAACACTGAGTTTCCTCAATGTGGATGGAATTACTATCAGTTTGTCAACATTGCGCAGGTACCTTAATTCCTTAGGATTGTTTAGGCGAAAAACCCACTCTGACTTTCTGGAAGACGCACTGATCCTGCAGGAGCCGTTAATCCACCACGGGATGCTACATGGCTGTAAATTGATGCATATGAAATGCATCCAAGCTGGCTTGGTGTTGTCCCAAAGAATTGTCCGATACCTGCTCAAAATCCTAGATCCTCAAGGAGTACAGCTGATGCTTCAGAATTGTCTAAGACGACATGTCTACAATAACCCATGTACCAACTTCATGTGGCATGATTCATATGACAAACTAAAACCATACAGAATCTCTATTAATGGAGCTGTTGACAGACTTTTGCGTATGGTCATATGGCTGCATGCTTACTCAACAACTAATAATCCCAGGGTTATAGCTGGGTACTTCAATGATGAGGTGGAAAACAGGAGCAGAACTCCAATGCATATCAGGTCAGACCTGGGTACAGAAAACTGTTCAGTGGAACAAATGCAGATATTTTTAAGATCAGTTTTCTGAGAGATACTAAATTACTGGCTCAAGTAATCATAACCAAAGGATTGAAGAATGGTGGGGATTTCTAAGATTACCATGCACATTATTGGATGAACGTCCTGGACCATTTCTCATGAGACTTGCTTGATAAAATACAGTAATACAGTTCTCCTGTCTGGAAATAACTGAGGTAGGTCCTCAGTGTGAGAGGGTAGGCCCTCTCACACACCTGCGGATGGTTGCCTCATTACCGGAGGACTCTTAAGCTGCTGACTGCCACTACCTCGACACCAGAGTGTTTGCCAGTTTTGGGTACTCTAGCCAAGCTGAGTTTTGCTGAGTCAAACTGAGTTTTTGTCAACCTGAGCCTAACCTTGTTGTTTTTGTCTTTGCCTCTCGGCAGGGAGTCATCTTGCAAACTGGATGTTTTGGACCTTCTCCCCATGGAAGGATCGTCTGAGCTTCAAACTGAGCTGGAGATTCAAACTGGAGGTTTGGATCAACTTTTCCCCAAAGGATTGTTTGAGCTTTACACTCAGCAGGGGATTCAGCTCCACAAGAAACCGTTCAAGTACAATAGGATATCCAATTGGCAGTCAGCTCCTCCGTTTCTCAAGGAAACACCTCAACCTGGGTAAAACCTGTCCGCCCTCCAACGAGCAAGTCAATCACTGGAACAACCCACACCAACTGGATTCAGAGAACGACACCTTTTCTGGAAACGTGAGTCCTGTTGGCTTAATTCTCTTTTGCAAATCAAAGCTCAAATTTCCCACTGAGCCTGAACTAACCACAGGAACTTCCCTTCACTTTTCAGCCCCGGTTCGCCAGTGTTCTGAGCAGCACTTCACCCATCCCTACCAGTTCTCAATAAACCTGTTAAACATTCCCCTGGTCTCTCTGTTTGGTTTTCTGCATGTGGGTCAGATCTTTGCACAAAATCATGACACACTTCAATAAAAAATAAAGTCCTCTGTCTTATAGTAAAGCAATAATAGTCACAGCACACTGCAGTATAGTTATTGGATACTTTTACAATTGGATCTTTCCATAGCTTAGGCTACTGTTGATATTTCTGACAGAATTCCAATGTAATCAAATAAAGACACAACACACTCTTCTTATTTGCACACATGCATTCCTAAATTAACCTAATCTGAAACTGAAATTAGACTTTAAAAGAGCTATTTCAGGAGTGCCAGTCTTATGTTTACAGTATACACAATTCAATTCTTAAAGCCTGTATCTGTATGAACAAAGACGCAGAAAATGTAAGCTTGCATTCTGCTCGACTGCGTGAATTTGTTGTGCTACTCCACTTAGAGATCTGTTTAATTATTGCTCCTTCATAGTAACTTTTTAAGCCACAACATAACAAAAAATTAATACACATTTTGTTTATTTTAGCAATAAATGGTACAATAATTAACTGTGCTATTCCAATGATTAGTATATTGTTACAAAATTTATAAATGTATTTACATTTTTTAATCCTTTACACTTAAGATAGAATAATCATGTTCTAACAAAAATGCTGTAAATAAAGTTTTAAGCACATCAGATTATTTAAACCTTATATTATGTTCAGCAGAGCTTTACAGTGAACTTTACAGAGGACTCTACACATTTGTAAAATATCCATAGAATTATCTCAATAAATATTAATTGTCCTTTTTTTTTTTTAGAGGGAACTTCAGTAAGTTGCCCATCTGTGGAACTACCACAGAATTCATCACACCAGGAATGCTGTGTCCCCAAGTGGACGACCTCTGATTTTGTACAGCTTTCCCCACCTGTTTGGCACTACTAAGTACCTTAGACCAGTAGTCCATCAACAAATACAGGCTTGTCGAGAATAATGCCTGCCAAGAGGCCCGCACCCATTTGATAAGATTGTTTTTGACATTTGTTGCCTTGCAATGGCAGAAAACAAGCCACACCCACCTGCTACTCCAGAAGAAGCAATTGAGCTCTAGCTGTTTCTGCAGGCTTACATCCATACAAGTAAGCAGGCTACTGGTGCTGTAAGAGTCCTTTTGTCAAGGCCAGCTAGCCTAATCTAGAGAACATATTAGGCAAGAATCATTTATATATCTATAATCTAAATTACAAGGTTTCCTATTCAGTATGTTTTGATGTTTCTATTTCTTAACATTCCTCTGTGAACAGTCAGAATTGTTGACTAGTCTCACCAAGCAGATATAAGGCTAATAACTGACTATTTTTTACAAATGTATTTTACAAAGCAAAATCTTTCTGTAGAAAACATATATTCTCATGTCCTAATTGTGTCTAAATAATCCTCCTTTGTTGAATTAACAGTTCTGTTATCAATTCAATTCAGTTTATTTTTTATAGCGCCAATTCTCATGTCCTATCAAGGCACTTGAGAACTTCACTAGATCATACAGTCTGATTCAAAGTTTTCTATCTAAGGAAAACCAGTTGATTGCATCGACTCATTGTAGATGACTGTTACGTCCACACAAGACACAACATATTTAAGGACACGAGACAAAAGAAGATGAGGGTTCAATCAGTTTTTATTTTCAACTTCTCCATTTTTCTTATCTTTCCTAAAAGGGAAAAGGAAAAAGATGGTCAGTTGGCCCTCAAATCCCATGTCCCATAAAAAAAAGAATCGAAAAAAAGAGAAAAGAGAAACAAAACCTTCCAAAAAGTATTAACAGAAAGATGGACCTGGTGAGCCGGCAAAAAAGAACAAAACGGCACAGCCGAGGGCCAACCCTACACAGAGCCGTCGAAGCCTCAGCTGAAGCCGGACTAAGCAAAAAAAGAAAAAAGGGGAAAACCTATATTAAAGAAAAGATCGAAAACAGGACCACTGGTCCCACCAGGCCAAAATCGGCAAACCCCCAAAAAAATACAAAAATTACTACATGGCAGCCTCGAGTCTCAGTTTCAGCCCGCTACCACGGGTTGAACTCAGGAGCGAGAGGAAAAGCGGCGTCTCAGCAGGGCAGAGTGGGGCGGCCTCCCACATTCTGAACGCCGGCCTATTTATAGGCGGGCCACAATGCCGCAAGTTAACGTAACTAAATGTGCTTACGTTGCAACAAGAAAAAGAAATAAACAAAAGAAATAATAATGTGCCCGAAGCACATAACAATGACATCGACTCCAGAAAAACCGGCAGTTCTCCAATATCTACAAACAAAGGTGTTGATGGCAGCAGCACAAGTGATATTTGTCTCCAGGATGGTATCATAGCCGATAGCTGGTCATGATAGTCTTCTACAGCTTTTTCCAGGACTGGGTTATGGGTGTAGCAGTCTCAACAGAGACTTTCAGACTTCCCTCTCTCCAGACACCTCCTCCATTATTACTAGTGGTACTCTCAGACCAGCTGAGAGATAAAGTCTCTCCAACATGTTCTAGGTCATCCCCTGGGCTCCTACTGGTGGGACATGGCTGGAACACCTCCTGAGGGAGGCATCCAGCATGTGCCCAAATAAAATGCCCAAGCCCCCTCACCTTACCTCTCTGATTTGGAGGAAAAAGGGATCTATTTTAAGCATCTCCCAGGCAACTAAGCAGTTCACCCTGTCTCTAAAGCTACGTTCACACAGCAGGCCTTGATGCTCAATTCCGATTTTTTTTGTGAAATCCAAAATTTTTTTTTTTGCGTTGCGTTCATAATTCCAAATAAATGCAACTTGTATTTGATCTCCTTTGTGAACTGCAGTCATACAATGCAAGTGTCCCGCATTCGCATTAGGGGATGCAATAACGTCACAGGCCAGCGGGCTCCTTGTTTACGGAAGTAAACATGGATGGTAGTACCTGCGCGCATCTAGCGGTCTTTTCCAACCATAAAAACTCATTCTTCTCAGTATGTTTAAACATAAATACTGCTCTCTGCATCATCATTTGCCATGGTTGTTGTTTTTCTTACCACTTCTAGCAAGATGCAGAATAGTGACCTTTGTCTGGTATTAATGATGTTCAGGTCAGATGAATCCGACCTGGCCGTTCACATACAGGTTGCATTTGAAAAAACAGATTCGTATCTGATTCAGGACCACATAGCCAACTGGCCTGGGTCGGATTGGAAAAAATCGGATCTGTGTTGTTCAGAATGCCATAAAAAGATCAGATCCAGGTCGGATATGGGCCAAAAAATCGGATTTGGATCACTTCAGGCTGCAGTGTGAACATAGCCTAAGAGAGTGTCGAGCCACCTTGCAGACAAATCTAATTTTGGCCGCTTGTATCCAAGATCATGTTCCTCTACTCATGATTCAATTATAGCTATGGGTGAGGATAGCAATGTATACTGACCGGTACTGTACATCGAAACTTTGTCTTTGAAAAACTACCCTATTCCAGTCGAGAACCACGGTCTTGGACTTGGAAGAACTGATTGTCACCCCAACTGCTTCACACTCTGCTGCAGACTTCCCTGGTGCATGTTGAACCACATTATCTTCAAAAAGCAGGGACAATATCCACTGGTCCGAAAACCAGACCTCCTCTAGCAATTCGCTGCAGATAGAAATCCTGGCCATAAAGGTTATGAACAGGACAGCTGACAGAGGGCAGCCCTACCCAACCTGCAATGGTAACAAGTCCTAGTTAATGTCAACAATAAGAACCAAACTCCTGCTCCACATGTAAAGAGACTTGATGCTCCCTAGTAAAGG
This sequence comes from Cyprinodon tularosa, assembly GCF_016077235.1. Taxonomy (NCBI): domain Eukaryota; kingdom Metazoa; phylum Chordata; class Actinopteri; order Cyprinodontiformes; family Cyprinodontidae; genus Cyprinodon; species Cyprinodon tularosa. The sequence continues at coordinate 3,081,786 of NW_024037781.1, read as the reverse complement.
GCCTTGACTCCATACAACTGAAGTGCCCCTTACAGGGCACCATGGGGAAAAAAATTAAATCCCTTCTCTAATGTAGGTCTACAAAACACATGTGGACCAGTTTTGCAAACTCCAAACATCCTGTGCAGGGTGTAGAGCTTGTCCACTGTGCCACAGGCGGGATGAAAACCTCACTGCTCCTCCTGAAGCGGAGGTAAGAGAATCACCTGGACTTTCCTCTCTCAGAAGGCTCCCTGGCAATGCGGAAAGGCTGAGAAGTGTGAATCGCCTAAATTTAAGGGTCATTATACTTTATGCACGACATTCTTTGTGGAAAATGGGCTGTCCATCGCAACGTCTACAGCATTTTTACTCTGTGTGGCTGTCCCCTATTCTGGCCAGCTTGTTCAGCACAAGCTGCAAGCTAACACCATACTACACAAATTAGTAGAAAACACAGCCGTTTACAACTTTGTCTAAGCCTCTTCATGCAGCTTGAGAGGGACAGTAATTTCTTTCCTGGAGTCTTTTGCTCTATCTGTTGATAGTGGTGATATTATGAGCTAAATCATACGATGTCTCTAGATGTTTACATTTGCGCACCGATGCCAGCAGGACCTGCTGCTCGCCATGTTTGGCTGCGTACTTAAGAATGTTCCTAGGGGTATGAAAGCCCAAAATGCCTCGGAATTGCTCTTTTTTTTTTTTTTTTTTGATACATCTCCGTTATGAGAAGTATCTATTTTTTTGTTTGCTTATTTTACATGCAAAACTATGGTTGAGGAAGCTTTTATGACTTATAGAAAATTCCTATGAGTAAGAGGGAAAAAAGTGTGGCTGTGATGCTATTTTGTTTATAGATTATTTTTCTGTGATATACAGATATATGCTGTCTAGACTGTAGTACGTATTCTCTAAACAAGGAGTGGAACACAGTGAAATTTAGGGCACAATCTTTAACTTGGAATAAATGTGAACCATTTTTCATTTCACTGCTTCAACTGGCTTAACACAACCCCATGGAGGTCGACTTGTAAAAAATACCTTTCGAGAGTTCTGTATCTGCTTCTTTATTATGAAAGCTTGCTAAAACCCAAGGTCACGTTTATTCTTGCATTTTTCAAAAAGATAATGGGAAACCAAAGCACACACAGCTTGAGCACCAGCTATTGACTGAGCTCTTGCCATGCCTGCAGAATGAATCAGGAGAGTTTATCAGTTTTTTTATGCTTCCATGCACTAGTGCAGTTGAAATGGTCCTTGCCATTAATACTGTGAGCCACTCCAAGTGTTTCCTCAATAAAAAAAAAAAAACTGTCTGAAAGTTTTCCTTCTCACCACTGGCATTACAAGACCCATCTAAAGGTAGGTGGTACAGAAATTCTTAAAATCATGGTTAAAAAAATGCTTCAGTGTTTCTTTTTAATCATCCACCTATTTATTGCTTTATTTGTGCACCACAGTGGCAGCTTAACAAGGGAGAGCACTGAACCCTCTGAATTCTCTTGAAAAAATAATCAACCAAGCCATGCAATAAAAACAACAAAGGCAAACGTAATGAGCACAAGGCTTTCACAGCACCATTATCAGGCAGCACGGAGAGATGAGGGCCCTTGCACAATTACAAGTCCCACACTTATCTTGTCGAAGCAGATTCTGCAGAGTAAAAAGGAGCTTGTGTGCTGGTGCGTGTATGTGTGCAAGTGAGAGGCTAAGTGCAGATCTAGGCCTTTGAAAGCATGCTGAAAAAATGAACAACCTCTGATGGCCCAATATTCAATGGTATTCCACAAACTAAGCAGTGGGTCATTAGAATTCTTAGTATTTTGTTGCTTCCCATCATGTAACATAGGGATGTCATTATTTCAGACTTTGGCGTGATGTATAGCTGGTCTTGTTAACCATTGTAAAGTGCTGAAATGTCATGTAACAAAGATGGATTGGGTCATATGGCATTTATTAAAGCTGCTGCATCTGAGTTAAAGGGTAAACTCTCACTGGATCACACATATGTCTGCTCCTGGCCTAACTGTAGTACATTTCTGTTGGATATAGTATGTAACTATATTTTTAGATCTCTTATTATTTTTATCTTATTCTATTTTATTTTATTTTTTCTCAAAATCAATTTTCACCTTTCCAGGGTTTGGGTCTCATGAAAAAGTAAACTGACCATAAATTCAGGAAAACAACTGTTAGATATCAATGTGTAAGTAACTCTAACCATGATTCAAAGACATCGGAGGAAGAGCTTAAGTAGTTACATATTTTATTGTTGTGGCCTAATGTTGTTTAATGCTTTCATTATGAAAGCATCAAGACAGAGAGAATTTTGAGCAGGCTCCCAACTGCTTGGATACAGGCAAGCCAATAAAAACAAGTCTAATGGCTATGTTTAAAAAATCCACATAGCACTTGAGATGGCAAGTGAACTGTCTCTATACCTATAGAACTTCCACATATGCATGGGGAAAAATTATCCAAAATACAAAGATATTAGAGACAGAAAAATGTGCTCCAGCACATAAAATGACTTGCTAGACTGGAATATTTTACCACAGAATATTTGATACATTTTTTTTTCTTTTTTTTTTTTTTACTGAGACCTAGTGGACGTAGTCATTTAAGGCTGGCGAAATTTTTTCTAGGTGGGGCATTGAAATATTAACTCAATTCAGTCACCATATTAATAAAACTGAACAGAAAGAGCAGAATACAATTGCTTTGTAACATAATAGTTTCTAATCAACAAACCTAATCAAGACATAGTGTTAATGATCAATAGTTGCAGCAATAATTCTCTCAAGCCCATAGTACAGTATGCAAAACAGTGGGGATGTCTGATTGATTAAGATGGAGGCTAAACCTCCCTTTTAAATTTCATAACACCATTAGTCAAATATTCACAGTTAAACTTCATATATAATCATTAGAATTGATTGATTGTGTTGCACATTATTCAGCAGTTTAGCTTACTCACAGATGCCATTTCCCCTCCGCTCTATGGAAGCAGGAGTCTTCCAGTCTCTAGGTTGTTAAAGATAGGCTCTATGTAAGCACCATGAAGTTCTATCTCTCCGGTTATTTTTCCTGAAAAGAGACCCCTCGGGACAAACTCTTTAAATAACATTTCATAACTTGTATGTATTAAATAACCAGGAGACATGACAACAGATTCTGATAGAAATTGTAATCTTACTCAGGTCAGAGAAGTTGCTTAGAATTTACAGAAGGCAGCTGCTCACCTCCGGACTCACCACTCAGGGAGTGGCCCTGATTAACAGTTAAAAAGGCATTTTATACATCTCCAGTCTGTCATATCATAACATCATTACATAATACACGTTAGCAGATGAGTAGACCATCCATGGCTCCAGCCTTATCAAAATATTACACTTTGTTCTTAGCTGAAGGACACCGCTCTCATTCCATTTTCATATCTTTACCACATACAGAATAAAGATAATAACTATATATCTGGACAGAAGAGCTGCCTTAATTAGATAAACTATTGTGGAAAACATCAGTTGTGACATGCAACAGGCAGCTAATATTAAGGTGTAATAAACGCACACATAATCAATGATAATTATCCTAACAAGGCAAAATCCCTGTTAAGACTTGAGCCTCCGAGTACTGAAGCAAGCAGTAAGAAAGTAGGGCCAAAATTGGAAAACTTGCAAAAATCTATCACTTCTGGTGAAGCTAAGCCTTTTATGGCTATTGGAGTAGACTGGCAAAATTAACCAAGGAGCTGGTGGTGGACTTTCGCAGAAGCAGACCCACTCAACTGACAACGGGGAACATACAGGGAACGGAAATTGAGATAGTGCACTCTTACTGTATAAGTACCTGGGTGTTCACCTGAACAATAACCTGGGCTGGACTCACAACACTGTGGTTCTCTTTGGAGTATCAGAGCAGACTCTTCCTGCTGAAAAGACTTAGGTCTTTTGGGGTGCATTAGGTGCTCCTTAAGACCTTCTATGACTCTGTTGTGGCATCAGCCATCTTCTATGAAGCTGTCTGTTGGAGCAGTGGCTTATCTGTACCTGAGAGAAAGCGGCTGGATAAGGTCATCAGGATGGTCAGCTCTGTGATTGGATGCCCTCTGGACTCAGTGCAGGGTGTGAGAAACAAAAGAACCCTAACTAAAATAACAACTCTGTTGGATAATGTCTCCCAGCCCATGCATGAAGCTGTTGCTTAAATGGAGAGCTCCCTTAGTGAGAAACTGCTGCACCATAAATGCACCAGGAAGTATCCTCTTACAAGATAAAATGTTGTATTGTGGACAATTTATATTTTACAGGAATGGAAAATAACCATATCTGGGGAGAGGGTGGGATAATGTTTCCCCCCCCCAAAAAAACCTATATATATATATATATATATATATATAGGTTTTTTTTAGTAGTTCAATTAATGATAACCAATATTTGTGTATTTACAGAGAATGTAACATCTTACCTTTGTAGCACACTGTTGATGTTCTTCCTGACCTAGTGTCCTTGTTTCTTTTTCGGCTGCTGCTGCAAATATCCATTACATTCCTTATGCTGAGAAGGAGGGTGTCGCTTAACTAGCACAGAAGTTTCCATTCACAATTACTGTTTTATAAAAAATTAGCATACTTAAACTGTGCCATGTCTGTACTATGAGTAGTGTTAATATGTATACAATTATAATCATTATCCTTACTGGAGTTCCTTTATCCTATCTTTTAAACCTACCCCAGATATTCCAGATCTGTGATGATGTAAATTTGTTTTGGATAAGACGTGGATATAACGAAGGAGTGTGGAGGCTGCAGCATCTCAGACTGGAAGAATGTCTGAAGAGTGGTGAAGAAAGCAGAAAGGATCATCGGGGCTCCTCTTCCCTCTATTAAGGACATTTCATCATAGTGCTGTGTTTCCCGACCCCTGTAACATCATCAGTGATCCCTCACACCCCCATCATGGACTGTTCTTACTGCTGCTCTCTGTGAATAGGCTTAGCAGCATCTGGATGTGTGGCATGATCTTGTGAAACAATGCTAGGAAAATCTTCTTCCAACATTCTCACAAAGTCAGCAGCTTTTCTGATAGTTACAGGGTCACAATGACCAGAGTCTCTGACGGTCTGGAAACATGATGGTTCATCTTTGTACTCACACACACTAATAGTAATACATCTGTTGAACTTTAATCTTGTTGTTAAAGTTCCACACAAAACACAACCTACATTATATTACATGATTTTGGTTATTGTGCATTATTTAAAGTCATGGGTAGAATTAGAATTTATATTTTAGGACAATGTACATGAAAAATAAAAATTGGAAACACCTTTCACTGTAGGGAATGTCACCCTAGTGCTGTCTATTGAACAGCCTATCTGGACACAATATTAACTCAAGTTTTTACTGAGCCTCTCTGGACTTTGTCATGATTAACTTTACAACCAAACACAGGAACCTCCGGTATATTGGCATGGTCGAAAAAGTTGAAGATGATGAAATTCTTATCCAATTCCTTAGAAAAATTCAGGGAAACACAAAAGTGTGGGAGAGACCCACATTTGCTATTAAGGAAAAAGATGTGGCACATGTTCCCAAAGCAGATGTGGTGAAGAAGCTGCCTCAACCTAAGAGGCGTGGAGGGACCACACGTAGAGAACAACTCTTCATCTTTCCCTGCAATCTTCAGGGCTGGAATGTGGAGTAGTTGTAGAGGCCTACTGTATTTGTAGAGAATGCTCTGATTGTGGATTTAGTCCTGTTGAGTCCCAGGCTGTTCTAGCTGGCTCTAAAGGTCCTGTGTTCTGACCCCGAGACTGTGTTTTTATATTAAGACTTTTATATACATATAAAAAAGGGATATTTTGTAGTGTAGGAGTTGAGTTGCAGCAAGGTGATTCATACCTCTCATTTGAATATTAATAAAACATTTTGAATTGCATTATGTTGTATTTGATTTTGTTTAGAATTACTTTCAAGTGTTGTAGGAAAAAATTTGCTTCATAGACCAATTCCAATGGTTATTTTACTAATCTGGCATTTGTTCTGGGATGTGAGGTTGTCAGACAATCTGTCAGGATTCTAACCTGTTACAACATATGTTGTTATGGTACTTTCAGAGTGGAAAAGGTAAGTGGATCAGTTTACCCCTAGTTGGTTCACTTTACCCCATTGACTTCTCTGGTCTGTCTCATTTTACCCCTAAGCTGGGGTAAAGTGAGCCACAAGACCACTTTTTTTAAAAACATCATATTTTCACTGCCCTTCATCCTGAATACATTCTGATAATTACAATAACAAGGAAACATCCTTAATTAATGGGAAATGTGTAAATTTAATTGATATATCATTTTAGCTCACTTGGAGGGGAGCAAATGTAAAGAACGTCTCACTTTACCCCCCTCTCCCCTAAGGTAAAATATTGGTTTGTGTCACAGTAAAAGGGATAAGGTCCAGTTAGGTATAGCTTTGAAAAGCTTGCTTTGCTCTAATTAATTATGAACACATGTGGTAGTAAACTATATCAAAGGTAACCTGCGGGCTATGGGTTTAAATTATGATAAACAGCCTGTTTACATTGGTAATTAAAAACATGTTCCATTTCACCCTTGTTTTAACTTTAAAAGTTGAATTCACCACAGAACTTTGATTTTCTGTCCACTTAGTCCATAAACATTCATTGGATTCATTTGTCAAATTTTGTAAACTTGGAGAGGAACCATGGCACACACTTGAACCTGGATGCAGCATACTCTGCAAAGAATTTAAATCTAAGTAAGTCAATTTTTCTTCAAATAAGAGCATTTTTTTCTTCAGTTAAGCAGGTAAATGATACATTTTGCCGATGGAATAAGGCAATTTACATTTAAAATCAGAAAAAAACAATTGCAGTCCCTTATTTCAGGTGCATAATATCTGACATCTTATTTTACACTTATTTTAAGAGTTAAAATGCTCATTGCATTGACAGACCATCTTATTTACCTGCTTACATTAAGGGTAAATGCACTTAATTAAGAAATTTTCTACTTCTTTTTAGATCTTTTTTGTAGTGTAGTGAGGATTTTAAAACATACAGACTAGCTGTAATGATCACAGGTATTATAAATGCAAATGACGGAAACCCAGACAGTTTTGGATCTTGAATGATAAGATCCAGGACAATAACATTTAAAACTTTAAGCAAAGTACACACTATGTTATTATGATTAAATATCACATCCATTCTCTTTCATGAGATCGACCATTGTATATTACAAATTTGTTCAACGGACTTGAATTTGGCCAAAGTTTTAACACTCATTGGAACCTCACAACCAACAGTCATATTATTAGTGACAGCAACAAACACTCACATTGAGTTTCCTACCCCCCCCCCCACCCCCCCCGCAACCCCCCCCCCCCCCCCCCCCCCCACAATTGTTAAAAGATTTGCAACAATTGCTTTCTCATAGTTTAAGGATGGAAGCTGCACTAGCCACCAAATACTAAACTTACATTTCAGCAAGGGACTAAATACTGTGAAGTTTCAGAGGGTTGGATTGCTTGTGTTGCTTTAAGCTATCCTCCCACACAGCATCTTGTAAATCTTTTGTACAGGTGGGAATTAGGAACATTAATATAGTGCGCTGTGTGAAAATCTCTTTCAAGGTAGCAGAATTGCTACCTTAAAAGAGATTTTCAAGCAAACACAATTAAAGGCACACTATGCAACATTTTTCAGTTAATTAATGTGTTCCATAACGTTTTGGATGATTAAATGAGTCATTTCAGGTTGAACAAAGGTATTCTCGGCCGCCCTGGTGGTCTGTGGGGGAAATACTGCACTTGCAATTGCAGGAGCACCGACCCGCACCCACAGGCTCAGAAGTCTCGTGAGAGTCAGTCTTGCTTTACGGCCGAGAACTGCTACACCCCCCAGTTCAAAGCATTCTCGTTGCTAGCACAGTGGCGATCCTTGTGCAGTTATGCTACGTTCACGCAGCAAAAGCAGCAAAATCGTGTCTGCTGCTTCATTTTTGCTGCTTGAACCAGTTAGTTCTGACGCTCTGGCTGTGCGGTGCAAAAGTGTGTCTGACGCGCGTTGGGCGGAGCTTCACTATCCTTTCTCTGCCTTGCAGCTATATTTGCTGTGATCATTTGGAATAAAGTAGTTTTAATATGTGTTTAAATGAGAAAATACACCTGAAAACGTAATCAGTGCCGTCAGTTCATTCAGATTATTATCCTGCCTTCAATATTTTTTCTGTCGGAGCCGCTCAGACCCCCACATACCATCGGTGCGCCGACGGAAGGAACCCCTTCATCAGCAGCCTCTGGCCAGGTCACGTCCTCGCGGTTCACCGCGGCAGCTGGTAGGTGTTTTTCATCTAAATAATCCAAACTGCATATTCTGCCGGCAGATTTCTGCATTTTAAGTTAATTTAGGCGTCAATAAACTGTTTAAGAGGAGAGATCATAGCCTCTGATCATCTGCGCTGTGTCTCTCTCCCTGCTTCGGCTGCTCAGACGCGCTGGGCCTGCTGCTCCTTTGCTGCGCCTTGACGCGCGTCAACCATTGACTTTGCATGTAAACTCGCTGCTTCTGTCGCGCCAGCTGCGGTGTGAACGCAGCATTAGTCATTCGTTGCGTTCGCCTGTCTGCTAAGCTCAAAACAACCGCGCCTGGCTTGACGGAGAAACCAGGAGAACAGCTGTGCATATTTACGACAGTGCACTTTTACTTTCGCCCTCTGGGGGGAGTCTCGCTGGAAAATCAACACCGGTTGCATAGTGTACCTTTAAGTAGTACCTACGCAAGCGCTGACACAAAAATAAGCATTTGTGACTGATTTTATGCTTTTACTATTTAAGCCCTCATAGTTCTACATATAAGACTGATTATTTTTTAAGGCAACTGTAACATGTCAACTCTAATTAAAAGCCTGTTATTAAGACCAAAGGATGATCTTCTGAATCTTCTTGTCAGAAGTGACATATTGTGGTTGCATGCCATGCCTGACCTCGTCACAATTTCCCTGTAGGCTGACTCATTGCAGTCTGTAAACTGGCTTGTCAATTCTGTGTCATCCACAAACCTTCAGCTATGAAATAACAAGCACTGCAAATCTTTTTGCACATGACATAAACACTTCATCAAGCCAGAAAAAAAGACAATACCGTCACAGGACGGAATATTTTGAAGGACAGAGGATAGCTGTCGGTGTGTCAAGGGACAGATTGGTGACCCTCTGAAGCTAAACCATGACTTCCCCACAGTGCCCACTTAAAACAGCTGATTTAGCCACCAGCATATGCTCTCTTTTTTCAAAGCTTTTTAACTTTTTCCAAAAACATGCTTTTAACCAGTTGCTCCCAGACATTCTAGAAATGGCTACAGCGTTCAAATGGGGCTGCAAGTAAGCATATTAAGTTTTGTAGGATACGCATTTTGTGTATGTTAGTTAAAATACCTGATAGCGGTCATCAAATGCATTTTGATACCTTTCTAAAACAAGTAGTTGGAATACAATAGAATATTATTTTCTAAAGCATCACAAATCAAGATGAAAAATATTTAATTGACGGCAGAGTTAATCACAATGTTAGAATAACTCTACACTGTTATTATACATTATAATAACTCTGTAGCTTAATAATACAGAATTATTTTCACAAAATATATATTTAAACTTCAAAGTTGCCTCTGAAGGGTTTTCATACTCACCAAGTAAAAACCATTGAAGGGAGAGGTAAAGGACCATTTTATAATAACAAGCTAAAAGCTAAAAAAAATGTTTTTTTGAACAACATGCACAAAAAAAAAAATCATTAATTGTAATATATTTGGACTCCTGAAGTATTTTTAGGTATGTTATTAGATGGTCAATAACATATCCAAATAAACTGCATTGTTAATCAGTAAGTAAATAAGCAAAAGAACAAGTTAAATTATGTTATAAAGTACTTTTCACCGATACAATCTCACAGTGCTGAATGACAATATTATATGTTCAAACATATACAAGTACAATAAAATTCTAAGTCCAGGAGAAAAAAAAATCTAATTTTAAATATCTCAACAGTCAGCAAATATTCCCTGGTTTAAAAGCCATCGACTGAGAATTTGTTCCCTTTAAATTTTAGACTTGTGTAAAGAACATCCAGAGAGTTTTAGCTATGTGAAACGCTTGCTAGAACCTTGAGCCTAATTATCAAGGTCGTGTGGTCATTTATATACAGGTGCTGGTCATAAAATTAGAATATCATGAAAAAGTAGATTGATTTCAGTAATTCCATTTAAAAAGTGAAACTTGTATATTATATTCATACATTACATACAAACTCATATATTTCAGATGTTTATTTTGTTTAATTTTGATGATTACAAATGACAACAAATGAAAATCTCAAATTCATCATATCAGAAAATTAGAATATTACTGAAGACCAATAAAAACAAAGGATTTATAGAAATGTTGGCCAACTGAAAAGTATGAACATGAAAAGTATGAGCATGTACAGAACTCAGTATTTAGTTGGGCCTCCTTTGGCCTGTATTACTGCAGCAATGCGGCGTGGCATGGAGTCGATCAGTCTGTGGCACTGCTCAGGTGTTATGATAGCCCAGGTTGCTCTAATAGTGGCTTTTAGCTCTTCTGAATTGTTGGGTCTGGTGTATTGCATCTTCTTCTTCACAATACCCCATAGATTTTCTATGGGGTTAAGGTCAGGAGAGTTTGCTGGCCAATTAAGAACAGGGATACCATGGTCCTTCAACCAGGTACTGGTAGCTTTGGCACTGTGTGCAGGTGCCAAGTCCTGTTGGAAAATGAAATCTGCATCTCCAAAAAGTTGGTCAGCTGCAGGAAGCATGAAGTGCTCTATAACTTCCTGGTATGTGGCTGCGTTGACCCTGGACCTCAGAAAACACAATGGACCAACACCAGCAGATGACATGGCACCCCAAACCATCACTGACTGTGGAAACTTTACACTGGACTTCAAGCAACGTGGATGAAGTGCCTCTCTTCTTTTCCTCCAGACTCTGGGACCTTGATTTCCAAAGGAAATGAAAAATTTACTTTCATCAGAGAACATGACTTTGGACCACTCACCAGCAGTCCAGTCCTGTTTCTCTTTAGACGCTTCTGACGCTGTCTGTGGTTCAAGAGTGGCTTGACACAAGGAATGCGACAGCAGAAACCCATGTCTGTCATACGTCTGTGTGTGGTGGTTCTTGAAGCACTCACTCCAGCTGCAGTCCACTCTTTGTGAATCTCCCCCACATTTTTGAAGGGGTTTTGTTTCACAATCCTCTCCAGGGTGCGGTTATCTCTCTTGCTTGTACACTTTTTTCGACCACATCTTTTCCTTCCCTTCGCCTCTCTATTAATGTGCTTGGACACTGAGCTCTGTGAACAGCCAGCCTCTTTAGCGATGACCTTTTGTGTCTTGCCCTCCTTGTGCAAGGTGTCGATGGTCGTCTTTTGGACAACTGTCAAGTCAGCAGTCTTCCCCATGATTGTGTAGCCTATAGAACTAGACTGAAAGACCATTTAAAGGCTTTTGCAGGTGGTTTGAGTTAATTAGCTGATTAGAGTGTGGCACCAGGGGCCATCAATTTTGAACCTTTTCACAATATTCTAATTTTCTGATATGATGAATTTGAGATTTTCATTTGTTGTCATTTGTAATCATCAAAATTAAACAAAATAAACATCTGAAATATATGAGTTTGTATGTAATGTATGAATATAATATACAAGTTTCACTTTTTAAATGGAATTACTGAAATCAATCTACTTTTTCATGATATTCTAATTTTATGACCAGCACCTGTAAATGGCAGCACCACCACTTAACATTCCCCTGAATCTACATTGTAAAATTTTACTGAATCAGCCTTAGTAGAGTTCTCCTTATGTGAAAGCTCTGTTTTAACAACTTCCTTCTAGTAGTTTAGAAACCGGGGACAACTTTGATTACTGATGAATATTAGAAACCTGGGGCCAGCACTGAAGTCTATTTTTTTTATTTTTTATTTTAGAATAGGGGTTACCCTGACCTGTATCGTCAATTCAACCTGGAGAGAATCACATAGAGAAAAGTTGTAATTAGAAGAATTTATTGTCTTGAAAAATATAAATAAGTTCTTTGGCACTCGGACAACAGCTAAAGACTTCGTGTTCAGAGCTGACAGATGATTGAATCGATGGATTTAGGAGGGAGAGGTTAAGTCGTCTCCCAGGGTCCGGATACTGAGAGTGGAATAAGCCAAGGATGAAAGGGACAGAGCCTGTCCTGATGTTCACTTCTTGGGGAGGAGAAGGGGTCGAGACGGGTAGCGAGACAGATGGTGAGCAGGAGACTGTCAGGACCTTACACTTGAAAACAAAAAACTTGCAAGTCAATTGGCTCCGGGAGGCATGCGGTCCCAAGGCTGATTTTCTGAGGTTTGGAGGTTGGGCTCCAATAAGTGATCCAGGTCAGGCTGATCTGAGTCTTCTAAATTGAATTTAGGCTTAAGCTTAATGACTTCTTACAAAGGATACCAACATTAACAGTATAAGTGAACTGGGGATGAAAAAAAAGCATTTAAATTTTATCTTAATAATTTGGTTTTCAAATCTCTTATTGATTAGGGTGAACTTCAATGCTGTGTGAGCTTGATCAGTAAATACAATATCAATTTGAATTGATCATTGAGTTTTAAATTGAAGTATCTTGAAAATGTTTTGGGAATGTGTTATAAGGAGGTGGATAAGTGTCTGTTTACAGCATTGTCTGGCAGAGATGTTGGGAAGCCCTTCAACGCATCCTCTTTGGCACGTGCAGACTGACAGTTTTAACATCACTACCAGAAAGGAAATATCATAAATGACCTAACAAAGTGGCTTGCTGCGCATGGTCGCCATCAAAGGACTCAGTGTCAAAACCATTATACAAGCCCTTGCAAAAGCACAAACACAAATCAACCTCTGATGGTGTGCCAAGGTTCTTGCCACCAGTAAAGGGTTGAGGGGACATTTCCCTTTTCAATGGATTTTTTTTCTAACAAATTGCTTGAAATATAGAGATTTTGTATGCTGTCACTCATTTGGCACCTGATTTGCATGGCAGGTGAGATTTTGAGCATGCTGAGGAGTTGATGCAAATCAACAGGAAGAAAATTGGAAGGGTTTAGGAGATTGCCCCGCTGAGCAGAAAAGCAATCATTAAGAATTAGAAAAGAGAGGTGGACGAGGGAAAATAGTTCAGGGAAAAAGGGAATAAATTTAATAGCAAGCCAATAGTTATTGATTTCTATGTAAATTTCCACACACCAGATGAAAGCATAAGGGCAATTGGCATCTAAAGTTATGCTAAGTAAGATCGTAGATATCTGCTGCTTAGTGTGGCTAATATTCCTCCCTATTAATGCATTTCTTATCAGCCTATTACCCCTGACTGCTATCATTCCCCTTTACTGGTCTTTCTTTCATTCATTTTACTGCCATTCTCTCTCCTTTTGCATTTTTGCCAAACAGTCAAATGGATGTTGGCATATTTTAAAGCCCTGTTGTCCAACTCTCTCTCATACACCGGCCAAGTCCATGGCTCAGCAGAGTGCGGCTTGGCAGGCGGCACAATGTGGACACTAAAGCAATTAGCGCAGCCACCAACAGCCGCTCAGAGAGCAAAGCATTTGTTCTCTTCACGAGTCAAATGGAGAGTATTATTTATATCCAAAGGTCAACATCTGCCCTGTCGCAGAATTTCAGATCTGCTAACATGGGACGTTTGCAAAGTAGTCACATAGGAGGCAGAGAGACGTTGAAAGATGAAGGTAATGCTGTCTGACCTCTGTACAAACAATGGTAAAGAAGAATTCTGAAGTAGGGCAGTATTTAAACTGAAGGATTTCTATATATCTTTCTATGTAAGTCACACATTGAAGCAGACATGCAGCATACAGCCAAGCAAAGAGACTGGACAAAGCAGCAGTGTTCAAGGCAGAAGAGTATGACAACCTCGTAGGGGAGGACTGCCCCCGCTATCAGAATAGATGACCTTCATCTGACAGTCTGTTCTGAACAAAAGAGGAAGCAACATAGACAGAAACAGCACCCATTTAGGAAATGTTAAAAGTATATGGGATGTAATTTCTTTGGGACTTGTGGATAAAATTTACCATTAACCATTTTAATAAGAAACTTAATTGTAAAAGAATAAAATATCAAGTCAAGTCACCTGCCATAGTTCTACATACTGTAACCTACAATACTTATCAAAAACCTCTTAAAAATCCTAAGTTATTTAGACATAATAATCCTGATTTAATTTCACTCATGTTACAAAGAATCAAAAGGATCTAATATTGCAATAATATGAATAAGGAGAATAAAAAATATCTATTATATAAGGACTTATATATAGGGAGAAAAGAATAGTGAATGGAAGACCTATAAGCAAAATTTGTAAAAATCAAAACAATACAATATCCAATTAGGTCAAATTTTATCGTCCTTGATTTTCCTTAAGGTTACTTTAAGATAGAACATGATAATCATCACACATTGGAGAAAATAATGAAGAAATGAAAGATTAGATTTTTTTCAATTAATTCAAAAGGATCAAAGAGCGTGCAAAGGGTATGAAATGAACTTCAGAAAGGTTTTGGGTTTTTTTTCTGTGAGAATTCCCTCTTGCTTTCTCCAGATTTATTAAATAAGAAGGCTTGCAAGATATTTTTTTTTATTATTATTCCTTATTAAGAAAAATAAACGACGAAAAAAAAAAACAATATATGTATAACTGTTTCTGCTTGGATTGCATCTGCTTTAAGAACATAATGACACACAAATGTAGAAAAATTGAGTTCAGTTCTTCAGACAATTATCTTTGTAACAGTTTGTTTTAGCTTTGACTTTAGCAAGCATCATTTTTTGCCTCGGGATAAATGTCAAGCTGAGAAATAGAACGTCAGATCACCCAAGGTTAAGGTGGCACCAAATATATAATTTGATTGTTAAATGGTTAAAATTAATCTTCCTCCAACATAACCTGAACTGCCCATTGCTATCCTGACAAGCTAGATTGATAATGTGTGTACTGCAAACTCGAAAATCAAATGGAGCATTTGCAAATCATTTAAAATAAAATTAGCTCCTTGGAGGTAAATGTGACAGATTTTTCTTCATCACCTCAAATGGTCTTTTATTCTATTGGTTTTTCTATTAAAAATAAATAAACACAACCATTCACAAACACACTCACACCTAAGGACAAGCTAGAGAGTCATAGTCAAAAAACAGTTATGTTTTTGGACTATGGGAAGAAGCTGGAGTACCTGGAGAGAACCCATGCGTGCACAGGGAAAACATGCAAAATCCAGGCAGTAAAGATTCTGGGCCAGGAATCAAACCCAGAACCTTCTTGCTGTAAGGCAGCAGTACTACCCACTGAGCAATTGTGTATTTAATTATTTTACTCGGGGGAGGAAAGAACCCACAGTTGAGGGGAGAGGCGTATGTAAGGGATAAGAATAAAAAATGGATCATGAAGCTTGACAGGGAAGACATTTTTTAACTAATATTGTTTATTATCACAGCTTTTCTCTGCTTCTGAGGTAAGTGGGACAAAGTCAATAGTTGAGATAATTGTCTGTGTGTATGGTATGATGGTCGAAATCAAGCATGGTGATATGGTTTCACCTTTGCTAGTTAATTTGGACTGTTTATGTGGAGATAAGGGAGCCCTGTAAAATCATTGCATGGATCCTTAATGAATGTTTGTTTGCTTGTCAGAGTGCTGTCGGAATTTGCTAGTTATTTATTTTCACAAGTAGTTATGGCGCACAGTGTTAGATAAAGTGTGGCCTGGTCCACAACATCGGTAAACTCGTCTCATTTTGCATTCAGTGACTTTTTGTATTTCAATTTTGCAAAGGCTTGTTAATTTCAGATTAGATTTGATTTTTTTGTGATTGTTTTTGTCCATCAAAGTTGCTGCCTTTTGCTTTTTAAACTCCAAAATGGGATAATTAGTGTTTTAAAATGGAATTTCATAATGCTTTTTTTGTCACTCGTCTATTATAAATCCTTCAATGACCTCAATTAATTTCTGTGTCATTTCCCACAATTGTTACCCAATCTCTTCTTATTCTTTATAGGGTAACATTCAAATAACATTCAAGGACATATATCTCTTTTCAATCCATCATAAACCTACCATCTACATAATAAATAAGCTGATTAGATTATTTGGTTATGGCAAAACTTGCACCCATAATGTTTTGCCACGTAGGGGTTTTGTAAACCCTGACTGACATACATCCAACCTCAAACATACTTGTTAATGCATACTAATCTACAACTTTTTTTTACGCTATAAGTAATCTGTATATTTCTTTCACATTTTCTTGTGAAAATGGTCACAAAACACATATGACGCATCCTATGAATTAGATTTCAGACCGCTCCTGAAAAGTTTTAAATATACTGTCTGCTTAAATGTGAAGCAGAGAAAATAGCCTAATTAGAAAAATACAAAAAAACATTTAAAACAGGTAGGATGAGTTTAGAGCAAGTTTGGTGGAAGTCGGAACCACTAGGCAATACTTTCAATTCATGTATAGAGGAAGTAAGAAATAGAGTAGGTACTAAAATTTAACAGCCTCATAACTGTACCTAACCAGCCAGCTCTAATTTCAACATCCATTAGCTGGTATAAAGAACACCACAATCCTCTATAAAGAAACCTAGTTTGTTTATGCCATCAGAGTAAAAGGCTACAGAGAGAATAGAGGTCCAGTGGAAATATAGAATTGACAACAAAGAAATAGAGGTGAGGGGATGAGAAAGTGGAGACAGCATGTAGTACTAAAACTGTTTTTAAAATAAATAAAATATTTCCCACTGGTTGCAGAATGCATTCCATGCATTGGAAGCCCGATCTAGGATTATCTTGTCTGAGTCAGAGGTCTCAAGCTGTTAGCTGGCCTGCAACCAAGGTATACCATCTCTGAAAAAATAAGATGATGAAACTTTAAGCAGATGGGCCGCAGGAATTGAACAGCATTTCAGAACAGACACGAAGAGTACATTTCACACAGGCTCTTCTAAATTAGATGATAAAAAAATTAAGTATTACTGCTTCTGTTCTACTGTTTAAAATTCTAACTCTTGATTAGAGTTCAAACGTTATGATCATGATAAAATAAAAGGAAATCAGGAGTCACTAATGTCAGTATTCATCGTTCAGGACTGCCAGTTGATGGATATATAAATTATTTGGGCTGAAATAAATTTCAATGGGTAGTCGGTAAAACTGCATTAACTGGGTGCTGTCATCCAATCCATATCGAATAAAAAAGGGGAGCCAGAACTTGCAAAAAGTGCCTAAAAAAGTGAATGGTGTAGAAACGAACTAAAACAATATATTATCTGAAAGTAAAATAGGTTGATCGTCACCCAGCTGTAATGTTTAAAAGTAAGAAACACATATGACAAGGCTGTTTTTAGATGCTGCAGTTAAAACTATACTTACTGGATCACTTTTTGGTTTATACAACTAATGGAGATGATGATTAAAACAAATAATGACCTTACTTGCGGTTGAGTGTCAATACTTGAACCAGAGCCTTCTCTGACGGTCAATAAAATAAAATAATGCAATAGAAAATAAGGGCCGGATCTATCAAATGTTTGCGTGTATAAAAACGTGAGCTATTTCACTGCGCACGCTAAAAAATGTACAAACTGATCTATCAACAGCGCGCTAAAAGGATTTGGTCTTTAAAATGTGCTAAATAGCGCCTCTTATCTTATCTCTTATTAGTACTTTTTCTGCAATGAATATGCAATATGGGGCGTTTACACGCAAAAGTGCGTCTTGTGGGAGGAGAACATGTAAATATATTAATTAAGCACTCGCAAAGTGATTTATCAAACCTGAAAGCAATTTTGCTAACGGTATCTGACTCTATATTTAACACGTTTCAAAAGAAGGTGCAAATGGTCTGTATGCATAATTGTGCACACATGGCAGCGGTTAGTGTCGCAAGAAGGAGACATCGAAATGAAGCAAGGAGACGCAGAGAACGCATTTTTTCACTCCGTGTGAATATTTTTGGAATGAACGAGGAAACGATCATCAAAACATATCGTTTATCCAGCATTGCCATTTTGGAGCTGTTGGGGGAACTCCGAATGGATTTGGAGCCAGCCACAAGGAGGACCCACGCAATACCAGATATCACAAAACTCCTTGCAACTTTGCACTTATTTGCATCTGGGTCATTCCAGCGTACGGTTGCAACGAGAGATGGGATCTCCCAATCTCATTTTTCAGAAGTGCTGTCCGACGTTCTAAATGCCATGTCGCCCGGAGAATAATATATATATATATATATTTTATATATTTATATTTTATATATTTATATATATATATATTTATATATATATATATTTTTTTTTTTTTTGGAGGGGGTGGGGGTGTCACTGTAAGATTTAAATTTCTTAATGCACTAGTTTGTACAAACTTTGCCACAAACCACAAAACGCGCAAAACCATCATTTAAATGGGGTGTCTCCAACAGTTTTGCACCTGCCACCAGTTACGCAATCACTCTTGTTAAATCACCCGCAAACCATGGTTCAGCCCCTCGTGCAAAATTCCACTTTGTGAGCGCAAATTACTGAACGCAAAATTGGATCTTGATAAATCCAGCCCTATGAGTATTATGGAAAGGTGTTACTGTTTCAGATTTTTTGTTGTGTAAATTATTGGTATTTGAATTTTATATGTTGAGATACTTTGAAAAGTAAAATTTCAAGCCAAGAGTGTTATTGAAGGACAGGACCTTATTACTTTTGGACCATTCAAAAAATATGTATATTTTGATGGAAAAAATTAAGGTCAAGAACCAGCCACTTACAGTAATGTATTAACAGGAGTTCATGAAAAAACATATATATATATATATATATTTATTTTTTTTTGTTACAACATAACCCTAGAGCAGGGGTAACCATTTAAAAATGAGCGGGGTCCGAATAAAGGAAATCATCAACCAGTAAAGGTCAGAAGACATTTTTTATTTTAATCTGTTACTGTAAACAGAATTTAACACTGAAATACTATGAGGCGTTTTAAATAAAACACCACATTTGACAAAAAGAAGTGGGCGTTAGGCTGCCCTGGAAGACTTTAAACCTGGGTTTGAATGGTGACAAAGACGGAGACCGGACTGTTTTAATGCTGATAAAGGCTCTCACATATTTTACTTGTTGGCATTTTACTTGTTGGAATATTAGATTTTTAACTTTACTTTTTAACTTTTCAATTAGCTTTTTAACTTTTTAGATTAGCTTTTTACCTTTTTTCATAACTTGTCAAATTTTTGTTTCAAATTAGTTTACAGTACAGTAGATAATATATAATTCAAGGATTCATCTAATTGGTCAAATGCCATTGATTGATTGCTCATTCCATTCACCTGTTTAACTCAGCCCAGATTCTCATTACCACTTATTTGATCCACCTGTTTCAGCTCCTATATATGCAGCTTGTTTTCCAGCTACCAGTGCCAGAATATTCAAGTTAAATCTTGTCTGTTTTCCTGATTCTGACCTGTTTTCTGCTTTGGATAGTTTTTCTCCAAAATAAAGCTTGAAATGTCTGTCTGAATATTGGCTCCAGGTTGCTGAGGTTGTTACAGCAAATGGCAATGATAACAATATAAACAACACCCTTACTTTTACCAATTGCATTGTTCTTTGAACCCCTCTCTTTACATTGTAGAAGTCAGTCGAATACATTTTAGAATATATATGTTAAAAGGTTAAGACGCCTAAAATATAACTATTTAAATGTAAAAATCTGGTTACTGTGAAAAGTTTTGTGTATTAATAAGAATTTATCAGTCTATAAATTATGTGTCTGAATCTACATTCCTGATCTTTTTTTTTTTTTTCATTTTTAAGGCTAATCCAAGACAAAGACACAATTATCACATGAGTGGTGTTGTATTGCTTTGGTCTTGTCACACAGTGTGAAAGTTCCAAAAGCATGTATTTTGCAGTTTCTATAAGCAAATATAAAAGCACTTTTAAGCATGGTAAAAAAAAAAAAAAAAATCAATAAATATAAAAAACAAATATATATGCTCATGGATTAATCTCAGAGAAGCATGTTGCAAGAATGGGTTTAATTAACAAACTATCCTGCTTATAAAGCACAAAAAGGGATTTAGGTTTAAGCTAGTTAAGTTGTTTTTTTTTCCTTTCAAAACACAGAGCATAATATTTACACCAGCTGGGAATAATAGCAAAAAAAACAACAACAAAAAAACACATTTAAATGTTGGATGTTTCAGAACAGATTAGAGTTCAGTGTTTTCCTCTGGAGCACCAGCTACAAATAGAATTGAAATTTATCAAAATTTCCTCCAAGCAAAAAAAAAGGGGCCTCAGGCCTGCCATACCAGTCAATACCAGCAATATTGCATCATTTGCAGTACCTGTCAAAGTGACTTACACCCAAGCACACATACACACACTAGAACCCATCTCCCCTATTGTGGAAGGAAATTGGTTGCATGTTCTCTTAACCCTATGTTTACAGAACATCCTGTTGTTTTTTGTTTGATATGTTGTCTGAACTGGGGAAGAAAAGACATAATCAGTCTACTCATCATCCGGGGTAGGGGATGAAAATAAAATGATACTGTTTGAGACGGAGACGGACAGACAGGACAAAGACGACAGAAAGGTTGAGAAAGCCTGGCAGGCAAAATAAAGACACTGAGGAGAAGAGGAGAATGAGAGGAAGAAGGTGAAGCAAACACAAAGACAGTCAGAGGGATAGACTTCATGCCCTGAACTTAGCTGTCACTACCCCCACCTTTTTCACCTCAGCCTCCTGTCACTCATGGCTGATGACAACCCCCATCCTGTCTCCACCATCAGTCAACTAAATCACACGAGCGCCCGATACTGTCATCAGACGCTGAGCACATCACTACATTGCCATGTGGGTGTATGTATTTCTGTGTACCTGATTGGGTATGTGACCCCTTGCTGTGGAAAGAATGTGAGTGTGTGCAAATGCCTGATTGTGTCGCTGGAAACTGACAAGGGAAGCTTGTTGAGAAAAGTCTGTGGCTGTCGGTCTATCTGACAAGCTCCTATTCTGAGAAAAGCCAATGGATTAGGCCCAGCCAAAAAATACACTGGCGTAAATCTCTGTTTCTTATATCAGGAGAGTTCAAGCTTCAATGTTAATGCAGCTTTGGATGCAAATTAAAACACAAAAGATGGACCAAAACTTTATGATATTACCCCTTTTGTGGAACCCAGTTACAAGACTGTATCTTTCCTTTTTAAGTAAATGTGTAAATCCTATCTTGGAGGAATGCAACTTTATTGCATGTTCAGTTAATTAGACTCTAGGTTACAGACTATCAAAAGTGGTCGGATATCCCTATAGAGGAAGGGAAAGCATGAACGGAGATTTGTTTTCCAACTTTTGCAACCTATTTTCAAGGGCTAGACTGAAACCATCTAAAATATGTAAATGATTGGGTCTGAACCATTCCATCGCTGCTCTGGCTGTATATTCAAAGTCATATGAGCAAGAAAAATACATTTTCTCAAACCCTGTCGATCTGCAAAAGGCCAGTCATTGTCATCCAGGAAAGTTTGTTTGTTGAGCTACCTTGTAAACAACAGTCCTTATTTTTCTGAAAAAGTAATTTACTAGGAAAATGACTGTTAGACTCTAAATTTTAAGTTTGGTACCCCATACAATTAAAATTAGCTTTAATTTTCCATACAGGCCATTTTTCTGGTGCTAATGCATTTGTGCATCTTGTGATTACAGAGCTTCAGAGCAGTGAAGTGGATGGCTGTCAGCCTCCTGGACTTTTGTTCCATTCCCCACAGTCTTTTTGCAATTTACGCTGCTGCACATATATAAAGTATTGGGTGTCTGTTTGGTCGCCCATACACACATGCTTTCAGAATGTATTTGCCCTTGTCCCTGTACTTGTAGCTCAAAGTAGAGCATACTGTATCATTTTCTGTAGGGGTTCTGGTGGCTGAGAGAACAAATAGGCTACCTGAGGGTGCTTCAGTCAAACTGAAATGTGCATGTGCATGAACAAACATATAGTAGCCGTATAATGCAAAGGTCTCAGCAACTGCAAAGCGTAGCATCTTTTGCACACCTAAATGCCCCTCCAGCATGATTTGCCTGACCAACGTTGCAGCTAAAGTGTGCAGTTTCAGTCAATACAAGCTTTTCACACAAGGCAACAGATTGAAGAGCTTAGACAAAACTAAACCCAAGGAAGTAGTTTAGCCACAATAATATAAATCATCCTCCAAACCATGTAATCAACATGATTTGCTTCATCAGAAGTCAATCATCTTAAGTTAAATGGTTTATAAACGTATGTAATGTTCCAACCAGCTAAAGTTTGTAAAAATGGTAAACATCTATAGACATCTGCTTATTTACTGTAGCCCATAAAAACCATCACTAGCATCAGATAGTGGAAAAACTCCTCAAAAGAAGTGACTGTTTCTCTTGAATGTCTTGAATGGACACTTGGAAAAATGGCAGTGTTTTCTACTACTTCATGCCATGTGACAATGTCTACTTAGTGTTGGTGCTGAACATGCCCCTCTTAAGCTGTTCATAATATTGGAAAGGCCACACACACCCTTTTTTTGACTCTCTGACGAGTGGCTCGTTGTACATGTGTTAAGCATAATAAGCCTTTTAGCGTTTGATCAGTTTGAAGTTTCTGGTTCCTTGGTCTGTTTTCTTCCATTACGGTGCCTCTTCCATGTGGCAGGCCCAAGATTGGTCCCAAAAGAGATTGAGAAAAGCATGAACCTGGTGCTTCATCCTCAGAGTCCCGTGGAGGGCAGGATCACATGTCGTTGCAGGAAAGTCTAGTGAGGGAGTCAGAGAAAGTGGGGGATTTGGAGAAATTGGAGAGTCAAACACAAAGCACACCTTCATCTCCCTACACCAATGATCACGGTTAATATCAGCATGTTCATTGGCCCAAAATTGATTTAATTTCTTTATGGCCCAACATGAAATATGATCAAAAATAAACTAGGGTGATAAAGTAACCTTATTAGTGGGAAATATTTTCTAACAAGATTTGTCTAAACACTAAATCCATTGTTTAAGTGAATCTGCTTTTCATGGTTTGGGTACTGCAGACTATACTGATTGCTGAAAAGCCTTAAAGGTGTGCTTTTACTCACTGTTTTGGATGCTGTGAATGGCCTCATGAGCCAAAACAAAAACATAGCAGCCCAGGACCCACTGGGCTGTGTGTTATTTTCCACATCCCCACTTTGCAAAAAGATGAAATGGAGAGAAATTTATTTCAAAACAACACAGAGAAAAAAAAATATTCTTAGCAACAGCTGTTTTTTTAGAAGACGTATAGCATGTTTTGTACATTTTTGAAGCATCTTTTTAAACAATTTATCATTCATATTGACTTTCTGACAAAATGATAGGTACCTGTATAAAAAAAACATGATATTTTTTTGTTTAATTCATGTTCTGACAAGAATGCATTTATTTCCTGAAAACGTTGAAATTCAAATTTTTGAGCTACAACTTGGTCATAAATTAAGAAAGTATCAAAGCACAACCTGAGTATATCTACTGCTTTGCCCAACACATTTGTAGTTTTGACCCAGCTTCTACAAAACAAACAAAAAAAATATATAAATTTTTTATTGTTGATGGTTAAATGATGATTAACGACCCATGTATGGAGGCCTTAGTCCTCGACTTGGCCGACCCAGGTTCAGATCCGAGCTGTAGTACTTTGCCACATGTCTCCCCCACTCACTCGTACCCCCTTTCCTGTCAGCCTACTGTCGAAAAAACGAGCCACTAGTGCAGCAAAAGCTAAAAAAATTATAATAATAATATTGCAGTAACTTATTGGCATATTTTCAACAAATTTATATAGTTGTCAATAGCTGAAGGCAGAAAGGATCTTCTTTAACAGTCTGTCTTGCACCGGTTCTGGAGAAGACTCTTAGTGAAGACACTCTTGCTACGCTCACACTGCAGGCCTTGATGCTCAATTCTGTTTTTTTTTTGTGGTATCTGATTTTTTTGTGTTTCCATTCACATTCCAAATATATGCAACTTGTCAAACAACGCAAGTTTCCCGCATGTTTAGTAGAGGATGCAATGACATCACAGGCCAGCGTGCTCTGTTTTTACGGAAGTAAACATGGATGGTAGTGCCAGAGCGCATCGAGCGATCTTTCCCAACCATAAACACACAATCTTTTCAAGATAGTTAAACACAAATACTGCTCTCCGCATCATTGTCCGCCATGGTTGTTGTTTTTCTTCCTGCTTCTTCATAGCAAGACCCAAAATAGTGACCTCTGTTGGGTATAGGGATGGGAATCGAAAACCGGTTCCTGTTCAGAACCGGTTCCGTATTTTTCGATTCCATGGCATCGTTTGGCAGCTCGCTGAATGATTCTTTTTTCGATTCCCGCAGCACCAGAGCCGAGAGCGCCAGCTCTGGGGAGCACGACTTACGTCACGTTTTTTTACGTAAGTTACGCAACTTACGCAAGTTACGCAAGTTACGCAAGTTGGAAGAACTATTCGAGGAGGAAGACAACGTGCTGCGGTCACTTTGTGAATCAAAGCCCCGTCTTTCCTTAGCCCAGAGGGTAGATCAGGAAATCCAGCTCTATAAAAGCTTGCCCTCCATCCCCTGCAGGGATAGCGCCACACTGTGGTGGTGGAACAAGCAAGATACGCTGCCCTTGCTATCTGGACTGGCTGAAAACTACCTCTGTGTGCAGGCTTCCTCCACCCCATCTGAGAGGGTGTTCTCCACGGCTGGAGACACCATAAGCGCTGAAAGATCCCGTATCCTTCCAGAAAAAGCAGATATGCTCATCTTTCTGCAAAAGAACTGTTAATTTTCCCTACTACTGTTTTATAATTAGTATTTTTTCTTATTTAAAATAGGTTATTATCCCATCATTTGTTATTAGACATGGTTGGTTATTAAGTTTGTTCTTGTATTCATTTTTCATTTAAACACAGATGTTACTCCAGTTTCACATTTCCTGTGGACATCTTGATCTTTTTGAGTTTGTAAGATTGTGCAATAGTTAAGTAAACAAAGTTGATTCTGATAATCAAACTGTTTGTTCTCCTTTTTCCCCCAAATTGGAATCGAAAAAAGAATCGATTAAGAATCGAATCGTTTCATAGAATCGAAAAGGGAATCGGAATCGTGAAAATCTTTTCAATTCCCAACCCTAGTTGGGTATTAATGGCGTTAAGGGCCGGATGAATGCGACTTGGCCGTTCAGACAAAGGTCGCATTTGAAAATATCAGATTCGTATCGGATTCAGGACCACATAGCCAAGTGGCCTGGGTTGCATTGGAAAAAATTGGATCTGCATTGTTCAGACAGCCATGAAAAGATTAGATAAAGGTTGCATATGGACCAAAAAAATCGGATTTGCAGTGTGAACGTAGCCTGGCTTTGTTGTTGTTTGATCCTCTGAAGAGTCGCTTACTGGCACTGATATGCACTAAGAAAACATTTAAGAATAGTAGTACATAGTGCATTTCGTTAATAAAAGGTTTACTAAGATTCCAAAAGGATTGTGTGAATAAGAGGTGAACATTTTTTAATATTTAGTTTTTTTTCAGAATGTGTTTAGAAGAAAATGGATTTATGTATTACCCTTGTTGTTTTTGTTTATTAAATTCTAGATCAGTGAGATTGAATCTGTGAAGTATTTTAACTAAACCCCAAAATTCCCACATTTAAAAATTTGTTTGGATTTTGTGGCTGCAAGATATGGAAACAAATGTTCCACACTACACCTTTTAATTGGTAGTTAGCTGTGCAACTGGCCTCATCCTTGCTCTTTCCACTTGCTCCGGTGGTGTTGTTTTCTGGTCCTTAGACCAGATTTCTCTCCCAAGGCGGTGTCCTCAACTCACTGAAACATATGAACATATTCAGACAATTGCCCTTTTCTGTCTGTGAAGGGTGTCTCATTTTTCAGTTATGGATTTATTCATTAAATTTCATTATGTCCACTCAGAGGACAAGAGGTGACACGAAGGAAAGAAGTGGCTACCTGCATGTGCATTTGAGTGCTTGCATGCAGACAATGATGTGCAGAATTATGGTTACCCTTTAGCTTTGGCCAGTTTGAAATGATTAATTTGCTCCTGTGTTTCTAGCCGGAGGGCAGATGCAAGCTGAGAAAACTTATAATTACTTTAGTACCATATACCCTTCTCAATGTCGAGCCCCAATTCAATAATGTCTTATCTAGTGAGGATTCAAACAGAAGGTGGATGGTGAAAAATAGTGGGAGGTCACAACCATCCTTCTCCTGATGTTTTTAGTTTGTAGAAATAGTAGTCTTAAAAGATGAACCTAGCACTACTACTCACATTACAAAGAGGGCAAAGTATTTGGAGTTGTTATACGTTTTTTATGCTTTGCTCAAATTTATCTGAAATAGACCAATAAAAAAAAGTTATGATGTAATGGTCATGATATCATGTGGCGTGGTACAGTGGTTCTTCCCTTTTTCCATCATCTAACACCTATGTGGGGTCTTCAAGTACCACTGTATTGTCGGATAAGAAAATACTGCAATAAATGCCTATTTTTCTGCTTGCTTTGAAGCAGGGACAAAAACACAGATGCTTATAGAATGTAGTTCGACTGCTTTTTACTTCCACAGCTACACACATTTTGCTTAAACTATATAAATAACATACCATACATTGCAGTACAGTGCAATAAGATTAGATATCTATTTTGTGCATTAAAACAAACCCATTTACAAATGGAATACACAAATCATCTGATCTGCACATGGTAAAATGGCATGTACTTATATAGCGCCTTTATTCAAGTTAGGAGACTTGACCAAAGCACTTTACACTACATTCATTCACCCATTCACACACACACTCACACACTGATGGTGGCAAGCTACATTGTAGCCACAGCTGCCCTGGGGCTCACTGACAGAAGCGGGGCTGCCGTACACTGGCGCCACCGGGCCCTCTGACCACCATTAGTAGACAATGCAGGTGAAGTGTCTTGCCAAAGGACACAACGACACTGAAAGTCAGAGTCGGGGCTTGAACTGTCAACCCTTCGATTTCAGGGCAAACTCCTACATCCAACGCCACTGTCATCAGTTACTAGAAGCATTGTTATTGTAATGATATTAATATATATATATATGATGACCTTCAATAAGAAAAACAGTTTTAGTAGTCTGTAAAAGTGAAAGAATAATGGAAGCAGCTCAATTTAACAGACATATTAGTTGCATTGGAGATGTGATTATTTTCATTTACCAGAATCTATATGTAGTTGAGTTTCAGAGTGTCTTGATGAGAAGAGGACAGCATCAGTCTGAGATAACATTCTACATTTAGCCTACATCTTGTGGTGAGGGGGGGTTGATAAGCCTTTCCCCAGCTGCATTATTGTAAAAGGCAACAAAATTAGCACAGCTTTTGAAGAAAAAGTGGGATATTAACTTGGTCTTTCTATCCACAACTCCAATGTTTGTTTTTTCAAATATAGACAGGAGTGTTCCATCACAGGACAGTTGCCCTAAACGTTAGATACGTCAGTGACAAAAGGACAGTGAGATTTCTTGTTCTTGTCAAACATATTCCAACCATCTACTGCCACAACAAGTCAGGTGAAAGAGGATATCTTCTCTGACATCATCCACAATAATCAAGAAATCGTCAGAAATGGACCTTGTCAAATTTGGGATAGATGAAAGATTACCAGTATTGAAATTATTCTCAAATAAGCTTAGTTCCTTCACCATAGTGTTTTTTGTTTTTTTTTGTTCTGCACAATATACAAAGTACAGGTGCTGGTCATAAAATTAGAATATCATGAAAAAGTAGATTGATTTCAGTAATTCCATTTAAAAAGTGAAACTTGTATATTATATTCATACATTACATACAAACTCATATATTTCAGATGTTTATTTGGTTTAATTTTGATTATTACAAATGACAACAAATGAAAATCTCAAATTCATCATATCAGAAAATTAGAATATTGTGAAAAGGTTCAAAATTGATGGCCCCTGGTGCCACACTCTAATCAGCTAATTAACTCAAACCACCTGCAAAAGCCTTTAAATGGTCTTTCAGTCTAGTTCTATAGGCTACACAATCATGGGGAAGACTGCTGACTTGACAGTTGTCCAAAAGACGACCATCGACACCTTGCACAAGGAGGGCAAGACACAAAAGGTCATCGCTAAAGAGGCTGGCTGTTCACAGAGCTCAGTGTCCAAGCACATTAATAGAGAGGCGAAGGGAAGGAAAAGATGTGGTCGAAAAAAGTGTACAAGCAAGAGAGATAACCGCACCCTGGAGAGGATTGTGAAACAAAACCCATTCAAAAATGTGGGGGAGATTCACAAAGAGTGGACTGCAGCTGGAGTGAGTGCTTCAAGAACCACCACACACAGACGTATGAAAGACATGGGTTTCTGCTGTCGCATTCCTTGTGTCAAGCCACTCTTGAACCACAGACAGCGTCAGAAGCGTCTTGCCTGGGCTAAAGAAAAACTTTTTAAATGGAATTACTGAAATCAATCTACTTTTTCATGATATTCTAATTTTATGACCAGCACCTGTATACTCTAAAATACACCTGCCAGGGAGAGCAGGTAGATCTCTTCATGCAGTTGCAAAAGCCTGATGAGTACCCTCCCTCTCGAAAGCCTGTATCTGTGTGCAGCAGGAGTAGAACATATTTCTTCCTCATTTTATCACACAATACATAAAAAGTCAAGAATCTAAAGGTCTTAAATGAAGTTTGCAGTCTTTACTGCTGAGGTCAGTTTTAATCTGGTTTAGCCTCTTTCTTAGTGTGAGGACCTCTTTGTCAATGCTGCAGTGAGTTCAGCGTGCCTCCAGTGCCTCCATCCCACTGTGTTGCCCTGTCAAAGCACTTCTGTACAGACTTGTTATACTCAAGTCTGTTTTCTTGCATAAATAAGGTCAGGAGATTAGGATATGCTCTCCTGGTTCTTGTTTGAAGTTGCTGGCAGTTGAAGGGTTCAGTGTAAGTGACTGAACGCATCACACCCACACTGCAACTGTACAGCAGCTGCAACACAATCATTGTAAGCTCAGAGTTACACATTTGGAGAGAGGACTTGGCAAGTTTTTTTCTTAATACCGCTCTGGTATTCATCCCTTAAATAAACTGGCTTCTCAAAGGTATGAAATATCTCTACCAATTTGCAGTGCTGGGAAACTAAGTAAAAATTGGCCTGACCAAGAACCTGGTGGCCATATATGTCCAATGATTCTTTGTGGCCTTTTTGTTAAATGTATCATCCACATAAATTACTCACTTGCTATACTAAAGAACAAAGCTTTTTCGGGAAAAATAATATGCTGTTTTTGTGTAATATATTTAATCTGGGTTCAGCTATTAAATCCTAAATCAGCAGCAGTTAAAAACAAAAACAACATAAATAATATCCCCCAGCATAAATTTCTACCATCCTCAACTATACCATTTTATCCTCTTGTTGTTGCGCTCGTCTGGGTGCAAACGTAGTCCTCATTTGCACTTTAATTCTTGTGCCTGTGCGACTCAGCATGCCTAATCCTGCTGTAACCTAAATGAGGCCTGTGTTCTTGACAAAACAGAGTCTGTTTCTGTCTCGGCCTCACTGCCTCACCCTAAAACCTCCACAGCATGATTTCCCCCCCAACACATTTTGTGCACCACAAGTGTGAACACTCTTGCACATTCATCAAAAAGGCTCGAAATCTTAATTTGCTTCTTGAACACACCTCACCACTTCGTTCATTTTGTCCCCACAGCATGATTGCTAGAAAGAGAAGATTGCCAATTTAATAAATCTTCACACCATGGGTATATCTTATGCAAATACTCCTTAAGCAAAAGACAAATGACAAATTCTGGCTCTTAGCTCTTCCTCTCCCCTTTGCCTACGGTAAAAAGGTGCTTAGATGGAAAGAGGATTACAGCTTGCCTGCCCACCTGAGACGCCTGTTGGGGGCTTTATTGTGTTTGTGCGTGAAAATCCCTTTTGCTAAAGTGCTGACGAGCCATGGCAAAGTGCCAAAACAGAGAGGGAGCGAGAGAAATTCAAATTGTGCTGTTGGTTAGTGCATCCAGATTGTATTTAGATACAGCTTGACACAGTAGCTGATTGTTTAGGAATGTGTAGGGCAAGGACATCATATCTGCTGGTTTCTAGATTAGAGGTATATTACTCGCCCACTCCAGCTGCTTTAAAAGTTTCCCCCTACCACCTCTTTGGCTTTTATTTAGCAAGCTGTACATATGTACATATAGCATGAATATCTATACCTATTCTTAAAATCAATATTAACTTATGTTGACTATTTGCAACCGTCTATTTGCAACCGCAAAATTTTTTTATGTTATCTGGTCAAATGATTGATCACATACAAGGGATATAAAATCTATAGGTGTAGGGGAAATTCAATCAAATTAAGTATCAGCATTATGTGATAGAGGTCTGTCAGCCTCACAAATCTAAAATTTGTATTATCAACTTCAAAGAGTTCAAATAGTGGGAGAATCTCTTGTCCATAGCCTACCGTTAGGATTTTTTTTTACTTTGCTTATGCCAAACCACAAATTTGCTATGTTTACATGCGCAAATGTTCTCCCATCGATCTAAATCTTGATTGATGGAAGTTCAAAATCTGTTTACATGAAAACGGAAAAAAGTGATCCGATCAGGACATGTATATAAAAATACCAAGTTTTTGACCAGAATAAATCCTTGCAACATGCGCAGAAGTGTCTAGTGTTTTGTTTTTTCCTGAAAGGTTTGGTAGTAGAAGAAGAAACTGCTTATTTTGAAAACAAACCTGTCTTGTCGGCTCATTCTCAACTTTAGCTACTCTTTGTTCCTGCCCCCACATTACTTTTTCTCAGTTCTTCAGTTGTGTCGTTTTTCTTCCGCTATCGACTTTTTTTGCATCATACTTTTGTTTTTGGTGGTCATTTTAGTAAAGGGCTCAGCAGTACCTTATGCTAAAGCTCCTTTGCTATCCGCCAATTTAAAGCCAGCTCCTCCACCAAGAAGGACCAAGAACCGGCGGTTGAAGGCTAGTAAAGAAAGAGATGTCATGATGATGTTCCACACATGCTTAGTAAAGACGATTTTACTCCAAAGATCTGAGTGGCAGTGTACATGGACACTAATCAGAATGGCGACCGGAAAAAACACCTATCTCAGGTGGAATTAAATTTCTTTTCAATTGGATCAAATTGGATTTTAATCTTCAATCGGACATAATTACATGGCACATTCTTGACTGATTCTCATTCTGATTATTTGTGTCCATTTAAACATAGCTAGTGTCCTCACTTTATTTCATTGAAATATATAGTGCCTTGCAAGATGTAAAGGGATTTCGATTACAGGGCTTTTTGATGCATTTCAGGCTCCAGACAAAAAGATATAAAATGGTAATTTTTTCGTGAAAAATCAACAACAAGTGGAACACAATCATGAAGTCAAAAAAAATGTACTGGATATTTTACATTTTTAACAATGGAAAAACTGGGGAGTGGAGGCAAAATGAAATTCCCCTTTACTTTCAGTCCAAAAAACTCTCTCCAGAAGTTCAGTTAGGATGTCTGAATGATCCAATGAGTGATGATGATAAAAAAAATACACCTGTATGTAATAAACTCTCTGTATAGATGCATCTGCTCCGTGATTGTCTCAGAGGTCTGTTTAAAGGGAATCATTAAGAACAAGGAACACACCAGGCAGGACTGAGATACTGTTATGGAGAAGTTAAGTTAGTTTCCTAAGCTTTAAACGTCTCAAGGAATGATAATATTGAAATGGAAGGAGTATCATCCATCCAATTTCTGTAACGCTTTATCCCTGTTGGGGTCGCAAGGGGTGCTCTCACAGGGCTGGTGCCTATTACACAGATACACAGGGCAACACCCTGGACAGGTCAACAGTCTATCGCAGGGCAACACAGAGACAAACAGGACAAACAACCATTCACTCATACATTTTCTGTTTTTGGATTGTGGGTTTAAGCAGGAGTAGCCGGAGAGAACCCATGCATGCTCAGGGAAAACATGCAAACTCCATGCAGAAAGACCCTGGGCCAGGAATCGAACCGGGAACCTTCTTGGGGCAAGGCAGCAGTGCTACCCACTGCAGACCTGGAAGGAATCAGACAACTGCAAATCTAAGAACAGCCAGCAGTCCCTCTAAACTTTCAGCTCAAACAAGGAGAAGACTGATCAGAGATGCAGCCAAGAGGCCCATGATCACTCTGGATGAACTGCAGAGATCTGCAGCTGAGTTGGGAAACTGGCCTTTATGGAAGATAGCCATTTATTAAAGATGTCTATAAAGAATTTTCTTGATTACGGTTTGCCACAAGCCACCAGGGAGACACAGCAAACATGTAGGACAAGGTGGACTGTTAAGATGAAACCAATATCTAACTTTTTGGCAACATTGCAAATTATTATGTTTGGTGTAAAAGCATCACAGCTTATCACCATGAACACACTATCTCCACTGTCAAAAATGGCGGTGGCAGAATCATGGTTTGGGCCTGCTTTTCTTAAGCAGGTACACGGAAGATGGTTAAAATTGATGGGAAGATGGATGGAGCCAAATACAGGACCATTCTGGAAGAACATCTGTTGGAGTCTGCAAAAGACCTGAGAATGGGACAGAGATTTACCTTCTAACAAGACAATGATCCAAAACATAAAGCAAAATCTACAATGGAATGGTTCACAAATAAACATATCCAAGTGTTACAATGGCAAAGTGAAAGTCCAGACCTGGATCTAATCAAAAATCTGTGGAAAGAACTGGAAACTGCTGTTCACAATCCCTCGTCATCCAACCTCACTAAGCTAGAACTGTTTTATTATTTCTTTTGACCTGTAAAACTGATGTCGATATACCTCAAGAGACTTGGGAAATTGTAACACGACTACAGTGGTGTTACAAAGCATTAACTCAAAGGGGGGGCAAATCATTTTGCACACCAACATTTTTAGTTCCCCTCATGATTGTGTCCCACTTGATGTTGATTCTTAACCAAAAGTTACAATTTTATATCTAACAGGAGCAGGTATAGAAACCAAGAATGATGCAGCTTTGAAAATTGCTAATTCTTGAAGTCCTGTCTTAATAATGAAATATGAAACATTAGTGTACTTTATTTACAGTATATGCTGAAATAATGAAGCTCTTCAGATTATTTTTCACTACAAGTGTGGGGTTCTTCTAAACATTTATTGGTGAGAGAACAATCAAATTTGGATCACTCACAAAAAAAAAAAAAAAAAAAGATTCTGCCACAGCGTTTAGGGAAATTTTAGCCAACCAATGTTGTTGGAATAAAAGGCTTCCATAGTTGCTGTGTTTAAAACAATGCAAGTACTGAAAGGCCATTCCCATAGCTCCATTTTGTTACTGTGAGTGTGTTGTAAGTCTTTTTTGTGTTGAGCGTATTTATGGGAGACGCTCAGCTGTTTAAATGCCACTGCTCTGCTTTACATTCTCTTGGTACCACACAATAAAAACACTATGTTAAGTATGTACACTCAGGGCAACTAGACTATTGTATTTTTTTCTAACCTCCTTTTTGACTTGCTTAGTTTCTGCCCCTATATTTTCTTATTTTCATATTTTAATATCATCTCAAACCTGGAATGTTAACATGTATGTTAACCATTTTCACAGACACTGTCGGACCTTGTTATTTATTTTGGGGTATGTAATTGTTAAAAGGCTTTAACATTTCCAACATGGCTTCCTTATAATTCTTGATGGGAAATTTAAATGCACATATTTTAACATTTACCTAAATATTTTGGACAAGTTGATAAACAATTTCCTTACTTTTTTGCAAATTTTTTCAAGGTTATTAATATCTGTGTTGGCTGTTGCGCCGCTCATTTGCCTTTCAATATCTATACATATGATTGACAGTGTGGTGGAACTAGGATAAAAGCTTGATATAAGACCTCAAATGTCCTACATGTTCTCTATGTTGCATGTTTGCAATATGTTTGTATTCAGTAAATACTTAAAAAAAGGGAAAAAAGGTGCCTTAATGGAAGCCACTTGGGCTTATTTGTGGATAAACTTTGTTAAATCATGAATCCACTATTATCAACATCTTAGATTTATCAGAAAATCTAAATTCAATTTCCATAACCACACCCAGACCTGATTATTGCTATTCCCTTTCAGTTGAGAAACCCCATTGACAGCCAATCATGACCTTTGACAACATGAGGTTGACTATACGATCTCAAAAAGTAACTTAGTGTGCTTCAATATAAAAAGATTGAAGAACACACTAGAGAAAAAATGTATGACTTTGAAAAACGTTATAAATTCATTTCTAAGGCTTTTGAGTTCCAGTGAAGCATCTTAAAAGCCACAAATGTGGCAACAATAGCACAGAAATGAACCTCTCAATGTGGGGTCCAATCAGAGAATATAATTCCTGGAAGGGACCGAGCAAAAAGGCCACCCTTTGAGGAGTCTCAAAGCACAAAACACGACAGAGCAAGAGAAAGAGTAAATACATGATTTCCGTGACTTTGGTGGAAAAATTCAGTTGACAGAGGGGACAAAATAAGATGTTTTTGGTGCGTCCTATTACATCAAGCATAAACAAACCTAACCATTCAGAAAAACACAATACCTTTAAAAGTGTTGGTAGCATTCTGGTCTCCAATTACATTGCAGAATC
This sequence comes from Cyprinodon tularosa, assembly GCF_016077235.1. Taxonomy (NCBI): domain Eukaryota; kingdom Metazoa; phylum Chordata; class Actinopteri; order Cyprinodontiformes; family Cyprinodontidae; genus Cyprinodon; species Cyprinodon tularosa. The sequence continues at coordinate 3,046,969 of NW_024037781.1, read as the reverse complement.
AAATTGTAAAAATAGGTGTTTGTTTCTAAACACATTTATTTGGAAACTGCATTTTATGTTTATCTTAATTTTTGTCTAAAACTAAAATGTGATTGGTCTAAAACATTTTAGAGTGACAGAAAAACCAAATAGGAGGAGGATTGGCACACAACTCCAGTTTCTCATGTCAGAATTTTTGAATCTTTCTGAGTCTTTTTTTATGCTAAAATATAAGTACTCATTAAGCTGTTATTTTTTTTGGACATTCCCACTTCTTACTGATGAATAAAAGAAAAGAGACACCAAAAACATCTGCACCAATGCTGTTTCTTTAAGCCAGTCCCAGTATAAATCATTCTGTAGTCAGTAGAGTGCAACTGCAGCAGTCTGTCATTACGCAACATGCTCTCTATAAATTAAATTTAGATTTCATTAAAGCTACTTGATCTTTCGTACCGAACACCTGTCATTCGCCTGGCAATATGGCTCTGTGTCAGCATGCTGCGAGGCATGTGATGGACACTCAGTTAATATTTTCATTGCAGATTTAACCTTTTGGCTGCCATTAAATAAATGCTTGTGTGGTCAAGTCTGTGACTATATGCAACTCAAGTCATTATGCTTTCCAGACTCAATTTAATAAATTAAGAGTGCAAGTTTTTCTTCTTAATTTTTCCCTTTTAGATAAAGTGAAAGATTTATAAGTACAGTAAACGCAGAGATGATACCTCATTTGCCTTTACTGTTAGAGTCACGGCCACACATCCATCCACATGGCCATCACTTTCACACCTAGCCAGCACAGACCCAGGATATATGCAGCCCAGTCTCCTTTGGATCAGCAGGGACATCAGTATTAGGGGCTTTTAACATTCTTTAGACAGCTCGGCTCATAGTAAAAGGTTGACAGAAACAGAAATGCAGAGGTTTAGGACAATGACTACAGCAGATTGTAGAGTAAGCCAGGAGTAGTGGAGGATACCGGAGTAATAAGTGGAGGGTAGAGATAAACTACTGATGACAGACATTAGGAGCCTTTGTCAATACTGTTGGCTTGTTGGATGCCTCGTGCATCAAGAACTTTGAGCTGCTATTCTTTTCCGTAGCTGTCCCTTTACAATGGTAGATGTAATTGAGAGAGAAGCTTGGCTTTATCTGCAGAGTAAAGAAAGAGATCATTGTCTTCTGGCACCTCTAGTTTGTTTCTTGATTCATCAGAAAATTCACAGGTGAATTTCTCTTTTTGTTTCTTGGCATCTATGTAGACGAGAGTCACTTTTAGCACTGTTTTGATTTTTCTTGGGCCAGTATGACAACCTTTTGACTAGGGGTGTGGGAAAAAAGGTATTTGGTGATATATTATTATTTTCTGATGCCCAATATAATATTGATCTTTCATTTCCTAGTATTTATTTAATAACAAAGAAAACATTTTACCTAAAACAGCGATAGAAAATGGGCAACCGCTGCACCCTCACCTTGCTTTATGGAGCCACTCTGTTGTTTGGTGCAACACCATATTTGTAGTTGGGACAGTCTCAGTGAAAGACGTGGGCCTACTCAAACCCCAATCAATATCTTCTGATGAACATATATAGCATTTGCCTAACACCTATGCCAATACTCACCCCTGCTATTGACCTGCATGGTGCCTCCATCTGATACCAGGACACCATATACAGACCCTTGAATTTAACTGAAGAGTGTGCGGCCATCTGTCGATGGTTGGTGAGCATGTTTTATTAATAATTATAGTAAACATATTATTTTATATATATCCATTTAAATTTTTATTAATTCTTTAATGTTACATCACACTACTGTATAAAAACCAGAGGTGGGTTGTAATTAGTTACATTTACTCAGTTGCATTTACCTAAGAAACTTTTTGCCTTCTGGTACTGCCTAGTTGAGGAGTTTATAGCTGTGCCTCGAACTGTGGAGACCCATTGGAGTAAGGTTTGCAAAGTGGTGGAAAGCCCTCTGTGCTGTGGTGCCTAGCATAGTTAAAAATACAGCCTTCTTCTGGCTCCCATTTTTTATGACTTCAAGAGACCACTATAGTCTCCTTCTCACTGTTATGGATGCCCAATGAAGGTTTCAGATCATAGATGTTGGGGGGGGAATGGCAGAACCAGTGACAAGGGACCATGGCCAAGTTCTCTGGTGACCAGCAGCTTCTCGGCGCTCACCTCAGAGGACAACAGCCCCATGTCAATGTGGCTGTTCAGACATTCCCATTGCATAGGGATTTGATGCAAACAGAGATGCAACAGATGTTGGTGAAGCATACAGTATATGACCTACTTTCCAGCTTTGGTAGAAGTTTCAGTGGAAAAAGAGGCCACCCCTTTTAAGTAAAAAAAAAAAAAAAAAACACTTCTACTAGATCAGAATGGTTCTAAATTATGCATACAGGGGTGTTTTCATTAACATTTGTGAATTAGAAATTTTACAAAGTCATTCATCTGAAGGGGCTTATTTTGAAGGAGATGAAAGCAGAGTGAGAAGGATACAGTAGTCAGAACAGAGAGCTGGTGTTGGTTTTCTGCTCTTCAGCTCCTCTAAAATGCTTCTCTGTTTGTAGGCTCCGCTGGTTGCCTCCTTTGGACTTTGTTTTGGTGCGTTCGCATTCACAAGAAGGAGTCTCTAAAGGTTGAACATTACAGCCTGCTTCCAAAAAAATCAGCAGTATAAATAGTAACATGAATTAATGGGAGATGTCATATTTATTTCCATGCAATAATAGGTACATCACATAAATGTTGTTTTATCTGAATATAACTCAAAGTCATTGTCATGACTAAAACAGAATATATACACGTCATTTTATCTGGACATTTTCTATTTTCTAACTGGGATCCAGAAAGGTTTCTGAAATACTTGGCATTTTAACATCAACATTTCTGTGAAGTTTATTATTTTATTATTTTTCCTGTAAGTCTTGTGTCATTTGCTGAGTTGCAGTAGCCACCTAAAGAATAAATATTGTGGAGGCTCACTAGCTGTGTAGAGTATGATCAAAATTTAGATTTTCTTGCATTATTACAACAAACCATAAACATGTATCTAGCAATATCCACGCAAACCTGTTGGTGCAGCAGTAGAGGACGGCCCAGCCACCACAGAAAACGCAGAAGCAGCAGGCTCTAGAGCACCTTCTGGCATGTCTTCACCTGGCAGCATTTTAGCTGCTTTTGTCAGGAGAGGTATCAAACTTATTTGTAATCATAATAAACATAACACTGTAGTGAACTGGGAAAACAAAAGAAAAACAGTAATCTTTTCAACCCAATGCATTTTTATTGCCTTATTAAACAACATACCTCTTGTATCTGATTGCCCTGTCGCTACTTCTTCAGGCTCCTCTGAGCGGTCGTACCCAGTGGTCTGCATGCTTTGCTGCATGTTTGAGGAATGACTGGACAACAATATACTCCCCCTTTGCGCTGTTCCATGCTACTGTATCACTTTCTTTTGTTTTCTTTGAAACTGATAACCTTAAGGTCTTGCCTTTTTTTCTGCCAAGGCAATTAATGCTCTCGTATAACTGAAATGGTATTTTGCATATATTAGTAGAACATCAAGTCTGTCAAAAGTTATGTAAGAAAAAAGTTCCTATGTGCTTTAATTTCACGAGGATTAATACTTTTTTTTGTTGTTGTAAAGTTCCACTTTAGTCCAATCCTGTCATTTTTCTGGATTTTTTTTTCTACTGTATGTCACAGTCTCCTTTTCTAGTCCTTCTTTGTACCTGTTGTTAAGTATGTACTGTACTTTTCTTCACATTTATATTTTGGCCTTGTGGGATTCGTTCAAAGGAAAAATGCTTTCTGTTGTCTTTGTATCCCACAACTCTTTAAAGGTGATTCCACTTCAAGTGGGTGTCCATCTCTTTCATAATGACACCGACTGATTTTGTATCAACTCTCCTTATTGGGCGCCCTACTTTAGAGAACACCAGACAGACTTTCACACCACCACACCAAACGTGCTTTGACATTTCAATGCTTTGGGAAATATTAGCGAGCTGCCACGGATTACCCCATCCACTGCACCCAATTCCGACCTTAATGAGAATTCTTGTTACATCCCATACAGCCACGAAGAGGCTGACTGTCTTGCTATCATTTTTTTTTTTCTTTCAGACTCTATTACTAGTCTCATTTGACACTGAGTTGCCAAGTTCAAATTCATTTCTACAAGGGGTAAAGAATATGTCTATAGCAAGAGAATTTACCTAATCCAGTAAATATGAGCCCTGCATTGAGTTTTGATGTTTAATGGAGCTACTGTAATAATCAGTCTATCGAAAAAAAAGTTGAAAATGGCAAATCAGTCCAAGGTAAGTGTAAAGTTTCAGCAGTCACAACTTCAAAGTTGCACTCTGCTTTCTAAGAGTCATTGAATAAAACCTAAGGGTAGGCAGTTTCCGTGCCGTGTGTGTGTCTGCTCTAATTAAGGATGAATACTCTTTAAATCCCGGTGATGCTCTGTGTATTAATAAGCCTGTGGGATGCATCTTAGTACGTGTTTCTGTGTGTCAACAATAGGGTGTATTAGCAACATGGCTTTGACAAAACAAATGACACACAGACGTAAATTGTGTTAAGTTCTTCCCCTATTTTGATCCCTTGGTTTCTTTTTTTGTGAAAAGTCTGAACAGCCAGCATGAAGTTGGTGTGCCATGATTAAAGGAACAAGATTAAATGAGAGAATTGATTTGGAAGGAAAACATGTGGGTCCTTCCCTTTGAATTAGCTTATGCCTTACCCTTTAAAATTATTGCAATTAAATATAATTCAATTTATTTTTTAGTTGCATGTGGTACTTTGCTTAAAATGTTTCCTCAAAGTGTTACTTTTTCTTCCGAAAAGTAGAAGTTCATCCTAAAGAACCTGATATATTTCAATTCAGGTATTTGGGAGCTTCAGCAAAAAAAGACCTTACAGGGCAGACATGAGGGGATAATTTGACACTGGTTGAACAGACCATTGCTCTCCCAAAGTAAAAGTGCTAACTAACAAATATATAACTGACAAATAAACCCTGGTCAAGATCATACTAACTAATAATAAATTAGAATAAGCACTATTAAGCCAGGACTGCCAGCCAAAAGTATAAAAAAGAAAACTGAATATATAACACCAATTTTTCCCTCGCTATACAGACTGTGGTATGACCCACTTTTGTGTTTGTGCTTTTTAAAGAGAACAGTTTCATCTGGGACTCAATCCTTTTGAATGATTCCAAGGTAAATCAATATCTTTTTTTATTTATAATGCATGAACCTATTTCAAGAATTTTAAAAGTAAAATCAAGTAGAAAAGAAGCATTACCATTAACCCACTTAATGTATCCCTGTAAACAGAACCAAGAAAAGCTTGTTGCTAAAGAGCATGGCTGTATCCAACCTTACAACTGCAAAGCTTGGTGGAAGGATACTGCTCTGTATATAGTTTTAGCTAGATTGATAAGGTGTTCACACACAGAAAACTTCAGATCGGGTACCTCAGTTAAATCTAGATTAAATTAAATTATTAATTACTACTAATAATAATAATAATGTTATTTGTGATGCACTTTACATTTAAGAAAAAATCCCAAAGTGCTACAGGTAAAATCCTCATAGAAGGGTAAAATCAAAATTTAATTTTAAACATCGCTTTAAAACACTTATTTAACTATTATAGACTCATACAGGGATCCCCTTGTGAGATATCTAAAGGTAAGATGTATCATGAACTATTGATTCAACAGCAACACCAAGTTTTGTCAGCTTTTCTTTCTTTCTTTCTTTCTTTCTTTCTTTCTTTCTTTCTTTCTTTCTTTCTTTCTTTCTTTCTTTCTTTCTTTCTTTCAGAATTAATTGTTTCTTCAGATAAACAAATGATGCTTTGGATGTTTTGAAACGATTAATCACAGATTTGTATATGAAAAAAACTTAAATAACATCTCATGAATTTTATAATTTCTCACCCTGGTACGATTACTGACTTATTACTAGGCCTATCATTATTAAAAAACTGCTATAAACTCTCATAAAATTTTTTTTTAAATGACTTTTAATATACATTACATGGGGTTTTAAACAATTTCTAAGAGCAAATTCACCAGTCACCTAAAATGTCCTTTTCTAATCCTTAAGTCTTATTTTCACATTTAGGTATGGTTTTAAAAAGAACAAAAGAGAAAGAAAATTTGCTCACAACAGACCTTGTTGTTTGGACTAACTCACTCCAACTCTCATCATTCTTCTACCCTGCTGCCTGTTTATCATCTTCTTCTCTGCACATCTGGCACAAATTCTTCTACTCTCATTAAGACTTGTTAGATAAAACAAAAACAGCCACTTCTTTTCTACAGTATGAAAGACTGGTTCATCTGTTCCAGCAATGACTACACTGCATTGCATATAAGGTATGCAATGCAGTGTAGTTAAATAGTTAAATCTTACAGCAGCTTTCTTTTTAGAGTGGTGGCAATCTAACAGAAACCCAACCAATGAAAAGTCTCTTTATTTTTACAAATATCGCCAAGCTTGACAGCTTTCACTGTTTGTTTGATACAGACATACTGTCATATGGGTCATAGGTGCACAGATTTATGATGTAGGAAGCCATACTGTACCTCCAGGGACAAAATCCTAACTGACAGCAGGGCAAATGCCCTCTGAATAAGTTAATTACTTACTTTGCTAATTGATCCATTGAATGATGTGTAATTAAGTTGATAAGGTATGTAATTTGCCAAGGCCTGCAAAAGAAGAGCATGTAAACATTCATTGCCATATTTTTGCTTACTCAATTGGAGGGCAATGCACGGTCAATAAATAAAGCTCTCTTTGTGTATTTTAAACAACTCCATGCAGGCTTGAACATACACTATATTGCCAAAAGTATTTGCTCACCCATCCAAATTATTGGAATCAGGTGTTCCAATCACTTCCATGGCCACAGGTGTATAAATTCAAGCACCTAGGCATGCAGACTGTTTTTACAAACATTTGTGAAAGAATGGGTCGCTCTCAGGAGCTCAGTGAATTCCAGCGTGGAACTGTGATAGGATGCCACCTGTGCAACAAATCCAGTCGTGAAATTTCCTCGCTCCTAAATATTCCACAGTCAACTGTCAGCTGTATTATAAGAAAATGGAAGTGTTTGGGAACGACAGCAACTCAGCCACGAAGTGGTAGGCCACGTAAACTGACGGAGCGGGGTCAGCGGATGCTGACGCGCATAGTGCGAAGAGGTCGCCAACTTTCTGCAGAGTCAATCACTACAGACCTCCAAACTTCATGTAGCTCAAGAACAGTGCGCAGAGAGCTTCATGGAATGGGTTTCCATGGGCGAGCAGCTGCATCCAAGCCATACATCACCAAGTGCAATGCAAAGCGTCGGATGCGGTGGTGTAAAGCACGCCGCCACTGGACTCTAGAGCAGTGGAGACGCGTTCTCTGGAGTGACGAATCGCGCTTCTCCATCTGGCAATCTGATGGACGGGTCTGGGTTTGGCGGTTGCCAGGAGAACGGTACTTGTCTGACTGCATTGTGCCAAGTGTAAAGTTTGGTGGAGGGGGGATTATGGTGTGGGGTTGTTTTTCAGGAGCTGGGCTTGGCCCCTTAGTTCCAGTGAAAGGAACTCTGAATGCTTCAGCATACCAAGACATTTTGGACAATTCCATGCTCCCAACTTTGTGGGAACAGTTTGGAGCTGGCCCCTTCCTCTTCCAACATGACTGTGCACCAGTGCACAAAGCAAGGTCCATAAAGACATGGATGACAGAGTCTGGTGTGGATGAACTTGACTGGCCTGCACAGAGTCCTGACCTCAACCCGATAGAACACCTTTGGGATGAATTAGAGCGGAGACTGAGAGCCAGGCCTTCTCGTCCAACATCAGTGTGCGACCTCACAAATGTGCTTCTGGAAGAATGGTCAAAAATTCCCATAAACACACTCCTAAACCTTGTGGACAGCCTTCCCAGAAGAGTTGAAGCTGTTCTAGCTGCAAAGGGTGGACCGACGTCATATTGAACCCTATGGATTAGGAACGGGATGTCACTTAAGCTCATATGTGAGTCAAGGCAGGTGAGCAAATACTTTTGGCAATATAGTGTATATCAAAAAATACATAAATTACAGCAAAGTGCAAACAAAATACAAATTAATTCCCACACAGTTCTTACTTGTTGCCACAACATATGTATAGGGTGCACGAGGATGTCTCTTAGCGCACTGGTTACCCAGAGAAAATGTGCAGCCCAGCGCTGAGCCTCTCTGCGATTTTGGTATCATTCTGCTCTATCAGCATACAAATTGCTGCTATTGTGAATAAAGCTTGGACTTTGTCGTGCTCAACTTTTTTGTATAACAGAAATAGGCACGTACCTGTGCCTAGCACTTATTTAATGGCAAGGTGAGGCAAAGATCTCAAGGCTCACCCACCCCTTAAACCTGCACCACTGCACGTTATACGTTAAGGGGAGCGTTGGCCTAGTGGTTTTAGTAGTACGCTTGAGGTTGCAAGTACCCGGTTGGATCCCCAGAGGCTCCAATCTGGCTTTCTGAGCAAGACCCTTAATCCAACACTCCCTGAGTGCTGCACAATGGCAGCACACTGCTCCACAAGGGGATGGGTTGAATGCAGAGTTACATTTCCCCATTGTGAGATCAATAAAGTTAAACTATTATTAAAGCTATGTTTTGGCCACATATCAGTAGTCCTTGGGCATAGCATATTGTTTATATGTACCCCATCTTTATAAGCCATGTGCTTACTTCAAGCACACAGCTACTTGGTTAGTACCAGTAGTGGCTGTGGTTCTCAGAAATAAGTACAGTAAGGCTCAATGGTGTTGAATAAATCCAAACATCACATACTGCATTAACAAATGTTGAAAAAGATAAAACAAAGCACTCTGATATAATTAACTCCATAATTATGCAAAGAATTCTGTTCAAGATGACTGTAATTACAGAATGATCACTTTTCCCTTTCGACTCACTGTCAAAACAAAAAAGTTCCTATTTGGTCACTGTCAGTTAAAAAGTATGTTTGGCAATCAGCATCGAGCAGCCATCTTCACGACCCGCCCATGCTCCTTAGACACCCTAAGAGGTTTAGCCTTACTGGAAGTGACATATTTTGGCGTGTTATCCAATCAGGGCTCTACTTTCTCACTGCTTACTTGAATCAATGGAGGCTCAAACCTCAACAATGATTTTTCATAGAGACTGACAGGCGGAGTGTTGCTGCTCCAGAGTCGAGGGGAAAGAGCAGAAAAATTTTACCAATAACTCAACATATTCTCATTATCAGTGCGTATGAAATCGTACGAAAATTTATGCACACTATTTCGTACGTTTTGGACGTTTTTCCTCAAAAAAACCACACCAGTGCGCATGCGCTGGCAGACAGAAAATTAAAGCAGATCCGCGGACGGACGTAAAAATGGGAAAAACAGTGCAATCATCACTTATTCATGTCTCTAACAACGTTGCTTGCTGTTTTATATCTTAGGGTTAGGGTCAGGGTTAGGGCTAATTGTATTTTATATTCTATATCCGGGAATGGTGCAAAGTTTACAGGGGAAGTTTAGCCTCTTGTATTCAATGAGAAATCGGAAATGATTGACATCCTAATACAAACTAGCTGCAGGTTTTGCCCTTCTGCACCTACATGGTGACTGAGATGTAATGGTCAAAAAAGACCAAGTATAAACACAAAGTTTTCTGTTTAAGAACCTCTGAAGCTGTCGACCATTGGGTGGTTTGTTCAATCACTCTTTCCTCATATAGATAATGTTATTGCTCTTTTTCTCAATTTGTACAACTTGTAAAAGACTCGTTCCCGCTTTGTTCGTTGTGTGTCACAAATATTTTCTTAATTTAAATTTCAGTTTTCATTGAGCCTTGAGTAAAGCTTAGGCTTTCAGCTCTGTAACAGTGCACCCATCTATTTTTTATTCTCCACTTTTACAAGATTAGATTAAATGGACAACATGCTTGCCTACTTAACCTTAAATCTGCCATATCTGGAAATGGTCTCAAACTATAAAGTCTATCCAGCTGGGTTAAGGTCCACCTTGGGATCACCCTTCACTGAGGCATGTTTGGATAACCTGAACCCTTGACTGTCAGACGCATCCATATTCTCAATCATCTCTATTTATACGACTACAGACTAGAGCATTGATTACTTATTTTTAGCCAAAGCTAGGGTTGGAAATTGAAAAGATTTTCACGATTCCGATTCCCTTTTCGATTCTATGAAACGATTCGATTCTTTATCGATTCTTTTTTCGATTCCAATTTGGGGAAAAAAGGAGAACAAACAGTTTGATTATCAGTATCAACTTTGTTTACTTAACTATTGCACAATCTTACAAAATCAACAAGATCAAGATGTCCACAGGAAATGTGAAACTGGAGTAACATCTGCTTTTAAATGAAAAATGAATACAAGAACAAACTTAATAACCAACAATGTCTAATAACAAATGATGGGATAATAACCTATTTTAAATAACAAAAAATACTAATTATAAAACAGTAGTAGGGAAAATTAACAGTTCTTTGCAGAAAGATGAGCATATCTGCTTTTCTGGAAGGATACGGGATCTTTCAGGGCTTATGGTGTCTCCAGCCGTGGAGAACACCCTCTCAGATGGGGTGGAGGAAGCCTGCACACAGAGGTAGTTTTCAGCCAGTCCAGATAGCAAGGGCAGCGTATCTTGCTTGTTCCACCACCACAGTGTGTTGCTATCCCTGCAGGGGATGGAGGGCAAGCTTTTATAGAGCTGGATTTCCTGATCTACCCTCTGGGCTAAGGAAAGACGGGGCTTTGATTCACAAAGTGACCGCAGCTCGTTGTCTTCCTCCTCGAATAGTTCTTCCAACTTGCGTAACTTGCGTAACTTGCGTAACTTACGTAACTTACGTAAAAACGTGACGTAAGTCGTGCTCCCCAGAGCCGGCGCTCTAGGCTCTGGTGCTGCGGGAATCGAAAAAAGAATCGTTCAGTGAGCTGCCAAACGATGCCATGGAATCGGAAAATACGGAACCGGTTCTGAACAGGAACCGGTTTTCGATTCCCATCTCTAGCCAAAGCTGCAATCTGTTTATCTTTACCCTACTTTATAATACCACAACTTCCAAGAAAAGACACTGCTCTAAGCAGTGGCTGCTCCTCAACCCACTGATATTAGTCCAACTTTTCCCAATAGAGGACCATCATTTTAGAAATCAATCTCTTGTGCAGCTCTGTGATTAGCATTTTATTACCAATTCTCGTTTCTCCGCTGAGCTCCCATTCATTGTAGCTCGGTTTGGTAACTGAAGCACTTGGGTGTGTTAACATTCATTACTTGAGAAAACATTTGTCAAGGAATGGTATATCATTGTAGCTTTTACAAAAACTATAATAACGTAGTTCCTAAATACTTTAAGATTATAACTGGGAAAAAATAACTGGTCCTATCCTAAGGCAACTGTGAATTATATGCAGAACCTCCTTGAGTTTTTGAAAGAATTGTTGAAATATTTTCTCAATTTGTTATCACTCATGAAAATGCCACACAGCTATGCTTGACAATATAAATGATCTGATTCAATAATCTAAACTACACCAAAAATGTAATTTCTAAATAAATCTCTTTTCAGTGAACTAAAGTGTTCACAAAGCTAAAATGAAAATAAGGATTTACACATTTAATTTTACAATTACTTCAAGTAAAAACTAAAAGATGCGAAAGAGAACTCTGCTGGATGAGCTTACCGGTACATTAAATCCTAATCAAAACCTCCCTAAACGTCAGGAATTATTCAGAGTTCTGCTTTCTCCATGAGGTAATATGCATTTTGGAATTTTTAAACTTGCTGTTTTTCTTTCAAAGGGCATTAAAAAGCTTTCATGTCAAAGTTAGTTGTAGTTATCTTCCAAAACTTCCTGATATTTTTTTCTCTTTTGCCCAAGGCGCAGGTTTGACTCTAAGTTTTACAGCTAAATTCAAACTCAAACTAAAAATAAAAGAAAAAATTAACAACACAGTACCAAGAGTTGCCGCTGAATATAAGAAAAAGAACATTGTGAAGAAAACGGGTGGGAGGTCGTTCTAGAAAAGACAAAGTTTTCAGCTTCACGAAGCACAGGGCTTTTTTTGACAGCTAGACATGAGTCGTGCATCCTTTCTTTTATCCCCCTGATATTCATTCCCCTTATTGGGCCCCATCTTTCTGATCTGTCTCTTTTTGCAATCTCCTTTCTTCTCTTTGCTGCATAAATGACCCTTGAGGGTTGGCTGGCTGTGAGCAGAAGCTAGTCACTCAAGATGGGAGAAATGAGAGAGGTGATCCGAGTCATGTGGGATTTTTTAGCTGCTGTATGTGCGTGTGTGTGTGTCCCTGCTGTTCAGTAGGGGGTTGTCAGCGCAGGTTGGCCTGACATGGGAGTCAGTTTCAGAGGTTGCCTAGGAAATGAGGTGGAAACAATCCTGCTAAAACCATTCTTAAGTCAGACAGGGAAAGTGACTTTGGGGAGTTCACAGCAAGTCTAAGACGACAGGCTGGCTCACAAAAAAAGAAAAGAAGTTTTATTTACAACTTAAGGAAGCTGCACTATCATTTTATGCCCTTTTAACGTTTGAAGAAGTGACCCTGTCCTCAACAGGGAATTTGTAATTACCTCTTAAACAGTATGTTTATCGCATTTCGACACCTTGCCTGAGTTATACACCCCAGAGACAAAGGAAATTAGAAATGCAAGGTGGCCAGACAACTAGGGTTCAGGAAATTGTGGCTCTGCTGAGCAATAGTTGAATGCAACTTAAGAAAGATGGCCTGCTTTACGCATCTGTACTAATGCAGGGACTCGATATAAAAGTCTAATCAATTACAGGGTCTATGATTAATTAATTGCATATAATCACATTTGAATTGATAAAAAAATTTGGTGAAACTTCTTTGTAATAAAAAAAAACTGCTTCGTCTGAACCTCCTGAACTGAACAGTGCATGAACATTAGTTATAGCACAATTCTTTCCTTTTAACATGGTAAAGATCCATATATGGCAACCATAATGACAATGTTGCCTTTAAGATTTTAGACATTTAATATTCTAACAGTTTTAAATTTTGTAAAGAAAAGTTAAAGTTCCAGTTCTGATAAGCACAACGAAAGCCTTACAGCAGAGCTCTGCTGTCTGTGCTAAAACTCTTGATACTGACATTAGGATCAGTTACGTCTGTACTTGCATACAACGAGTAGCAATGGGCTGCCGGAACCCAGGGCACTGACTGCTTCAACATCAATTTAAATGCACTCTATTTTGGCAAGCTGACTCTGTAGGTGAAGTATTAAGGTGTACTTTATCACTTAAAAAGATCTATAACCATATAAGCAGCAGATGTAAACAATAACATGTCTATTTAACTTAACTTCACCAGCTACCGCCTCTACGCCTCTACTGGTGGAATAGAGCACTGCAGCTATACACCCATCAAAAAGCCCACAAAGTACTACATGTATGGAGGGTCTAAAGTCTTTATCAAAGTAAAGCGAAAGGGAATTTAGCCAGTTTAAAAACGCCATTTAAAGCCAAAAGGCAATTAAAAGGGGATCAAGTTAGAATTTAACCATCCAACAGGATGCTGAACTTCAATGCACATCCATAGCTTAACTGTTTAGGTCAAAGTAGGGCTGACACAATCAATCGGATTAATCGTAATCGAGGAATTATTGAAAAAATTGTCCAATAATTCACTATTTAATTAACTACTAAACTAATCCAGAAATTAATCATTAACTGTTGAATAGAGACTCTAAAACATGCCTTTAACAGAAACAGCAACCCACTTAGGGCAGCAAAACTACCCAAATTCTATTTAAAACATGTAGATATTTTTCATGTGAACAAATTACACAGAATTTCATACCTGTAATTTACAACCAATTTACAAATCGATTTCAATGTTTCTGTCACATGACTGAATATTCTCAGTTGATCCATTTTCCAGACAATCTCCTTTAGAGCAGTTGCTCATAAAAGTTTCACTTGATCTAGACCCCAGAAAAATTATATTCCTTCAGTCAATACGCTCTATCCAGAACTCCTCAAGAGGAAAAGTTTTATTTTCACCTTGTTTAAATTCTGTAAAAATCTCCTTTAAGGGACTATTTGCTATTATGAATTGATTAATGAAAAAAAAGTCAACAGATGAATCGATTAGCAAACTAATCTTTAGTTGCAGCCCAATGTCAGAACATATTTGTTTCAGTACTGCAGAGCTCATTTTAATTGAATACATTACTGTAGTTTGAGCTTTCCGGATAAAAACAAAGATTTTAATCAATATATTTCCAAAGCTTGTTAAGAGTTTCAAAGACTTGCAGCTATGACAGGGATGGGATTATTAACTGACAGGTCTGATAACAAATGTACATCACACCTGATACTTAAATACAATGTAGGTTATATTAGGGGGATATGAATGCCAATAGACTCATTTCAGGAAATTTCCAAAAGTTGCAGATAATGCCTGGATATAGACCGAAGCATGCTACTGAGAAGTGAAGAAAACAAGGAAACATGATTAAAAGCTAGTTAAACGCTCCATTAAATAAATGAATGTTTTTGCCTGGACTGTGCAATGAAGTTCATGCATCACGCCCAGCTGTCCAGCTGAGCGTGGGCTCCTTCATTTGTCATCACTGTGCAGTTTTAGTAACACCAGCATTGCTCGCTTGATCCACCTCCTGCACACACTTTTATACCTGCAACTTACAACCTAAAAATCTATTTCAATGGTTCTTGTCACGTTACTGAATATTTTCAGTCGATGCATTTCCAGACAATCTCCTTTAGGTCAGCTGCCTTATAAAAGTTTAACTTAATCTAAATCTAAAAAAAAAGGATGTTTGTCCTTGCTTTATTGCTTTATATAAGCTGGATATGCTTTATGAATACCTAAGCATTTTCTATAGTGGCAAGAGAAATACCGAACCAAAACTTGTGCTTCGCTCATGACGTCTTTTGATGTGCAGAACATTGCATGCTGAGTCGATGAAATATTTATTACATAGAATTCAATATATCAAATTGCATAATCCACCGTAAGCTTGTATGATGTAACCTCAACCCCACTATTTTCACAATAAACACCCGCTTTCACTATGGACTCATTGGGTAGAATTGCTCACTAACTAGAGTAGTAAAAAATAATGCAAGGTTTGCCGAAGTCTTTTTTTTTATGATAAATTAAATATTAACTATTATTTTTATCTTGTTTTTTTTTTTTCTTTTTTAGAAGTAAGCTTTGCTACAGGCTTTTTTTAACATTCTTCATTTGGTTTTAATGGGGTTTTTGTTTCAGAAAGTTGCATAATACTTGTCTCACAGAATATTAACTTAATTTGTAGGTACATAGTTTGTAGCAAACAGTAAAATTAAGTCATTTCAGTAAAAGGCGGAGTTTATGAAACGCATGATCTAATTGAATTTAATATGTAATGTTGTTTCTTTATTCTTTTTAATGTAATTGCCTTTATTCGGTGGATGGATCGCTACAGCTAAATTTTCCCATGTAAAGCATTCTGCCCCAATGTAAGAAGGTTTCAACAGCAGTAATAACAAGGCACAGTGGGAAAGATTCACTCAAGGAGTTTATCTAATTAAGGTTTCATTGAATTGTCAATTATTATCCTTGTATTACCTGAATGTGTTAGGATTTTGCCTTACTGAAAAATAAGCTAAATATCTAGAAGTAATTGACTAATTTTACTATACGAACAAGAATCACACAGGAGCTGGAGAGCAGAACCAACACCTGGTAGCAAAGTGCATCAATAGTAAGGTTATGTTTCAGGCAGTTGTCATATTATCAGTAGAAAAAAAAAATGAGGATGCTGTGCAGACTCCAGAAGCCGTATTTCCAGCAGCTGACAGAGCTTGATTTCTGGTGGGCTGATGATGCATTCACCCAGCTTTTATGCAGATGGCACAACAAAATGATCACACACCATGATTAATTGAACAGAGGGGTTTTTGTTCTGCTTTTTGTTGTGTTGTTTTTGAAATGCAGTTTAGAGAAGATTTACTTCCTTCAATCTCTTTCCAAATGATTCCGAAATCCTGAACACTGCCCTTAACTGAGGTGAGCAAAGTCTGTAGCTGTTGTTCTGGGTTCTTTTGTGATCTTGTGGATAAGTCTTCATTTATTTTTGAAGTCATTTTCGCCGGACAGACACTCCTGGGAATGTTCACCACCATTCTATGTCATCCATTTGTGGATATTGGTTTTCACTGTGGTTCGCAAAGGTCCCAGAGCCTGAGAAATTGCTTTGGAACCCTCTCAGGGCTAATAAGATGTCCATGTTTCTATTTGAGAAAATTTAACCTAGTGGCTTAGAATCCCAATGCTCAGTACCTCTCGTCCTTCATGATTTTGTTGTTTTTTTTGCTGCCACACGCCTCATTTACTGACATGTTAAGTAGGTACATAGGATCGGGTTTGCTGGAGCAGAGAAAAAACTAGGACATGAACAGAAAAGAGGCCTTGTAATGAATGGTTTAACTAAATAGATAAGGGTTAATCATACTTGATGACTAACCAAGCTTTTTGAGTGAATATAAAGGTAATAATAAATAATTAATAAACCCCTATATTGCAAGCTGATTAAATGGAATATAAATGCACTGCAAACATTTGAAATCTAAGTAATTTATTATTTAAAAAGTGCATTTCTTTTAATTGAGCAATTGAGTGAGACAATTTGCCAATGAAGTAAGACAATTTACATTGAAAATAACAAAAAAAAAAAATTTGCATTGTCTTATTTCAATGTCATAATATCTAGTTATCTTATTTTACAGGTAGAATTATTAATTACTTTGGTAGATAATCTAATTTACCTACTCAAATAATAGTAAATACACTTAATGTTAGAAATATTAACTTTTTTTTTTTTTTTTTTTTTTTTTAAATTTTTTGCAGTAGGGATTATAAGTTGATTGAATAATTGTTTTACATACTTGTTTATTCTTGTTTACTTTTGGGATCGGCATAAATAAGCCAAGTGCTTTATCTTATTCCCCTTTTTGGATACTGAATGTTAAATGTTTCATCTGAAGTGGTCTTGTCATGTTTCCAAAGTAAAAAGCATGTATTTGGATATCTTTGTTTTCCTATTTTAATGAAATCATCACTTAAAGAAAATGCATTTAACCTAGGAACCTTTGTCTAATTTTGAAATGTCTTTCGTCTGAAACCTTTCAGTATAATAAAACTCCTTTATTTTGCTTTGTTCCTAATGTTTAGGTGGCAAGCTAGATTTTTAATCTTTCCCCAGTCAGTCAGGTGTGAGAGCGGTTTGGCCGACATCTCCTGCCTGGAGTCAATCTGCTGCATCACGAGGTCCAATTACAGCAGCTTTTTGCTGTCTTCCCACAAGACAGTACATCAGAATGACTATCTTCTTTGTATGATGTTTCATAAGTATTGTATTGCTGTATTGTTGGTTTCAGACATAATTTTTATTATTTTTACGTGAAAAGGAATTTTACTAAACATTAAAGAAAATTTATATGATAGGATTTCATTGCAAATCAATCTGTGACATAGAAAACGGCAGCGCTTTTCCGGTATATTTGTATTGGTTCTCTCTTTTCTGTGCAGTTCAGATAAACTAGTTCAACAATAACCAAAACTATACTAACTATATGAAATTAGAAGAAATTTCTAAAGCCACGTTCTTGATCTATAGCCTCTTCCCTTCATTAGAAAGGGTTCTAGGGAACCCCTTAACTCATTAGTACGCCGGCACATTCTTTGGTGTACGGTACATTATGTACTTCATTTAATTGCGTGGCCCTCCTTTTCTGGAAATCTCACAGGGTGCAGAGATCCACATATCATAATTTCAAAAGAAGAATGTTTATTCATATCACTGTTGAGAATTTGAAGGCGCTTCTTTGGAACGTCATCTTTTCTTTTGTTCTATAATGGAGAACATACATAATGTATAAGGCCTGCTACAGCTAATTAACTGTTATGATAGGCTTTTACAGAATGCATGAATAAAATCAATAATAATGCTCAATATTTACTCGCATATTCCTCTCATGCATCCTATTACGTGTTTTTCTTTTGATTGTTTGTCTCGGTGGGAACTTTTAATTCACTGTACCAGCGCTGGATAAAAACAAACAACCTTGCTCGCCGGGCATATATTCTCTGAATACTTCTACTTTCTAGAAGTTGGAAAAGGTGGAGGATGGAGGGAATTGCTGCAAAATTAAACAAGGGACTGTTAAGTTCTTCAAACAAGTGAAGTTAGTGTCAGCACGATGCAGGGACATCTTAAACCCCTAAAAATAATAACCCAGACACACCCCTCTGTCAAACAAAATAAAAGTACTGCTTCATCAGCTTGTTCTTTTTATTATCTGTTGCAGGCATCACATTGTGTTTACAAGACAGCTCCTTACTGTATCTCCTGATCTTATCCCCTGCCCCCTTTCATTTCCGTCTGGCATGTTCCATTTAAACTCAATGCAGCACCTATGTTTACCATGCTTTGTTAAAGCACCCTGCTTAATATGCCAGAGCCTTTGAGTCGCTCACTCCATGCCACCCTCAAACTATCCATTCCTATTATTCCCCCCCTTAAAGCCAAGGAGCAACCCCCTCTCAGGAAATGCAGGCTCTGCCAAAGAATTCACAGAGATCCCTCAGAGGCAAGCAGGGGTTTAGAGTGCGGTGAGAGGAAAAGTGGAGGGATGTAAGGGTCAAAGGAACAAGAATAGAGGGATATATAGGAGTGTTCATGTGAACGTGAGGGCATAAGGGGAGACTGGGGAAAGGAAGTTATTTACTAATGGACCAAATTCAATTTCTTTTCTTTCTTGTGGTGTAAAGTACTTTAATAGACATTATGTAAGTTTTTACTGAAAAATATTTGTAAGATAGCCTTTTTATTTTACTGTTTAAACTTAAAACTAAATTCGATGATCAGACTTATCCTTCTTATAAGCCTGCAGACTATTTTCCTTAATTTATTTCAGGTCATAAGTTCTTGGGCTGTTAGGGAGATGTGGATCCAAGCGTGTCCATGTTAAATGGGTCTGACCTAGTAAACAAGCCAAGCTGTATGCCAAATTTACAATGCCCCTCTGAAACCGATCCGTGCCGACTTCGGACCGAGCTTGGATCAGTTAACTATGCCGCGCTTGGTTGATACGACCATTTGATACTACAGCTCTCAAGGAGGGAATAACTGAAGAAAAAAAAGTGGTGGCACCCATAACTTTGAGGAACTTATTTGCCTGGATAGCATCCTTCGCCCAAATTTCTATAAGAGCCTTGGTCTCAACATCATCCCAGGTCACACCACACTCTTTTGATGTCATTTATTGTTAATAGGCTGAGAAAAGGTATTGCTAACAGGTGAAGAGATTTGTGAATTGCAAAGCCAGACACGGCAGAAAACCTGCATGATGAGTCAGCTGACTGTGAATTGGAGATGACACGGTCTGCTCATGTGCTTTTTATTACTGTATCCGAAAACTGAGCCACAACCGAAGCGTGCCGAGCCCTACTGTTGAACTAGTACTAGATTTAGCTCAGTTTGGTTGTGTCTCACGTGGTCCAGTTCAGTTGCGTTCCATTTACACTCAACAGTTATCTTGATCACCATCCTCGGGCACTTCAACACTTCAATTGTTTGCTTGGTTGGAGCCATTTAATATGACATTTACATTGATGTCACATCCGCAGAAGATTACAGGAACCTTGGAACCAAACTACATTTATTGAAATTAGGGCACAGGCTTATACATACATCAGAGCTGAACTACTGAGGTGTCAGCCTGCTTGTTAGACAATGTCTTAGTCATAAAGGGTCAAATAAAAAAGCCATCATAAAGATATTTTTTGGTAAACACTTACAAAAATTTTTAATTTAAGCTAAATTTCCTGTTGCTTGACATGCTGACATTCTAGAATACTTTAAAGTACATGAAAATTATTTTTTTTTTTTATTATATTTAAATGTTTACACAAAGATTAGATGTCCTGGTCCTTTTATCTAAGTCTCTTAGTAACTTACAAAGGTTCATAAACATAATATATTTTCAAATGGCTCTTTTAGATACTTAAAAATTGATTATTTTAATCTAGTTGTGGACATACAAAAACCACAACCTTTTTTTTTGTGTGTAGCAAGCCATATAGTGCTTCACTTTAGGTGTTTTTCCATTGCATCACTTCAGGTTTTAATTTATGTTTCTATATTGCCTTGGATGGCATTCACTCCTTAGCAAAGGAAGTCATCACTGAAGAATTTAAAATGTCCATGGAGTTCAATAAAAGGATCAAAACAAAAATCGTGCTTAAACACAATGCACATTGCTATATATATATATATATATATATATATATATATATATATATATATATATATATATATATATATATATATATATATATAAAATGGTTTTCTCTGCAGTCCACCTTGGGCATTCAAGAGTTCAGCACCTCGCTCAAGGACAGCTCCACTTGTAGAGGTTGGTGATTAAGCAGTCGACCTTGCATTTGGTGGATGACTTCTCTTCCTGCTGAGCCATGGCCTCTCCAGTGATATTATTAAACTAATATTACTCTGTTTCTTGTTTTACTGACATCCATGTTTCCTGCAGGGCCTGATCCATGAACCACAGCTATACATACTGTCTCATATCCCCAAGCACTACTTCTGCTTTAGTCTGTTTTTCTGCTTTTTGGTTTTTAGAAATAGATGTTCCCTATGTGTGAAATAACATCTTCCAAAGGATTTTTTTGTTGCTCGTTTCAGACAAAAATATTAAGGAAATGCCTGAACTGGTCAAGTTCAAGCTCAGTTTTTTCATAGGAAAAATATCAGTACTTTAATCATTTTGGCTGAAAGCTATTGTTCATCTACATTCAAAGTAGTCAATTTATTTGATGAGTATCAGATCAGGATGCGTTCCTTTAGATGTTTTCTGGGCAGGTTTCACATTGGAAGCCCTGAAGCAGACTAAAAGCTCTCTATCATCCATTTTTTCCAATTTGTCCAGGAAATGTCTTACCATCCCCAAAAATGAGCTGGGGTCACAAGAGAGAGCAATGGGTTTCTCTCTTGAGCTTCTAACCTTAGTGACCTAATCACAGATCAGCAAAAGACAGAAGAGTTTAAAGTCGCAAAGGTACTCCTGTATGCTTTTTGCATATTTATACAGAGAGACCTCATTGCATAAAAGAATGATAGTATCTTTCCATGAAGATTATTTTAAAACCTTTGGTTTTTCTAAAAAAAAAAAAAAGTTACTAAGAATATTTTGCATAGCCACAGTAATTCTTTATTCTTTTTATTTAAAAATAATATAACTAAAGACAGCACATTTTTTACTCCTGATGGTGCGCCCACAATCTGAATGCAAGCAGTTTTCTGATCATAAGTATTTGATCGACAGTCACTGTTGAATTTGTATCCTACCCATCATCTGCCCACCCACATGCATATACAGAACCAACATTATTACAGTGTTTCAAAAGATCTAACCAGTAATTGAAATAATCGTATCAGGTGTCTCTGACAGGATATTTGATGGTCTCTTCAATAGAATGGCAGCATAAAGGCCTCCACAAAAATGTTATCATTAGAGACCCATCTTTTTGTGGTGCACTGGTGATTATCTATCTGCTCTATTTTAGAGCAGAAGAAACACTGATAATTCGGTCTGAATCTACTCGTCTTGCATTCATTTAAAATGTCTACAACAGCATCAAAGGGTGTGAAGAGGTGGTTGTTCAGCTGTGATGAGACACAATGAAGTCAGTTCTATTAATACGCATCATTAATACTAGTTGATGAGCAGGTTATGCAAATATGTAGTTTCCCATAAAACAGATAGAGGATAGATCTTTTTTTCTGTGTTCTGAGTGAAAATTCATTTTGATCATTTCTTTTCAGTAATGGTTGTGGAGCAGCAAAATGTTTTAGCATAAACTTCCATTTTATCTGTACTGAGAGACAAAAAAATATTTTTTGGTTTACCATAATATTTCAACATTAAAATATAGTTGTTTTTGGCAAATTGCTACCCTCACTTTCTTTATATCAATCAGATGCAACTTGTTTTTTTTTATTAAAGGACTTATTAACATGTATAGCTTGTTTGTCCTGCACACCCCACAGATTTTCACCTGCATTGACATCTATCCTAGAGGGAGTCATGAGTTTTACAGATTCCAACAACATATCTTTAATATTAATGCATGCATTAGACATAACATTAAATCTCAAGCAGATGCCATTCTGAGCTGGGCTAAATCCCTGCTTGGCTTTAGATTTTTGAAAAACAATTGTATTTAGATTTTGCTTTAGTATTGCTTACCCTTTTGTTTTTATAAAACGTTTAAAGTTTTATGGAAACATTGGTTAAAAAAAGTGACACCCAGATTATGTGCTTTTGTTGTGCTTTGAGGTGCCTAAGTAAAAGCCAAACCTTCATGTCAAAGTATTTAGTAAAACCAAACAATTTATTTTTTTTAGTACAAGATGGAAGTTTTTGAACATCACATGGAGACACAGTTTTTCACAGTAAGATTAAAGAGTACAAACAGCTGTCTGTGTATAGCTCCACCACTCCTCGCTTTTCCCCAATGTGATCTTCTTTTGCCTGATGCAACTGATTTTCATTTTGTTCTGGCCTTTTTGCCAGGGAACCAGAAATATCGAAGGAGTTACCGATGGGAAGATAAAATACTTTTTTTCATTAAGATGCAGTTTTTAAAAGCTTACACAGCTTAATGAAAAGCTTAAGCTATTGGCTAGAGGCTGGTTTTTAGCATCCATGCAGGTTATGAGGCTGTGAATGAACCAAAAAGATGAGGCCATGTTGTTCACCATGAAAACTTTTCCATTTTTTTGCCCCTAAACTGTCATATTGTCAGCTCAGCATGCTTTCCGAGTATTTTAAGCGTAACAAACTCGGGTAGGTTTTACTAGCTGCAAGCCATCCATAAGGGGCTTAAACCCGCTTTTTTAAGAACTTTTTATCATTATAATGATCATTACTCTTGGCTGTGTGGTGCTCTCAAGCTGTGCCTTTTCATCTGCTGGGCTGATGAGTGCAGAGGAGCCAATTCTCCCATTTCAGTCTCAGCCTACCTCGTTCTCTCAGCTCTTTGAAGTGCCTCACCCAGAACTTTGGCAGGCTGCAGGAGACAGATCTCACGCATCCTGAAATGGAAAGAACTGTAGAGATGATGCTCTGTGCTTACTCCAATGATTTTAGCTTTAAAAGGTGAGGACGGTGAGATATACGTATAAGAAAATAATACTGTAGGATTTCTTAGGTAAAAATCTTGAAACACTAAATTAATCTATAGATGTTCTTCTTTTTAATGTTTAGTGTGTGTGTGTGTGTGTGGGGGGGGGGGGGTATTAGAATAGTGAGAAACATTATTTCGAAGGGATATGATTATTTTGAATTCAGAAAGCCTTTACTTTGATACATTTGAATTTTCAATGCCACAAATGGAGCATCTGTTGTAGAAAGTTTGAAATGGAAAAATTATAACAGATTTGTCAAGGGGGGAAATGAAGAATTTCTTTTTTAAGTATCTTCTTGGGGGTTCAGGGTCCAGGTATCTGAGGAGGTGACCTGGACTTGAGTTGGAAGAACAAAAGAGGCAATGTTGGAAGGTGAAGATAAAAAGGCCTGACTGATTTCTGTTGAGTCCTAAGAAGGCCTGTGAGGCTTCTTGATCCAGAACTTTATGTTTTTGGTTCTTTTTGGGGAGAAATCAAGTAAAGCAGTGGGGCAGAACACAGGCACTTCTCAGGTAGCCTTGAAAACATGTCTGTCTCTAGGTTCTTTTATGCCCGAGGTAATATTTGCTCATCGCAGCTGTTAATTATTCAAAAGTAAATATAATTGGCAAAAGATGCGAAATAATGTATTATGTATTTTTTTAACATCTAGTGTGGGCTTGTGTGCAGTAGGATAAACAGCTGCAACACAGAATGTTGTAAGAACATTGTTGTTGTTAACTCATTCGAATACCTTTTTTGCTAGATTCAACATACTTTGATTTGGGTCCATTTTTCTTCCCTCTCCTTCCTTTGAAAGTGAAAGATAAAAAGTATATCACAGCCATCGGGAGCAGCTTTCCAAAAGCAATCATTGAGAATTCTAACACATGACGGAGCCAGACATTTTGCCATAATGCTAATCACGTCATTTACGTCATTGTTTCTTAACAGTTTTTGACTTGTGTACCCTTTTGGACGGTTTGATTTACCATCAGTACCCCTCTAAGTCAAAAGTATTCATGATTTTAATCTTTCCATCTTGGAAAAAAAAAAAAAACAACAACATAAATATGTTGCCTGAAAGTTAGTAAGGAATCAAAATAAACACAAAATAAAATCTTATTATAAACCTGTAATTATAGAACTGGAGCTCCTCTGAGTAACTCGATTATAATCACATTCTAACTCAATGAGATTTACTTTGTTTTTATCCAGACTTGCTTTGATGAGCTCAGGTTGCTCAGTGTGAAAAAAATGCTGACGCCAGGCTGTTCTCTACATCCAGTCTGTTCCTCTGCTTGGTTTTGATGTGTGTCAAAGCCGAAGGTGAACTCAAACATAGAAGAACAACTTACCTTTTTGTTAATAAAAAAGTAATTTAGTATTTCAATTTAATCATCACAAAGCAAATCAGATCCCAGCCGTATTTTATTTTACAACCTAAGAAATTAAATATTTCCATGGAGCCCTTGCTATGGACTCGCGGACCACTAGGAAAAAGAGCAGCCCCGGTTGGGATTTACTGATCTACGTCACCATCACAGTCAAAACAAGCATCAGAGTAGGAGCAGGTTATACAACCAGATTATTGCAAAGAAATTAAATATTGAGCTTTAATTTTAATGTCTTTCTGAGAGCAATTTCGAGTATGTATAGAGATTGTATTTATCTGTTCAGCAGATGGCGCCCCAAGTAGCTACCTGTATCACCTGTTGGCAAAGCCAAGCCATACTTCAAAAGGAAAAAACAAAAACACTGATCATGTTGTTTTAGATGGTTATTTCTCAAGGGAAGCCCAGTAAGCTCTGAGGGACTAGTAACGACATGGCTAACGACTTTAAGCGATGAGAAATTGGCAGCCGGCCCTAATATACTCTAGGTGATGAGAAGATGAGATGCACATGTGAGGAAATAATATATGAAGTTGTCTGTCCATGACAGCCACACAGCAACCTGTGGTGGCAACAGAATACAAAACAGACACAAACTACAGAATCTTGACAGGCACAGCTGCAAACCAACTCATGGCTGTGTATCTAAATTAACATATTTGTAAGCATTTATCTAAGAACCAGAAAAGACGGCCATAGTAACTCCCAACTAACATCACCAACTAAGATGCACAGCTTAGCTGGAAGGCTATATAAAAACACAGATTTATTGTGCAAACCTGGTCTTAAAAAAAATCAAAAAAGAAAGAAAAAGCTTTGCTAAAAATAGTTTTCTATATTTTTTTTTTTTATTAGATTTTATTTTTTGCTTTTCTACTTGCCAAAAAGGGGATACAGCAAATGTGTGACAAGGTGGGCTGTGGACAGATGAAACTAAGGCTGAGTTTGACAGAGTGTAGTGTAGGAAACTAAAACTGCACACCACTCCTAAAACATCAGTTCAAAAAAGGAACATGTTGGACATCATGACGTTTTTCTTCAGCATGGGCAGAAGAGAAGACCCTGAGTGCTTCAGTTGGATGAATTGGATCAAATCATACTTCATTACCCCTTTCCCATTGGCTGAAAAACCCTTTTAAGCCCAGGAACAATTGGCTTTTAGTGGCAGTGGGAACAGCTCACTGACGCAGGTCTACCAGTTCAAAGGACTATGCAAGCGTCTGCGTTAAAATCGCATCGGGTCTGATTGGCATGCTGTGGGAACATAAGAACAGGGTTGGCCCACTAATTTACGTAATACCATTGGGCGCAATGTACGGACGCTAACAGACTGCGCCAGCAACGTCTGATCTAACAAGCTGAAACAATTCTGTTTACATTTGATAAACATGGCACAGCACTGGTAAGAGAGATTCGGATGTATTATATAGCGTAACAAAAAGCACACTTACTATGCCCTGGCTTCCTTAAATGTTGCTCTCTTCTTTTTACTTTCCTGATTTCTGTCACACTTGTGACATCACTAACACTAACCCAGGGTGATGCTGTCACAAGACATGCAGCCGCAGTGGAAATCTGATAAGGGGTTACACCCAGCTTTTTTTGCCTGTTGGAAAGGAGCCAAATGCTGATTGTTAGCGGGTCGACGCAGGTTTGAAAAACATGTGTTAACCCGCTAATTTCAGTGGGAAAGAGGCTCATGTGTAAAACTTCAGTTTAATATGTTTGAAGTTGAACACACAAAACTTGCCAAAAATAAGTTAGCTATTTTTTTTTCACTATAAAGTTTGCTTTATGTTAAATATTTAAAAGAACTTGTATCATATTTTTCCAATTAACTATGCACGATTTTGTGAATTTCTATATGAATATCCCAATAAAATGCATAGAGGTCTGGGTTTGCGACACTCTCAAGTGCAGCATATGAAAAAAGTGTATATTTTTGCACTATGTCCTTGCTGTCCTTTTTGGAAGGGAAACAGTTAAAATAATTAACTGATATTTTTTAAAAGTTCTTAAATTGGCTTCAGTGAGTTGTTAAGCCTACAAATCAAAATTGATTCTGGTCCTTGTCTTTTCACCGTCTTTTCTTCTGCTTTGCCTTTAGCTTTTCTTCCCCTTCAGTAATGGCACTACAATCATTACACAGATCACCATTAGTAGCAGTGCTCAGCCTTAGATACTTCTGAAATTCTCAAATCATTTGAAAATGTACTTTCACTATGCTGCAAGCTATATGCCCCAAGCTACAATCCATCAAGATTGAAGATGATTTCATTTCATTACATTACAGAGCGTTACATATAAGGGTATCACAACTGCTTAAACACACACACACACACTGATTCATTTGGCAGCAATACACTCTCAGCCTGCATTCATTCCACAGCCTTTGTCCCCATAGTAACATCTCCAAGGATGAGAGGAGACGCTGTTCATGCTCTGACGTAAACACCAAGGCGAACAGGCTGCTATCAGGGCAAAAATAATAACTGGGTGTAATTGAACTGCAGGCAGAGGTTTAGAATGGTGTATACATTACATGCAATAAGTGCACTTTCTCTCTGCAACTATAACCACATGTGATGAATGAGCTCCTTTCCTACATGTTTTAAATGGCTGAGATCCTGCTGATGGAGGCAGCTATTTGCTCCGGTGCTTAAACTGCAGAAGATGGGATCACCTACA
This sequence comes from Cyprinodon tularosa, assembly GCF_016077235.1. Lineage (NCBI taxonomy): Eukaryota > Metazoa > Chordata > Actinopteri > Cyprinodontiformes > Cyprinodontidae > Cyprinodon > Cyprinodon tularosa. The sequence goes on along the minus strand of NW_024037781.1, from coordinate 3,019,577 downwards.
GTTAATTGTATTCTTTTGCATTGTCAACAGGAATCATTGTTGTTTGTGACGTTTACAAACTGCACTCAATAATTCATTCATTTACAGCTATCTATCTAAAAACCAAAGAATTTACTCAATCACTCACTTAGTATTTGGCAGCATTCACCTGTTTGAGGTAAGGGGGTTTGAGTCAAAGGTATTGGTAATATCAAACCTGTTTGGATAAAGTATGTTTGAGATGCTTTAGTTAAGTGTTGCAATGAAAACCAGAGGGCATGAATGGGGAAAAAAATAACTGACCAATCTGGTGGCTGTTAGCTGTTAATATTTAAAGATGTGTGAGTGTAATGTAGGAGTTATACTGATAAAAGGAGTATTTGCACATAAGAGATCCAATTCACTCCCACTAGGCAGACTAGGAGGCAGCTGTGACAAAAAGTAAAAATAGTGATGGAAATTTCCAACATTTTCTAATGTTTCTTCAATGTCTTTTTTTTTTCTTTTTGTTACACTCAGAAATAGTTGGACCTAGTTGTTAATAGACAGACAATTTACTGTATTATAAGAAATTGCAAAATGCAAAGTTTATTAATCCTTTTTTCTGATACCCCTAAAATAAACTGAGCAATAAATTACATTGAGAATCATCCTAGTAAGCTATTTTTAAAGTAGAGTTTAGGCCTTTTGGACTCAAAGTTTTTATTAAAATTTGTGGCATTCATTGCAATTAAAATTTATCATCTTCTTGCTAATATATCGCCAATATCTCACTGCATACAGTGACATCAGAGTCCAACAAATGCACATACTGCTGTAAAAATTATCCACGCCTGATATTGAACAGTTGCATTAACTTGTTTTTTTTTTTTGTACTGCTGCACACAGAACAATGACTGTATAAGAGTAGTTTTTATGTACTTGCAGACACTCAGGGGTTAATCACCAAACACTGCAAATGTGGATTGCTACAGTATATTTTTTCTTTTAGTGAGTGCAATAAGTTAGTGTGCTGCAGGTGATTAACAAAGATTTCTGTAGCTAATAAGATGTGCAAACTGCCTTGGGTCGGCCCTGCTAAAATTAGCTAATCGCGTTCTCTACAGGCATTTTTAGAGTGGCCGTAAAGGAAAGATGAGGTTCTAAGCCATGTGTTTTGAGTCGATAATGACAATTTTATATATATATATATATACTTATACTTATATATATATATACACTCACCGGCCACTTTATTAGGTACCCTATGCTAGTAACGGGTTGGACCCCCTTTTGCCTTCAGAACTGCCTCAATTCTTCGTGGCATAGATTCAACAAGGTGCTGAAAGCATTCCTCAGGGAGTTTGGTCCATATTGACTGGATGGCATCACACAGTTGCCGCAGATTTGACGGCTGCACATCCATGATGCGAATCTCCCGTTCCACTACATCCCAAAGATGCTCTATTGGATTGAGATCTGGTGACTGTGGAGACCATTTGAGTACAGTGAACTCATTGTCATGTTCAAGAAACCAGTCTGAGATGATTCCAGCTTTATGACATGGCGCATTATCCTGCTGAAAGTAGCCATCAGAAGTTGGGTACATTGTGGTTATAAAGGGATGGACATGGTCAGCAACAATACTCAGGTAGGCTGTGGCGTTGCAACGATGCTCAATTGGTACCAAGGGGCCCAAAGAGTGCCAAGAAAATATTCCCCACACCATGACACCACCACCACCAGCCTGAACCGTTGATACAAGGCAGGATGGATCCATGCTTTCATGTTGTAGACGCCAAATTCTGACCCTACCATCCGAATGTCGCAGCAGAAATTGAGACTCATCAGACCAGGCAACATTTTTCCAATCTTCTATTGTCCAATTTCGATGAGCTTGTGCAAATTGTAGCCTCAGTTTCCTGTTCTTAGCTGAAAGGAGTGGCACCCGGCGTGGTCTTCTGCTGCTGTAGCCCATCTGCCTCAAAGTTCGAAGTACTGTGCGTTCAGAGATGCTCTTCTGCCCACCTTGGTTCTAACGGGTGGTTATTTGAGTCACTGTTGCCCTTCTATCAGCTCGAACCAGTCTGGCCATTCTCCTCTGACCTCTGGCATCAACAAGGCATCTCTGCCCACAGAACTGCCGCTCACTGGATGTTTTTTTCTTTTTCGGACCATTCTCTGTAAACCCTAGAGATGGTTGTGCGTGAAAATCCCAGTAGATCAGCAGTTTCTGAAATACTCAGACCAGCCCTTCTGGCACCAACAATCATGCCACGTTCAAAGTCACTCAAATCACCTTTCTTCCCCATACTGATGCTCGGTTTGAACTGCAGGAGATTGTCTTGACCATGTCTACATGCCTAAATGCACTGAGTTGCCGCCATGTGATTGGCTTTATAGAAATTAAGTGTTAACGAGCATTTGGACAGGTGTACCTAATAAAGTGGCCGGTGAGTGTATATATACATATATATATATATATATATATATGTATGTATATATATATATATATATATATATATATATATATATATATATATATATATATATATATATATATATATATATATATGTATATATATATATGGCCAGCTTTGCCACATGAACACCGGAGCACCAGTCATGGGGATATAATGCTCTATCCTGTGTTTTGTGTTTTGTGTCAGTGTTTGAAAAAATGGGCACAGTCAGTGAACGAAACTCAAGCAATAAATGCTAAAAAGAATCCCCTGAAGCTTAAAAAAATTAGCATGTACCAATGGCCTAGCTCCTCCCGTTATACAAGGCAGTGAAGAAAAAAACACAGCGTCAATTAAACGCCTATTAGCAACATCCACCAACTGGCAATGAGCACAGAGGAAGTCAGCACCTATGATGGGAATAGAGCTAGCAGCAACAACAAAGTCCCACTGGAAGTCGCGTCCATTGAAACAGACAGTCACCAACCTTTCTCGTAATGTCCTGTTGGGAGAACCGTTAGCCGCAATCAGCGGGGGACCCCAGCCGTCAGCAAGTCTGTCGGAGCCAGCTAGGGGAACAAGGCTCTTCTGTGAATCTAAATCAACAAAACAAATTCTCACCGACCATGAATCCTCAATGGAGAGCAATCTCTCCATTTTGCCGTTGGACGCGGCTGCTACCAGGCATCGGCTTTGTTGTTTCCCGTCAGCTTAAAGCTGACACCAAAGCGCTGATGGTAAAATCAAACAGCCAGTTTCTGCCGTTTTTCTGGTGGCAATCGTTGGCATCACCGACAGTTGATTGGCCGCTGATGCCGGTAAAGGCTCAGAAGGAACTACAGTCTTTTCCTTGGCTATCGACCAGATCACAAAAGTCTTGCAAGCCAGGAGGATTAGGTCAGCTTCTTCAGCCAGGGAGCAGTAATCCTTCTCCTGCAGCAGGGGAGAGTTAGCCAGGGCAATCTGCTCTGGGACTGGGAGTTGTCGCAGGAACAGGTGGATAAAAAGAAATCCACCTTCGTTGCAACCAAGCAAGGATAGCATGCTATCCATCAGCTCCAAAGCCATGCCATCACCTAACCCCGAAATAGTAAGCAGCTTCTCGACAAGCTCTGCATCGGAAAAGGAGTAACGGCGGAAAAGTAGGTGTTTGAGGGCGCTGTATTTCCCGTCTGTCGGAGGGTTAGAAAGTAGAGTCATTGCTTACCTGGTGGATGATGGATCTAGCGCTGAAAACACATAGTGGTAATTTGTGTCGTCCGAGGAGATTCCACGAAGAGCAAACCGTGCTTCGACATGGAAGAACCATGATTGCGGATCATGTTGCCAGAATTCTGGAATCTTAAGGGCCACAGCAAAAGAGGCCAGAGGAGCCCGTGGAGATCCACCCAAAACAGCAGTCGGCTGTGAGGAGCTGGGTACACCATCAGATGTGGACATGTTGGCTCACAGGGGTCACCAATGTATATATATATATATATATATATATATACCACTGAAGAAACATATTGTCCTACTGTATGGTCAAAACTTCTCCACTGATTGAGAGTGGAGCCCCCTAGTGGTCCACCACCCTATTTCTATTCCTATTTCTAAATGCCAGCTTAAATGGTAGCAAAACATCCTTTTAGCAGCAAGCCATGCAGAATAAAAAAATATATTTGTATTATATATATGTATATATAAAAAAAACGTTTTGAAACTTTGTTTTGAAACTCACAAAGTCAATTTTTTGGCCAAGTGTATTTGCTCTGTGTGCTGATATCAGAACACATCGTCCTCATGATGGAACATGATGGAGTCAGAAATCTTTGTTTTGTTTTATCAAAATATGGAGATAGTAGGGTGCTGAATGTGGCAACACCTCAAAGCTGCAGAAGAGGTTTTCCCTGGTATAGCTTACAATAAGCATTCAGGTAGAGATCATGCAAATGCTTGAGAGCTTTTAAGACCTTCTTTCTTTTTTTTTTTTTTTTTTTGTGCAGGTTGGGAGGGTAAAAAAATCAAAGCAAAATCATTTCCAGTCATTTGTGGATGTAACCAGGTGGTACTGTTGACGTTATAAATACATTTGATCATGTTTACCATGAGTATTCTACATGAAAGATTTTTTGCGTACATTTAGTGACACAGTAAATCTAATCATACTGTAGCTTTCACGATTACCTAAACCTACCAGTCAAATATTAAGCTGTTAGAGCTGATTTCCTCACAGCTCCCAGGAACTAGAGTACCACAAGTATAACCGTATCCATTTTGCTTTGAGCTGCGATTCCTCCTCAGAATTATACTCCCTGCAAATAACCATCCACTCTGCTCTTTTAAGCTCCAAACACACTGTGACTCACCCAGCTGAAGCTCTAGCTTAAATAATCCACCTTGTCAGAATTCCTTAAGTTTTTGTGCTAGTTTATTAATAAGCAAACACATGAGGACATACAGGAGCTTTTTGTGGGTTCTTTGCTGTTTGGAGTGTTATCAGAGTATTTATGCGCTGCCCATGGTGCACAGCTGACCCATAAAATGACTGAGCCAAATGGATGTTTAAGTCAAACGGAACCCTTAGGATATTTATACTGAGGCCCAATATGTACTAAGCTTCGAATCAACCCCAGGTTCATCCTGGAGCTTTCCAAAAATCCTTAACTGCTCTCAGGGGCTTCTAAATCAAGATGTCTGATTTGGGACTGAGATATAAAGGAGCTTTTAATACAAAATTATCTCCTTAAAAGGCTGGGTGGTAAAAGGATCTACACGTTTGCATAAATTCCCACCTTGGGCAATGTCTTATGTAGGAGAAGGGAAGAGGTAGGTGGGGGACCCAAAAAGAAACTCTACAAGCTGTTGCACATGGTGAATATGGGAGAAATGAATCCCAAGCATCTTGTTTGTATTGTGTTGTGTGGCCATTGTTTGTGAATGTCAGGCTGAGGCTTTCCAGCTCTTAGCATGCTGGAGGGGGCTGCAGCTCAGCACTGCAACGGATACACTCAGACATCACCGTCCCTGCACACATGAGCACACACACTCACAAAATAAATGGCTTAAGCTCCATTAAAGTTTTCAGAGGGAGAGTAGATTTACTCTTAGCTTGATTACAGTGTTAACATCTCTCTCTGCTGGTTGACTGCAGGAACTGCACTCACAAAGTTGGCTTAATGTATGGTTATTCTAAATGTGTACGGGCAGTTGACACCATCATACAAATGGTATTGTGATCAATCTTTTTTTTTTTATATCCACATATATATATGGTATAGATTGAATTTATATACAAATATTTGTTAAAGCCTTGTGCTCTTTTATTATGTCCTTTATTATGACCTGTTGGAATTATTCAAGATTTGTGCAAATAATCTTTTTTTGTAATAGTGCATCTAGTTGTTCTAATCCAGTTAGTTGTCATAAAGATGAATATTTTGTCAAAATCAATGAGCCAACAGGCAGATCTTAGTCCAAGATAATAAACGGATAGTTCAGAGAATCAATGCTGATGTTCTGTATAGTTATTAATAATAGAAGAGCTCTTTTTGTATTAAATAGAATTCTGGTCTGACATTATATGTCACGGCCTATGCAAAATGAAGACTGTTGACTTAGCAGCAGTCCAGTAGATAATAGTTGACAAAGGCTGAGCTTTCTTGGAGTGTTTCTAAAGTGCCATACAGAAGTGTATTCATTGAAAGTTAAGTGGAAGGGAAAACTACTGATGAAAAAAGAGCAGAGATGACAGAAAATCTTCCAGCCTCCAGAGGATGGTGGGGAAAAAAGCCAATGATGGTGGAAATATAAGGTCAGAGCTTTGAGAGCCCTCCCAAACAGACACATCCAGGACATGGGCTACAACAGTAGGATTTCCTCCTACTCCTACCAAAGGGGTTGAGGTCCATTTTAATATTTCACAATCACTGTCAGTTGTTTTTGTCAAGTCTAAAGTCAGTTCAGCGAGAAACTGGATCTTTATTTTATGCTTCTGAAAAGCTATATGGATTTTTTTCTATTTCATCTTAAGTAGGAATGGACAGTTCCCTAATTAATAAAAGCAGGTTTATGACCACGGTATAGCTCAGCTTGATTGACCAGCCTACTTTACTTAAGACCCTATTGAAAATCTATGACAGAGGTCTCAAACTCCTGTATCCAATGGGCAAGATATTCAAAAGGTTTGTATCTATAAATACGGGTGCCAAGGGAAGCAGGAAAAAATGCTTTTGTGCATTTGCCTTCATTAATATGCAAAACATGTGCAAGATATGCAGCTGCAATGCTTTACCACCCACACTATGACTTTTAAACATTAAACCAATCCGGGGGGGGGGGGTCGGGGCTGTATTTTTAGTTCATTTGAAAGTCAGTAGTAAACATGCATACAAAATGTCTGTGATCAGAAAAGAGGCATAGAGGTGCAATGACAGATGAGGGCCAGTCTGTGCACTTGACTTTGGAATGCCAAAATTGACAAGGTTCGAACTGAATTGGGAAATAAAAATTGGTTTCTGTCATACATCTTCAATATTGCGCCATTTTTATAAATATTATAAATAAACAGAGGCAGAAACACCATCAGTGTGCAACGGAAGATTGTGGGGGGCAGGAAAGGTGTGTATCCCTAACATGTTGCAAGAGGGATTTGTTTAATCCCATAGTGATATCTTAAGGGTTCTGTATGAAGCACAGAGATGGTATTTTAAGGCATCATGGGCACATATTACCAGTAATTTGTCTGTAATTCTGCCTGCAGCTCTCTGTCTGTGAGACGTGGTCAGAGGGGGAGCTGATGAGGTCAGCTTTTCCAGGTTTTATAAATCATTTTTAATCTTTTAAGTTTTATTATTTTTACCTTTTTCTTTTCTCATTGATCATTTGTAAAATCTGTTTTTTTTTAGGATATCTGAATGTATTTATTGTTAACATAAAGGTTAACTTAATTTACTAAATATATGATTTTTGAAAGCAATAGGTTGTGTCTGATTTTATTTAGGAACTTCAGAGTAACATGGTTCAGATATATTTGTGCAGTGTTTCATATCTCAATTGTTTCTTTAAAAAGCCATTTAAGCCATGCATCATTGTCCTTCCTCTTTATAACATTAATACACTGCTTCAAAGGTCTTGAGATTCAGTCTTAAAGGTCTGTATTCCTGGACCTTTTAGATGTGTCTCTGCTTCAACACACCTAAATCCAATGATCAGGTTATTAGCAGGACATGACGGCATGCTGAGGAGGTAATTCAGCCATTTGATTCAGGTGCACTGGACCGTGGATACATCTAAAAGTTTCACAACACCAGACCTTGAAGACTTAAACTGAAGACCCCTACAGTACTTTATGTTTATCCGTCAAATAAAATCTCTCTAAGAATATAGAGATAATTGTTGCTGTAATGTATGAAAATGTGGAAGTCTTCAGAGATTATTAAGTAGTATTAGTAACTCGTGCTCTGCAGTTGCTTGTGCTATGCTGTTTAATTTCCACAAATTTGTAATATGGCAGATATATCAATCAGTAGAATGGAGTCTGGCTTTAAAAGCCAAGCATAGTAATGGTCAATATTGTTTCAAAACAAGAAAATACTGGAAATAGCCAACATTGCAGTGATTTGATTTGGACATGTGTGCTCATGTCTGCTCATCAATTTTTTTTTAATCTGTTCTGCATTTTCTTTTTAGAATAATGCATTGAAAGTCTTCATTAAAATATGATTATAAAGCTGTTCTAAGACATATCCATCATGATATTTTCTCATAATTTAAATTATTTCTAAAAATCCAGATTAATGTTGGCCAGAGGTTCAGACAAAGGCAGAGAAAGAGCACAGAGTAACACATCAACTGCTAAAAACAAGCTTCTTGAAACACAGAGACCACTGAGTCCTCCACTTATTCCTATCATCTTTCATCTACTTCAGGCCCACCCTGGTTCAATACATGCTGAGTCTATAGAGGGAAGTACTGTAATTGAATGGTACCTGTACCTTTCATCACTAACAGCATCCTTGGAAGACTGAAACGCTATCAAGTCGTACACCCATAAACACCTTCCTTAGGTCTAAAGAGATCAATCAAATGAGGGTTTCTGACAGTTTTGGCTTCTAGCTTTATCTATCATATTCCTCTAGCATTAAAAAGGTTTTTTTTTTTTTTGGTTTTGTTTTAGGTGAAAAAGGAAAAAGATTTTTTTATATATATACTTTTTTCCTCTGCTTTTAACCAGGTTTAGGGAGGTATTTTAACAATTTTCTTCTTTTTTTGGATGAATATTGATTTTATTCCTTTCATTTGGTTTTGTGTTGCTACTCAAACATTAGTTGCATATTTTTTTAAGTTTATGTACAGTAAGTCATGAATCCTGGGTGACCTCTAAAGACATTGAGGTATATTGAAAGAAAGTTAGTAAGAAAAAGGAAATAATTTTATCAACATATCAATATATTTTTCTTCTACATACAGTAGAGCTGCATTAGACTTTAGTCTGTGCTCTTTCTTTTTTTCTTCTATTTGCAAGAAAATAATAAATTCCCTTAGTAAATTCTATTAACGTTGACCTTTGATAATTTTATGCAAATTAGAAAAGGCCAGAGAAATATACAGACATATTTCTGTTATTTTTTTTTTTTATTCGTTTTTTTGTTTTTCAGATGCCAATCATTGTGGCTACCATGTTTTACCTCTAACACAGAAGGTGGCAACAGTAACACTCTCAAATGGAATATTCAAAACATTAAAATTTTTCATATATTAACATTTACTTGACAACAAAAACACTGTGGTTAAATATGCACATTAATGTACTGACATTAAAGATAAGTACAGAATTCAAGCTCTTTTCAGAACTACATTTTGTGTTATATGATGTGAAGAGAATATGATTTCTCTCTGCAACTCATATAGTAGTATTCAGTGAAACCATAGATAACTATTTTAATAAAAAGGTATTAAATGATCAATTTATGTAGATATTAGACTTGTAAATATTATTTATTTGCAGAATGATTATTGATAAAAGTAACTAATGACAATGGAAAAGATGTTTGCCTCAGAACTCAAACCTGAAACAATTCTATCCACTATACCTTTTATCTAGGAAGTTTTTAAATATAAACATCTATTTTTAAGCAAAGGCTGTAGGAAAGGATATTTTGTTTTTATTTAGAAAATATGGATGTTGTGCTTATTAATTTTCTTATTGGAACAGTGTAGATTTACCCAGAGGTTCTGGCACCTATTCACTTTCGGCCACCCCTACAATGGTTACTGCCTGACCACCCTTATAAAAATATTCTGGCTAGGCCTCGGAAGATCTGAAGCAAAATTATACTAATTTTCACAAACAGGAAAATGTATTTTGAATTGCAGGCAAAAACTAAAATAAAGGCTAAGTTGGTTTTATTATCTACTATTTGTGTTAGGCAAAACCTTAACTTGTAAAATACTTGAGTAGTTCACAAGTTAAATCAAATAATTTTTTTCTCAGTCGTAATTCTATAGTTTGTATTTTAATTTCAAATTTAGGTTGCAAGTATTTTTTTCAAGCTTTTGAAACCGCCAATGAATATCTACTTATATCTTAACTAACCCTAAAATTGACCAACTAACATAACCTGAGCTGGATGAAAGTGTTCATCTAATCTAGTGTGTGTTAAAATAGAGAATGCCAAATCAAAATCCTATAATACCAATTATGAAAGCGCTAAGCTTAGAACCAATTTTTTTCTGACTCTACATTCATGATTTTTCCAGTTGTTTTCGTTTATTTGTACTTTGTACCAGTGGCAACTTGTAACATATACAGTATATTGATAAATCTGATATCTACATGAGGCTGCACGTTGGCAAAGTTGTTAGCACTATTGCTTTGCGGCAAGAACGTTTTTGGCTTGATTCCTGGCCTGGGGTTTTGATGCAGTTTGCATGTTCTGCCCTTGCATGCCTGTGTTCTCTCCGGGTACTCTGGCTTCCTCCCACAATCCAAAAACATAACTGTCAGGTCAATCGGCTTCTATACATTGTCCTTAGGTTTGAATGTGTGTGTGCATGGTTGTGTGTCTCTGTGTTGCCCTGGGAAAGACTGGCGACCTGTCCAGGGTGTACCCCGCCTCGCTCTTGTAGAATGCCAGATTTAGACACAGGCCCCATCTTGACCCTGACAAGGACTAACCGGGAGAAGATGCATGGATGGAGATGGATAAATATCTACATGCATGCTAAAAGATAAATACAGTGCTGCACAAGAATTTGTTAACTTTGGTTAAGCTTTGATAGTGTCAATGTTTGTGACGATTTACCAACTGTTGGTTTTAAATAGGTTCAAAATAGTTGAAATACAGGTTTTTGTTTTCTTCTTTTTTTCAAAACACAGAGGAAAAAAAATATGTTGACACCTAAATGTCATCAGAATTTGCCCCAAATTGTTCCCTTTGTAGGCTTGTCAGCTGTTGCCAAATAAAAATGAGCTGAGTCACAGATGATGGCTTTGAAGGGCGTATGTGTTTTCTGGTGATATGTGTACACAAAGTCTATGTGTTTGTATAATAAACAGCTCTGACATAGTGAAATTACTTCTGTGTGAGTCAGGAAGATGAGAGACAACATATCCCCTTGGATCTGCAAACGCCCGCACACAAACATAACCCGCATACGCAGGAGGATGCAGACACACATCCGCAAAAATACAAAAACAAAATCAAACCCTCGCTCAGACCGGATATTAACACGATTCAAGGAGTCACCTGGGTGTGTCATTTCTAAGTGTCTGTACTGGGACTTGCCTCAGGTAATCCATAAGTAATTATTCTGTGGAGACAACAGACAGGCCTGTCATATCTGTTCCCTTGTCCATGAACGCACTCCGGCAAGAGCAAACAATGGCATGAGCATGCACACACCCACACACGTATAGACACACAAACAGCCTTGCATTCATAAACAAATGTGCATGTTTCTCTCACCTTTTCTCCCTCACTCTCTCCTTCAGAAACAAACACATTCAATATCACACATTGTCTCTTTGCTGTTTCTCATGCTCACACAAACCCCTTCTTCTTACGTGGTGGCTGTCTACTGTTTTTCTTAGAAGCACTCCCACTGAATTAGTTTTAATCTTAAGGGGGTCTTCACAGCACCTTTACACAAACAACCAACAGTACCTCTCTCCTCACCCTTCATCATTTGTAAATACATACACATAAGTGTGATATAATAGATGTATGTTTTTTTTTCAACAAGAAAATTGTTTTTTAAAAATCCTTACAATGTCCTACATTGTTAAAAATGTGGGAAAACATTTCTATCCAACTCAGACATTGAAAATAAATGTAAAAGCAATCCCAAAGGTCAGTTTTAGCAACTTGATATCAAACATTAAGCGCATACACAGAAAAAAAGCTTTCTCCATTTTACCATCATTATTGTAAACATATGGATTTATGTCAAATGTTGTCATCAGATTATATTAAAATTTAGTGTCTCTGGAACAAATACATCATCTGGCCTTGATTTATGCAGAAGGTATACCTGTATCTGACCTTTTTGTAACAGTCTGAACTATATAGTTCAGATTTTTTCAAATGTGACCCAGGCCACTTGGCTATGTGGTACTAAATCTGATTCATATCTGATCTTTCAAATACGACCTGTGTCTAATGGCAAGGTCACATTCATCCGACCTGAATGTCATTAATACTCGACAAAGGTCGCTATTCTGCATCTTGATATGCAGAAGCGTAAAGGAGGTAAATGGCCTGTACGTATATAGAACTTTTTCAAGTAAGGAGACTTGTCCAAAGTGCTTTACACTACATTCAGTCATTCACTAGATTGTAGCCACAGCTGCCCTGGGGCCCACTGACAGAAGCGAGGCTGCTGTACACTGGCGCTATTGGGCCCTCTGACCACCATGAATAGAAAAACAACCACCATCACAGACAATAATGCGGAGGGCAGCCTATTGCTAAGCCCTTCTTGGAAAGTTTGTATTGTTAATCCACTAGCTCTGGTTGGAAAAGCAAGGAATTGAAAGATCACAAGATGCGCTTTAGCACTACCATCGATGTTTTGTTCCATAAACACAGAGCATTCTTGCTAATTGTGATGTCATTATGTCCTCTACTCCGCATGCAGGATACTTGCCCGTAATTCCGACATACTCTGTAACCAACCCGCTCCTCTCTGCCCTGCTCCGTTCTAGACCGTCTGTGCTAACCAACGACTACAGCCTCCGCAGCTCTTCTTGTCTTGCTCAGCCCTGAGTTCCTTGGAATTGGAGGAGAGTATGCATGATATTATTTGTTAATTCATCAGAGCAAAACATGAGGTAATGAAATTCCGTAAAAGTAAAAAAAAATATCCACTGGACTTGGTTTCCAAGATTTGAAGACGTTTCGCCACCTCTCCAGGAACCTTTCTCAATTCAAATGTCTGGATCCGCAGTGAGTTTGAGTCTTATATAGACAAAGCCTTGTATCGCCTGGAAACATGCAAATGGTAACTGATGAGTGGGTTGTTTGGTTCCATGTGTTAGCCTGTAATATCTGAAAGCTGTCTATGATTCTGAAGGTCGGTCATCACCGGGGGGGGATTGCCGTTAAGGGGGGGATTGTCTCCTGCAATACCTGAAACCTGTCTATGATTGTTAAGGGTCGGTCGTTAAGGAGGTATCGTTCACCATCTGGAGCGGGTAGGTGCTTTGTTCCTCTGTGATGGGGTGGGGGGGAGGGGGGTGATATCTGGAAGGGATCATATCTATGACTAAATTGTATGTTTTTGGAAGCATAGAAAAAACATAGATGGCTTTCTTCACGCCCCTCTCAAACCACCTATTTTCTTTATCCAGAATGTGAACATTCTAGTCAGCTCCCTGGAGAGGTGGCGAAACGTCTTCAAATCTTGGAAACCAAGTCCAGTGGATATTTTTTTGAACTTTTACAGAATGACTATGACCTGGATGACTGAGAATCTTCATCAGCATGAGGTAATGAATACTTAATTAGTATGACATAAAAACTCACCATCAGTATCCACCCAAACCATTTCTTTTAATTTGTAATAAGGATTTTATTACATCATCATTACAACTTAATCTTTTGAATTTGTAAGATGTTGTCTTGGATGTTGTGATTTGATTTGATTATTATTTTAAGCCTCTCAGCATACAATAATTATGTTGAAGAAGCAATAGGTTGCACCAATAATTTAATTAAACCTGCTTAGTTTTGGGGAATATATAAGAATTATACTCTTATTTATCATTACCTAGGAGTTATTATCCTATTTTACTTTTACAAAACGATCTTCTTGACGTTCTTTTTCCTGTTTTGTCTGATTGAAATTGCAGATCTTGACCTGACTGGCTCACAATGGAGTGGAGTGGAGTGGAGAAGAAAATAGCTTGGCACCGTATTTTGATGTTGACGGATAGTTGACATTCAGAGGAGTAGCTATGGATGTGGAACAGTTCTCATTGATTAACATGACTGCACAAGGGCTCCGCAGGATGTGTGTTAGCGGGGCGGAGTGGAATGGAATGGTGACCTAAGAAAAATCTCCATGTGCCACGTTTTGATGGTTCGCGATGTTGTGGGCTTGTGTCCCTCTGGCTGCAGCCTGCAGATTGAATCCAGAGCTCAGGGTTTTGTAACAATATGCATATTCAATAGCTTTATTCATATTTGGAACAAGCAGTATAATTCATTTCATTTAAAGATAGAAATTATATTTGTACAAACAAATCTGTTGGATGCAAACTTTCAAGTACATCTGTGACTTATAAAGGTAAACTGTTTGGTTTTCTGCAAGTTTTATATATCAGGATTTTAGGTTTCTATAAATGAGACCCCAGATCTGGTTGATGTTGTCAATCAGAGCCACCTGGCAAGCTTAGCCGCGGTGGGAGGAAGCTGAACCTGTAGCACACCGTCTCTTTACTGTCAGCAAGAATCCCCCAGTGTGTTAAACGACCCTCACAGTAAAAAATGAAGAAACCATGTCCTTACTAGCTTGATCTGTTCGTGAATTTTGTTTTGTTGAACATGGCATATAGAGAGGAAGATAGGGTGCTGGCTGACCTGTTGATCCTATATTGTAATGCTTGTTTATTGCAGCCACTGGTACACTTTAAAGGGGTACACCAGTCCAGGAAGTTTCCACATCCACCCATAGTAAAAGTTTTTAAGCTAAGATTGCATTTGCTTGTTTTGTAGTTAATCATATTATGAAGCTCCTGATATGAAAGTAAAACTTTTTTCAGTGTTTTCTCTATATCAAAGAGTGTCTACAGGTTATCATGCAAAATGATTTGATTGAAATGTTCCTATTGAACATAGAAGCTGCAGTTGAGTTATGTTTGGGTTATATTTGGGTTTGTTTAAGGTTTGAGTGATGAATTGATTCTAATTTAACTTTGTTGATTAGTTGAATTTAACAAACTTTCATACTAATGCAATATCCCATGACTGTGAGGTATGACTTGGAAATGTTTTTTTCTAAAAATCTGATTATATTACAAGTGCAAATCAATGTCCATCCCATGATTCATGTCCCCCATCTAAAATCTATTGAATTTTCCTCAGTTTAGTTCTTATGGTTGTTGATGTTGTAACAAAATTTCCCAATCTCTTAGTTGATAGAATCTGTGGTAAAATGTAGACTGAGAAAATGTTTTCTGTTTTTTAAAGCAATTATTTAGAGTGATATTAAACAAAACATTTGAAATCAGAGAGAGATTAATTTCTCCTTCTTTTCCCTTTAAAATTTGCAGTTGAAGAGTTTTGTAAAGCTGGGCCTTTTAGCCTGCTCCCATCATCATATAAACAACTGATACACTCTATGTCTTTAATATAAGGCCAACAATGACAGTTAAAAGGTGAAATGAGATTCAGACTAAGAAAGATATTCTTAAACGATGAGTCTTTTCTTAAATGTTTAACTTGTGGAAAAGTACTTAATATTAAGGCAGATGGAGCAACCTTAAAGCTTGGGATCTGTTGATCTTATAAAGGTCTTAGGAACCCTGTTAGAGAACATTGCATCATTCACTCTTTAAACACCAGGACATTTTAAGTAAAGTATCTGCTGACTTACATCAGAAAACGGATTTGGACACTTTGCAGGAGAGTGATCCGAAACAAAAGAGATTAAGTGAGAACCCATGAATCTGGATAAACTGGGAAGACTGTTAAGGGAAACCATTAAATACTACTTATTGAAATCCATGCTAAGCAGTAAGATTTAACTGGAAATTAAAAAGTATTTATTTTTGTGTTTGATTTTGGAAAAAAGGGTCGACAACCCTTAATTTATAGAACAAATATCTATAGAAACCTGTAAATTAGCTCAAGACTTCTGGAGATTGCTTATATACTTTTTGACTGTGTGTGATGAATTATAGACTGTGTGCACAGAAGATTTAAAAGACTACAGTACCAAAATATTTGACCAGCTACCAAACCGATCGCCGGTAACCATTTTTATAGCATTAACAACTAATAACTCAGAATGCATGAATATTACAACGGTAAAATTTTCACCTTTTCACATTGTCGGAAAGCTTAGATTCTTCCCAATTCAACCACCAAGTTCATTTTATGGACACAGCGAGCACCAAAGCACAATTTACACAAATATATCAGCATGTCAAAATGTAAATATTACAAACCAGCAACACCAACATACCTTTGAAGGCGTCCAGTTATAATATGATCAACATTTGGTTTTTGACATCAGAAAAGTTAGCTGGTGTTTCTTTACATCGTCTTCTTACATAAAAGACAAAAGTGTCCGCATCTTTGTAGGACTCGATTTGAGTCAGGGACAGTCGCTGAAGTCTCACAAGCACTCCTTGCCTGTCAGCCAATGATGAACTGAGTAGAGCAATTTACGCCTCATAGAGTCCTGCTGTTATTGGTGAAGACCACGTGGGATGAAATAAGGGTTCAAACAAGGCTGAGTTGCATAAAGCAGAGCCCTGTTACCGGCTTGCATAAGAGTGTAATACACTGCTGAGACTTAATCAGTGCACACAGTCCGAAGCTGAATACTTACAATGCTTCGATATTTTTTACGTTTGGGCGCTGATTTAGTTTAATTATAATGCCTAAGGCCAAAAAAAAATACAGCTCAGAAAAGTCACTGGGGCTTATTTTAGCTTGAAAGGCAACAGTTTCTCTATTTATTTTTTTTTTTTATAGATTTTTACTTTATTTTAGGTTTATAAATGTTACATTTGTTATATACACTGATTCTGAAAAAAAAGTGGAAAAATACTTGCTTCATAAATGTGTCAAATAGTTGAGTAAAAGCATTTGGCACAATTTGACACTTTGGAGAGATTTGGAGACGCTGGTGACACCAAAAGTTCAAAGCCCCACAGCACTGGAAGTGTTCTAGCTAGAGATCTGAAATGTTCTGTATTTGACATGATGTAAAACAAAGGTTAAACAATGAGACATGCCTATTCTCAAGCATGTCTTTATCACTGCGGTTCAAAAAAGACCTATTATTTTTCAGAGTTATGTTTGAACTGTTGCAGCTTAGGTTGTGTTTTACTCACCCAATTTTCATTTATATTTTTTCAGAAACTAGAAGGTGTCAAATTATGTATCACACATGTAGTCTGGGCTTATAGTTCCTTAGTTTTCGCTTTTCCATTTGGGTATGCAAAATAAGCAAGGGTTACTTTAAATTGGATGGGTGTGAAGAGGTTATTAAAGGAGATTTAAATAATCTAAAAGCTCATTTATTTTCTTTTATTTTTTGAGGTTTTTGAGGCACTAGTGGCTCGTTATTGAATATTAGGCTGACAGGAAAGGGGATATAAGACAGGAGGAGAGACATGCAGCAAAGGACCACAGGTCTTATTTGAACCTGGGTCGGCCACATTGAGGACTAGAGCCTCTGCAAATTGGATGTGCTTGCTAACCACTGTGCTACTGAAACCCAGCTCATCAATTGCTAACAGAATCTAGGGGTTTCTGTGATGATACATAAACTTTTTAGGCAGAGCAATGCATCGCTATTATATATTTTGTCAATTTTGTTGTCAACACTTTAACAGAGAAAAACCTCCCAACCTTTTTTTCTAGACGCTAAACCTGGAAACTATTTGGTCACCATAATTATCATTGCATCAGACAGCTAATGTTTTGAAAACTGAAACTGCAACTTGATTAATAGTCAAAACGACAGACATTGGACAGAAGCAGCATTCTTTATAAAAACGTTTTTTGGAAATAATGAACTTGTTTTTTTGACGTAGCTGAGTTTGCAAAGCACTCTCTGGGTTCAATTTTGGGTTCTGAAACCATAGCACAAATATCTCAAAGCTATAAAATTACTTAGCTATGTTTAAAAATCTCAACTTTTTATGTTCTGTCTCTAGAGGATTCCTTGGTAAAATTTAATGTCCCGTTTTAATTTTTCACAAATGAACTGCTTGTACTATCCTGGTTAGAGCAAATGTGTCATTCAGTGCCATGTGCCAAGCTTGTATATGTGCTTCTGTGTATGACCAAACAGTCATTGATCTCAAAGGTCACATGCAGAAAGAAATATGTCAGAAGGACAGAGGGGATGAGAGGAGTAGAGTGTATTAGAGTGTGTAAGACATGTGCATTGGCCTTTCATTGTTTTAGTGAAGAGTTTTGTTTTATTAACATCTGAAGCAGTTGCATTTTTATCTAAATCTTGGAGAGAGTGTCATGTAGTTATACCAGTCTCTAGTAAAGCAGATTTCTAATCTGTAGGATTTCCAAATAAAATGAAGATTACTATTAAAAGAAAAATCATCTGATCAGTAATCACAAAGTTTTTTTTTCTTCTCATATTTACCCAATTAATCAATGCAGCTGAGAAAGGCTTGAATTCTGGTTCTCAGTACTTCTGAAGTAGTCGAAGGACGCAGTGGAACCTGTTTACAACAGCCCCACTTCTGTCAGTGTGCCTCAGTGCACAATGTAGCTTTCCACCATCAGTGTTTGATTGTGTGTATGAATGACTGACTTTAGCATAAAGATCCATACTAGTACTCTGCATTTAGCATGTAAAATTAAATCTCACAAATTGGTAAATTGAAGCATATTAGACAATGCTTATCTTAATACATGTCTTGTTACTTTTTTTTCAATCAACTGGGTGTATAACATGCTTTTTAACCATTTTAGTTTTGAGGATTTTTTTTATTTTTTGTTAAAAAAGTTATTAGACATTTTTGGTGCTCTCCTTTATATTACTCTTTTGAGAAGGGAAAAAATGAACTCTGACCACTTTAGCATTACTAGTGGCATCATTAAACTTTAAAACTCCTGAAAATCAAGCAAGATAGCACTTGTCTGTGGCTTCCATTTTATTTAATGTGATCTCTTTGAGCACTCAGGATCTGCATTTCAAATACTGCGAAGGCAGCACCAACAAACGACCTGTCTGACCTCAAAGCTACATATTCTGGTTATATAAAGAGTGGAGCTGGACATTTTGATCCAATAAATTTGATCCCTCACCCTGGAAAGTTTGAATTGCAGTATTATTTGCTTATTACTTTTATTATCTTAGCTAAAAAAAGGCATTTTAAGCTAGGAGTTTTTATATATCCATCCATCCTTTTTCTAACACGCTTATCCCAAGTGGTGTTGCGAGGGGTGCTGGTGCCTATCTCCAGCTGTCTACAGTCGAGAGGCGGGGTACACCCTGGACAGGTCGCCAGTCCATCGCAGAGTTTTTATATCTTTTTTTTTTTTTTTTTTTTATAGATAAAATTATATTTTGGGATGTGGTTAAGTAGAAAAAGCATTTATATAAATTTTTTATTACCAGATGCTTTCAGATGTTTCATCAACTACTATCAACTTAAACTGTTATACACACACCTCAACGTTACAGAGAATGGCCTGAAAAATTACGAATATAAAGTTGTTAGCAATCGCATGGATTGAATCTGGCTTTACATTTAGTAAGACATTTGTCTGTCATTACTTAGAATTACTTATCAGGCTGGTAGTGTAATGGTATCAGTAGTAATTAGTTGTTATATTTTTGTTTTGTTTTTTATTTGGCCAAATGTCATTTGATTTATGTTAATCGGACTGTGTTATTGTTATTTCGCCACTTATTGAAAAAAGTCAAATTCTATTATTATCTTGACACTATTAATAACAGGAGGTAAAATGCAGCTCGAGACTGGCTTTTAATATGGTGATGTCACAATTACCACAATTGACCATATTTATTCAGCGTGCTCCTGTTCTCCTCAAGTCCATACTTTCCTGTGTTCTTGTGAAGAGCATACTTGGCAAGGACATGAGTCTGTACTTGCAATCTCAGAAACTGAGAAACGGCCGCGATGTCAGTCAGGTCAAATAAACGTGCTGCTTTCTTGAGCATGGTGATGGTCTCCACTGGAATATTCGAATAAATTTGAATTTTGTTGTAATTTGATTTACATTGTGTATGAAGAACAAGAAATTCTGAAACTACTTAATTGTACAATGACATCAAGAACAAATTCTCAGGAACATTCCTGACACTTTATTAATTGTGCCATGAAGAACAACGGCTGTTCTGTTCCGGGGTACCACAGACTGCAGAGAACAAAAAGTGAATTAGCAAAGGTTTAGCTCATTGATCTGTAAGTATTGAGTACTGTTATCTGTTTTAGATCATGTTAGATGTTTTCTGATGATGAAAAAGATGAGTACATATCATGATGTTGGTGCTGATGACTGGCTGGATTACTAATTCCAATCCCCTGCCTAACTCTGCCCAGTTTCTCATTATCATTGATCTGATCCACCTGCTCCAGCTTCTATTTAACCAGCCCTTTAACCAGTCATCAAGCCCAGATTGTTGTTGAGGCAGTTGTGAGAGTGTTTTTTTTTAGCATACCTTTGTGTTGGTGATTACCTGATCCTGACCTGTTGTGCCTCTCAACCACTGAGCCTGCCTGTCCCCATATGATCTGTTTTCTTGGGCTGTCTTTGGACATTTGCTGGACTCTGCCTGTTTACTGAACTTGGGGCTGCTTCCTGTCGACAACGGCTTTAGATTCTCCATCTGGATAGTCCTGCCTTCCTTCAACTGCCCAGATCTGATCTCCCGCTTGTTCTCCATCCTCTGAGACTATGCCATCTGGGACTCTCTGGGCGGTGTCCACCATGTCTTGTTGACAGTCGACTGGCTTGAATCAACCTTGTTCTCAGGCCTAAACTATAGAACCATGCTATTGACTTATAATCATCCTCTGTCACACTAACCTGTTCACTAACCAGTCTGTTTCCTCCTGCAGAAGTTCCTGCAGTAACTGCCGTAACCGTAACCTTGCTGTAAAGGCAAATCCGCCCTTTTTAAATACAGGTGCTGGTCATAAAATTAGAATATCATGAAAAAGTAGATTGATTTCAGTAATTCCATTTAAAAAGTGAAACTTGTATATTATATTCATACATTACATACAAACTCATATATTTCAGATGTTTATTTTGTTTAATTTTGATGATTACAAATGACAACAAATGAAAATCTCAAATTCATCATATCAGAAAATTAGAATATTGTGAAAAGGTTCAAAATTGATGGCCCCTGGTGCCACACTCTAATCAGCTAATTAACTCAAACCACCTGCAAAAGCCTTTAAATGGTCTTTCAGTCTAGTTCTATAGGCTACACAATCATGGGGAAGACTGCTGACTTGACAGTTGTCCAAAAGACGACCATCGACACCTTGAACAAGGAGGGCAAGACACAAAAGGTCATCGCTAAAGAGGCTGGCTGTTCACAGAGCTCAGTGTCCAAGCACATTAATAGAGAGGCGAAGGGAAGGAAAAGATGTGGTCGAAAAAAGTGTACAAGCAAGAGAGATAACCGCACCCTGGAGAGGATTGTGAAACAAAACCCATTCAAAAATGTGGGGGAGATTCACAAAGAGTGGACTGCAGCTGGAGTGAGTGCTTCAAGAACCACCACACACAGACGTATGAAAGACATGGGTTTCTGCTGTCGCATTCCTTGTGTCAAGCCACTCTTGAACCACAGACAGCGTCAGAAGCGTCTTGCCCTGGCTAAAGAGAAACAGGACTGGACTGCTGGTGAGTGGTCCAAAGTCATGTTCTCTGATGAAAGTAAATTTTGCATTTCCTTTGGAAATCAAGGTCCCAGAGTCTGGAGGAAAAGAAGAGAGGCACTTCATCCACGTTGCTTGAAGTCCAGTGTAAAGTTTCCACAGTCAGTGATGGTTTGGGGTGCCATGTCATCTGCTGGTGTTGGTCCATTGTGTTTTCTGAGGTCCAGGGTCAACGCAGCCACATACCAGGAAGTTTTAGAGCACTTCATGCTTCCTGCAGCTGACCAACTTTTTGGAGATGCAGATTTCATTTTCCAACAGGACTTGGCACCTGCACACAGTGCCAAAGCTACCAGTACCTGGTTGAAGGACCATGGTATCCCTGTTCTTAATTGGCCAGCAAACTCTCCTGACCTTAACCCCATAGAAAATCTATGGGGTATTGTGAAGAAGAAGATGCAATACACCAGACCCAACAATTCAGAAGAGCTAAAAGCCACTATTAGAGCAACCTGGGCTATCATAACACCTGAGCAGTGCCACAGACTGATCGACTCCATGCCACGCCGCATTGCTGCAGTAATACAGGCCAAAGGAGGCCCAACTAAATACTGAGTGCTGTACATGCTCATACTTTTGATGTTCATACTTTTCAGTTGGCCAACATTTCTATAAATCCTTGGTTTTTATTGGTCTTCAGTAATATTCTAATTTTCTGATATGATGAATTTGAGATTTTCATTTGTTGTCATTTGTAATCATCAAAATTAAACAAAATAAACATCTGAAATATATGAGTTTGTATGTAATGTATGAATATAATATACAAGTTTCACTTTTTAAATGGAATTACTGAAATCAATCTACTTTTTCATGATATTCTAATTTTATGACCAGCACCTGTAAACACTTTTTAATTATTCGACTGTCTGTCTGCCTTTAATACTGGGTTTTGGGTCTTGACAAAACGAAATTGACTGTAAAGCAATGAACCTATCTCCATGGTTGTAATAACATTCAACACCATGTGATTTTATGTTGTTTGGGGTCTAAACAATGAAATAACAGTTTAAGAAATTTCTGTGTTTAATATGGATTATATATTAGTGACTATAAATCTAGCATTAACATTATACTAAGTCTTAGGCCACAGTAGTTATTAGGAAATTGGCTAATTGTGACTTTTGGCTTGAGAATGAGTATTTCCCACACATGAAAGTGGACGTTGAAATATTTCACAACTAACTGTTCTGTGGCTTAAGATGGATGCTCTTACATATTGTATCTCTCTGCTTAAAATTGTCTTACTACCCGTCTCATACTTTGTAGTGAGTCTATACATTAATAAATTTGTGTTTCAAAGATATCAGACAAAATATGCTCAAGTGTTGCTATCATTTGCAACACTTTAAAATGTCAAAAGAAAACAAATCCTTGTCCTTATCCAACCCTAAAGCTAACTCCCCAGTACTCTGTAAAACAACTCTGACTTTTATTTATCAGAGAGGTAATGGCAATTTCTCTCAGCATGGGCTCCAGCACCTTCCTAACACCCAGCTAGTATATCCTTTATTTCATACCTTTATCTTTTCTTGTTGCTTGGTTGCTCTTGCTCACGTCTCTCCCCTCATACACTCTCTTCCAATTAGCTGAGAGCACAAAGCTCTTCCCCATTTGCAGTGCAATGAATTATTGTCTCTTAATTAGCAAGGTGCTAACGGCCTGTCTGTCCAACTTTGCCTTAGCCATCCTGATGATGCTATGATTGAAAACTGCAAACTAATTGGTTTCCTGAATGTCTGGATAAAATTGCAAGCCTTTTTAGAATGGAGGAAGTAAGTGATTGGGAAGGAATGGAAGTTTAAAAAACGGAAGATCAACTAAAGTAGACTTTCTAAGAGATATTGCTTGTGGCCATGGAGGATAGCTGGAAAATGAAAAATAGAAATAATTGGATAATGCGAAGAAAAATGCATGGATTAGTCCTTCAGTTACACTCCTGGACAGGATGTTTTTTAAGAGGAAAAAAAACAATCAATGGAAATGAGAAAAAATAAGTATTTTGGAAATAATCTGAAGGGCTTACATTATACCAACCAATTTAAATTTCAAGATACTTAATGCATAGTATAAATTTTTCAACTTGAATATTACCTTTTGCTTTGACTGATCAGCTGTGAATCCCAATCTGTATTGGCACAGAGGAAGACTAAGCAAGACTTGGGCACACAGCAGCTTTTTGACCAGTGTCAAACTCATTAGTATTAAAAATGATTGAAACTACCCCAAAAAAAGCAAGAGTCACCACAAGGTTTGGCCAGAAAGATTAGAGTTTTATTTGAAAAGTAGTGGATGGCAAGTTGATTCTGAATAAGCTGCTGAGCTGGGCGTCATATTCATTAATGCCCTTCATGCCTGCTGCTCTTTTAGTGAGAGATGGTTTGTTTGAAATTAGACCAAAGCTTGTAGGAGTTAATGTGATTTTTTTTTCCAAAAGAATACAGTTTCTGTAAAGACATTCATTAATTTTTTCATCCCTGCTTAATCTCAAAAGCCAGATGGGCAAAAAAGGCTACAACCTATATAGGCAATGGTAAAGATATTAAAATATAAGAAAAAGTCAGATTTTTTTTTTTAGCAGCATTAGGGTAATTGCTAAGGCGATTCAGCGAAAAGCCTTTTTTCAATAAATCTTAAAACAGCTTAGCAACAAGATGATCTATAGTTTATCCTGAGGTCATCTGCAAAATTTTGCAAAAAGACTACTGAAGTAGTCATATTAGTGTAGCGTGCTGGCTTTTCTTTCTACTTTCTTAGACCAAGCAATGAAGTAGCTCCATTGTCAAGCTCCTGTTTCTTTTTTCTTTTCTTTTTTTTTTTATCCAGACAAAGGATACAGATTCTTAACCACCTTTGCAGCTCTGATACTTAATATGAATAGAGAAACAGATGGGGACAAGCATGAGATGAAATGATTGACAGCCCTCTGTGCAGCTTAAGCTCAGCTTTCATCCTTTATTGAGCTTTTAGTTTCAATCAACACAAACAAACCGGACGGTATCTTTCAACACCTTTTCCAAAAAGTATAAACATAAGAACCGTTTATCTGAACTTGCTGATAGCTCTTTTCCTATATGATAGGAACAGTTAAAAGTATCATCAGTTCACTGTTATCATGATACAGTTCTTTCATCTCAAGCTATAAGAAATGCATATAAAATGGTATGATATTGAATTATGTTGATTTATGTTGCAAAAGTTTCTCATAGCACTTTCTTTGTTAACATGCAATGGTTTTGGAAGTGGTAGGTCCTTTGTGAAGATTAATTTACCTCTGAGCCAGTTTAAGTTTGCAGGATGCAATGTAAGTTGCAGTAGAAGCTCAGCAAATGGCTGTCAAGAACAAAAAGCGAATGTAACACTGAAAGACAGGCTAGGGTGGGTCATCTACTGTAAGAAAAAAAATGTTGTGATAAGTGGTTGATAACCCATTCCAGGATTGTGTCAAAACTCAGCATAATGTCACCAGGGTGTCTGCCTCATGGATGTCTGGATCAACCTCCCATTATACTTTTAAAAACATTGAAAACCACCTGTAAACCATCTGGACTATTAGCTCTCCCATGTATGATAGTGCTTTATTATTAGGGGATTACATATTTGATATTAACTGAAATTGTATTTACTTTTTTTTGGGAGCCAGCAGAAGGAATCTAAAATAAAGCGAAATGGGATATTCTTTTCAAACTCTTTTTGAAGTGCTTTTGATAAAGCAAGGGCATTTAACTCCATTGTGTGGACTTAATGATGTTAAATACTACAATAATTGTTACGAGGAAACATAAATTAGTCTTGGTTCTTGTTGTTGTTATTTATTGCTGGGTGCATTACATGGCCATGCAGGTTAAACTGTAAACAAAGTAAAACAAAATTGGAATACTTAGTATTGCTTATGATTCAAATTAAGAGAACCTAAAAACAAAACAAAAAACATATAAGTCCTTAATTATCTGCAAACAGTTCAATCTTTGAACACCTTTCATTATAACAAACGTCAGTTTTAAACATGCAGTAAATAAAGCGAGCATATGCACCTGGCATATGGACCTGGCACCTTTGCTTGCTTGGTTCAGCTAATGACAGCATAAGCTCACCTACGTTCCACTGGCTTTTACTTCCGCTTTGCCGTTCTTTAACTATTTGATGCAAAGAGATGAATATAGAGCCCCCTAGTGGAACAGGAGGAGTTAATCTAGTAATAATCTTGAAAGAAAAACTCATGGATTAGTCCTTTAGTTACACTCCTGGACAGGATGTTTTCTAAGAGGAAAAAAAACAAAATCCATGGTAATGGTCATAGCCTTGGGAATGGCATTCTCACTCAGCTCATCCTGGACCAAATTCCCTGAGGCCCCAATTCTCAAATTGGAAGAATTAGAGAGCAAACTCAACTTCATCAATGCTATAATGAAGTACGTTTGCCTTTAAAGCTACACTGTGAAATGTTTTGTGGAGCAAATGGTTGTACTCCCATTTGTTTTTTTCATATCATGCCCTCTTCAGCAGGCATTTTTGAAGCAATACCTGCTTATTTTGAACAGTTCTAATGCAGACCATTAAAGCTGGAACAAATAATATACCCTCACAAACAAATGTAGCCCCGACTGCTGCAGCATGCTTCAGTTTCTAGCTGAACTAAACTTCTCACTTCTTTTACAGTATAACACCATGGCCCGTTGTCTATTAAAAACATTATTAAGGGTTCTTAAATATACACATTCTTTGAATTTTCAGGCTTTCTGCATTATGTTTACGAAGGAAGGTGCAAAGTAGACCTTTTGTTTTTAAAGTTGATCTCATACAAACAGGAAAATTGGTTGGAAAATATTTGTTTTAAACAGATGTTTCAGCAATGGCTAGAACACTGATTTAAAACATCCACAAAACTTCTGCTATTGTGGTGGTTTTTTATAATATACTGTTCTATTTTAATACAAAGCATCTGAGTCATATTGCTCAGTGCACCAGTTTTAGGTCTGTTCCTGTTGACCAATTGTTTGTCGGTAAAAGCTCCAACAACATGCACATGGACATCAGAATTGGACTAGAAGATATGCTGGGCAAAAACGTTCCATCCAAGTAGAAATTGATTTCAATAATGTATTGCACAATACACATTGGAGAATCGAGTGAATTTAGTCTGAAGATAGAAATGACACACTATTGTGGAGATAATCATAATGCCATAACTGATCAGTGCATATGTAGTTTATCGATGAATAGTCAGCTTGACCTTTAAAAGGTAATTTCAACTTAAATAGTTTTCATCTAACCTGAGTCTTGTCTCTTACCCCCCTCTTGAATGTTATAACCAAAAACCTGGACATTATATTGTTTCATCTGTTTGCTATGTCCAGCTGCTATGAGTTTGGTGCCAAGCAATTGGGAATCTTTTATGAATAAAGAAAAAGATGTACAAATTCCTAATTTCATATTGATTTCATTTTCAAAACCTACTTTCTACATAAAGTGAAACATATAGTCTTGGCCCGTACCTTCATATGCACATATAGTTTGGAAAAATGCAGTCATGGATAAATTGGGAAATCATTAAATAACAAGAGGACAGAGGAGAAAAATTCATATTGTTTATTGATTTCCCTTCCCGTAATTCAAAAACATATATATCTGTATAGTTGAAGATATGAAAGTAAAATAATAGCATATTGATATTTCTAGATCTTCTGAGGTGTACTATAGACTCTCTACTTGTTGTATTTAAACTTTATGTTCTTGAAAAAATACTACTGTTTTTTTCTGAACACACACATACCATAGTTCCATATTCTTATATAACATTTTGTTAGATAATTCACCTAATTTCAATATAATACAACACAACAAACTATGGTAAAAAGAAAACAAAAATAATCTGGTGTTATTTATTGTGTATGATGAAATAACTTTTCTCTCATGTGCATATTTCACTGAATCCTAAGACTGACATCTGCTGGACATTCAGTAGAGAGACCCACCTTTTCTCAAATGTCTTTTTAGCAAGGCACAGGGATCTGAAAATAGTGGTCAAAAGGTTTCTTATTTTTGGTTTTAATAAAACAAAAACAAAAAAATGTTATCTTTGTATTTATATTAAAACCTTTTTCACTTCCATTTAAATAGGTGGTGTTTAGGCCTATTATGTTGCTTAAGATTTCGCTATTGATAAATTGGTATATGCACCCTTGATGAAAATAGCACATATGCCAAGTCTGGTTATTCTGATGTCTCACGAAATATGTTTAAAAGTTTTGCATATAATTAATTGTCTATCTAACATGCCTTTCTATTTTTACAAACACAGACTATGTTTTGCTGTTGGAATTTTATGTGAAATCATAAAGTAGAATCTTACAAGGTTTTAAAAATTTAATACATTTAAAAAAAGTAAATAAATAAATTAAAACACTGTTTTAACCATGAACTGAGAAATAATTTTAAATGTAAAAAAAAAATAAAATACTTTTTTTGTTTTTACTAATATGGCAATGCTAGATTGAACATGTATACTCTAGCACTCTTGATTTAATTGAACACAATATCAGTCCGAAATTTGTCCGACTTAATCGACTGAGAAAAGTAGGGACATTCAACAGACCTTCCTGAGCAAATGGGGCCAAATAAATTTCTATTGTCTGCATACCAAAGTTTGCTTTTGGCTATTCACTGTAAAAAAAATGACAGTTTTTTTAAGCAGCATGCAAGAAACGACAACTTAAGCTTGCAAAACACTTGTTTCTCTTTCAAATGTAAGCAAATGTCATAGCAGCGGCTATGCATGCACCCTCCTGGGCTGCCATGTTTATTTTTGTCCTGCTCTGGGCTTATTACCTCTTAGCCTTTTCACAACTGTATGTCCCGCCTTGAAAGGAACTATACCTGACTCTGGACAGGTTGAAATTCAAGCACAACTCTAGTCCCCAACTGCTTTCTCCCTATGGAAAACCCTCCTTCGCTTACAAGCATGAGCTGGCACGCTCCTCCTGCACAATCCTCTGAAGCCCCAATTCTTGCGTCTAATAGTCATAAATAAATTGTTACTGAAGCAGAAAGTAAACACACAGCCATATTAAGCCAGAGCTATAATCTGGCTGTCATTCTAACAGCTTCAAATCAAAATCTAGTCCTAGGCAGTAACATTGACATCTTCACCAAGACTATGATGTGCAGAGATTCACATGTGATTCCTTTTTTTTCTTTTCTGGTCATTCTTACACTTTAGGACCCTTGTTTCTACATTATTATTTTTTTTTAGGCTGTTTAGCAGCCATTGTTTGTAGTGACAGACAGGGAACCTAACTCTACAATCCCTAGTGCTTTAGAAGCTATTATGTTTCATGTGTATGCCCTTTTGTGCTTGTGTTGGAGGAGCTGTTGCTTGGCAAAGGGACCATCCCTCTTTTTTCATTGACATTGAAAGGCCATCCAGGGTTGTCCCTTGTTCTTGCTTACAGGTGCTGGTCATAAAATTAGAATATCATGAAAAAGTAGATTGATTTCAGTAATTCCATTTAAAAAGTGAAACTTGTATATTATATTCATACATTACATACAAACTCATATATTTCAGATGTTTATTTTGTTTAATTTTGATGATTACAAATGACAACAAATGAAAATCTCAAATTCATCATATCAGAAAATTAGAATATTACTGAAGACCAATAAAAACAAAGGATTTATAGAAATGTTGGCCAACTGAAAAGTATGAACATGAAAAGTATGAGCATGTACAGCACTCAGTATTTAGTTGGGCCTCCTTTGGCCTGTATTACTGCAGCAATGCGGCGTGGCATGGAGTCGATCAGTCTGTGGCACTGCTCAGGTGTTATGATAGCCCAGGTTGCTCTAATAGTGGCTTTTAGCTCTTCTGAATTGTTGGGTCTGGTGTATTGCATCTTCTTCTTCACAATACCCCATAGATTTTCTATGGGGTTAAGGTCAGGAGAGTTTGCTGGCCAATTAAGAACAGGGATACCATGGTCCTTCAACCAGGTACTGGTAGCTTTGGCACTGTGTGCAGGTGCCAAGTCCTGTTGGAAAATGAAATCTGCATCTCCAAAAAGTTGGTCAGCTGCAGGAAGCATGAAGTGCTCTAAAACTTCCTGGTATGTGGCTGCGTTGACCCTGGACCTCAGAAAACACAATGGACCAACACCAGCAGATGACATGGCACCCCAAACCATCACTGACTGTGGAAACTTTACACTGGACTTCAAGCAACGTGGATGAAGTGCCTCTCTTCTTTTCCTCCAGACTCTGGGACCTTGATTTCCAAAGGAAATGCAAAATTTACTTTCATCAGAGAACATGACTTTGGACCACTCACCAGCAGTCCAGTCCTGTTTCTCTTTAGCCCAGGCAAGACGCTTCTGACGCTGTCTGTGGTTCAAGAGTGGCTTGACACAAGGAATGCGACAGCAGAAACCCATGTCTTTCATACGTCTGTGTGTGGTGGTTCTTGAAGCACTCACTCCAGCTGCAGTCAACTCTTTGTGAATCTCCCCCACATTTTTGAATGGGTTTTGTTTCACAATCCTCTCCAGGGTGCGGTTATCTCTCTTGCTTGTACACTTTTTTCGACCACATCTTTTCCTTCCCTTCGCCTCTCTATTAATGTGCTTGGACACTGAGCTCTGTGAACAGCCAGCCTCTTTAGCGATGACCTTTTGTGTCTTGCCCTCCTTGTGCAAGGTGTCGATGGTCGTCTTTTGGACAACTGTCAAGTCAGCAGTCTTCCCCATGATTGTGTAGCCTATAGAACTAGACTGAAAGACCATTTAAAGGCTTTTGCAGGTGGTTTGAGTTAATTAGCTGATTAGAGTGTGGCACCAGGGGCCATCAATTTTGAACCTTTTCACAATATTCTAATTTTCTGATATGATGAATTTGAGATTTTCATTTGTTGTCATTTGTAATCATCAAAATTAAACAAAATAAACATCTGAAATATATGAGTTTGTATGTAATGTATGAATATAATATACAAGTTTCACTTTTTAAATGGAATTACTGAAATCAATCTACTTTTTCATGATATTCTAATTTTATGACCAGCACCTGTAGTCTTTTAAAAACAGTGAGGAGGGGAGAAATCGCCTACTCACAAGGTCTTAAAGAATATAGAAAGTATAAATATTGTAATTATATTCTTTTTTCTCCTGAATAAAATATTTTAAATCTATGTCAGCTTATTTTGTTTCCATCAACCCACCTATGAGCTAAATCCTCTTCTTCCAAAATTGAGTTCCACACACCTCAATCACATCAATAAAACAGTAAAAGACAGCTCAATTTTTAAATTTTATTCATCCATCTTCAATATATCAATTAACCTTGTTCAATACATTTATCATTCATCAATTGTCCACCCTTCCATTACTCATTCGTCCACTTCTTTGTTGATGTTTTAATCTATTATAACTCTAAGCAATCCATATCTACATGAAACAGATAAAATATTACTCAAATAAACACATTTTTCTATAAATCAATACAAATTCAGACCAGAAACCAGTCATTTCCCTGGAGTAGATATAGCAATCTTTACTTACATAGGTGAGAACCACTAAGACATGAGGTGTCATTTTCAACAGAAGATGTCATCTTCCTGTGCATATTTAAATTATTTTGTGTGAATCTAGACCATCCAAATTTTTGAAGTATAGACATTGAGTTATTCAAGTAAAAATCAATTTGCCCACTGTAATTTTCCCACAAATAAAACACACTTAGATACTGGATATAGTTGACATTATGTACTAATTTGCACAACATTTAATCTTAGTGATCTGAGAAACTTAAAGTCTACATTTGTGGATCTAAAAATATAGAGTTCACTCAAGTTTGGGAATTTCCTGCACAGGAGGAAGTCATCATGTTAATCACGTTAACTTCCTCTTTACAATCAAGTTCTCTTCCTGGTTTCAAGGAGAGACTCTTTACAGGCCAAGGGTTCAGTCTAACAAGCTTAGTGTGCCATTCACTCAGTGTTGTGATCCTGCAGAACGCTTTCTTTTAGTAAGGACTGAACAAGGATAAGACAATAGGTGGCCATCTACAAATAATGCAGACACTATTGCAATGTAATCTGCAGCTAATGGGACGGAAAAACTATAGTTAGCAGTTTTGGACCTCAGTTGATGCTTTTTGAAATTTTTTATTTTAATTAAAACATCCCCCATGGGCGTGGCCTGATATGATATTCACATCACATGATGTCCTTCAGTAAATACACACAAAGAGCTAAACATCAGCTACATTTATAAATAGTTTTTTTTTTTTTTTTTTTTGGTGCAAAAAACATCCATTATAGCTGTTCTCAACTTTATATAGGTAAATAATTATAACAAGCTCATAATGCCAGTAAGCAAGTAATAATTTGTTTTAGAGAGACTAAAGTTAATCATTTTATGAAGACAAGCCTCTTTGAAAAACAACTTTATGTACCTTCGAAAATTAGTTGTGCTATCTTTTTTTGTGACTGGAGATATTTCTAAACATTCAGTTTTTGTTTGGCAAGCAAATAAAATTTTAATAATTCATTCAGCTAACTAAAAGTTAACAGTAAAGGGGCTGTGTTCTATATGCCTAGAATAAACTGCCACTTCCTAAAAATGAAGCAAATTTAAAGAAGAAAAATTAAATCATAAACTTCATCTTGATGCAGCAAACAACTATTACACGTTAGTAGGATTTGAATATGAAGACATTGAAAGGAAAAATTCAGTTGCAAGGCAGAAAGTATCAAATATGACACCTGCTAAATCTTTTTGCATGTTTCCAGAGCTTCTTCATCTTCCTTCAATCAACATACAAGACGTTCTTGTGTGTAATAGCACCTGTCAAATGCTAATGCTCCAAGAGAGGCTCTTACAAATCACTTGGGAACTTTTAAAGAATGTAGATAAATAGTCAATTTCATGCAGCTGGCTAGTGATGAGGTGTCTTGAATCTCTGTGCACCAAAGATGCCACATGCTACCGACTTCTGTGAAAGATTAGAACACTGCAAGATGGATTTTCTTGTATCTCTGGCCTTAAAAATTTACAAACCCAGCTGCACTAGATGGCAATCCAGTGTCAAAAATGTCAATTTGAAAATGATGTCAAAAACGATTATCTATTGCTGTCTCCCTGTTAGCCCACCTTGCAAGGGATCAACTTTCCCCTTTAAATTTTGATGCATGTCAAAGAATTATTACTACTTATTTCTTGAATTTTAGCTTGATCTTGCTCAGTATTTTGCATTCTGACCTCCTTTTATCCTCATACAATACTTTAAGGTGACATTTCAAAATAACCGATACACTAACCTAGTACTTCTTTGGATTTTGCTTCTCGGCTGAAACGTCAGAAAGGTTGATGACCTACCATTTTATTAACCTTTCTCAGTGGGAAGGATTTGCTTAGCTTCTGTTGTTTCTCTGTACAACCTTGGGTCTTGTTTTCATTCAGATGACAACTATTATAAGAGTCCAGCTTCTAAAACAGCCAACGTTCCCAAAGGGTACCTTCAGTGTAGCTTAACAAGACAGATAAAGTGAATCAGTTTCTCGTCATGGGAATATAATCCGCTGACCGTCCTTCAAAAAGAAATCTTCACCCCCCTTGAGGCAAACACTGTCCTACATTGGTGAAACAATTAAGCCAGAGTTGATGTAGTGTGTTTTGTGTTTCCACCATTAAAGCTGCTCTTTTTCAAGCAGTCTGCAGGCTCTTTAAAGAGAGCTCAGACGAACAACTTATTTACTGTTATACTATACTATTATACTGTTCAGTAGCTTCATTTCCATTAATCATCAAATTGTGCAAAATTGTAATTGTGAAAATAAATCTGCTACATGGAAATTATTTTTAACTTAAAAAATCCTGATGTAATAATATATTTTCTAAATAACATTTTGTAGCAGAAACTGAATTTTAGAAACTAAAAAAAAAAAAAAAATGATACTGCAAAGAATTAAGGTTTATATGTCTAGAAATGTGTTGCCATTCTGACATTTATCTGCTTGACTCAAAATGTATTTATGATATCTGGAAAAACATTTTTTCATAGTTGAAAAATAATACAAATGCTGACCAGTAATATAAGAAATAGGGACATCTGAAATTAATTTATAGACATCCAGAGTTTTTAATCCAAATGTGGAGAATTTTATTTTATTTCAAAGAGTCATTTCAATTAATAAATTTTATTTTATTTTTTTTCTAGATATGAGGAATACATATTCAAAATGCCTTGCCACAGATGTTGTTACCGTGAAAATATTTCTTGAATGGTAATAGATCAATTCATCTATTTAGGTGAAATCTTCTGGCAGCAGGTGAAAATGAAGTCAAAAAACTTTCTAATATATAGAACCTCTGCATCATCTAAGGGTCTCTCATGCTGATTCAGTTTCTTTTACACAGTAAAGTAACTGTTTGCAGCTGCGCTTTGGATTCTATCATCCCAATAAATGGCCGTTATGAGCGGCTATCAGTCCCATAGAATGGCTTCAGGTTGTGCCAGTACGCTCATTAGGTTGTTATCATCGAGTGAATCCTAATCCTAAACCGTAAAGTAATCTATATATTTGTAATCTGAAAATAATTTTTGTTCTTCATGTACTGGAAATATAACTAAATAATAAACAAATTATCCGCATCTTGCTCATATTAAACAAATCAAAGACACAAATCTCCTAACCTGTCAACTGAGTTATTGAAAACCCCTCCATATAAAGATTTAATTCTTACTGAAAAATTGCTGATCATTCTTTAATAAGATCCTTGTCAAACGGATGACAGTGTTTGTTTTTAAAACCTAATGTATGTACAGGTGCTGGTCATAAAATTAGAATATCATGAAAAAGTAGATTGATTTCAGTAATTCCATTTAAAAAGTGAAACTTGTATATTATATTCATACATTACATACAAACTCATATATTTCAGATGTTTATTTTGTTTAATTTTGATGATTACAAATGACAACAAATGAAAATCTCAAATTCATCATATCAGAAAATTAGAATATTACTGAAGACCAATAAAAACAAAGGATTTATAGAAATGTTGGCCAACTGAAAAGTATGAACATGAAAAGTATGAGCATGTACAGCACTCAGTATTTAGTTGGGCCTCCTTTGGCCTGTATTACTGCAGCAATGCGGCGTGGCATGGAGTCGATCAGTCTGTGGCACTGCTCAGGTGTTATGATAGCCCAGGTTGCTCTAATAGTGGCTTTTAGCTCTTCTGAATTGTTGGGTCTGGTGTATTGCATCTTCTTCTTCACAATACCCCATAGATTTTCTATGGGGTTAAGGTCAGGAGAGTTTGCTGGCCAATTAAGAACAGGGATACCATGGTCCTTCAACCAGGTACTGGTAGCTTTGGCACTGTGTGCAGGTGCCAAGTCCTGTTGGAAAATGAAATCTGCATCTCCAAAAAGTTGGTCAGCTGCAGGAAGCATGAAGTGCTCTAAAACTTCCTGGTATGTGGCTGCGTTGACCCTGGACCTCAGAAAACACAATGGACCAACACCAGCAGATGACATGGCACCCCAAACCATCACTGACTGTGGAAACTTTACACTGGACTTCAAGCAACGTGGATGAAGTGCCTCTCTTCTTTTCCTCCAGACTCTGGGACCTTGATTTCCAAAGGAAATGCAAAATTTACTTTCATCAGAGAACATGACTTTGGACCACTCACCAGCAGTCCAGTCCTGTTTCTCTTTAGCCCAGGCAAGACGCTTCTGACGCTGTCTGTGGTTCAAGAGTGGCTTGACACAAGGAATGCGACAGCAGAAACCCATGTCTTTCATACGTCTGTGTGTGGTGGTTCTTGAAGCACTCACTCCAGCTGCAGTCCACTCTTTGTGAATCTCCCCCACATTTTTGAATGGGTTTTGTTTCACAATCCTCTCCAGGGTGCGGTTATCTCTCTTGCTTGTACACTTTTTTCGACCACATCTTTTCCTTCCCTTCGCCTCTCTATTAATGTGCTTGGACACTGAGCTCTGTGAACAGCCAGCCTCTTTAGCGATGACCTTTTGTGTCTTGCCCTCCTTGTGCAAGGTGTCGATGGTCGTCTTTTGGACAACTGTCAAGTCAGCAGTCTTCCCCATGATTGTGTAGCCTATAGAACTAGACTGAAAGACCATTTAAAGGCTTTTGCAGGTGGTTTGAGTTAATTAGCTGATTAGAGTGTGGCACCAGGGGCCATCAATTTTGAACCTTTTCACAATATTCTAATTTTCTGATATGATGAATTTGAGATTTTCATTTGTTGTCATTTGTAATCATCGAAATTAAACAAAATAAACATCTGAAATATATGAGTTTGTATGTAATGTATGAATATAATATACAAGTTTCACTTTTTAAATGGAATTACTGAAATCAATCTACTTTTTCATGATATTCTAATTTTATGACCAGCACCTGTAATTGCTTGTGTATGATTGTGGACATTTATGACACCTGCTCAATCGCTCTGCACAGTTTGCCCTGAGTGTGCAGCGTGACACGCGCTGCCCTCTTACGAACAGAGACAATTGTTTGCCTGTCGCAGTTTACTGATTGAAACACCAGCACTGAAGTTAGCGCTGGCTGCGCTAACTGTAGCAAACCAGTCCCCACAGTTTCCCCTGAAACATCTCCTGCATGCGGGTGAGGTACCCACTCGTAATGTAGCACTACACACACCATCACCGTTCCTAGCACTGATTCATTCATTACAAACAAAACGCCATACTTACCTCGTGTCCTTCACCTTGAGTCTCCACTTCCAAACGGAAGCATGCGCCGTTTGGATTGTTTACAATGCCATCGTGACTTTGGGTTTGGGGAATGTGAGGGTAATGGTGGGGGGGGGTATGGAAGGATGCTTTGTTTTACCGTATGTCAAGGGAATGTGGAATGTCCTATGTGCTTTACAGGTAGCATGGTTAAGATGAGTGGGATGTTTATAATTCTTGTTGTTGTTTGGGTGGTGTGTTTGATAACTTAAACCAGGATATTTGTATGCATGTGGGATAATGGTATGGCACAATTATCCATAATCCTGTTAGCCAATCGTGTTTGTTTCAAGCTTAGTAAGAGGAGGATAAAAACCCTGCTCATTGTGAGTTTGGGTGCTTGAGTGTAGAGCTGGTTACCGGGGAGAGCTCTGAAAGTAAGTGTTCATGTTTAATTGCAGCCTAGTGAAATCTGAAACCTTATTTTTGATTAAGTGCCTAATTCTTGCCTTTTTTGCTGTTTTTGGATTATTTTTGGACTTTTGTTATATTTTGTCATTTTGGAGGATTTTGCTTATCTTTGATGGTGGAGAACTAACTTTTGGCACTGGTGAATAAATACACTGGCAATTTTTGAAATCTATTTCTGCATTCCTGATCCCTTTTTTCCTTGTTTCCTTGATTCCAACCGCAACGCTGTCCTGGCGAGTGCGGTGACCACCCCGGTCACCCACAGACCTGATGAAAAAAATTAATTAGAATTATTGTGCCTTTTTTTAGACTACAACATATGTCTTGATTTTTGCAATCAGTCCCCAATGATCTCAAAGGCAAATATGAAACAATAAACCTTAAAGTGAAACATATCTTTATTTTCTCTTGTATTTATCACAGAAACCTGTGTTGCACTTATATCCAAATTTCCACAAGTGCTCACAGAGGCTCAACATAAAACATTTTTTTCAAAAGATCAAATGTACACATTAATTAAAGCACTATATTTGCATTACATACTGAGAGATACAATGTAGCCAACAAATTACTAGGGACATATCCCTAAAAGAACAGTTCTTCATATAGTTAATGGTGAATTGTATTTAACAAATCCTAATTTATTAAGAAACTTTAATGTTGTAGGATGAACTCTTAATTTTCCATTGGCATTATTACTTACTAATTTAATCTAATTAAACATTGCAGACATTTCCAAACTCAGAGAGCAGTCTGTTCTTTTTGTAAGGATTTCAATAAAACAAATATATTTTTTTTTTATTTTTATACCCTGAAGTTGAAAAGAGCGGGTCCCAAATGCAGGACTGACATAAAATGCCACTTTTGTTGGAAAGTAACACAAAAATACACCAAAGTGTTCAGCCTAACACATTTCATCATTTTATGGGGATACAATTTTTAGACAAGCCTTTTATTACACACACGAAGAACCACAAAACAAAATTAACACATTAGGTCAGAAACATCTCCCAAGTATGAATAAATGTAAATTGCACAAACAAATAAAATTTTAGGCTACAAAACCATGAATAAAGTGTAGACAATGTGCAAAAAACCATCTGTATCCAGAATTTAGCAATTACTAGTCTTACTCAATGTCCTATCACACTTTTAAAAAATATGTCTGCATTTATTATAGAATTAAATATATCTGAAATGACACAAATGGCTACTTTGGTTCCTGGTTGTTAAACGAACAGGAAAAAGATAAACAGGGTTTGTCAGGAAGAACAGATGTACATATTATACATATTCTGCATTTACAATGACCAAGATGTGTGAAAATGTAAATATACATGTAAAAATTTGTGTAGGAAATGAACATTTCAAAGTGCTATTTCTGTTGAGATGATCTTTATATATATATATATATATAAAAAAGAAACAAACAAAAAAAGGAAATTAAGTTGTGGCTGTTTTTCCTTTTGCAATAGTTCAAATATCTCTTAAAACACCAAGAATATCTAATCCAACCCCCATTTTCAGTTCAAGAGTTCCAAACAGACTAATTTTAGTAGATCATTGAAACAATCCAATGGCATGCTCAGGTTTTCACACCCCTGAACCTTTCATGTCCAAGTACAACTTCAATGTATTCTATTTGGATCGTACATGATTAGCGGATATATATTGGTGCACGATTTAAATGTAGAATGAAGAAGGTACAGTTTCTAAATTCTTTATACGAATGTGAATCCGAGAAATGTGGCAGATTTTTGTATCACCCCCTTTAGACTGATGGGCTCCGATTACAGCAAACACAACCTATCGATGTAAGAAGTTTCCTTATCAAAGAGTCAATGAAAACATTTTTACTGGAACACTAAATCTAGATTCAACAACATCCTTGCTTTCCAGCAGAACTTGAAAAAAGTCATCAACTTGGATCTATCTGCTTACATAGATCAGCTTTATTCTGTCAGGGTCTCAGAGTCTAACCCATCCATTTATTAACGTATATCAGTTAGAATATTTAATTGCTGCTTTGTTCCATGTGAGTCTCCAGGTTGAAATTAGTAATGAACCTGTGGGTTTTAGGTGAAGGCATCAAAGGTTTGCTAGGAAACCGTTGTCAACCAATGCCATCATGTGGACCATGAAATGACAGTTGTCATCTCCACAATTAGAAATTGTTTAAAGGAACCCATGTGAACTGTTGTTCACAGTTTGTCAAACATACTGCCTATTCATAGTTATAGAAACACATATTCCCAACCATGGTTGGGAGTGTTGGCCTAGTGGATAGAGCAGTGTGTTTGTGCACTGAGAAAGTTGCAAGAACCTGGTTTGATCCGCACAGCCTCCACTTTGGGTTCTTGAGCAAGACCTTTAACCCCACACTGCTCACTGGGTGCCCCACAATGGCAGTGCACTGCTCCACTGCAGTGCGCAAACATAGCTTATGACCCACCGGAAAGCTGGTCAGACTAGATATTAAGGTGGTTAGAGCTACATACAGCACAATGTCCCAAGAAAAATTTGTGCATTAAGTGGTTTGTCTTTCGCATTAAATTTAATGAGAATATGTCGTTAAATGACAGAAAAAGGTCAAGGAGCATGAATACCATTGCAAGTGTATGGCTGCTGCACTGGGTAACGGTATATGCTGACCAGTTTAAGAGGCAAACCAGAATGTTAATCTACCGGAAAACAGTCTGTGATGGTCTGGATAACAGTGAGACAAAGATGCTTAGAACAATATCAAATCAGAGTATTCTACCTGTTCTGTTTAAAGCATGCTTTATAGTTTGAGTCAGAAAAGAGAGTTTCTATTTTCCTGCCTTTGGGTGTGTAGTAGTGCATGAGCAGAATGAAATGTAGCTAACTGTAGCAGAAAAGGGTGAGTTACAAGGGCGGTCTACCAAGACAGAATATTTTTTATAAATGTTGCCCAGTGCAGCTTAAATGTAGTGGCTTTTTGAGTGTTTGTTTTTGTTTTGCAGACTTCAGTTGCTTGATTCTAGTCCCTCTAGATGGTCAGGGATAGGTAGACCTGTGAGTATCGTCAGACACTTATTCCATACATTAAACACAGGACACACTGGCTGGACAAAAGACACATGAAAGGTATGTAGGTGCTGAGAGCCGACGGCATCATAGAAAGAAATGTATCCGGCGTCGTAATCCAACAGGATCCCTACCCGTCGGAGGTGGGGGGAGGGTTCTATGGCCAGCTCCTTGCTGTTGTGGCGAACCACCCATGAGTTGTTACAGCGGCAGAGCACCCAAGAGGCAGAATTCTTGCCGATCCACTCGTGCTTGGGTGCCGACTTGTATGCAATACCTATAGCGTACCTGTTTAGCAGAAATAAGTTTATACTTGGCAAAAGTCTTTGCTAAAATGCTCAAGAAAGGAATAGTTCTCACCATGTGCTCCCTCCAATCAGAGCCTCCCAGTAATGACGTCCACTGTCGATGTAGACATTTCCCACCACGCCATAGCTGCTCTGGCTGGAGAACCGATCCTGGCTATGGCCCTTCTTGGATGTGGTTTCATCGCGTTCCACTGTTAGGTTATCATGGGAAACTTTGAGCTTCTTATGAGCAGATTTTGGATCCAGTTTGAACGGTTGGCCTGGTTAAGAAAAATGTAAATAGTTGAATACCATTTATGGAGAATTAGGCTTCTTTACAAAGAGTAAACTATTTTATTCTAGTCCAGTTCTCTTACTGTTTGTTTTCAGAGTCCCGGGTTCACTGCTCCTGCTTCCTGCTTGATTAATGGCTTTCACCACAAAGATATACTTAGTTCCACTCTGCAAACCATGCACTGTGTAATGGTTCTGTTTAATGTTGGGAACAATCATCCAACTTTCCAATGAGTTGCATAGACCTGATAGAAGAGGGAAACAAAAAAGCCTTCTTGAAACTTACAACTGAAAGCATACTTTAAGCCCACTAAACAAAACCTCCAGCAGAAGATCAATGTTCAATGTGAAAACACAGTGCACTAAATTGAAAAAGATGAGTAAGGCCTTGGCTGTAGGGGCAGAGAAAAGGCACAAGAGGAAACAATTCACACCACATTCGCTTTAGACCAAGACAATCATTTCTGCAGTCAGTGTTTTTTTTTTTTAATGGTACCTTCACAGTGCCTCTGAGGCCAACGTTTATTTGGGAGTATAAGTACAAATACATAATATTTGTTTTATGTTTTAACCTAAGAAACTGACTTGTGTGAGTGTTTTATCGTAATTAAACATGTAAAAAGGTTGATTGATATGTGCATAAAAAAAAAAGCATGTGAGGTAACTTGTTGCATTAAATTCAGCTGGTTGTCAGATCAAATCTATTTTGCTGCTTGCAATCAGGTGTCATAGTGGCATATTCTTGTTTATGCAAACCTGATTTTGATCTAAAGGTGTTTTGCTGTTCTCACCCTTTGTTAGATTAGTTTTACCATTGTTTAAAGTAAAATATGTAGGTATTCACAGGCTAAACTGCACAACTGTAAAAGCAAATATTTTCTAGACACACACATACATGCAACTAAAAAGCTAAAAATAAGCAGAGGAGAATAAACATTTTCAGATCTTTTACCAGCAAAGCTTCTGTTAATAGGTAAGAGTGGATTTCCTTATGGATACATGCACATGCAGTTATAGGTGATAATGTTTAAGAAAAACCTTATTTGGTTATTTACTCACAAATCAAGCTTTTAAAAAAGGTAAGCTAGTAGCAAGTAGTTTTATTTAACCAGCAGCACTGATACAACACCTTGTAACATTGAAAAAGTAATATATTTTTTTTACAGTTTATATGTAAATGGAAAACTAAATTTAAGCATGAATGTTACAGAGTGATAAATGTGGAAGTTTAGAAATTTGCTGCCACTGTTTTGACTTTTCAAAATCGGGTCCAGTTTAAGTTG
This sequence comes from Cyprinodon tularosa, assembly GCF_016077235.1. Taxonomy (NCBI): domain Eukaryota; kingdom Metazoa; phylum Chordata; class Actinopteri; order Cyprinodontiformes; family Cyprinodontidae; genus Cyprinodon; species Cyprinodon tularosa. The sequence continues at coordinate 2,977,948 of NW_024037781.1, read as the reverse complement.
TCTAACAGTTTTCTACAGAAATTGAAATGTTCCTTTTGTTGAACTACAGCAACAAAGATACAATACTTCAACTTCCTGCCATGTGATTTATCTCGGCAGCTCTGGGGAAAATGATCTGCCACTTGACTCCCAATTTTGACAGTAACACCTCTGTCATTAGCAATGTGATAGGAGAGAGAGCATGGAAGATCACAGCATCTTATTGAACAAAAAGAGACAGGGATGTGACAGCTGGAGGGAAATGAAGTGTCACATTAGTGTCATAAATGTCTCTTCTTAATAGTTTTTAAGTGTTGAAGTAATGAAAGTTGTAATGGAAAATGGACAACCATATGTAGGAATCCTTGATTAGATAAACGTCAAGCACATAAAAAAGGAAATGAAGGATAAAAGAAAGGAGATTAAAAACCAAAGGAAGGTAGACTTTTTGTGGGAAGTGTTTGAATCTTTAAAGAACACTTCAAAACTGGTGTAGATGAAAGACAGATGGGGCTGTTTGATTGAAAGGCAGCAGGGAATCTTGTCTTCTGGTGCTTTGACCCATTTTCCTTCATGTAGTTGTTGCTCAATCAGCAATGTCCAAGGTTCTTAAGGTGTGTATGTTTTGACTTGTCATTGTAAGCATATACTCCGACCTAACTGCTGCATAGGGCATTTAGTTGAAAGTGTGGGTCTGATATTAGATTTTCTGTCAGAAATCTGAAAACATATTCAGAGTTTATAGATTAACTCAGACTCATCGTGTGACAATGTGACAGCACAGTCTGTCATGATCTTGGTGCTGATCATTGGCTTAATTATTCATTCTATTCACCTAACTTTTCCCACTTTCTAATAACTGCTCATCTGATCCACTTGCTCCTGCCTCTATTTAAGGTGCGTGCATCCAGTCATCAGGCCACGTTATTCTTGTTCTCTCTAGCCAGTGGTAAGAGATTTTTTTGGTGTTCCTGTGTGTTTCTGATTTCCTAATCCTGACCTGTTCTGCCTCTCAACCACTGAGCCTGCCTCTTCCTGTCTTAACATTTTGCCTGAACTGTCTTTGGACTCCTTGATCTCTGAGCCTGCCCGTTCCTCTTCTGATCTGTTTGTCTGACCTGGCTTTGGGCTCCTGGACCTCTGAGCTTGCCTGTTCCTCTTCTGATCTGTTTCCCTGACCTGGCTTCAACCCCGGAGAACATGCAGAACATGCTGGAGAGTTTCTTACCTCAGACGCCCTGGCTGCTGCAACTGCAGATCTGCAACCCGGTTTTTAAATAAACACTTTTTGAGTTATCCCATTGCCTGTCTTTCCTTAAATACTGGGTCTCTCTGTTCTGAGACATTACACAGTCCTGACATAAACTGTCTACACTTATTATGTTGCTCTGTGGCTTGGAATGAAGGTTAAAAACTTGCTTCCATTTAAGGAATGGGTCTTTTTTTTATAATTTTTTTCTTTTCCTTCACCAAATAGCCATCTCAACATCTTAATTGGAAATACAAAAGCTCATTTTAGGGTTTTCCCTAGATCTAGCAGTCAGTTGTACCCACTTATGCCAAAATTTGTTGAAATCCCTACATATATATTGAATACTACTAAATTGAAATAAACAATCTATACTTAACTTACAATGTCTTTAACAGCAAAAGTGCAATTTATTTTCCTTTTTTTTATCCAACACCAAGAATAATGGTCTCAGTGTGTGCATAAGATATGACTTACATTTAATGTGCCTAGATTGTCCAGATGCACTTACTGGCAATGTTGGACTGTCCGGTGAAGATGGCATACTGGAGCTCGTAGGACACGACTGTGAATTCATCATCAGACGTCCAGTGGACACTGATGGTGTCGTATGAAGCTGTGCACAGCTCTTCCCTTATGCACGGAGCACTTGGAGCTGTGGAGAACCAAACCAGAATCATTATCTTTGCCCCCAGATGCGGCATATTACATTAGGGAAATCCCAAGCTAGTTATTCACTAGTTTTAAGTAGCTACAATGAAATCTATCTAATAAACCTTCTGAATATGCACAAAAATCTAATTTAAGACTTTATTGATTTTTTTATACTCATCCAGGAAAACAAGAGTTATAGATTGAACAGTGATTGCAATGGAAATAAATAACCAAATCACATTATCACGGCAGGAAGAGAACATGGCACAACCTCATTAGATGCTCAAAATCTGAGTCACTGCATAATCACATAAACCGCTAGCTCTGTTTCGTTGATGTATTGATTTGTGGGGAAACAGATGTGTTTTGACAATTCAGTTGAAAATGGCTCCTTTTGTGTCAAGCCTACTGAGCTTCTTGCAGGAGGAGAACAGAGTGAGGTTGAAAAAACAAACAGATACACAGGCCCGGCTTGAAATTATTGTAAAGCCACTTCTTATCTCTTTTTGTGCCTGTCACTCGCTCCCACTTCCAAGCTTTCTGTCATGAGTGGCTGCACATAGCGGAGTGATTCAGGCTGATTCACTGAGTGAAATACCCTCCAGTGAAACCCTCATGCGTCGCAGAGAATAAATATGAGCCAACCATTTTCACAGGCCTTCAGAACCACAAAAAATGCCCATCCCTATTTTTTATTTCTTTGCCTGGTGTGCTCATCCTTTACCAGTGACATTTTGATAAGCCCAACCAAGTGAATGAGGAACAATAAATATTTTATAATAATTGAGGAGCTTTTAGGTTAAATTGAATACAGACTTGACGGGAGTAAAACAAAGAAGCTTGAAATTGATGCAGAAACTGAAAGTTTTGGGTTCACAAAGTGGGGTAAATAAAATCCAGAAATTATGTTTAAACCACCCTTATATTTCTTAATACACTCTTTTTGGCGTTAAGCAAGGTAGATTGTTATGGAGAGCCATTTCAGCCAAAATTAAATAAATAAATAAATGGGTGAAATAAATAAAAAATGAGTAAAATAAATTAAAAAATGAAGAAAAAAAGAGATATTTCCCAATTTCTCTTTTTCATTTATCTATTTGTCATTTATCCCTTTATCCATTCACCCATTTTTCTTTAATCCAATTTTCATTTAACCACTTTTCAATTTCCCTTTTTCATTAAGCCAATTTTTTTATTTATTTATTTTTCAGATTATCTATTTCTCAATTTCTGTTTTATCTATTTTTCATTTGTCCATTTTTCATTTATCCCTTTATTTATTTACCCATTTTTCATTAATCTATTTTTTTATTTAACCATTTTTCAATTTCCTTTTTCCATTAACCGATTTTCTATTTCCCAGTTTCATTAATCAGTTTCTCATATATCCCCTTTTTTTACTTACCCATTTTCTTTTATCTATTTTTCATTTACACATTTTTCATTAATCTCTTTATCTATTTACCCATTTTTCATTAATCTATCTTTTATTTTAACCACTGTTCAATTTCCTCTTTCTATTAACCTGATTTCCTATTTCCCGGTTTCATTAATCAATTTCTCTTATATCCCTTTTTTATTTACCAATTTTTCTTTTATCTGTTTTTCATTTACCATTTGTTTGAAAAAATTTTAATTTTCCCATTTTCCAATTTCCCTTATTCATTAAGTATTTCCTTATTTTTTAATTTATCACATTCTATTTTCCCCTCTTCGCTTCTGCTTCAATATGATAATGAGGGGCGGTGTCTTCAGGCTACAATGGCAGCCTATTGGTTGGTTAGATGCAACTGCAGCGCTCAGTCCCTGTGGACTTTCCCTCTGAAAAGCAGTCTAGAAATGGCGAACACAGAGGGTGCAGCACGTTCTGTATCGGTTCTTCTTAGGGAAGCTGCCGATCGAATAGATGAACTAGAACGCTGTAAGTTTAATATCCGACGTGTTTTATGGTCCTTTGAGTTTTGTTTAACTTTTACTTTTGAAAAAACAGCTTCAACTTCGACTGCTACTGAACAGCCACACAGAACATACATTTATTTATTTATTTAATTTTGGGTGAAATGGCTCTCCATAGATTGTCGCTAACCTGTGAGGTAATCCAGATTTTCCAGCAACTTCTTCTCTCTAGTAAAGTCGAGGGCAAACGTGTCAAACGTGTCTGTCAAATGGATCTCGGGAATCAGCACCTGGGTTGATGCTGTTGCCATGGAAACCCTAGGTTTACAAAGGAAAAAAATTAATTAACTTTTTTTGTTCCGTTTAAATAAAAATGACCAAAATTCAAAGCTTAGACCAATTGTTGCAAGTAAGAATAAGAAATAGAAATAAGTATATGTTTCTTAAATTAAGTGAATTTAGTGTTAATTGGAGCAGGTAAATAGAATATAGTTTTTGTAATCTTAAAATACGATAATTAGATAATATGCAACTGAAATAAGACAATGCAATTGTTTTCTTTTTTTATTTTAAATGCAAGTTGTCTTGTTCCATTGGAAAAGTGTCTCAATTATCTCCTCTATTTAAGAAGAAATGCATTTATTTTAAGAAGAAATTAATCAATGAGATTTCAATGTTTCAATGTGTATGAATCTAAATGAAAGTGATGAATCTTCCACACAAGTCCAATTTGTTAAAAAATGCCTAGTAACCTGTTGGACAGGTTAAAATAGTTCTTAGGTTTTGATCTGTATGATGAATACTTTGAAGTTGGATTTGGACTTGAACTGAAATCTAACTCAAAGGAAGATAATCCATATAGAGTAAGTCCAATGAGGTGATATGACTTCCCCTTTTATGACAAGGATGGAGACAAAAGAAGGTGAACATCATTTGACACAGACTCTCAATAGACCAGGACTTTTCTTGTGTGAAACAAAGTCTGTGATGTCAGTTTGCACATGAAGTAGCAGTCCAGGAAAAATTTCAGCTGAGGATGATCCAGCTTTGTAAAAAGATCTAAAGGATACATTATTCTGATATCATTCAACCCCATTTTTTCCTGGGTGGAAACCAATACTTGACTCACATAGATCTGCTCTCCTGTGCCGAATCAATTATTCAAATGCAGCAACAGAGTGTAAAATACGATTAGTCTCAATCCAACAAAAAAAATTACACTTGTCTCTTGAGAAAGTTTTTAAACTGCCTCGCTGCGTATGTGTTGTAAATGAGCAAGTTATTTAGAAGGAAATTTGTGTGGGCTGCTTGACCTTTCATTGATGCTTTTGGCAGTCTGTAGGAAGCGTGCGTGGTCCGTTTCTTTCAGGGTTTGATCGGCTTGTGTGATGAGCGCTGAGGACCTCTCGATGCACTGCTTACAGTTGGAAATCTGCTGGGCCAGCTTCCGTAGCCTTTGTGCCTGTACACACCAGAGAGATTGATAAGTAGATGGACCTTTTCAGGATAGATTTTTCAGGGAAAAATACATGAACATGGATGCTGAAAGGAGACAGAAGAAATGGCCTTGGCAAAATGGAGAGGTTGTGGATCAATTAAAACCTGCTTGGAGTTTATATGATTACAATGAGATTAATTTTAAAATTTGCACACACAAAAAAAAAACGTAAAAACTTAGAAGTTGTTCTCGATCATTCCATTTCATTATATATATAAATATTAAAGTTGGATAATAGATTTTTTTAAAACAAGGCTTAATTATTGGTTGAGTTGGAGTAGACTGCTGTTAATCTCATGCGATTGGTATGGAAGTAAACGCAGGCTATACGCTAAGCCGAAATAGATCCGCACCATACTTCTAGAAGAAGAAAAACTGGACTAAGACATCCACTCGCCTTGTCAGGCAAGTTAATGTGCTTATTGTTTTAAATTCAACACATTGATTGATTTGAGTGATTTGATTGTTTTTTTAGATTTGATGTTATGTCCATCCTGAGTGTGAAATTACAATAGTTTGAGTAAATTTTAGATCCAATTTTTTGCTTATGTAACCCACAATTAGTCAGAGACTTTTATTTTTTCAGGCCCACTTCCTGTATTGCCCAAAATAGTAGTGATGGGCAAGTGAAGCCTCATGAAGCAATGAAGCTTTCCAACGCAAAGTGTTGAAAAAAGTTCATTACTCGATGCTTCATTCATCACTCACTAGTGACATCTGCTGGTGAAACTGTAACAGCCTTGTTACTCAGTTGGATCATACTTCCAAATATTAGGAAATGCAATATTGTCACAAAGTTTTCATCAAACTCATGTTTAGTAAGAGGAGAATCCTATTTAATTGTCATGTTTTAATGATTAAAATGATTTGTAGCCAATCTAATCCTTGACCATCAGTGGTGGTGTTAGGTTTTCTTTTATGTCGTGGACTTATTAGACAATGAAGATGTGTTACTTTAATGTATTGAGAACTGAGTGACTGTTGCTGCAGACTCTGTGTACTTTGAGCTTGAAACTTGCTTCCTTAGAGACAGAATTTGTTTAAAATCATCTCTTCCTACGAGTTCTAGTTCTGATTCTTAATATTAAGTTACACATACAGTGTTTTAATTGTTTTTATTTAGGAATAGGACTTTTTTCACTGTTTCAGGTTGTGATTGTGATCTGTCATCTCATAATACTCCCACATATGAGAGGTTTTTCTCTTTTTTGACGGCTCCATTTCAACCACTGCTGATGAATACTGTTCTGCTGATACCAAACCACCTACTACAACCCACGAAGAAACAGGATTCATCGCGCTTTTATTTTGAAAACCGACACGCAAAATGAAGCAGTCACGTGACCAATGCAATGCGAGGCCTCGTTTGTTGCCAGTCACGTGGTTTTCAACAAGACAACACAGGCCTCGAAGCGGGGCTTCATTGACACGCCCCCTTATTACTCGGTACAAGCCTCGAAGCCTGGCTTCAGATAGCCCATCACTACAAAATAGTAAGCTTCTTCAAAGCCCCGCCTTAAGCATGCAGTTAAGGATCCTCACCTGTTGCCACTGTGATTTTGGCTTGCTGCTGGTGTCTTCTCCATGTGTTCATCTGAAACCTTTAACCCCATTGATTTGATTGCTGGGTGAGTTTATTTGATGCAATATTATATTTCCTTGTGGTATTTTTGCTCGATTGCTCTTTAGAGCGTTGTTTTATTAAAATCATTGACATTGTTTACCTGGACCATCGCTGGGATTCTGCCAGAGCTGATTGTGGCTAAGTACACCCCACTCTCTTTGAAAAGGTAACTTGCTTGCTGAATTTTGTGCATGTTTGACAAGTTTACCTTGATTCCGAAGCAGTATTTAAAAGATTGATCTGAACAGTGTAGCTACACTTAAGTTGATATTGCGCAGTATGTATATTAAATTTTTTTACTTTCGCTCCTCCTGCTTGAGTATTTGACAATTTGTTTTATTTTTTGATATTTTTGAAAGTGCATTTTACCTTTTACTTTAAATTAAGCTTGAAATGGGATACTTTTTGTTTTACTTTATTTAATTTATGCTTAATTTAACCTGATTGAAATGTTTAATTATTAGAAATATTTAATTCATTTGCATTAAGTATGCATAAATAAAATGCTTAAATATAATTGTTTTGCTTTATATTATATTTGCATTTAGTTGTTTTTGATAAAATTTAATGGATTTTTCTGATCTTTTAGGTCGGGTTTTTTTCCCCCCCCTTTTAGATCTAATCCTCATCTGGACCTGAAGATGGCGAACTAGCAATGGACTATGGACTTTATGATTTTGAAATTCATTTGTTTTGAGTCAATCCTCTTGTCTCATCGTGTTGCTGTAATTTTCTGTTTTATTCAATCACCTAATATACATCTACCAAACCTAAAAGCACTGCGTCCTGTTTATTTTTTCACACCTCAGGCTCCTTAAAAGGATACTCTTCTGATGCTATTTTGTTTGGTTTATGGCTTTTTTTTTTATCAGTTCAATTTAAGCAAAATTAGTGCATAAAAGCTGCCACTATGTTTTTCTGCTGGTATGTGGTTCTTTCAATGATAAGCTGTATAATAATCTGTTTTTATTGGATCGCAACGCATTATTGCACATGGGTTTTAAGCTCTTTTCAGAGAAACAGAATTTTTAGAAACTATTTGGAAAAACATTGCTATTCAATCTTTAAATTTTTTAAACTTAACTTTGAGGTTTCTGGAAATTTTCAAATGTCTTTTGATCTGTCAGTGAATTTCCTTTTCTCTTTGCACATAATTATGGGATTTCAGCTCTTGTAGTCTGCCATCCAGTTTCATTCCCTCGGCTTTTATAAGAGGCAGATTTAGGTCACTGGTTTTATTGAGGTCAATTGCCATTTCATCAGCAGTTTGGCTTGTAACAAAACTGTACACAACAGAAGTTGTATCCCAGGATTGATTGCAGATGACTTCTGGGTCTAGTTTGTGAAAAAATGCCAGGTTTTAAAGTCCAGTCCTTCTGATGCAGAGCTAAATGTTATGCATCCACATTAGATGGTAGAGAGAAAAAAATTCGGAGTCACTCCAAGACTCGTTACATGGAGCTTAAAATATCATCTCGGTTGAGAGTACAAGCAAACATCTCCTCCATATGCTGTGGGAGGTCTCTTTGGCCAGTCTGCCATCTCCCGTCTGTTCAGAAGGGTTTGTATCTCAGGCATCTGAATAGTTTGCCATCTGCTGGCAGTTAAAGGATTGTGTTAACATACAGTGCTGTTAAAAAGAAAAAAAAGTGTCTGCCCCTTTTGAAGTCTTCTGTTCATTGTCCTTCTTTTAACGTATCACCTAAACTGTTCGTACCTAATATTTTTATTTTTTTTTTTTGTACACGACAATGAAAAATAAAATCTGTTTTCAAAATATTCCAAAAACAAGTGGATGATGGCAATCTAAGCCAATCTGGCCCTATGAAGGAAAAAAACGTAGCATCCTCTCTCGTTAAGTAGTGAATTACCTTTCATTAAATTACATTTTCCTTGTTAAAAGAGCTTAATTTATAAGTAAAACCAAGCTCGATTATTACTATTATCGCAGATGATAATTATAGTACACAGTAAATAGAACCTTTCTGACACCTTTAAGATCTCAGGAAGCAACACACCTTTCAAACCTGGAAAGGGTTATTAAGATTTAAGGATGCAATCGAGCTAAATATAGCCATAATGCACATAAAGAAAACGATGGGGAACTTATCCAGGAGAGACTGGTCAACCAAAATTACCCAAAGAACGCATAATCAATTAAAAAAGGTGTGACAGTTTAACACAGAACAGTGTTTAAAGCACTACTGGCATCACTTCCCTTGGTTATATTCAGTGTTGAGGCTGACCTTAACCATTTTTGCACAGTATTATCATGCAAAACTGATATTCATGAAAGAGTTCCAAGGTCAAAACCACTGCTGACTAAAAATAGAAAGGGAGTGTTTGCAAAAAAAAAAAAGTCTTTATAATTCTAATTACTTTTGGTTAAATATTCCTATGATGGATTAGACAAAAGTAAAGCATGTTAGAAGTTTAATGAAATGTTTAAACAAAGAGTATTCTTGAAACAGGACACCATGCATGGAGTTTGAAGTACTTGGGGCTTCCTGGCTTGAGGTACTAGATGTACTAATACATTTGATGTATTATAGATTTCCTCTATCTGCCAGAAAAGCATTGAGAAGACTGTTTAGCATTAATGCACGACCTTAAGCCTATTCACACTTTTCTTTTGCAAAATGACTGATTTGCTGATTTAAAGCAGCAAATCTGGCCCAACTCTGAATAACTCAAAATCAAACTATGGTTTTGGAAATGCTGCATTAAACGCCCAAATTAAAGAAAATTCTATTAAAATGTTATATATTGATCTATTTAGGTTGTATCCAGTAGTTGTATTCCACAATTCATGTTGTACAAGATCAAAGCAAATCTATTAAAAAAAAAAAAAAAAAAAAACTTATAAACTCTCAAAAAGGGGAAGCATGGATATGCCTAGAAATATAAAATTTCTTCAATTCATCTATAATTATTTTTCGGAGATAATGTTTGAAACAAGCCACATCTAAAAGCCTTTTTATAACAAAACTGTACATTAAACAAAATTGCATTTTATATTTTGAACTCTTAGTTTAAGTTTGTTTTTAACATTTTTTGTTCATTTACAGGTCTTTCAGGATCCTTTTGAATATTTTGAAGACCTTAGTATCTAACTTGAACAAAATGCACATCTTGGATCTCTGTAATCAACTTCATTGAGCACTTTGACTGGTCCTGTATGAAATAATAAAACAATATCCAAAACAAAAGGTAATTCAATTCTGATTTAAATATGTTTCTCTGCAGTTTAAATGGCAGATAATACATTAACTAAGTTGGTAGATATTAACAAAGTTTTGTACAATGCTCATAATAGAGGATTGACTCCTTTTCATCATCAACAATCAGTAGGCTGCAAGTCTCAGAAGTTCAGAAACTTGACAGATACCCTTTACTATAGCTGGGGTGAATTAAACATACACTATATTGCCAAAAGTATTTGCTCACCTGCCTTGACTCACATATGAGCTTAAGTGACATCCCGTTCCTAATCCATAGGGTTCAATATGACGTCGGTCCACCCTTTGCAGCTAGAACAGCTTCAACTCTTCTGGGAAGGCTGTCCACAAGGTTTAGGAGTGTGTTTATGGGAATTTTTGACCATTCTTCCAGAAGCGCATTTGTGAGGTTGCACACTGATGTTGGACGAGAAGGCCTGGCTCTCAGTCTCCGCTCTAATTCATCCCAAAGGTGTTCTATCGGGTTGAGGTCAGGACTCTGTGCAGGCCAGTCAAGTTCATCCACACCAGACTCTGTCATCCATGTCTTTATGGACCTTGCTTTGTGCACTGGTGCACAGTCATGTTGGAAGAGGAAGGGGCCAGCTCCAAACTGTTCCCACAAAGTTGGGAGCATGGAATTGTCCAAAATGTCTTGGGATGCTGAAGCATTCAGAGTTCCTTTCACTGGAACTAAGGGGCCAAGCCCAGCTCCTGAAAAACAACCCCACACCATAATCCCCCCTCCAACAAACTTTACACTTGGCACAATGCAGTCAGACAAGTACCGTTCTCCTGGCAACCGCCAAACCCAGACCCGTCCATCAGATTGCCAGATGGAGAAGCGCGATTCGTCACTCCAGAGAACGCGTCTCCACTGCTCTAGAGTCCAGTGGCGGCGTGCTTTACACCACCGCATCCGACGCTTTGCATTGCACTTGGTGATGTATGGCTTGGATGCAGCTGCTCGACCATGGAAACCCATTCCATGAAGCTCTCTGCGCACTGTTCTTGAGCTAATCTGAAGGCCACATGAAGTTTGGAGGTCTGTAGTGATTGACTCTGCAGAAAGTTGGCGACCTCTTCGCACTATGCGCGTCAGCATCCGCTGACCCCGCTCCGTCAGTTTACGTGGCCTACCACTTCGTGGCTGAGTTGCTGTCGTTCCCAAACCCTTCCATTTTCTTATAATACAGCTGACAGTTGACTGTGGAATATTTAGGAGCGAGGAAATTTCACGACTGGATTTGTTGCACAGGTGGCATCCTATCACAGTTCCACGCTGGAATTCACTGAGCTCCTGAGAGCGACCCATTCTTTCACAAATGTTTGTAAAAACAGTCTGCATGCCTAGGTGCTTGAATTTATACACCTGTGGCCATGGAAGTGATTGGAACACCTGATTCCAATAATTTGGATGGGTGAGCAAATACTTTTGGCAATATAGTGTATGTCTGGACTTTGATTCATTTAAATGTTTTTTTGTTTGTTTTTTCTTCCCCCACTGCTTTGAGTTCTTCAAAATACTAGTTTATTTTAACCCCCCCCCCCCTTTTTTTTTTTTTACCTTACCTTCCCCTCTTTAATCTTGCTGCCAATGATCTGCCTCCTCTGCTGAATGATGTCAATTAAGACGTCGCACTCCTCCAAGAGCTTGCCCTCCTGGCGTGACGCATTAACCTGAAAATCAATTCACAGATGGGATCAAACTGAGAAAGATGGATGGGAGGAATACATAAAAATGTTTACACTGCGTGTGTGTTTTAAAAATTAAGTCTTTAGTTTTCTAATACATGCTGCAGAGAGAGAGGTTCTCATTTATACCAAAGATATATTAGGAAATCTGAAATCTTGTGCAGAGAACTGCTGAGTTTATCTTATAATGAATGTTAGTCCAATTTGAAAAGACCCAGGTTCAACCCAGGTCATCTTTTTTATTTAGATGAGAACTGCAAGTAAAGGTAAGCATTGTAAATCATGCAACTGTGTTATTTGTAGAAATAAATTGACTAATTTAAAGCATTTGAACTATTAATGTTTTCAAGTTATTATTCAAATTCTATTAATCAAACCAACTGCCATAATGATGTAATGTAATTGAATGATATCTAGCTATCTAATAGCACATATTCCATCTATAATGTAATGTAAAGATTAAAAATATAACTAGATGTTTCATTCAAAATTACCTTTAAATGAAAGGCTTAGATTATTTTCAGGATCTGAAAACTTAAATTAATCAAGGAGATATACAAGACTTGTTTAAAAAAAAAAAAAAAAGGGAATCCTCTATTTAAAATGACTCATTCAGGAAAAAAAAGTAGGAGCAGTAACTTTAAGCTGCTCAAACTGCTTAAAAAAGAAACAGTTTGCCAAACGAAGGAAAATAGTTAACAGGGTCATAATCTCTCAAATGTCACATTTTAAAAGTTTACTCAAATCCCCTGTGAGCCATATTTACATCCATTGAATATGGTAGGAAGGCATTAAGCAATTAGTGGATTTTCGTCCTAAAACCCAAATATAAATGCATGTATGTGTGAGGGTAGTGGTGGCCTAGTGGCATAGAGATGAAATCCTGAGGTTCTGAGTTTGAACCCCACTTCCATGGACTGCCACTCTGGGTCCTTGACCAAAGACCCTTAACCCCAGACTACTCATCGGGTGCCGCACAATGGTAGCCCACTGCTCCCCAAGGGGATGGATGAAATGCAGAGAGTTCATTTCGTTGCTTTAGACTTGTAACAGTGTAATGACATAAAAGCTGGAACAAAAGACACAAGAAGGACTAAGCAGCAAGAAATAATTTAAAAGTTGTTGTATAAAACCAAAATATAAATACAGATGTGTCTAAGAATAATTTGAATATTTTGTATAATCACTAGCTTTCATCCAAACCCCTAGAGAATTATTCTTGAAATTACACTGTGTAGAAAATTCTCTATTAGGTTCTGAAATCAATAATGAGAAACTGTCAACTTTTTCTAAGTTGTTTTAATTCTTTCGCAGTAGGTATACCTGTAAGTGAAAAGTCACTGAATGCCCAAGGGTTCGGTGGATGATGTATGTTGTTATGGGCCTGTTTATCTTCCAAAGGCACCTTGTTAAAGTACATTGCATGAAAAAACATTCACCAGACACAAAAATAAACCTTCTGTGACTGTTTAAGGGGGAACACCTAAATCTTAGAGAAACTCTATTAAGAACGAGGACATTACCCGATGTAGAGTGGAAAAAGATCTATCTCTTTGTATGCTTAAACAATGTGTTTTTTCAACTACTGGATTTATCTTCTATATATATATTTTTTTTTACAGCTTCTTGTAACTGCATGTTTCAACTTATATTATTAATTATTATTTTTTTGCTTGAAGAATTCTGTCTGTAAAATCAGGCTATTCTAAGGCCCTCTTCAACAATTCATAACCCAATTCAAGCTAGGGGTGGTCAGGTCTTGCCAAAATGTTAAACATACTTGCACTCAGAAGAAAACTGCAAATAAATCAACAGATTACTTGAAACCCCAATTTGGAAATTACATAAATATTCTGGCCAAGATGGTGTTTTTAAAATGCCAAAATACATGGTCAAATTTAAAAAGGGGTCATGTTTGTTCAATTATATTACTAGTTGTATTGATCCTGTTTTTCAGACTGTGGATCAACAGGTTCTTAACCCCCCCATGTAAAAAAGTTCAGATATTAAGATGCTCATCATGTTTTTATCTGGCATGATATTATGGACTGATATGATATATACATATTATATCACTCTGATAAAGAGCTGGTAGAGCTATATTTCAAAAAAAGTCGGTGTCATCAGGTTAGGACCAATCGGATAACTACGGATGTGACACAAAACTTCAATAAATTTTTTTTCTTTCTTTTCTTACTAAACTAAGCCAAACATCTAAGTAAAAAGGAGAGCTGGGCAATTAATTTCATTTGCAATATAAGCACAATTTAACAAATTACAATCCTAAAATTGAAGAGAATCTAAATTTCAATCACACTATACTTTAAATTTCCCACTTTAGCCCTCTAGTTGAATGTGAAACTCTTAAAGTGGGTTTGTCGCCACACAGAAAGCTAGAGAGAGTTGCAGCTAGCATGCAGATCCATGCATGCAAGCAGAAGGAAGCACTTTTTCACACAAATGTTACAGTAAAATTCTGCAACAATGGGCTCTGGGTAAGCAAGATTTAAAAAAAACTGAAAAATCTTCACGCTTGGGGTTAGTGGAATAGAAAATCGAAGCAAAATCGTAATGTTGGTTAAAAATAATGGCATTTATGATTTTTGGCAAAATCGTTCAGGCCTAGTAAAGAGAATCAAAATCCTTTTCTCACTCAATCTATATATTTCCAGGATTGTGTTGCCAATCGCAACAATTTGCTACCTGGAAAAAAATCTCTCCTAAAAGGCAATGCCTAAACAGCCTCTTTTGCAGCGCTGCTCATTGGTTCTTTTCAAACCAATGTGAAGCTTTGCACTCTGTGAAACACTTGCACCTATGTCAACTCTGGAAAATCTGTCTTTGTGCACACTTAGTATAGTTATTATTTTATGTTAAAAAACCAGTTAAGTGCATCAAAAGCATTATTTTTATATTACAATATAATATTAATTCATAAAAGTCTACATATTTTGATGAATTAATAAATTGTGGTCAAATTATTGATGGTTCGCTCTTTGATAATCGATCAAGCTTGAAAATTTCATATTCCATTAATTCAAAGTACTTTAAAACTCAAAGGAGGCTATTTTGTAGCTTGTAATATCTCAACACTCAAATGTGACCAAAGTCTTCATGTCTGGAATAGATGTGAAGCAGCTAATTCCTGTGGAAAAAGCCCTGCGGAGGACATAGTCAGTGTGACAAATTGTCAGCTGTAAGAACTATTAAGTGATTCACTAACATGTGCAATGTCTTCAGTAAACAAATCCTGGAACGTGTCTAGTTTTAAAATTAGTCTTTTTCTATAGTACCTTATAAAGCTTTTAAGCCCCTTTCATGTTTTTTAACTCTCATTTCATCACCACAAACTTGACTTTGTTTTCCTTTGATTTTAAACAAAAGCAACAATAACTGGAGAACTAATTAAAAAAGGAAGGGGAAAAATGCATGCTTTTTAATCTCTTTCACATACTGAGTGAAGGCAGATAAACCTCCATCCTAGTTTGCATTCATTTTTAGCCCCCTGTATTTTTTCACTCCAGTGCTTCCAATTCATATTAATAGTTAGCATGGGTCTCTTGGTTGCTTCTCTTGATACTCTCTTTGTTAAGGATGTCTGTTTAATTGGATAGAAATATAGGTTTGTTGTGGTAAATGATGACTCAAAGCGACTGGAAGCAGGTAAAATCTTAAGTGTTGCTTGGAAAAATTTAAAATAAAAGTAAAAATAAACTATGGTAACCAAAAAAAGACATTTAGCAGAACTGATTGCAACAAACCGTAGAGGGAAGTGTGATTGAGAATCACCAGAAATCTAGTAAGCAGAAGAAGAAAATGGTGATCTATACTGATGATCTAGGTAAATTTCAGAAACATATTCAAAGAGATTAACAAGAGTTCAATTCAGTTCTATTTAGTTTATCTATATAGCGCCAATTCACAGCACATGTCATCTCAAGGCACTTTACAGAGACAATTCGACCAAATCATAGTGAAATTCAAAATTCAAAAATCAAAATCAAATTGATTTAAAGTAAAACCAGTTAAATGCATCAAATTATTGATTCAATAGCAATCCCTCACACCAAGCATGCTTGTAGCGACAGTGAAGAGGAAAAACTCCCTTTTAACAGGAAGAAACCTCGAGCAGAACCAGGCTTAGTGTGAGCAGCTATCTGACGAGGCCGACTGGGGTTCAAGGAGACAGAAGCAGAGATACAGAAAGAATCAGAGAATTAAATCTTTCAACTCTTGATGAACAGCTGGTTTAAACTGGGAAAATAAATGTGTATTTTGTTTTTATTATTTATTATTTCTAATTGCAACAACCTGCAATGTATTTTATGCAGTGGTAACAAAAAACAGAGGTGGGTAGTAACCAGAGCATGTGAGCGGGATTATGTAATTATAAAAGTAATATCAGATAGTTTTAGTTACTCTACACTTGAGTTGTCATTTAGCTTCTTTTGTCTTCCAAAATTTGTGGGATGTTCACTTTTTTTTTGTTTAAGTAAAAAAAATAAAGTTAAAGTATTAAGTGGTGTTAGTGTTACTTGATTAAACTTTTTGGGTACACATTTAAGGAAGGTTAATATTATAGTAATTTCTACCCGATAAGTCACAAAGTTGAACCTCTTATAACTAAATTGCATCAAGTCATATTCTTAGTTATTGTGACTGAAACTTTATTTCGATCCAAATACTAATACTTATTTGCATCCACCTTTTGATAAATTAATGTGTATTTCTTTAACTGTATAAAAATACTAACGTATTATGAAACATGGTAACCGAATGCATTTTTGCGTGTTTCATCTTTTATTCTACCGCATTATAAAAATTGAAAACTTTTTAGTGGCTTTTCTGATTAAATGTGCATTTATTAAACTCTTCTAGGTTAATTGTGTGTATTTTCCCTGTGCAACCCTAATCAGTGTCCTCATTTTAAAGATGTAATGAGTGGCTTAGAATAAGTGGATTGGCATTGTTTTGTTACATAAAAAAAAAAAAAAAAAAAAAAAAAAAAAACAAGATGAAAAGGTTCCCACATCTTAAGCTACTGGAATTAAAATATGTACGTGCAGCTGAGTTGGTAGGAGAAACAGGATGTGAGACTGCAAGATATTAAAGATGCATCTTTGCAGCCAGTTTTATGGATAATCTTATCTGAAATATCTAAAGAGCTTGTTAGTAGCACGCAATTAGAGTCTCCTCTTCAGAACCACATAATTATTTTGGTGTTTATGTCAGATTTATGTTCCTCTTTTTGCAGTTATGTCACACCTCATCACTAGACATTATGCCATCTCATTAATGTTTCAGTTATCAGAGACTGTGTTCTAAAAGCAGGTTACAAAATTAAAGCGGATCAATAAATGATGAGTTATAACTTGTTCTTCCTGCAAACTAACCCCATAAATGATTCATCCCTGTAGGTGCAAATAACTTTGTTTTTCTTGCAAGAACATGGAAGAATAGATACCAGTGCATATGCAAACTATACTAAATATTTGCTGCACTTAGACACTAAGGGGCTAAAATTTTCCCTTTGTGATCGTAAAAGACAAAACATGAATCACTTTTCTATTCTGTGCTTAAGGCTTCAAATTCCCCTTCTTGCATAAATCTGCACCTTAACATGCATGCAAAAGACGCACAACAATAATTTAATCTTCAGAAAATATTGCAAACGGCTTAATCCTTTACTTTCCTCTACTTTGCAAAGGTCTTGGCAGCCTGCAAAGCTGCTCTCCATATTTTCTAAAACCCTGTGGCATTGCTTTATTTAAAGCGTCTTAGCGGTGCGACGTAATGCGAACGGGCAGGCTTGGCACAGAATTGCTTTCAAATGAGGCTGAATGCATGCAAACATCTTCGCAAATATGTTAACCCAGTGATAAATATGATAAACCCAACCAAATGACAGCAATGATGGAAATGGTAAATCTGCTTAAGTACTGTTTTTATAAATCGTGGGCATAAAACATGTTAATGTGATCATTTGACTTTTTTTTTCCTATGAAATTCCCATGAGAAATGTTAATAAAGGAAAACAATCATTGTGCAACAATTTTAAAAATAAGACCCAAACCATGAAAACAGAGGAATTTCATGCTAAAAATACACATATTTTTATTGCATCTATGGCATTGCAGAACTTTGTGACAATTTCTTGCCTTGACGATTATGTTCAAAATAAATTTTAAATCAAAAAGCAAGTTAAAGGAAGCATCAATCTATCTGCTATTTCAAGGTCTATATTAAGATTTGGCTTAATGAATACATAAGTTATAAAATGTTGTACAATAAATGTGGGGAATTATGGATAAACTACCTTTCGGATGATTATTTAGTTGAGTGTTGACCCCATAGGGCTGAGACTCACCTCAACATGCTGACAAGTCTGGATCAGTTTCCCCATAAGCGACTCTAGTTCGTTGTTCCTCTTAATCAAGTTGCTCAGGTTTGAGTCGAGGGCTTGCTGTTGTGTTAAACAGTAAAAGATGCCAAAAATGAATAGAAATGTCACAGTAAAGAGAATAGAAATGGAGCAAAGCTTTAGACACAGCAACAATTGCACTTCATGAGAAAACAATAAAAGGAACCTTCCAGAAAAATAAATGACTAGAAAATTTTGAACATCTTATAAACCCAGCAAATCTTGGTAAAGTTTCGGAGGTGGCATACCTCGGAACGTGAGTTGTACCCCTCATCCCTGCAGTTCCTCCTCATCCTGCCCTGTCCGAAGCCTCAGACAGCAGATCCTACTTCTAGCAGTGAATGTGACTGGGACAGTCACTCCACTGAGCACCAAGCCATGCGCAAACCCAGCCAAGCGATAAATCAGGGCTTCAAAAAGCTTTCCCTATGAGAGTGCACAGCAGTGCTTCCGGCAAACGAAGCGACAAACAGGTGACACCGCATCAGGGGCACCCCACTGCTCCTCCTTTCACTTATTCTCCTCTCTGTCCTCCTTTTACCCAGCCTTCTATAGTTGTTTATGGCTGTTTGTCAAACGCTAGAGCACAGGCTGCTTTATTTAATGCCATGTTTCACATAATCGCTAAATCAGCCGTGATTAAGGTCTCCTGGTGTGTCGTCACTTTTCTTCTAAAACCTAACATCCCTCATGATTTCAAAGCAGTCAATGCAACCAAAGACAACATTTCTGAGTTATAATTTTACAGTGTTTGCTTCATATTTTATATAACAGAACACCCTGAGCCACATTTGAAATAACGACGTTTTTTGTTCTCCAAAATAGTGCCTTTTTTTTTTTTTTGGCTTGTTTTAGGAAGTGTAATGTAGCGCCACAAGGGGCTTAATGGATGACCTTAATACGCAGATGGCACACAACAGTGACATAAGGGTCTGCTTTACCAGGAAAATCAGCCTGTTGTTATCGTCTGAGTAATGGAGAGGGGGGGTAAAGCTAACCTCTCGGAGGAAAATAGCGACAATAAGCCATACTTTGTACACTGATCTTCAAAAACCTTGAGAATACCTTTAGAATATAAACTCTAAGAAAAATGTAAAGAATTTTAAACTATTATGTGTTACCACCTTCAATTAGTTGTTTGTTCCATCCAGCCTGCCCCATCAGTTTGACCACTTGTCAATCATCCTTTGGTGTAATCCTTAATGTCTCCCTCTTTATCAACCCATCCCTGGTTGATGCAATCAGTCTGTGCTAGATTGAGGAAAAGAACTGTCTTTGTTGCACTGTACAGTTAATCTGTGCTTAGTGTAGTAAAGTTCCAAAATGCAATTGGGCAGTGGACAAGGATTTGTTCCAATCGGAAGATGGATGGATGCAAAACTCCTTTACAGATGTAAACTAGTTTGGAAGTACCAAGATGTCATGCTCTATTAGCTGACTGAAATAACAAAAACAAAAAACCATCATATTTTAGTTTTTTACATTTTAGGCAAAATGACTATCAACACTTATAGGAGAAGAAGCAAACTGTCGACTGGCAAGCTAACATATTGCAAGTACAGTACTTTATTTAATCCCCTTAGTCTTCAGAGACTCCACATTTTTTTCATGGCTGAGATACATCAAGATGTTTGAAACTTCTAAAAACTTTGTATAAAGTTTTTGCAGATTTGTTTCTCTTGCACTGAAATCTAATGACAATGACTCCTATGAGGTTTTAGGAGTACAGTCAGATAGACATTATTTGAGCTTCACATGGTTATATGTCTTGTTGGAAGTGGTCAATAGAGGCTTTGTACACTGGCCAAAATCTGATAGAGATGATGAGCAACAATGATCTAGTAGTCTGTGGAGGTTAAATAGTGATCAGCTAGTACAAGAGGGCCAATTTATACCAAGAACGTATATAATATGTGCCCCACAGCACTATACCACCCCCAGCTAGAAGCACTGATAAGGAGGCAGGAAATGATTTCATCTTGTCTGACCCAATCATCTGTATGTTGCTGCAGGAATAATAACTACTCTGACCAGGGAATGCTTTTTCCAATATTTTATTGTTCAGTTTTGGTAACCCAGTGAGAACCTGGGGGTCTTGGGCTGCAACAGCTCATCTGCTTCAAGGGTTAATGCATTTTATGTTGAAAGGAGCAATGCCACATATTGGAGTTTGAATGATTTGTGCGGAACAGCTGTAACATGTTTGTAAGTGTTAACTTATAACATTAGGGCCGCAAAACAGGAGGGTTAAAACCAGGACAGCTAGAAGATGAGAATTCTCAGTGCAAGAGTGGGATGTTATGAACTTTGTTTCTTGAAGATGTTTTACTTTAAAACACTAAAAGTTTTTTTTTAGGTTCTTTATTTTTATTTTTTATTTTTTGCAAATTTGATCAAACAAAGATTCCTTAAACCTTATCACCCTGTTCAAACACAACTACTTTTCTGCTTGAACTAAAAACCCTGCTGCTTTGGCGCTGTATACTTCTGATATTATAGAAGGCTCTGTTTCTCACATTAAATTGTCACTCCAACAGATGTTATGGATAAACTTAAGTATCATTTTGGAATGTTTATTTGTTCTATCCATCCCTAATTACAATCCTAATATTATATGATTAATATAGGTAGTTATATGATGAGTCACACTGAGAATTTAAAGAAGCAATCAAGCACTTTCATGCTTCAAAAAAACATTGAAAATCCAATGATTTCCTCTTCGCTTTATTCAACATTTTCAACACCATCACAAATACGAGTTAAACAAACCACTGCAAGTTAAAAGCACTTTCTGAAATAATAATGAGGTTGATGGGCACAAAAGAGGCATTTAACACTTCTTGAAATGCTTGTTTTTTCACCTTGGACGCTACAAGAAGCTTCTAGTGTGATAACACAATCGACCATTACTAAGAAGAACAGTTTTCACCCTGTCAAGAGTGACTCACTTTATGGCAGCATTAGTTTGAAATTCAGTGACAGTCTTTCAGGTAAAGCTATTCATTTCTGACAGATTCCCAAGATTTATTTAAAGGTACATAGTCACCTTATTTGAATTTATATGCCAGTAACTTATTCCGGTTGTGGACATTGTTATAACAAATGATGGCATCCTGCTGGCTTATATATTTTTATCTTTAAAGCTTTGTTTTTGCTTTTTTTCTCTGTATATTTACATTAAGATTTTAAGACGGGGTTGTGTCACTGTACATGCGTACTGTTGATCAACAAGCAAAAGCAATGGAGGCAATGCAAGAATCGAAATAACAGCAAAGTTGCAAAAAGCGGGGAAAAGAACTATCATATAACACTATCAGGACTTGGAGTATATAGCCTTATTTTGGTACAATCCTATAATGTGACAATGTTGCTTTTGAAAAAGGGGTCTCAAACTCAAGTCATTAACAGCGGGTGTCGTGCATCTTTCAGTTGTGACTGTCTCAACATACTTGACTCCAGCATGAGCTCAGTAGCAGAGTTTCACATCTGGTAGTGAGCTACCGTATTTTCACGACTATAAGGCGCACATAAACGTCTTTTTTTTTTCCTCAAAATGTGCGGTGCGCCCTTTGGTGCGGTACACTATGTGTGTTGCAACTGCGACTTTTGAGACCACCTCATTGAGGAGATGATGAAAGAGTGGCTGAATGTAAGGAGACCAGGTGTTTTTTTTTTTCCACTCATCACCACACCATCGCTGTTAATCTGACTCCATGCGTGCCCATCTCACAGCTGATGTGAAAAACATGGTGAAACAAATTAATGCTGTGCTCGCTGTGAACCGGACGCAGCAGGTGCAGCAGAAGCAGCGAGTTTACATGCAAAGTCAACGGTTGACGAGCGTATAGACGCAGCAAAAGGTCCCGCAGCGCAGCAGGTGCAGCAGAAGCAGAGAGTTTACATGCAAAGTCAAAGGTTGACGAGCGTATAGACGCAGCAAAAGGTCCCGCAGCGCGTTTTGAGCAGCAGGCGCAGCGAGTCGGGAGCGCGCCGCCAACGCGCTGCTGCTGCTCGAGATGGAAAAAATTGAAGTTTTGCTGCTGGAAGCGCCGCATCAACGAATCAGAGAAGCTGATCTGGGAGCTGACAGCGAGACAGACACAGCGCTCTGATGACATATTATATTAACGCAAATGAAAAAGGCTGGATGGATGAGGAGATGATGAAAGCGTGGCTGAGGCAGGTGTATGTGAGGAGACCAGGTGGTTTTTTTCCACGCATCACCATCGCTTTTAATATGTGACTCCATGCGTGCCCATCTCACAGCTGATGTGAAAAACATGGTGAAAAAAAATAAACGCTGTGCTCGCCGTTATCTCGGGGTCTGACAAAGGAACTTCCACCGCTCGACATCGGTGTGAAGCGGCCGTTCAAAGTAAGGCTGCGAGTGGCGTGGGAGCGATGGATGACAGACTGAGACCACAGTTTCACGATAAGTGGAAGGCAGCGCCGGGCAAGTTACGCCACCTTTAGCGGATGGATTGTTGATGCTGGGACTAACGTGTCTGCTGGCACTGTTGTTCAAGCTTTCGCAAAAGCCGGCATTATTTCTGAGGAGCCGCGCTGCACGGAAAGTGACTCTGTGTGTATATATCATGTAAAACTGTAACTAGAGCGTGTAACAAAAGTAATTTCCCTCTGGGATTATTAAAGTATTTCTGATTCTGATTCTGACAGCGAAGAAGGGGAAATTGGCATGTCTGATTTAGCGCAGCTGTTTAATTCAGAAACAGAGGATGAGGACTTTGATGGGTTCGATTAATACTTTGTAATAAATACATGAATAAAGCACAAACATACTCAGTTTTGCTCCGGCTCTATTTTTCTACCTGAAAACTTAATTCAACAGCAGCCTCTGGGCCGGGTCTCCTCCTCTTCACCGCGGCGGCTGGCAGGTGTTTTTTCATCTAAATAATCTAAATCTTGCAGCTATATTTGCTGTGATCAGTGGGAATAAAGTAGTTTTAATATGTTTTTTAAGTGAGAAAGTCCACCTGAAAACTTAATAATTGCAGTCAGTTCATCCAGATTATCTATTTCTGTCGGAGGCGCTCAGACTCCCACATACCAGCGGTGCACCGACAGTAGAAATCCCTTCATCAGCAGCCTCTAGGCTGGGCAGCCTCCGGGTTCATGCAGTGGCTGGCAGGTGTTTTTCATCTAAATAATTTAAACTGCAGGCACCAGGATACCGGTAATAAAAGCGAACATATTCTGTCGGCAGGTTTCAGGATTTTAAGTTCATTTAGGAGTGATCACAGCGCTGTCATCTGCGATGTGTCTGTCTCACGGTCAGCTCCCAGGTTTGATTAATACTTTGTAATAAATACATGAATAAAGAACAGTCATACTCAGTTTTGCCCCCGCTGTATTTTTAAATATGCAGTAGAGCTATTTAAAGGTAGTAGAGGACATGTACCTGTATATAAAAAACGTGCCCTATAGTCCGGTGCGCCTTATGTGTGTGTTAAATACAGAAATGGCACACATAACTGAGACTGCGCCTTTTAGTACGGTGCGCCTTATGGTCGTGAAAATACGGTAATTTAGCCATTTGATGCACATGTGTAGGAAGGGACAACTTTACAAGTTGCAGGATACCGGCCTTCAAGGATTTAAGTATAACACCCCTGCTTTAAAGAACACGTTTTTCTTGTACGGGCAACCTGCAATAAAAAATAAACAAACAGTATTTTGTTTAACTTCCCTTTAAAATGCCAAACTGTTGCTGCAAGTTTTACAGAGAATGTGGTTTCTTAAGAAACATTTGAAACCTAACATTTGTTACAAAGGCTGAGGCATCCCTATCTTTTATCCTCGAGGTTTTTGCTCCCCGAGCTAAGGATTTTTAAAAGCCATTTTCCAGCAGCCTCTTCCGTCAATTTCCTGTGACGGGGGGTAATTTTATCTCTGAAAAAAGGATGGGTGTTACCACAATAACCTCGATGGCTTTTATCAGACACACACCACAAGCACAACTTGGGGGGAAAAAAAGGAAATCATTCTGGTTGCCTGATATTCTTTTTTTTTTTTTTCCTCTCACTTTGTGAAAAGTGGAAGTATCCCCTATTTGACAGATTGGTGCAAAACATGATAGGAATGAAATGTCCCAAAAAAATATAACATTCAACTTGTCAAACACAGAAGAAAGGGTTGGGAGAGTGAAACTATAAAATTACGGGTTTGAGCAAGGCAACTGATGAATCATCAGTGTATATTTTCGAAGAGTAAAAATCTGATAAAACGTGATTATTAAAATCAATAAAATAGACTAAAAAACCTTTTACGGTCCTGACCTCTTTGGTCTTCTTTTTGAGTTTTCAGTTATTTATGTCATTCTGTTTGGTTGGTCATTGAATTCCTTTGTGATATATTTAAAGTGTGTGGCAAAATTTGAGCTACTCTCTGTTGCCCCCTTGTGTCTGTCTCCTTTCCACTTTGTCCTTTCTAGTTACTCCTATCCACACATGCTCCATATCAGCTGATTAGCCCATTCTTTGTTCTGTCACCCATATATAGACGTTCTCTGCATTACTCATTTCTGGTTTCTCATTTTTACTTGGCTTTTCATGTGTGTTTTCTCCTGGTTTTTGGTTTCCTGTATTTTGTTCCTGTATTGTGTTTCTGTTGCCTTCTTTTATTTTGTTAAACCTGCAAGAACTCATCTCTGCCTCCCACATCTCTGTTTCTGGTCCTCAACCAACCTCAACCCAACCTGAAAAGGCTGAAAGAAGGAAGATACACTTTACCCACTTCCTTATAAGAAAAACAACAAGGCTATAAGGAATTATTTTTCTAGACTGAAAGGCTTTACTAACTAAAACAGGAAGAGTTGGCAACTTACTGATTAACAGATTTTCTGACTAATTACTGTTTTAGCTTTTAAAAGTCTTGCTACTTTCTATTTTTGAACTGCACAAAAAAGTTTGATCTATGAAACCTTTAATTTAGCTTTTTAAGGCATGTACTGTACAAAATTTAAGAAGAAATTTTTGTTCATATAAAAAATTCTATTGACATTTACACAATTTAGAGAATCATTATGTACTCCCTCGACTTGTAAATGCTGTCAATACCAAATCCTGATTACGCTTGCTTTGGAGGAACCAATGCCCCTTCTTAGTGCCCTACGCTAACATTTCCCTTTAAGAAAGTCTGAAACTGTTCTAACTCCTTTGAACTATCTGTCTAATCCATCGATATTATCTAGCTAATAGATCTAGTAGGAGTTAGCCCTTCATTCTTTGAAGCATCCTGGGGGAATCTGGGCCCAGATTGCATGTGCAGATCTGAATGTGTATTTTATTAAGAAAAGAAAACCACAATATGATTAAGGTAACGAAGCATTCAGACATGCTGCCTTTTACCATCTGCGTGCATTCGATGGTGACCCATTTTACCTTAAATGGACATGTATATGTACACAATAAGGTTTCATGAAAGAAAATGTTTCATCAAGTGAAAAAATTAATATTTAGGGAACCACTGAAGAAAGTGAGTAGTTTGTCTGCTACGCAAGTTAAGCAAAACTCGTAAATAATACATAAAATCAAGGCTTATCATTGTTTTGAGGATAGTTATTGATCCTTAACTAGTGTAAGAGCAGAGATAGTTTCACTTGTTCAGTGGCAGAAAGGTTGAAATACAAGATATCAGATTAACTGTTTTCATTGCTTTTGTCGATCTGCATATTTCCAATCAACATACTTCATTAAGTGCCCCTTTGACATTTGTTGTTAGCTTTACCAGTGATTTAGTGACTTAGTGGAATAATCAGTTAGGCATCTCAACATGGCAAAAATGATTTTGCTAGCTCAGTTACTCTAACGTTTGGAGAGAAAGGGAATTTATATTGTTGCATTTGAAAATGTGTATATATTTATTACACATTTTAAAATTTATTTTTTTCACTATTTTTATTTAAACCTCACTTTCATTATTTAAGGGTTCCATTTTGTTTTTGCTTTATTTCTGGTGTAAGGTATGAGTTTTTGATAAAAATTAAAATTTTAAAAATCCTTATTGATAGAAGCTATAATTAGCCTTTTTATCTGATATATATAAAATATATTTTGATAACACCCCCCCTCCCCTAAAAAAAAAAGAGGCAATGAGATAAGGAAAGGTATAGATCTCCGTAACATGCATTTATAAGTACTTACACCTTAGGAATAATTTTGCCCATTTTGTCTGTTGCTAAATTAAAGGAAGGATTGAAAATAACTTTGAGTTGTTAAAACATGGATGCTGGTGTAATTAAAAGATATTACAATAGACCCCATCAGCATACACAGAGAATACCCCTATGGTCATCACCAACAGTATGATGCACATGTTATCACTCAATTAACCCAGCTTGCACCAGTGGTAAAGTGGTGCTTGTTAACCTGCAAACTTGCTAAAGTCACCGTCCCTTGTCTAACGAAACTGCATATTCACTACATGTGCATGCCTCTGAATACCCCTCTGGCTCCCTGGCATGGTGCAGTCATTATGCTAATTACTTAATTATTCATGAGAGATTATAAATCAGTGTGAAATGATGAAATCTCACCTGATAATCAACTTAGATACCTGGATGAGGATATTAAGAAATTTCATGCTTCAGAGGAGAATGAAATTAAAGTTTAAAATTCATTATAGGTATAAGTAGATAGAGAACATTTGAGGGTTTTTATACTTATCTATAATTAGATTTAGAAAAATGTATTTGAACTCAGCAGAAAGTTTTAATCAGACCATATCAGCGAGGTACATACCTTTAGTTTTTCGTAGCGGTCACTTAGAGCTGCCACTTGGTGATCCCTGTGCCTTCCCACCAGTTTGCACAGTGAGCATATCAGCTGATCATCTATGACACAGTACATGTTCACCTTTTCCTCCTCATGCTCCAGGCACTGGAGTCCTCTGAGGTGGGAATCGGGCATAGGCTCAATAAGCCGGTGACCGGTGAATGGCTTCTTGTTTGGGTGAGTTGCTCTGAGGCATTCTTCGCAGTAAGAAACTTCACATGTCACGCATGTCTTAACGGCATCCTGAGGTGGGTCCTGCTCACAGAATTGGCATTGGACTGGTTCCGGGGCAGTTTCCGGGCTGGACATGGCGGCACTGACAGGAACCAAAGCCAGCCGATTGCTCCCTTCCTCGCTGGGAGAGTTAGGCCCACTGTGGGGGCCGGCCAATGGCAGCGGTAGAGGAAGCCCAGCTGAGGAAGAAGCCCTCTGAACTCTGTCGATGATGTTCTGCAAAGTCACGTTTCTTTTGAGTCCCTCTAATCCACGCTCTGGACTCAGGGAAATTACATACCTACAAGTGGGGCACTGAAAAGCACCAATATTCTGGACGGACTCGTTAGTGGCGCAATGGGAGACGAGGATACGGTGGGCACAACCAAAGCACAGGCTGTGAGCACAAGGGAGCAGCAGTGGGTCTTCGAAGAGCTCCAGGCAGATTGGGCAGGTCAGCTCTGACTCCAGAGTGTCCATCCTGCTCAGAAGAAGCCAGGCGGGATTGCGTGCAGCTTCAGCAATATCAAGAAGAGCCGCTCAGATGTCTGCAGGCCAGAGAAAGGAGCAGGAGAACAGAGAGAGTAAAAGGAGAAAGAAAGCAGAGGGATTTAAGATTAAATGGTGTGAAACGGCTTATTTTCTTTAGATTTCTTTGGAGGGCTTATATCTCAATGGGGCTGCTTAACAACAGCAGTGTTGGGAGCTTTTTTTTTTTTTTTTTTTTTTTTTTTTTACTTAACCGTAGATCCTGTGAAACCCCAAAACAACCAGTGTTGCAACATAACTATTTAAAGGGGTAAATTCTAGATTACATATTATAAAAAGCCAGAGTTTTTTTTGCCAATGAGTAAAAGGCCAGCTCTCTCAACATGCTTTTTCTTGGTTTACCCTTTACAGATTAGAGATAGATAGAGGTATGTGTGTGCAAGAGCAGCACCTTTCATTGGCTAAACCTATATTACCAAGACCAATCTGGCAGCTACCAAGAATTTATTTCCAACTATTACAATAAGTGTTTAAGGAGAAATTTGTGGAAAGGTGGTTGGAACTGTACTGAAGCAAAGCTCAACGCCTGCTATGGACATCTCTTAATATATTAGCAAATACATAAACAGGTTGTTGCTGTTCCTCGTTAGCATTTAATTCCTACATAATTCCTCATAAAGTGTGACTATGAAATTGTATTAGAACTCTAATTTCAAAGTTCTCTTAAAACTTAGATTTTTAGGTTCTTATAAACATGGGAAGGAAGGTTTTCGTATAAGGGGAGGCAGTGGCAGCTGCTGCTACAGCTGTAGCCAGTTAGTAATTAGAACACGAGTCAACTTATTCCCCCCCCAGAGTAGGTTTTTTTTTATATTTCAATCAGTCCTGTCATTCTCACACTGTTTCATAAGCTTTGCAGTTTCAAATAATGTTTGTGCTGATAGTGCACACCCAGTAACCTTGGTTACATATGAGATGTAAGGCAGTGCTTTGCTAGCTGGAATTATAAATTCAGTCAAGATGACCCTATTAAATAATTTTTCCCTTTTTACAGACAGTTTGAAATGGTAATCTCTTCATTTTTAATCAAATTATGTCCCTTGGTCTAAAGAAATGCTCTAAATCCACAGTTTAATAATCTAGTGAGGGCAATATCAGTTGTGAATGATTAAAGCAGAGCTCTCAAGCTTCAACCATCAAGGGTCATTGTCCTTCAACCTGTCTCCCTAATCTAACACATCTAGATTACACATCTGAATTACCTACTTAGCATGCAGTGGTCCAGCTAATGGGCTAGCCAAGTGGGACAAAAGATTTGGGTCCTGAGGCCTTGAAGTAGAGACGCAGAAGTAGAGGCTCCAGTTTTAAAATTTGAATTCATTAACTATATACACCTGCTGTTTATATAAATGTGCATTTTAAAATTCCATTAAAGTGTTTTTTTTTTTTTTTTGTAATGGCAATGCATAAAACCACATCTAAACTTTCATGAAATATAATCTTTTTGGCCCAATTCTTATGTGCTGCTAACTCAAAACTATAAACTGTGAAGTTACAGTGACAAGGCATAGTAACACTTCTTGCATGGCTGCCTGTGGCTTGGAGCTCATGAGCTAGTTTGGACAAATGTGGTACAAACCATATAAGTAACTCTCTTTTTAAGTGGTGCAGTTGTTATTTCTGTAATGCAAAAATGAAACATACAGCTTTGTCTCAAAATTAAGAAGTTAAATGTAAGACTTCACTCTGTGTGGTAGAACACCTTTGGGGAGATGTAATCCATTGTTATAAATCTTTTATGTTAAGTGTAGTCTTGCACAGTAAATTAAAGAGGCAACAGATGTATGGAGTATTATAATTTAGTGTTAGCTCAAAAGACAAAAATAAATTTTACATACACGCTCACTATGGTGAGGTGGTTCTCACTGATGCCCTCTGTGTAGAGGCTTTGTACCAGTTGCTGCAGACCAGCAGATTCTGCAACAGCTTTTCCCCACTGCCATCAGACTGTTGAACTGTTAAACTCTAAAGTAGACTCTGCATCACACTTGCAACATTATTTTCCACTACTAAAATTTGAACTTTTATAATCTTTTTAAATAGGACACAACTAAAATATTCTATTTGCATTTGGCACAATAGTTATTTTGCAGAGCACTGAACCTTTGGATATTAATGCCCATTTGCACCATTATTTTTACACTAGTTTCTTTTCTACACTGTTTACATTCTGATCACTGCGGCACTTTATAAACGGTAATGTTAATTTCCCTGTTGTAGGCTGTTCATTTCAATGTTGTAATCTGTATGCATCAGAATTTCGCTTTGTATAACCTCTGTGCATACAAAATGGCAATAAAGTTTTGTCTAGATATTTGACATTTTAATTTCCAGCATTTTCAACGAGGGTTTTAATTGTGGGCCATGTAGTTTTGTATCTGGCACTTTTTCTGTTGTAGTTTTTTTTTCCCCCTTAGAATTCTGCCACCCAAAAACAACATTGTTTGTAAGTTGTTCCCCATAGGAGAATTATACTAATTCCAAATATATAACATTTTCTCTGTATAAAAATCGAATATTTTTTTTTTTACTTATAGAGATCTGTTTTAAAATCTTTTTTCCCCATTTATTTCTAAATGTGGATTTATGCAGAAATATAATCTGGACAGGCTGCAATGGACAGGCTGCAATGAAAACCTTTAGTACTGCGTGCATGGTAACCTTGAGCTCCATTTATGTTGCTACAAACTTTCCCATGAACTACAACAGTTAACAAAAAGGCTATGCTGCTGTACTAAAATTATGTTTTTATTGCAGGAATTGGATCCAGTCTTATCTCTTACCAAGGGGGATTTTCTTTCTGATGCTGTCAAGCAGTATCTCATCTATTTTGTTTTTCATTGACAGTTTGTTGTGTGTGGACCTACTTAAAAACTTTGTTTTATAGCGGACCTTAATCCATGGACAACAGTCACTTCCATATATGCTGAAAGAGAATGATCGAAGAGATAATAAACGGAACTGAAACTGAATCTTTCAGCAGATGTCACTGTTGGATGAGATTAAAGTGCTACTGCGTTAGACAATAGGATGCTGAGAGCTCAAAGTATCTTTCCCCGTTCTCATGCATAGTTTCCTCTGATCAAAAAGAGCGGGGGGGGGAAAGTGCTGCAGATAAACTGTCCCCCACTTGAGATTTCTGCAGGGCTAGCAGTTTTCAGACCCTGTGATGTTTGAAGAAGGATAAGAGTTTTGTGTTGATGAAACGGAAAAAGGACGTATGGAAAAAGTTTTTTTTTTTTTTCCCCCCCTTACAGATTGCTCCTTTTTTGTTTTCTTTTCAACTCTATTTTTTCTTGATCATCACCAACAATTCATAGAAGTATAAGTTATTTTCAGTTGTTAATTGGGGTATATAAGAATTCTAAATCAACCTTACCCTTTGTAAAGAGAAAAAAATAACCCAAATTTGCTTTTGATTAACCATACTCTTTATTTTATTTTTCTCCCTGACATCAATGAGACTGAACAACCTCAATGCAACACACCAAATGTAGATGCAAAAAAAATTCCCTGTGACCTCTGTCAGTTTAAAAAGAGAAGGCCTATCAGCAGGCCATAGCCATTAACTAGAACTAAAAGTAGCACAATTCTGCAGAAATGCACAAAAAGCATAGCAAACAGGACCCCAGTAATGAAGCAAATAGTTGTTGAAAATGTCCAAGACATTTGTATGCAGTCAAATTGTTAATGTAATCATTCATCAAGTTATATAATCGCCAAAATGAATCATGGAGGAAAATAAAGCGGCATTAAGGTAGAAAATCTTCCAAACAGAGCCAGAGAATATTCTCGACATTGAGAATCCTGAAGAAATTGCCTGAAAAGATAAGATTGTGCTTTCAGATAAAAACCCATAAAACAAATTTGTTAACAGTAAAGGCACCCACAAATGCATAAACTGAATCAGGCAGCAAAGAGAGGGTGAGATGCCTCCAACCATACCGTAGGGGACACTGTTGTGCCATGAAGTAAGGTGACAGAGTATAAAGCAAAAAAGGATTTTTTTTTTTTTTTTTTTTACTTAAAATTCAAGTTGTTTACTTTTCCATCATAATTTTCTGCCTCAGGACTGCCACAGCTGTCACAATCTGTGAATAAGCAGTCTGCCATGCTGGCACCTCAGAAATGCCAGTACCTATAGTCTTCAGTGGGGGGCAATATAGAACTGGTTTAGCAGTGGGGAAGTTTGAGTTTATTTTACCCCCTCTTCACTGCAAATTGCAAATATGAAAACGGTGCCTATATATATATATATATATATATATATATATATATATATATATATATATCTTGATATTCATAATGTATGAAATGTCCTGTTTTCTTTTTTCCCACTGCCACACTTGTTTTTCCGAGAATGTGTTCTTACTGTAAACCTCACAACAGTTTATACTGATACTTAATAAAAACTATCTCACCATGTTTTCAAAAGGACACCACAGCATTTTTTGTATATATAGATGCCTTCATAATTTGATTTAGAACCATTTAGATTCAAACTTTCAAATGTCATTGAAGGTTTTCTGTATCTTCAGTGCTGTAAAAATTTAAAATAATCTACTCTACATATATATATATCACAGATGTTTAACTGTATATAACTTATTTTTAATGATGTATAGAAATAGAAGAATAAATAAGTATTGTAATTTTGCACCTCTTAAAATTTATTTATTAACATTTTATGCATGTAGAGGAGCTCAGGAATGTATTCCTATTTAAAGATTTATTCAAACAATTTTTCTTACTTAGAAAAGTCAATCTCCAAGTACAAATGGTGCACACCCACAACAAAAAAAATGTTGCTTACTAGTGCAAACCAAAAAAAAGTAATCTAACTTTAGCTAAAACCTACATAGGAATTTTTTTTTTCTTTGTATGGTCAGAAAAAATTAATTGTTGTATTAAGATGAATCTATTTTAGAAAGTATATGTGAAGCGACAAAGCTTTTCTCATAACAGGATATTTAAGAAAAAACTATGATCACATTATGTGATTTCAGTGCAACAAAACGTCACAAAAGCAAATTTTCTTGTTAATAATCACGACGCTGCCTAAACATTGAAACACAAAACATTTCCTCACATTGTGACCATGAATGGAAAAAACTATGTATGACTTATTTAATATGGAAACAGATGTTTAAATAAACTATTGCTTCAGAAACATACTACTTTTTTATTTTATTTTTTGTTTTTTTTATGTACAGACTCCTAATATAAACTAAAATTGAAAAAAAGAACACTTAATTAGGTTTAAATCTAGAAGTGAAGCCCATATGTACATTCCATATACATAAAGAAACTTAGTAAATTGGTTCCTTTGAATACTTTTAAGCTGAGAATTAGATGTTTTGAGTTAGACTCCCTCACATGTCAATGTTTTAATTGAAATTTTATTGTAAGTGCATATTTGGCTTTTATGTGTGTGTCTTTGTACGTATGTAATGATGTGATGTAATTTTGATGCCTATCTTGGCCAGGTCTCCCTTGCAAAAGAGATTTTTAATCTCAATGGGTATTACCTGGTTAAATAAAGGATAAATAAAAATAAAAAAATAAAAATAAATTGATAGAAAACTTTCATTTGGCACAACTAAAAGGCAAAACACCAGGTTTACCCATTCATCTTGAAACTTCTGTGAACTCAGACTTCCTTGTTCAATTATTTTCAATTAAAAGTAATTTGCTTAACTGTATTTTTAACTCTAAAAAGTTAAATAAATAATTACATCCATCTTACTGTATATGTATTGTTTAACTGAGCTGAGACTGATAGGAAAAAAATAAATAAAAATTATTACTGTCAGAACCTCCTCTTAACCAGCTTGTGTTAAGTTCAGCTTATTTTTAAATTGCAGATTTGTCAAAAATGATGTATACTATATCTCTTGGTACCTTTATGTAACAAAGGGCTCCAGTATAAGTCTAATACTTAAAGTCCTAGTTGGTCCATATTTTACTTCGATTAAAAAAGTTATGTTTCTGTTTGTTATGTTTTTCGTTTGATATTCAGTTTATGTTTGCTATTTGTTTTATAAGTTTAAGTTTTTTTGGTATAATATTTATGATGTTGTGTTCCTTGGGTTTTTCTCAGTTACTGTCTCAGTCTTGGTTCTGTTATATTTTCTTTTTATTGTTCAGTTTTGCTTTACTCCTTGTTTTCTAGTGTTAGTGGTTTTATTTTTTATTATGCTGTGTTCTCTGGGTTATTCTTAGTTACAGTTTCAGTCTTGGCTCTGTTATGTTTTTCTTTTGAGAGTTCAGTTTTGCCTTACTCCATGTTTTATAGTCTTAGTGGTTTAATTTTTATTTTGTTCTTTCTGGTTATTTTCTGTTCTCAGGTTTTTATTTGTTGCCCTCTGCTGCCCTCTTGAGTTCTTTTTTCTCTTGCTCCTTGTTTCTGCTCTGCTCACACCTGCTCCTAATCTGCTCGTTAACCCTCTCTTTGTTTCAGTCTCCTACAAATACTCTTGCTGTTCAGTTCCTCAGTGCTGGGTCCTTGTCTAACCTCATCAGTCTTCCTCCTACTTGTGTCTCTGAGCCATCCTCCTGGTTACAGTTCTTCCCTTGATGACTCCCAGGTTTTTGGTAAAGTTTTTACTTGTGTTTTCTTTCTTTGAATTTTTGGACTCCTGGTTTCTCGTTTGTTTTTGGACTTTGTTTTCATTTGGATTTTGGATTCCTGTTGCCTGTGGTTTTGGACTTTGTTTTTCAGTTCTCTCCATTAAATCAACTAAAAATGCACCTCTGCCTGCCTGCCTCTGCATTTGGGTCCACAATCCACAAACAAACCTTGAAAAAAGTCTGATTGAAAGCCAGTTTCATTATCTGACTGGTCTCTTTTTAAATAGATGATATGGACAATTAAAAATGCAAAACAAATTTTGAAACTATTAATCTTTATATATTATACATTTTTGTATTAATTTTTGATGATTACAAAAATGTATAATATCTCTTGTGTTTCCCCAAGTGATGGCGATACTTTATGTTGGGCTGTGGATAAGAAATATTTTTCTACCGGTTGGCAATGTTCTACCCTTTGCCTTGGAAGAATACAAACCCAATATTGTTAATATAGAATCGCGACTCCAATCATTTGACAGGTGTCATTTTTAAATAAATGGCCACACAGTGTGTTGTAGTTGCACCAGTTTTCTTCGTTCTCCTTTCTTATTTGGTGTAAAGTCATTGCTTATTTTGAATGTGATCCACAAATAGTAAAGAGAGGTTATGGGGCTTTTCTGAAATTAACTTTTGATCTCTCCTGCAGTTTATATCTGGGCCGTGTTCCTCCCACAAGTCTGGGCTCTGCTTCTTTAATCTTTCATTAACTTTGGATCCAGGAAGGTAGCGGCTTTCCCTTCCACTCATGGTTTAGGGTGGAATAAAATTTTAATAGGTACCCTTTTTGTCCATTTCCTGAATAGGGATACAACAAAAGCAAAATGTGGACAAAAACAGAAGCGAATCTCTGCCTGTACTTAAAAAATTATGACTATGGCATCACTTTACAGAGCACACAAAATAGGGGCCCTTTATATTCCTTAGTTAATATAAATACACACATAATGCCAATTTTAATTATTAATAGAGGTATGAACCGAAAGAACATATAACATTCTGGTGATTACAGTAAATGTCTTAAAGCTACAAAACCTGGGTTTAAACAAACAAAAAAAATGTGTGCAAGGATCCATTTGTGATTTGATGCAAGCGGCTGTGGCAGTCCATGATGTAGATACAAGAAGTAGGTCATTCCCATTGACCTGGCTCACATAATCAGCGTACACTGTGTGTGTCACTTGATGATCTCGGCGTTCCAATTCTCTGTCTCCCTCAACTCGGACGAAGCGGATAAAATGTAGCAAAGCACACGGCGAAACGATAAATGCGAGCAGACGAGGGCAAAGGCATCCAAGTCGGAGGGTACACATATCTGTCTGTCAGGGTTTATAAAATCATGCCTTAGGACCAAAACAAACCTTGCTCAGTGAAAACTGATGGGACAGAGTTGACTGGAGATGAATGCATTAGTACTTCATTGCAAAACATAAAAACAATCTTAGAGATTTAACTGTTTCCTCATCAAATTTGGCACAACACATGCCTTTAAATGTAACCTACTTTCAGAAAGAACACGCTTCAAAAGAACAGGCCCTAAATTATTTACATCTTTTCTTAAATACCAAATAATTTATATATTTTTATGCATCTTAGTGTCACATCTTGCATCTCTTTCAACCTTTTACCCACTCAACACCTTGTTTGCATCAATCTCTCGAAGAAATCAGTAGATCCCACAACTGTTTACTGGATTTGTGCAGGAAATGGGAGGGGAAAAATAACATAATCTGCCTTCATAGTGGCCGTGGGCGACTAATGCCAGATTAACCCTTGACCTTGCTTTATGGTTGAGAACCAGTTGGCTTTATAAGGGGTCGTGCAATCCGGATCCTTTCAGCAAAACATGTGCCCTACTAATTGATTTCTACAGGAAACGATTAAATCGAAAACTTTACTCTTCTGTTCTAATCGCATGGAAAGTCTGATGCCACCCTTTTTTTTTTTTTTTCAAATATGTTAATGCACATGCTAAACATTCCTTCTAGAAAGTATACAGTGTGTCTTGTGGTATTGGTGAGAGGAAATTGGTGCTTTTTAGTCTGCAGCCTTACTTGTACATGTTGTGCAATATATCCAATTAGGACATAGGATGAAGAAACACAGTTGGGCAATGAGCATGCCCAGAGCAGAAGCTAACGAGGTCCAAAACTCCAGTGTTAGAAGAGGGATCAAAAGCTTTCAGCTTTAGATGTCAAACTCTGCAGAGAATTGTGTGTCTGCATCTCTTCATCTCTCCCACCTTGTTTTCTCTCCATCTTAGCCTCTATTCCCTTCATTTTCAAGATCTTACAAAGTTACTGAAACTAAAAATGGTCAGCTGTACACAAACACCTTTGTCTCCGAAACCCTGCCACGTTTTTATCCCTAATCCGCTTCCTGCCACACTGGCTGTGACCAATCCAGCCCTTCCATGGTCTAAAGTGGGCAGTCACACTTTAACAGGATTGGTTGGTCATAGTCTGGGATGCAGAGGATATTAGTGATGATAACAGAGGGAGACGTTTTTGATTGTTTATGCGTGGCAAGGTCTGTCTGGGATCTCACTTGTGTGACCCAGATTGGCCTCGGTGATGGAGCTAAAAAATTCAATGCGATGTTTGTGGGTCAGGAGATTATAGGAGACATAAAACAAGTCTGGTGTTGACAGTGTGTTTCATCAGAGTCTATGATCTTCCCTGCTATTAAAGAAAGACTGGTGAGACCAAAAAGTAAACATGTTGGCATTGCATATTTCATTTCTAATCAAGACGTAGGCTTAAAAAAAAAAAGAAAAAGAAAACGGAAAAGCTGCCACAAAATGTTATATAACGTCTATAAATTTAGACCTAGAAGAACCTCACCACATAACACCCTGCAGCCCTCTTACTCTTTGAGATTTTACTCATATCCATCACATATCTTAATTTGGCTTAGCTGGGTGTAAAATTAATAAACCCCCACTCCAAATTAAGTTTTCAGTTAAACTTAGCTTGTCCAAAAAAATCTTAAATTAAATGAAAGAACAATGGGAATCTGGTATGACAGGTGGTTTTTCAAACCCTTCTATGTGAAGCTGAACCTTTAATAACTGTTAAGACCGATGGGGAAAAAAAAAAAAAAAAAAAAAACTATTTGACAAAGTTAACATGAAATCTTAGTCCTATACTCATAGGCAACGATCTCCACTTCAGGAATGCAATGAATTTGTCTCATCTCAGACACTACAGCAGCTATCATACCCACTGTAATATATTTCAGGAGCACTTGTGTAACAGAACCTTGGAAATTGAGGTATGTTTGTGATCAGCACTTGGTTTACAGGGATAATGATGCCCCACAGCATGAAGGTTACTCCCAAGAGTTCCTAAAACTTAAATTAATCCATCTTGTCCTCCACACGCTGAAGGTTTACGGCGCCTGTAGATGCAAATACAGCAAAACAGCTCCGAGCACTGTTGGGCCGCCTCCTTGCCTCATTGTATGCATTGTTTTTAATACAGGTGCTGGTCATAAAATTAGAATATCATGAAAAAGTAGATTGATTTCAGTAATTCCATTTAAAAAGTGAAACTTGTATATTATATTCATACATTACATACAAACTCATATATTTCAGATGTTTATTTTGTTTAATTTTGATGATTACAAATGACAACAAATGAAAATCTCAAATTCATCATATCAGAAAATTAGAATATTGTGAAAAGGTTCAAAATTGATGGCCCCTGGTGCCACACTCTAATCAGCTAATTAACTCAAACCACCTGCAAAAGCCTTTAAATGGTCTTTCAGTCTAGTTCTATAGGCTACACAATCATGGGGAAGACTGCTGACTTGACAGTTGTCCAAAAGACGACCATCGACACCTTGCACAAGGAGGGCAAGACACAAAAGGTCATCGCTAAAGAGGCTGGCTGTTCACAGAGCTCAGTGTCCAAGCACATTAATAGAGAGGCGAAGGGAAGGAAAAGATGTGGTCGAAAAAAGTGTACAAGCAAGAGAGATAACCGCACCCTGGAGAGGATTGTGAAACAAAACCCATTCAAAAATGTGGGGGAGATTCACAAAGAGTGGACTGCAGCTGGAGTGAGTGCTTCAAGAACCACCACACACAGACGTATGAAAGACATGGGTTTCTGCTGTCGCATTCCTTGTGTCAAGCCACTCTTGAACCACAGACAGCGTCAGAAGCGTCTTGCCTGGGCTAAAGAGAAACAGGACTGGACTGCTGGTGAGTGGTCCAAAGTCATGTTCTCTGATTAGGGATGGGAATCGAAAACCGGTTCCTGTTAAGAACCAGTTCCGTATTTTCCGATTCCATGGCATCGTTTGGCAGCTCACTGAACGATTCTTTTTTCGATTCCCGCAGCACCAGAGCCTAGAGCGCCGGCTCTGGGGAGCACGACTTACGTCACGTTTTTTACGTAAGTTACGTACGTTACGCAAGTTACGCAAATTACGCAAGTTGGAAGAACTATTCGAGGAGGAAGACAACGAGCTGCGGTCACTTTGTGAATCAAAGCCCCGTCTTTCCTTACCCCAGAGGGTAGATCAGGAAATCCAGCTCTATAAAAGCTTGCCCTCCATCCCCTGCAGGGATAGCGCCACACTTTGGTGGTGGAACAAGGAAGATACGCTGCCCTTGCTATCTGACTGGCTGAAAACTACCTCTGTGTGCAGGCTTCCTCCACCCCATCTGAGAGGGTGTTCTCCACGGCTGGAGACACCATAAGCCCGGAAAGATCCTGTATCCTTCCAGAAAAAGCAGATATGCTCATCTTTCTGCAAAAGAACTGTTAATTTTCCCTACTACTGTTTTATAATTAGTATTTTTTGTTATTTAAAATAGGTTATTATCCCATCATTTGTTATTAGACATTGTTGGTTATTAAGTTTGTTCTTGTATATTTATTTTTCATTTAAACACAGATGTTACTCCAGTTTCACATTTCCTGTGGACATCTTGATCTTGTTGAGTTTGTAAGATTGTGCAATAGTTAAGTAAACAAAGTTGATTCTGATAATCAAACTGTTTGTTCTCCTTTTTCCCCCAAATTGGAATCGAAATAAGAATCGATAAAGAATCGAATCCTTTCATAGAATCGAAAAGGGAATCGGAATCGTGAAAATCTTTTCAATTCCCAACCCTATCTCTGATGAAAGTAAATTTTGCATTTCCTTTGGAAATCAAGGTCCCAGAGTCTGGAGGAAAAGAAGAGAGGCACTTCATCCACGTTGCTTGAAGTCCAGTGTAAAGTTTCCACAGTCAGTGATGGTTTGGGGTGCCATGTCATCTGCTGGTGTTGGTCCATTGTGTTTTCTGAGGTCCAGGGTCAACGCAGCCACATACCAGGAAGTTTTAGAGCACTTCATGCTTCCTGCAGCTGACCAACTTTTTGGAGATGCAGATTTCATTTTCCAACAGGACTTGGCACCTGCACACAGTGCCAAAGCTACCAGTACCTGGTTGAAGGACCATGGTATCCCTGTTCTTAATTGGCCAGCAAACTCTCCTGACCTTAACCCCATAGAAAATCTATGGGGTATTGTGAAGAAGAAGATGCAATACACCAGACCCAACAATTCAGAAGAGCTAAAAGCCACTATTAGAGCAACCTGGGCTATCATAACACCTGAGCAGTGCCACAGACTGATCGACTCCATGCCACGCCGCATTGCTGCAGTAATACAGGCCAAAGGAGGCCCAACTAAATACTGAGTGCTGTACATGCTCATACTTTTCATGTTCATACTTTTCAGCTGGCCAACATTTCTATAAATCCTTTGTTTTTATTGGTCTTCAGTAATATTCTAATTTTCTGATATGATGAATTTGAGATTTTCATTTGTTGTCATTTGTAATCATCAAAATTAAACAAAATAAACATCTGAAATATATGAGTTTGTATGTAATGTATGAATATAATATACAAGTTTCACTTTTTAAATGGAATTACTGAAATCAATCTACTTTTTCATGATATTCTAATTTTATGACCAGCACCTGTATAAGCTTCCTTTCTCCTTCAGAGACGTGGATTTACTTTTTTTTCCCCCATTTTCTTCCACTTTTGTTTATATTGATGCAAGCAAACTGTAGCTGGCTTTTCCGTTGATTTTGGGTCAGTAGTTATGCACATGGTCAAGAATGTATCCCATCATTGTTGGGCTTAATTTGGAAGCCAGAATTTATAAGTCTTCCTGGAGGTCATTTATATGTACTCAAGGTTTTTTGATCATCCATCTCCTTAATGGCTTAAAGGCATCTGATGGTTTCTTCTTTGAGCCCTATACACTGGCTACAAGTTTAGCTTTTAATTTGTGCAATATTTTTCTAATACATAGCGAGGTAATTTAACTACTTCGGGCCTTTTGACAACTGAACTTCTTGTGGTCTCTTCTCAGAACTTTCGTCTTTTGATTCATATTTCTAATCATGATGAAATATCACCATCTTTCCAGGCATTTAGGGTCTTCCACCTCAAGGACTCGAGTACATCTCATAAGATCCTGGATCACGTGGGGCTGGGACCACAACTTATTGGCAGATGTGTGCTCTGAAGCAGTGCAAAACTGCAAAAGCTTTAATTCCAAGTAAGTCAATCTTTTCCTTGGATAGTGAAGGTAAAGAAGACACTTTGCCAATGGAATAAAACAAGTTAATTTTACAATAAGAAAAGCTGAATTTTATTATTTCAAGTGCATAATATCTAATTATCTTATTTAAAGGGTAAAAATACTGATTCCATTGGGAGATCATTTTATTTACATACTCAAATTAAGGGTAAATACAATTAATGTAAAAACTCTCTTTATTTCTAAATCAATTTTGCAGAGGGTTGAACAATTGTTGAGGCTAAAGCTTCAAATAAGTTTTTACATTTGAAACCACCTGATTTTTTTTTTCCATTTTGGCCTATAAACTGCTGTATGGCCGAAATTAAGGTTTTAGAAACTAAAAAATGTCAGAAAAAATGAAGGTTAATTGCATAACTTTTTAGCGGCCTCTGAGAAACACAATCAAGCTTTAGTGTCTGGTCTCGCTTCTGCTTGCATTCACTGCAAAAACAATCCAGAAATTATTCAAAATTTCTTAAAATAAGTATATTTACCCTTAATTTAAGTAGGTAAATAAGATGATGAAAATGGAATGGGATTTTTTACGCTAAAAATAAGATAATACGATAATATGCACTTGAAATAAGACGATGCAATTGTTTTTTTCTTATTTTAAATGTAAATCTTATTCTTTTGTCGAAGTATCTCACTTACCTCCTCAAATCAAGAACAAATGCACTTATTTTAAGACAAAAAAGACTAGATTTAGATTTTTTTTCCAGTGTTTCATGGGTGATGCAGTATCAGTCATTCAAAATGGCCCTTCCCAGTGAAATACCAGCTGAATGGCCGCCCACTTCCCTGCCGCTCCCAGCAAAATCCCCTCCAACTTCCAGCCACTGGTCTTTCCCTGGGCATGCATATTTTTTTACCCTGACTCCACCCTTTTGCTGAATTTCACTGACCACTGATTCACTGATTTCTCTTTAGATCTTAATGTCCACAAATTGTGACAGAAATAATATTTTAGTACAAAGATTGATGGTAAAAAAAAGGAATTGCAGTGGACCAGCCAAGGGCCAATCAAGGAAAGTGGGGAAAGAAGCTGAGGTTCAGAGGTAGGGAAGAGAAAAATTCCCCACTTTCTTTAAGAGTTTATGAAAGTTTCTTTCAATCACTGCAATTACTCAGTAATGCTTTGATAAAAGTGATAACGTTGCACCATGTTCCCAGAAAGCCACTCCTGCTTCTTTGATGGGCTAATAAAAGGTTTTAAAGGGAACTTTCTGTAACCTGTGTGGTATCTGCATGCATAAGTAGGGCTCAGGGGTTAAAGCATGTGGCTGCTGCATGCAGTGCATCAGGTCAGACTTTCCCATTTTATATAAACTA
The DNA here is from genome assembly GCF_016077235.1 of Cyprinodon tularosa. Lineage (NCBI taxonomy): Eukaryota > Metazoa > Chordata > Actinopteri > Cyprinodontiformes > Cyprinodontidae > Cyprinodon > Cyprinodon tularosa. The sequence goes on along the minus strand of NW_024037781.1, from coordinate 2,935,598 downwards.
CTCAGGGCAGGAATAAGTAAAGCAATAATGCCTTACAGAGGGGAAATTTGTATGGGATTACAGTTTATGCTCCTAATTCAAGAGAAATTTGCCTCTGCTACTTTAGGTGATTAAGCTTTTAAGCTTTTTAAGAACTGTGGGTTTCTTTTCATGACATTTTAGCCATCAGATTTTAAAATTAAACTAGTGTAGCTTCTTAGAACAAGGCTGAGAACAGAGTGGATTCTACCACCATTAAGTTGACCAGCTGGTCTGTTGCAATTAGTATTTTTTTTCTGAGACCAGCATTTAGAAATTAGAATTATCAGACGTGAGTGGGTAGAGTTAGTGGTGTTATAATATGAAATCCCTAAAATTCTTCTCAAAACAAACTCTGATAAAGCCTAAGGAAAGTTTATCTTTGAAAAACCTTATTTGCTATTTTGGATTTAAAATGGTGCGCAATTGAAATCGGGGAAACCGCACCATTCTGTGACAAAGAAAATCTGAAAAATTAGGCATACTCTAAACAAATATGACAATAGCTTTTGTTTCACCCAGAATCTGGTATCACTCGTGGCATAAAATAAATAGAAGTTGCTTGCAAAGACTTTATGCTGGCTTTGTAAGTTAGTTGGTAAAACAGTGTTTATATAGAACTTGCTGTCTTCAGCAAGTTTTTTACAACACCTAGTCATCAGGGTCAAATTACTCACAACCCAGTGGTGGGAGTGTTTCAGCATTATCTTAGTGTTTGAGCCCTCCTGTTCCCATCTGATCTGTTTTAACCTGCCTCCTTCCAGTCATCAGGAGTTATTCTCAAGCCAGTGGTGAGTGTTTCAGCGTTACCTTAGTATTTCTGATTATCTGATCCTGACCTGCTCTGCCTCTTAACCACTGAACCTGCCTTTTCCCAGCTGGACTCCTGCTGGATTCTGCCTGTTTGCTGAACTTGGAGCTGTTTCCTGTCACCAACCTGGATTTTCCTTTGGAACCTTTTTGGAGTTCTGATCTCCTGGGTCTGTATCCTGAGTGCGTCCTTGACACCGGCTATGGCTTCGCCCTCTGGATTAACCTGTCAGGGTCCCCTGTTTTAAGCTTGTGAGAGTTTCACTCCACAACTTGGCTCCCAAACATTTTATGAAGCATGTTTTTTTTTTTTTTTACAATCCAAATATAAAACCTATTAAAAATGTTGAAAGCCAAGTTTTTAATTAGAAACATTTTACTCTGACTGTTGCAAGCTACATAAAACATTTGTACCTACTGTATGTTTTTTGGAAATACTTCCAGCCACGAGACCCACTGAAAGTTAAAACATTTTACAATGAAATCGCTGTTCAAACGCATGCTAATCTAGCAAGATTGTTTCCATTAATATTTTTATGTGCGTTTCGAAGCTTCACATTAGAAGAGCTTGATGTAAACAGCAAAATTCTAACCAACTTTCAAGAGTTTTGCAAAATGAGGTGGTTTTTGATTATTTTTTCTAACGAGTAAATTTATTGCCCACATCTTTTTCCATCTCCTGTGTAGTAAGTTCGGATGAATCAAACTTTTACCTCAGATGAAATATCAGCTATTTCTGCATGCAAGTCATAGAATCTAACCACCCTGAATGGCATGCAAAATAGCTATTACTAGCTGACAAAATCAAGTTCATAACTCTCCAAATTGCAACACGTTAATTGAAACCTCAGTCCATTACTGATCTGTGGTCCAGCTTTCAACTAGCTTTCTACCTCTACTTCCAGTTTATTACAGTGAGCGTAGTCTTAAAGGTACACAATGCAACCGGTGTTGATTTTCCAGCGAGGCTCCCCCCAGAGGGCGAAAGTAAAAGTGCACTGTCGTAAATATGCTCAGCTGTTCCCCTGGTTTCTCCGTCAAGCCAGGCACGGTTGTTTTGAGCTTAGCAGACAGGCGAACCCAGCTGGCGCAACAGAAGCAGCGAGTTTACATGCAAAGTCAATGGTTGACGCGCGTCAAGGCGCAGCAAAAGGTCCCGCGGCGCGTTTTGAGTAGCAGGTGCAGCGCGTCTGAGCAGCTGAAGCAGCGCGTCGGGCGCGTTTAAGCATCTGACGCGTGTGACGCGCCGCAAACGCGCTGCTGCTCGAGATGGAAAAATTTTATTTTTGCTGTTCGACGCGCCGCCTCAACCAATCAGAGAAGCTGATCTGGGAGCTGGCAGGGAGAGAGACATGGCGCTGATGATCAGAGCGCTATTATCACTCCTCTTAAACAGTTTATTGACGCCTAAATTAACTTAAAATGCAGAAATCTGCCGGCAGAATATGTTCGCTTTTATTATCCTGCTGCCTGCAGTTTGGATTATTTCGATGAAAAACACCTACCAGCTGCCGCTGTGAACCGCGAGGAGGCGACCCAGCCAGAGGCTGCTGATGAAGGGATTCCAACTGTCGGCGCACCGCTGGTATATGGGGGTCTGAGCAGCTCCGACAGAAAAAATATTGGAAGGCAGGATTGTACTGTAATCTGGAGGAACTGACTGCACTGATTACGTTTTCAGGTGTATTTTCTCACTTAAAAACATATTAAAACTACTTTATTCCCACTGATCACAGCAAATATAGCTGCAAGGCAGAGAAAGGATAGTGAAGCTCCGCCCAACGCGTGTCAGACACACTTTTGCACCGCGCAGCCAGAGCAGCAAAGCTGCTTCAGCCGCGCGTCAGAACTAACTGGTACAAGCAGTAAAAATGAAGCAGCAGACGCGATTTTGCTGCTTTTGCTGTGTCCGGTGTGAAAGCAGCGCTGCACAAAGATCGCCACTGTGCTAGCAACGAGCATGCTTTTAACTGGGGGCGTGTAGCAGTTCTCGCCGTAAAGCAAGACTGACTCTCGCGAGACTTTTGAGCCTGTGGGTGCGGGTCGGTGCTCCTGCAATTGCAAGTGCGGTTTTTCCCCCACAGACCACCAGGGCGGCCGAGAATACCTTTGTTCAACCTGAAATGACTCATTTAATCATCCAAAACGTTATGGAACACATTAATTAACTGAAAAATGTTGCATAGTGTGCCTTTAATGTATGATATTGTCTATTGCTTCATCTTTTTAATTTGGTTCAAAGAATAAAAATTGGACAGCTTTTCAAACTCCTTTTCCCAGGTATAAGCTTAGCTTTAGAACTGTGCACTTGTTAGAATTAATGATTGCAGTTGAATGTAGGAGAAAGAAGCAAGTGCTTAAGAAAACTAACAGAGGTTAGATTTGAGTAAAATGGCACCAGATTAGCTCAACCACACAAGTGCACGTAAAGAGTGTCTTCAAGATTTCACAAGCTTGCTGTTGAGGAGCCCCTTTTTTAATGCTTCAGGCGATTTACTGTAAAAGACATGCTTGGATGATTGAGAAATGCAAGTTGCTGTGATTTCTGATTTCATTTGTTTTATTACTTGGAGAAAATCAAACTTTGGTAGATGGGCACATGGCACAATTTTTCCCAATTGGCTTCAAAAATTTTGATACATATCCCGCTTTTCCCCAAAAAAATGGTGCTGCTTATTTTCAGTCTGGCTTGCTTGGTTAAAACATAAACAGTCTGGTTGTAATGTTGCTCTGTGGCTCAAAGGTCCATAACCTTACTGCTTATGAGCACCTTGGCCCAATATCTATAAGGCAGTTTGCTCATATGCACAGTTTGACCATTTTGGCATATTTAATGATTTCATTTAAGAGATTTGGATTGTTTTGCAGGCTGAATTTGACTCTGTGAAATTATTTCAAAAGCAAATCTTCATTATATGCAGTGGCATCTGCACTTAATTCAAAACTCTGTAAGCACATCTCAAAGTTGTAATGAAATCAATAAAATGTGCCTATTTTATTGATAAGAACAACAATCATGTCTTTTTTTATTTCATCAGCAAAATAGTTGGTAAAGATTATAGGAAATAATTACTTAAGTAAAATGCTATCTTTTGTAACATTTTACAATTCCTAAAATTTAATGCACAAATAAATGTGACTTGCACTTTGCAGTAAAATCGAAGGTTCCTATGTTTTTTCTGGTATGTATTTAATGTGTATTCAATTTCTCTATAAATAGAAAAAATGTAATCCAATGAGGCACAGTTATTTGTTTATTCAAAAGAATGCTTTGCAGTTTTTATTTGTTTGTTAAAATGTCCTGCATTTTATTGCAGAGACTTCTCTCAGTTTTGAAATGAGCTGAAGGACCTACTGAGTCCCTCCACAGGAATGTTGATTGAGCCAATGGCACCCATTGTCACACTTCTTAAAGTTACCATGACAACATTACTCTCATTTTACTTGGTCGGTGATTAAAAAATTCAGTGGAGTGGATAAAATGGAGTCAAATGAAACTAGCTGGTCCTTTGACTAAAGGAAAAAAGTATTTGAGTGTGTTTGTCATTATAAGGATGTTTAGATAGCAATTAGCACCCCCTTCCCTCACCCCTGACACACACCGGGTTTGAACTAAACTATGACTTTGAAGATTGAGATAACCCGTTAGAGATGACTATCTCACTGCTTGTACCTCCCTATACAGAAGTGATGAGATAACAGGATATATTTGTTAGAGAGGCTTTCAGCAAAAGGGAGTTTTTTTTTTTTTTTTTTTTTCTTAAAATCAAAACAAAAAATAACAGCTTTGCTTCTAAATTAGATTAAGAGTTTAACCCTATTTGTTGAGTTTACATAAACAGCATGAGCAATCCCACAAGGAATGAAAACAAGTTGAAAGGTCTGCGGTTGCCATAATTGTCTGTAAAGTTCCCACGGTCTGTTTACAGGTGGGGGGGTGGGCAGATCTGAGTGCTGCTTCTCTGTGAAGGTCTCAACAAGACATGTCAGTGGAAACAGGAAAGAAGCAGGAACAATAGCATTGTTGCTATATCGGTAGACGTTATGATAGCTTCAAACTAAACTTCCCACAAGTTTTTTCTTAGTTTTCTTTTTTTTTTGTCCAGTCCAATGTAACTTTTTTGCATCCTCAAAACCAAGACCTAATTGATCTCTCTGATCTGTCGCAGGAGAGAATAAGCAGTGGCGCTGAGCTTGTTTGCCAGCTGTGACATAGTCCAATACAGAAGACACTCGTGCAGTGAGGCGTACCAAACAAGCCTCAGCACACAGCGTCCGACTTTCTTTGAGGCCAATATATGAAGTGGGCTGTGCACCATATGCAAGACAAAAATAGTCATCATGTAGATGTAATTTTACATGTTCTTATACGCACAACCTTGATAGACAAACAGTCTTCCAATACTTGCTTAAATTAGGTAAAAAAGCAAAGATTATGTTGCTTTAAAACAAGCTTCATTTGTAAAACCCGAGCTAAATGCAAACAATACCGATTATTCTTCTGCAATGTGTTATCTTCGTTTTGAGACTAAACATCATGAAACTTTAGCTCACTATTAAAAGAATGAGAAGACTTTGATAATTCGAGATCAAATTAAGTTGTCAGGAACTTAAGTGAACACAGAACTCAGAGGAGGAATAAATGAGTCACACAGTGTAATAAAAGCAGACTCTGTTGAACATACAGTATCTTCAGAAAATGCTTCTACAAAAGTTTGTCCACGGAGCTCAATGGCTGGGTTCTTAAGCCACTGCTCTATTATTATCATTCTTGCACTTCTCAGATTTACTGAGAATACAGACTAGGCTGAGGTGGAGGGTTGAAGCATGTGGGAATCCCCCCCAGGGATTTACAAACTTAAGTCAAAGAACCTCCAACTGCTCATTGTATATAACCCACCGCTCTTCATACAATGTGCAACTCTGGCTCTTACCTTCCACATGATTAAAATCCCATCATCCACAAACAAAGTGAAAAAGATGGGAAGATAGAGGTGAAGAGGGGGAGTGACGGCTCTCTTTCTCTCCCTCTCTCTCTCTCTCTCTCTCCTCCGTGGGATGCAGGAAGGTTGACAGCGGCTAAAACGATAGTAAAGAGCAATCCCAGAAGCCACTGAGGATGTGAGTACGTCTATGTGGCTGTGTCATCACCTCTCTTGACATGTTTCCTCCTCTGCCTGTGCAAGCTTTTCCATCCAGACCCAGCAGAGAGAGAGAGAGAGAGATGGGACAAACTAGTGCACCGCCCCCTCACTGTTTCCTCTCCTCCCCCAGTCTGTTCAGTCCTTGCTCCATGCTCCACTGTATTCAAATGTGCCAGTTAGCAGACTTGCCTTAAGTAGGCCAATCATCATCTAGCTTTATGTTTGCGGCATAATTTGCAGCAAATGAATCGCGGCTTAGAAATTCTATAACTGGAATATTCCCCTTATTGAATCACCTAAAAACATTCAAGCTTACGTACAAGCAAAAGTATAGACACAGACTACTTGTTCTATGTAATTTAAAATCTAAGTAAAATATTAGATTTGAGGTTTCTGAAATCTGCATTTATTTTTTGTTATATCTATACTTGTGTCTCTTTACCCAACTCAATTAAGACTATAAACCTGTTTCCCTTTTCTCATTACATGGTACATTAGTTTGTATTTAGTGCACACCTCAAGACCACACATTCATTAGATTATGGTTAAATATTTGCAGCTTGTAATGCATTTATACACAGTATGTACTTTATAGGGACCATGATTTTAGTAATTTAAAAAATGTAGTTGTAATCTTTAACATTTTTGAATAACTTCTCAATACTGTGGTTATTCTAACAAGTCAAAGTTTTTCTTACTTTGTTGTCAAATACGGGAAAGCAAACTTTTAGTGGTGGGTTAGAGACCCAGTGTTCTTTTAAGAGAGAAGTTTTTGGAGAGACCAGGATTTGAAAGTCAGATTTTCTCTGAGAAACTGTAAGAATAACCTAAAAGTCAAACTTATCTGAGCTTGTAGTCACTCAGTGGAGATATTTGTCATCTTTACCCTTTTTGTTTTGGTCACCACTACATTTTTATGGCAATAACATAAAAGTCAAAGTTGTGCATGTGTGTGTTTTCTTTTGAGTTGGTTTAATTCTTATTTTGTTGTGTGTTCTCATTATATATCAGTTCTTAGGCTTTTATCTGTTGCCCTCTGTTGTTGCTATCCTCAACCAAAACCCTGACAAATACCATTTTTAGAAACTCAGACACAGCCAGACTTAAAGCCAGATTAGGTTACGATTAAAGTTAACTTAAGCTGTCTACAGATATGAGACTATTAAAAGCCATAACATAAGTCACTCCCACTTGAGTGAAATATTCTCAGTAAAACAAAATACTTGCCAGATTTTTTTTTTGGTTGCATTCCTTACATTGTTACATCATCTATCGACCTTGAAACCTCAACTTTTGTGGCTGCTACCCATGAAATGTCCCTTACTTTTTTTTTTTTTATTTATGGCCTACAAGAAAAGCTGCTTAAAATAATCTCCAAGATGCAAGACACTCCTACACAACTGCATATTATAACAACTATTGTTGGATAAATAACGTCAACTTTCATCATCTTCTTCCTTTGGACACCACAGTTCTTTATCCTGCTTAAATTTTCATTTGGAAGTTTAAAGCTGAAGGAATATAAAATTATACATATTCTTAGGGTCAGAGATTGCTGTCTAGTGAATAATCCTTGGGATTATTCTGTAGATAGAAGTGTGGGACATGTATTTAACTTAGGAAAGATTTTTGAGTCTGATTCCAGGGTGTTTAGTACAGTAAATTCAATATACCAGAAATCTAGGCATCGTACTTAGTTTATGTATCTGTTTTAAAATCCTAAGTGCCAGGAAGTGGATGGAAAAATTAATGCTAAATATTCAGAGATTCACCACTGTACATAGCTTTCATTGTAAGAATTCTGGCTGTGTGTGTCTTGTGGTTAGAGTGGGATCAGATGAGGTGAGTCTGCTGCTTAAGAATGTTCTTTTTGAAACAGACGCAGAAACAGTTTCCATCTGGGCTTGAGTTCTCAGAGCAGTATATCAGTATATACCACTGAAAAGTTGCTTTTCAACTTTAGGTAACGTAAGTCTTATGTCTTTTGACACGCGTCAAAATGAGCAGCAGGAGCTATAATAACCAGTTCATAAATGAATAAATTATCCAAAAATGTTGAAACCTAAAATATGTTCACTGTCATTATTCTGGTACCTGCAGGTTGTTCCACATACCTGAAAAATGCTTCACACATCTACCCCCAGCCACGACGAACAGACAAGAAGTTAATAGTAGTGATTGTAGGAGTCGAACCAGTAATTAACATCTTTTATATTTTCTAATATCAGCTTCAAGGGAAAACTCGCATGGGGAGACGAGGATGGCCGTGTTCGAGTTCATTGAGGTCTTCGTCAATGAAAATAAGATAGATTAGAATATGTTTTTAAATTACAAACCCAACCCATTTACACAGTAACTGATCAAAACCTATAGATACCTATAGATAAGCCTATAGATAAATCAAACATTACCCCCCACATGTCTGACTCAGTAACTATTAAAACAGCTATTGTAATTCATTTCAAATGGAACTATTCACAGACTTGTGAACCATTCCACAAGTCCAAAGTGGGACAGGTTTCTACATTGTTATGTAATTCTAAGTGTCTAATCTGATGTATGTCAGTGGTTTTAAAGAGGAAGATGGTTCATCTGCCGTTGTAGCTCTGAGAGAAGAGATGCTGGCTTAGAGTTCAATGGATCCCGAGTTCAAGTCCTGATTCATCTCTGAAATCTCAGTGAATTTATCAATTTAAAAAAATATAGTCCCTATACATATTACATCCAGAATTATTGGCTTTCAAAGTAAGAATTGAAACAAAAAGATAAATATACTACAAGAAGAGGTTGAACTCTGAAAGGATGTTAAAGCATTGACTCTCAAATTAGAAGCAAAACAACAGATAAATGCCCCCAGAGAAAAGTGAAAGTGTGACAGGTTCTCAATTTCATCTATGTTCGATGAAACAATAACTTGAGGTTATACATCAGAGAACAAAATCTAAGACTTGTAAAGACAGTAAAATACAAAAGTTGTAATCTTAAACCACACCAACAGTAGTATTTCTCTCAAATAAAACTTGAAAATGTAATGACTAAGTAACCTTTTGCAAATGTTACATTCTTGTATGTAAATGTTGACATTTTTTAAAATCATCTGTAAACATTCCATTTGTTTTGCAGTCTTTTTTAAGTTACTTAGAAAACTACTTAAGACATAATAGTATTTTACTGTCTGTAAAACTTTAATCAGACTTTGATTTCTGATGTATAACCCCCTCCAATTATTGTTGCAGAAGTCAGGGAGGGGACACGGCCCCCTCCCCGACCCACCGCTGTGGGTAGTTCCAGGCTACGTCAACCACAGATGGAATTGAACTCAGACTCTTCACCACTGGCGCCTGACGGTCGCAGACAATCCCACTCTGCTGTGACACCTGTCACACTTTGGACTTTTCTCCGGGCGCATTTATCTTTTAGTTTCTATTTCTACAGTTGTTGGAAAATGACAATAGTGGGGTTTGAACCCATGAGCTTCTAGTATGAGGGCCAATGGTTTAACAATCACACCACAGGCACTGTCTCACTATGCTCTTTTTCTCGTAGTGCATTTATCTTTCTTGCTTCTTTTTCTACATTTGTTTGAAAATGCCAATAGTGGGATTTGAACCCATGAGCTTCTAGTATGAGGGCCAATGGTTTAACAATCACACCACAGGCACTGTCTCACTACACTGCTTTTTTCTTGACTTAATATGTATGATATATTTCATTTCCTGAGACTTCAGAGATGAACCAGGACTTGAACTCAGGATCCATGGAACTCTAAGCCAGCATCTCTTCTCTCGGAGCTACAACGGCAGATGAACTTAGAAATGCATACAAATCTTCACACGTTACCCAGTTTTAAATGTAGACACCTGTTACACTTTGGATTTTTCTCCAGGCAAATTTATCTTTTTGTTTTCACTTTTCAAAAAAGTTAAAGAAATCAATCCACTGGACTTTGTTTCCACGTTTAAATATGTTTCTCTTCCCATCCAGGAAGCTTTTTTAATTCAAAATGTCAGAAATAGTGTTGAGTTCCAGGTTTTATACAGTAGACCAACAAAACTTGGTTTTTGTTTAGAAAACATGCAATGTTGGCCTGGCTGAATAGGCGAGGTCTTCTGTTCTCCTGTAAAGGGGTTTGGGTTGCGATGATAGCAGGAAGTAATCAACTCCATCGCTGAATTGTAGGTTTTTGAAGTCCACCTCCTCTGTTTAAGATTGGTTTTCCTTTCTTAACATAAATGTTAAGTTTTCATTTTCACTTTTACAGTTGTTGAAAAAGATAATATATATTTCTGTTGGATTTGAACCCTTGAGCTTCTAATTAAAAAGGCAATGCTTTTACAGTCAACCACAGGCCCGGTCGCACATCAGCCTGTTCTCTTAGCAGATCTATCCTCTCAGTTTCTATATTAACCTTGATAATAATGGTGACTAAAACCCAACAAGTATCACCAGGATTTGTTCCTGTGACCTTCTCATCCAGGTTTGGTTAACTGGACCTCTGCACCACTAGATCCTCCAGTCGTTGCCTTCTTCTTGTAACACATTCATCTACTTCATGTCTAGATTAACTTTGTTAACAAATAAAGACTTTCAGCAGAAATCAGAGTCAGGAACTACATTAATAAGATTGCTGATCTTAACATTAACTGTTCATATTATTAAACAAATCCTTCTTGTCAGTATGAGGAATTGAACTACAGACTCTCTGAACTCCTTCATACCTCCTTTCCTCTCTGAGCTATCCAGAAAGGTACTCGAGCATCAGAATCCATGACATCATCCATGTGAAGAGTGAATATTTCTCTTCCAAATCCTCATTTTCTCCAAAGCATCAGCTTCAGAACCCAGAGGTCTAAGCAGAGCTGGTTCTACAGCTGGTTCTAATGCTGATCCCACTGATCAACAGCTTCTTGTCAGGTTGGATCTTCTACTCTGGATTAACTCCACAAGCAGATGGTCAGACCAGAACATCTTCACCTACAGAAGCAGAAAGGTCTAATTCTAAACAGATTCAGCATTGTCATCAGAACAAGAAGTGGATCCTTTCTTCATCTCTACATTTTCTGCTCTCAAATGAGAAATCTCCTGTCCAGGGGTGATGCTGAGAAACTAGTCCATGAATTTGTTACTTCAAGACTGGACTATTGTAATGCTTTACTATCAGGAAGTCCATAAACTGTAAAAAACTGTTAAAAGCCTTCAGCTGATCCAAAATCTATCCATCTATCTATTTTCTGGCACGCTAAAAGGGTTTGACACCCCTGATTGAGAGTATGACATAAGGACTAATTCATTTTTAGCTGATTAAATTCCATTATTCGGTTTTATCGGATTCTGTTTCTCTACCTGCATAACTTTTTACATGTCCTTAGTTGTTGGTTCTAAAATATATTGATCCATTTTAGGCTGTCATATAATGGCACTTTTTTCTATACAGTGAGAACTAAAGTTTCATACCTGAAGGTCAGACGGATTCCATTATGCGACTGTTTTATAGATTCGGGTATAGGCCTAGCTTTGTTAGGCACTTTGTAATTCTTCTCTTTGGAAGGTGTCCAAAAGCTTTCTTCAAAATTAAAATACAATGACACGAGGACTCTACATTCATTGCAGGATCACGGCAAAGAGCACAATCTCAGGTCTCTTTATCCTACCTCTTTAGATATCATAAAAGGCTTTTGTTACTGAAATGTTCACTCAGTTTGTGAGACCACTTCCTTAGAGTTTCAGTTGTTTGATGGGAAAGAGAACATCTGCCAATCAGAGTGCAGAATTCCTATACGTTATATCGCATTCCAAGTCTGAAGAAATGAAAGAAAACTAGGTAAGGTAAATTTCATCAATTGAAAAAGCTGCCAATAAAAATGTTAATGCTTCTTATACAGATTGTTCATATATATTTTAGTATGTCTTTTCTACATCTGAATCTTGGTTTAAATCCAAGATGTTCTTCAATTCGTTGTTTAATTTCAGATGAAGAAACCCATTCACTCAAATCTAGATTTTTTACTAGTTTTCCTTTCATACACTCTGAATCACAGTCTGTATGTAAACCTATAGATTACAGTTTAAAGAGCCAGCTTGGACCCCAGTCCAGCCAAAGAAAAGAAAAATGGTTTCGGGCCACTAATGTTACATGACCTTTTTGGGCAAAAAAAAAAACCTTATCACTTTTATTTATTTATTCATTTTTGTATTAACAGCTTCCACTGGAACTATGTCTTTCCTAATCCCCCTGTCTAGACACCTAGACGACTTAGCCAGTGTATGCCTGACGTATGGAAAATCTGGCAAAAATGGTGTTATACATTGGATAAGTTATGGGTACGCTGAAGTACACTTAAGTAAGCTGAAACACGCTGGCATATGGCAAGTATGTAGAGAAATTTTGAGCAAAATTCTCATACGTGGGCCATATGTTAGAGGTAAGTTAGCTGATCATGGACATACGTTAAGTGTAAGTTATTCATAAGTCCGGGTGTCTAGCTTATCCAAAACCTATGAGTAACGTCTGCATAACTTATTCATAACTTATCAAGAACTTATCTCCAATGCATATTTACGTATTTGACGTGTTCCAGATGACCAAATAACAAATTTCTAACTTAAAGCTATGTTTAATGGCTTATTGGCAGCGTTTTGGTATGAAAGGGGGTTCACAGGAAGCCATCAGTTCTCCTCCAGACTGCATCCCCATCAAAGGGTGAGCATGAAGGTAAGTGTGATGGATCCTCCCAGCTTTCACACCGACCAACAAACTTCCTAGCAGACATGCTTCTTTCTGTTTCTCTTCCTATTTATCATTTAATGGGCATTACACTGCTGTGCAATATGCATAAGTTAGGCTGTTGCTGGACATAAGTTTTGGACTCATTATGAATACGGTATATATACACGCAAACTTAAAAAAATACATAGAAAGTTTAGCGTATGGCAGCATTTTAGGAGATTCTGGGACGTCATGGATGCGCTGTCTAAATCGGCAAGGTGTGACAGGGCCTTAAAGAATTATTTATTTTATACATTGTTGGTTTAAAGATAAAGAAAACGAAAAGTTAAATGAAAACTGATTTTAATTTTTTTTATTTTGGAGCTGAAACAGCTATTTTGGGAAACATGCCAAACAACTGCTTCCTAAAGCAATGTACCACAGTTCCAGATTTTCTACAGCAACAGGCTTGTCAAAGAGGTAGTACCTATAATATAAAAATTTAGATAGTAAATGGCCTATATTGATACTGTATGAGTATATTGAGGGGACCATCTCTGGTAACTCTTAAAGAGAGAACATTAACGAGGTCACCGTTTCAGAGGTTATAGTTTCAGATGTCACAGTTTCAGATATTTTGGACCAAAAATCCTCTCCAGTTCACCAGTAAATAGGAGCAGGATCTGTGTATGATCCCAAAACATGATGAACATTGCACGATCACACACACCTGTACTTGAATACTAATTGAAAAGTTTAAGGAGCCATCACATGCAGAAATTACAGTTGTGAAGGTCAAAATGCTGTTACATATTTCTGGTAATTAATGTAAAACATTACAGCTGGACAATGTTAACTCAAAAGGAATACAAAAAGATAATAGATGAAGATTTATTTAAATAGCACATTTAATCAATTAAAAAGTGACTGAAGAGCTTTACATTGAGAAGAAAACTTAAATGAATAAGATTACTTATTTAGCTCTATCTTTGTTTTATTAACTTTAGGTAAAGTAAGGCAAGGCAAGGCAAATTTATTTGTATAGCACAATTCAGTACAAAGACAATGCAAAGTGCTTTACATGATTAAAATACAGGGAGATAAAGTACATTTTTTCCATTGTAAAAAAAAAGCTGGTGTAGTATTCCTCTCGGTTTTTGCTATTAAGCTCCCTCTCACACATTTCACAGGTCAGGAAAGACTGTCTTCAGTCTTGAAATCATATTTTTACCCATTTGGAATGAGTGGAATTTCTGTCCTCTCACAGGCTGAGATTATCGTGGAGATACTGGATGACGAGGTTATGACTTAAAACAGTTCCTTAGGGTATGTGCATTGTGGGTATTAGGGGATTTGAAGGATTTGCTTTGCACATATGGGTGGGTACAATCGCGAGGCTATACTGTTTTGAATGCCTCTCTGCCAGTTTCCCGGGTTGATTAAATGCAAATGGACAGATACTGGAGGTCATTGCATAAACTATTATGTACATACCAAACTGACTTGCTCAATAGGCATGTGGCTTTTTTACAACTGATTATTATCTGCATTAGTCACAGACTGTTAACTGTTGTGGAAATACTTTAGTGCAGTTATTTACATACACCGAAATATCCCGATCATTGTAGCCTGACACAGATTCTTTGAAGCTGACCTCTAGTCTTCTTGAGAAGGGGGTCACATTCATGTCAGGAAGGGGTCTGGCTTTAATCAGTGTGAGGAGACCTGCGGCTGATCCATGGGTATTCTTAGTCACTGAAGCTCAGTTCGGACTCGGGGGCGATTGGAGCTATGTCACTTTTTATGGCACTTTTCTGCTGTTGTTTTTGCTGAGGATTTAAGCTGTCGAGTTGCCCTAGAGAATGACATATTTGTGCTGAGGGAAACTAATACCAAAAAAAGGTTTAAAGAAGGTAGCAGATGGAGGCGGATTTAAAAAAAAAAAACTGAGGGAGGAGCACAGGAGATAAAGAAGCATTAGGAGTTATCATTAGAAAAAGCTTTTAACACTTACAAGAACAAAATAGACTTCTCCTGTTTTTTATGATTTGAATAATTTATAGTTTAAATGTAGTTGCTAGGTCTGTAAAAATAAAAATTAATTTGAGATAAAACATATGTTGTTTAGAGATGGCTGGGAAAGCAAACTTGAGTTATATAAAAAAAAAAGAAATGGATTTATAAGATCTTTGTGATTCACTAACTCAAATTGGGGTCAGACATTCAATGGAAATATTTTGATTCACTCGTGCCTCTGTGTCACTAATAAGAAGCATGAGGCAACTGAGGATACAGTGAATCATGATGCCCTTTGAATAAACAGTAGCTGTGATCGCCTTTACCTTGCAGGGTTCTTTTTTGTTTTGAGAGGGATGATTTTAACTAAAATTTGTGTAATTATAGTTATAATAACTGCAAAAAAAGTAAGGATCTGGAGTTTAAATAAATGTGAGTGGAATTTGTGTTTACAGGGTTCAAACTAACAGGCATCTCAAGTCTTGGCCTAAATCTAAGAGCCTAAGGTCCTTCTGTAAATTAGATTCGGTGTAGCAACATCCTTGCATATGAACATCTCATAGTAAAAAAAGACAAGCTTTTCATAGAGCCCACAGGCACAATTATGAATATACAGAGAAGCGAACAGGCAGTAAATACTAGTAAGACACAAATTTGCACATATGCATGTATGCATGGGAGGAAGCATCATTAGCCAATAAAATGCCTAACATGGATAAACTCTCATAAAAGTAGTTGCATCATTACCCCTTTAATCTGAGCAGCTTCATGCTGAACCAGACATCTTTACTGTATTTTGGTTTGATTAGTGCATGCTCACTATTATGGTTCTTTATAACAGTATTCCCACAAACTGTGCTTTGTCACATGGGAACGGCAAACCACAGTTAACTTGTTAATCTTATACCTCTGAATTTAATACAGTGGAGCCTATTACTTTTGGTTCCACTGGTTCTACTGCAACTGCCATATTACATAGACATGGATATCCATCAAGACTAATTTTGCAAGGAGAGCAAAAACCAAAGAGGTAGTCAAGACGCCCGTTATGACTCGTACAAATTATGTAGAGATCCCCAACCTTTGTGAAATAACCCTACAAGAAAAAAAAATATTATAGTAATCTCCACAAATATGGTTTGAGCTACAACTGAATGATTAAATAAGGAGAAATTCATTGAAATTCATGTCTCACTTTACATTTACGTTTGCTAAACAATAAATCTATTTTCCTTCCAAGTGTATCTGACTATGCAAGGTTTTTTGTTGTGGTTCTCCCCTTTTTGACTTCTTTTTGAGTTTTCAGTTATTTATGACATTCTGTTTAGTTGGTCTTTGGTTCCTTTTCCATTTTATGTTATATTTTAGCTGTGTAGCATATTTTGAGTTGCTCTCTGTTGCCCCCTTGTGCCAGTCTTCTTTCCCCTTGCTCCCTTTTAGTTCCTTCCATCCACACCTGCTCCATATTAGCTTATTAGCCCATTATTTGTCCTGTCCCCATAGCAGTAGCAGCCATTCAAAATTGCCCTTCCCAGTCAAATGCCAGCCACTGGTAACAAGAGTAGGTAAGGTCTAGCTTCAGCACCAGTTTGTACCTAATGAATGAGGTCAGCTATCTACCGAATATGAATAAAGACTGGGTGTAGATATTTTAAAATGGAGTATTTGAGAGTTTTTAAATCCTAAGACAAACAATGGGTTTGAACGGTCTTCATGTTAATTCACTTTATTTAAGAAGTAACTATTTAAATCTTTACTTTATGAATGGAAATTCTAGGCATTAGACTTTTTTCTCACTATGTCTGCCTTCTTTAGGCATTTTCTTTTAAAAACATCACTTTCAAAGAACCTTCTGCAATTTAGTCTGCTTTAACTTTTTCTTATTTTAATTTACATATTTATCAATTATTGTTTATGGAAATTAATATAGCTTTGAGGAGCTATGCACATCAAAGCAAAAAAAGAAAAGTTGAAAGTGTGATGATTTATGCCCTGTTAAAAGAAAATTGTAATTGTAACCTTTGCAGGGACAGTTCTAATCCTGGTGTAAATGGTACAAATGTATTGCTCAGTAGTTGTCTGAAGATCTAAAGCCAGTTTAAATCAGTGATGCCAAACGTTATTTTTAAAGTCATTGCTTCCTCAAGATTAGCTGTCCCACAGCGAAAAAAATTGACTTTTTCCCAGGTGTGCTGAATGACGGCATGAAGTATGAATAAGTTATAAGTGAAAGCCAAGCTCCCGGGTTCTCACCCCTGCTGTCTAGTGTGTGAATATGTGTGTGGCTGTTCATCTAATGCCAAGATTAATGTCTTTTGGGCTCCTAGTTATACAGAGTTTTCTGATGTATAGCCAAGCCCCCCATCTGTGACGGGAAGGACATGCACCCAAACTTATACACATGCTTACGCGTACATTTGTAACCACGAGTCAAAATCTTGACTCATGTGAACACCTTTGCATTTTTGGGGAACAAAAAAAACGATGGAATAAGAATAAAATGAACACAAAATGAATGGCAGGAGATGAGCACTGGAACTTTAATCAAAGTACATGCATTTTGTATGAGGGTATGCAGGTGGCTTTACATAGTTTCAGAGCTAAAGATGAATAATTAATTGAATAAGTGATGGACTCAGCTGGATTATTATTGGTATCAAATATTAATTAAATCTGTCCGGATGAGATCTGATTTGTACGAATCTGTATTTAAGGTCTTGTGAACAAATTTTCCAAGGGATATGACACTATAGGGCTCAGAAGATAATTGCAAATGATCCCTATAATCCCCATTTGCTTTTTTTAGACTTAGACAATATTTATTGTCATGTTGTACACACAGAGTGTATACAAAATGAAATTTCATTTTGTACAGCACTCCTGACATTTCCATGTTCTTAACCCTATAATGCCAAATGTATCATATTTGATACATACAGTTTCTGAAATGTTTTGTGTCTGACACCTTTTGCATAATTTAATGGTAAAAACTTTGCGCAAAATCCTATTGCACACAATCAGGTATACCTGATAACAGAGGGCAGAAGACTACACAAAAAATAATCTTGACTTATCGCATAGTAATAAATTATTAATATCAAAAATGTATTTCTGTTTTTTCTTTTTACATATTTTGTTAAAAGGCCAAATAAGGACTTGAAAACAAAAAGAAATAATTTTCTGTTTTGTTTTATTCTTGGATCGGGCTTTAAAGGGTTAAAGTGCAGCAGCGATCAAATGTAAACGTTGTGGGAGAAATAACATGGTGCATAAAAACGCATTGATATAGTAAATTTTCGTTTATACAGTACAGTGAACAAAATAATAAGGCTAGACAATTGAATTTAATATTTAAATAATCCTTTGCCACAATTATTTAAAATAATTATCTATTAAGGAGACAAAACAATATTAATAAGAATGAGAAAGAAATGCTTTGTGTACAAAATACAAATAGGTTGACAACATTTGGTCCAATGTTGCGTTAAAATGCTAAAAATGGTAAAAATGATCAATGATTTATCTTGCCTGTAGCACTAAAAAAGTGATATTAATTATTAAAGCAAATGTAAGCAAATTCAAAGTCATAAAAGAAGGCTCAAAAAGTGTGAATAGAAATTTAATCTATTGCTGGATCAATTATTATGTCTGCATTCGTTTAGCTTTCCACACCAACACAGGTATTTTCCCTATGTACTTCCTATATCAGCTAAGCAAAGTGAAGATTATAGCTAATAAAAAGGTCCAACTAACTAGATGAAATTATATTTTTATGTTGTATTTGTCATACTGTAGGTCTGGTGTCTGTCTCTTTCTCTTCTCTGCAGGGTGTGATGGGCAGGTGCAGATCATCTCTGTTAATTTTGGAGCCTACTTAAGGAGCTGGGACCAGGAGGAGGGTGTCAGTTTTTTCACGCTACCAGCGTGGTACATGACCAACCAGCTAGCTTCTAAGATCTCTCTAAGTCCAGTTCTAATTCCTTGTCTCTGTCTTTTCCCTCCTAGTTTAAAACCAAGCCTACTGAACCTCCGAGCTTGGACCTTCCTCATCTGTAGGATCTCTCGGGTCAGTCTTCTGCAGCCCTCCTCCAGGAGCCCACCTGCCTGTCCACCCTCCTACACACCATCACCTGAGAGAGAGGCTCAGTTAGCACCTGGATCAAGGACACCATCCTTCCAAGCCCAAACAACCTCAAACTCTGTGAGTTTAGCTTTCTCCACCTTCCCACTTCCACAGACCAGTTATTCATCTTCACTCTGTCTTTTTTCCCAAGCTGAACCCAGGAAGATCCTGCCGGACACAATTTCTTGTTCATTGTTAAATAAAGCCTTTTCCTTAATCAAACTAACTGTCTCCGTGGTAGCCCTGATTCAGAGTCCTTCTTCTCTAAATATGACAGTATTTCTATCTGCTCCCAATCAGTGGCGGTAAAAATAACAAAGTACATTTACTTGATTACTGTACTTAAGTACTTTTCTTTACTTGATTATTTTTGGGGGGTGAGGGGGTACTTATAACTTTCACTCCACTATATTTTAAAATCAAATATTTTACTTTCTACTAGGGTTTTGAAATAATTGTTTTGTATCAGTGCATCGATCCAACAGCGACGATCAGATGCATCGACACGTCTGCAAAAGTATCAATTCATGTTTTTTTTTTTTTTTTCATCCTGTCTATTTTTATACATTTGCTCCTGGACGTAATTCTGACTCCCATACTGCGGTGGTGCTAAACCTATTTTGCCTACCTACCTCACTTCCTTTAGCCACTAAACTCTTTCCGTTGCACTCATACTCACGTAAACACTAGGCAAGACAGACATGGCGGAAAAAAAAGAAGATGACTTACACACCCCTTACAGGTTCAAGTAATTTGGGTGGAAGTATTTCGGGTTCTGTAAGTAAATAAGGTTTTCATAGGCCTAGGTGAAGTACAACTTTGCTACCTCTGTTATTTGCTGCTGTTTCTCAAGTAAAATGCATAACGATATTATAGGTTTCACTGATTTATTTCAAATTGGACACATTGTCTAGCCTGTAAGGTTAAAAAAAAAAAAAAAAAATATATATATATATATATATATATATATTACCAATTAATCTAATCAAATCATATTGTGGTGTATTCTTGAGTATGAAAAAATTTTTCGTTGGGTCAGGAAATTGATATTGTATCAAATCGCCATGATGGGTGTGATTTACACCCCTACTTTCTACTTCACTACATTTTGCAGAAGCCGCTAGTTATTTCTTACTTTTGACTCAGCTCATCTTTATAATCTCCTGTTGCAATTTAAACATCTAAGACAACAGCCCTTAGGACTGAATTTGGGCACCACTTTTTTATATACATGCATAACATTCCACAAATGGGAGAAACTCAGGACAGATATTATTAGTAGATTATAAATGTGATTAAGGCGTTAGTTGTTGCCATGTGGCCAAGTTGTTCAGTAGGATGAGTTCTTAAAGCAGAGTTATAGTTTTTTGTGGTAATAGATTCAACTTTAAACCTCTATTCCATAGTGAAAGTGTGAGGAGAATCAAGACACTCCTGTTTTCATTTTGTTGTGTTTTTAAATAAGAAATAATAATCAAAATAGCTGTCCTTAATTTCAGAAGTATTTTCATGCAGAAGTTCTTTACAGGTGGTGTACAGGTGTACATCTGTACACATCTGTAGCAGGTGGTTCTACGCATGAATTGACATTGCTGAATTATCTGCTAAAATGACCCCCACCGCTAATTTGCTTGATGTCCTCCCCTCCAAGCTTTTTGGAAATGTCTTTGAGTCAGTCGGACCATGGGTCTCCAGACTGTTTAATATGTCCTTGTCTTCTGGTGTGTTCCCCAGCTCTTTTAAACATGCCATAATAGAGCCAAGACTTAAGAAGCCCAGTCTGGACCAGTCAGAACTTAAAAACTATCGGCCAATATCTAAGCTCCCTTTTCTGAGTAAAATACTGGAAAAAGTGGTAGCTAACCAACTGACATCCTTCCTTGAGACCCATAACATCTACGACAAGTTTCAGTCAGGGTTTCGGAAACACCACTCTACTGAAACAGCCCTGCTGAAAGTGTCTAGTGACATCATGATGTCTGCAGACTCCGGAAGCTGTACGGTACTGGTCCTGTTAGACCTGTCTGCAGCCTTTGATACGGTCGACCATTCCATCTTGATAAACCGGCTGCGGGATTGGGTGGGAATGACAGGTCCAGTTTTGGAGTGGTTTACTTCCTACTTAGCTGGTAGGAGCTTCAATGTGGCAGTCAATGACATGATGTCTGAGCGGGGAGATCTCCTGTATGGTGTTCCACAGGGCTCAGTCCTGGGGCCACTTCTCTTCTTACTTTATATCATCCCTCTTGGCCAGATTATCCAGCAGCACAGTGATGTGGCATATCATCTTTTTGCTGACGACATACAGCTGTACTGCTCCTTTAAAACCTCAGAGGTCCACAAATTACACTCTCTGATAAACTGTCTGTCCCGGATTCAGCAGAGGTTAAACAAAAACTATCTCGCACTGAATACCGAAAAGACTGAGACACTCATTATTGCTCCTGACAGTGCCATCCCTGACATTAAACAGCACCTGGGTGATCTATGTTCCTCAGCCAAATCCAGTCTGCGTAATCTTGGAGTGATTTTCGATGAGGGGATGTCCCTTGCGCTACACTCAAAACAACTGATCAGGAACTGTTACTTCCATCTGCGCAATATCTCCAAGGTAAGGAAAATCCTCTCTCACGATGACTTGGAGAGAATCATCCATGCCTTCGTCTCTTCAAGACTGGATTACTGTAACAGCCTGTTTACCTGTCTGAGCAAGAAGGAGCTGGGTTGCCTACAAATTGTCCAGAACTCTGCTGCAAGACTCCTGACCCGTACAAATAGGACAGCCCATGTAACTCCTCTCTTGAAGTCCCTACATTGGCTTCCTGTTGCTTCCAGGATAAAGTTTAAAATCCTGGTCCTTACCTTCAGGGCCCTTCATGGACAGGCGCCTGGCTACATGACAGGTCTGATCCAGCCGTATACATCGGTCCGTAGTCTACGGTCTTTAGGTCAAAACCTGCTTATGGTTCCTCGGACCCGTTTTAAAACCCGAGGAGACCGGTCCTTTAAAGCGGTGGCACCCCGTCTTTGGAATGAACTCCCCCTGTCCCTGCGCTCTATGGACTCTGTGGATATCTTTAAAAAACAGCTAAAAACACACATGTTTTCACTAGCCTTCCAAAGCACATAGCCTGTTGTTTTATTCCCTTATTTATTATAGCTTTTATTGCATTTTATCTGTTTTCCTTGTGTTGTTTTATGTTATCATGTGAAGCACTTTGTGACTTTGTCTGTGAAAAGTGCTATACAAATAAAGTTTACTTACTTACTTACTTACTTCATGAATACATTAGGTGGTTTCTAAAAGTTAGAAAGGTTCTTTACAAATACTCTGAAATTTATACAGAGATGTGCTAATACTTTTTTTAAAACATTTTACTTGTATTTTTTTATTCTTGAGTACTTTTTAAGCAATTTACTATTGTTTTTTAAGCAGTAATGCTATACTATTTATTACTATTACTATTACTATTTATTTACTATTTACTATTTGTATTTTCAAAAGTGAGTACTTCCTTACTTTAACTTGAGTAGATGTTTGACCGAGTAACTTACTTGTAGTTGAGTAAGATTTGATAATGAGTATCAATACTTTTACTGAAGTACTACAGTTGAGCACTTCGTCCACAACTGCTCCCAAGTCTTCAGTCCTGAGGTGCATGCAATTCATATCCAGTATAGTGATTGGGTGCAGGCTGTCCTATTACTCAGTCAGCAATCCTTTGCAGTGCCATATGGCACCGTTTTTTTATTCCGCTGCTGTGTTTGTCCTTTCATTGAGACTTTTTTTCCTCTTTGTACACTGCTCAAAAAAATTAGGACACAGCAAAGGAACACTTTGAAAAAACATCAGATCTCAATAGGGGAAGAAAAATCACGCTGTTTATTTATACTGATATGGACTGGATGATGTGTTAGGAACAAAAGAATGCCACATCATTTGATCGAAATGAAAATTATTAACCTATAGTGGGCTTAATTCAAAGACACCCCAAAAATTACAGTGAAAAAATGATGCGGCAGGCTAGTCCATTTTGCTGAAATTTCATTGCAGCAACTCAAAATGGTATTCAGTAATTTGTATGGCCTGACAATGTCGGGGCATGCTCCTAATGAGACGAAGGATGGCGTCCTGGGATATCTCCTCCCAGATCTGGACCAGGAGATCACTGAGCTCCCGGACAGTCTGAGGTACAACCTTGCGGCGTCAGATGGATCGAAACATAATGTCCCAGAGATGTTCTATTGGATTTAGGTCAGGCGAGTGTGGGGGCCAATCAATGGTATCAATCCCCTCATCTTCCGGGAACTGCCCGCATACTTGTTGTGCACCAGGAGAAAGCCAGGACCCACAGCACCAGCATAGGGTGTGACAGTGGGTGCAAGAATTTCATCCCAATACCTTATGGCAGTCAGGGTGCCATTGTCTAGCCTGTATAGGTCTGTGCGTCCCTCCATGGATATGCCTTCCCAGACCATCACTGACCCACCACCAAACCGATCATGCTGAACGATGTTACAGGCAGCATAAAGTTCTCCACGGTTTCTCCAGACCCTTTCAGGTTTGCCACATGTGCTTAGGGTGAACCTGCTCTTATCTGTGAAAAGCAGAGGGCGCCAGTGGCGGACTTGCCAATTTCCAATGTTCTGTGGCAAATGCCATTCGAGCTCCACGGTGCCGGGCAGTGAGCACAGGGCCCACTAGAGGATGTCAGGCCCTCAGGCCACCCTTGTGAAGTCTGTTTCTGATTGTTTGGTCAGAGACATTCACACAAGTGGCCTGCTGGACGTCATTTTCCTCCTTGCACAAAGGAACAGAAACCGTTCCTGCTGATGGGTTGTAGACCTTCTACGGCCCTGTCCAGCTCTCCTGGAGTAACTGCCTGTCTCCTAGAATCTCTTCCATGCTCTTGAGATGGTTCTGGGAGACACAGCAAACCTTCTGGCAATGGCACGTATTGATGTGCCATCCTGGAGGAGTCGGACTGCCTGTGCAAACTCTGTAGGGTCCAGGGAGCGCCTCATATTAACAGTAGTGACAGTGACCCTAGCCAAATGCAAAACTGGTAAAAAAGAGTCAGAAAAGATGAGGAGGTTAAAAACTGTCAGTGGCCTCCACCTGTGAAACCATTCCTGTTTTGATGGTCGTCTAGTTGTTGCCCCTCTAGTGCACCTGTTGTTAATTTCATTAACACCAAAGCAGCTGAAACTGATTAACAACCCCTTCTGCCAATTACCTGACCAAGTCAATGTCCCAGAAGTTTAATTAACTTGATGCTACACTCTGATTACAAAGTGTTCCTTTCATTTTTTTGAGTAGTGTATTTCTGTAGGATGAGTTTTTATTCATCATAGGAGAAATGTAGCACTCTTCCATCTGCGCTCATGACTGTGAATGGTCTAGTATCTTGAACACGCCCCTTTATACTTGTGCATTCAGATTCATGATTAGTTGATGCTAGATTGAGTTTGCTAGTTGATAACCTGCTTCCTGGCACCTCTGGTCCTGATTGCCATCATTGTGGATTGGTTAAACTGGACAGGCTGGGAGTAATCTTGCTAGCTTGAGTTGGCTTCATGGTAGGGGTCTCATTAGGCTCCATTTCCTTTGTTGTATATACTCTGTTAAATAGGTAGAGGTTGATCTTGTTATGGTTAACAAAAATAATACTACTTGTCAAATGTAGTCTCAACTGAAAAAAGGTAAACTTCGAGAAGAGTTTTCATAAAGCACCAATCATTGTAGCTCTAATTCCCATTTGCTGTTTAACAATTCTATGAAATACCTTCTTTAGTCCTCAGATGATCATTTAAATCCCAAAGAAATGGCAATTACAACTTTTACATCATATTGTAACAATTTAATCATTTTTTGGTTTGTTATTTTTCTTTGTTTGAACACTTGAAAAGATTAAATATAGGTTCAAACAATAATCAACATTGAAATGTATAGTTACATAAAAAAATTTTAAGATTCGTGGAGCTTGAAAATAAGCAACTTTAATTAAAGATGTTTCTGTTCTGCTTACAAGAAGCCTTTATTTGGGTATGTAACTTGACCACTTGATTTTTTTTTTTTTTTTTTTTTAATGCACCTCCTGGGGCGCCACATCAAGAATGTTCTGAGGTGATCTGGAGAAAAGCATTTAGGTGGGTTATTCATCTAAGGAATTGTTTTCGCTGAGATTGTTGTTATGGATGCAGAGAGAAAAGAAATCGGTTTAAAAATCTATGCAGGGGAGCGTGGCCATGGCCCGAGGGTTTATAGCAAAACATTTTTTCAGGCAGCCAAATATTTTTGAAGAAAGGTCAGTCAAATTTGATCAGATCTGGAAAAACTGTTGAATTTTTTCTTACAAACGTCTGAAAGAGGCCAACCATTAATGTTCAGTATTTGATGACTAATCTGAAAAGAGGGGCTATAAAGAGAGATTAATCTGTGGCTGTTCCCATCGACTATTTAGATGATGACGCCGACAGGCTGTTATGCTGTCAAGCTCAGTATCATCTCAGGAAACAAAGCTTCTTAAAGTCACTGACATTTGCTTCCTACTTGCTGAGGCCCTCTACGTGTGCTGCTTTTCGATCCTTTTTGAACCGTCCCCTCAGGCAAAACCAACATCCTTGTTTCTATTCTCTTACCATCAGCACAGATAAATACCACCAGACACAAACCTATTGGGGCAGTTCTCAAACTCTGGCACAGACAGATTGTAGATTTTAAATCGATAAACAACCCACAGCACTTTCCAAGACAAATGGAGAAAATGGGGAAACCTAAGCCTTTGTATAACGTGGAATCCAAATCACTGTTAATCCTCAGATGTGGTGTTAGAGGGATTTATTTGAAGCAAAAAGAAAATGGGTAACAAAAGTCCTAATGATGTTGTTATAATGCCAAGATCGTTAAAAGACGTCCTATGTTATATCAATCATATTAGAGATAAAAATGCTGCGTTTATGATGATAAATGTCAATTTAACCTCAGTTTCTTGGCTCTTCATATCATTATGTGGCATCTTCATGGGATAAAAGCCCATATTTAGCTTTTAATTTTTACCATGGACAACTTGCACTATGGAATTAGGTCAAATATGTCCCATGAATACTCCAGTATTTATAAAAACTTGTCCTCTCTTTATCACTGCTTTCCTAGAATTATTTATGCAACAACTTACAGACTGTAATGATCATTAATTTTAAACCATACATACTGTTATATTAGCGCACTAGCACATGAGACACCTTGTACTTTTAATGTCACAATTGTAGAGAAGTATATTTGTAGCTGAGTGAAATGGTGATATTGCCTAAATGAGAGATTTTATAATAAAAAAAACTTCTTTTTTCATTCCTTTAAGCAGTTTTACTTGATGGATAAGGTCCCCAAGATAAAAACCTTAACATATTTTAGATCATTATCAAATAAAGCCCCAAAGAGAATTGGGGGTTTCCTGAATCTGCTTCCAAACCACATTTTGCCTTTAAATTGTCTAGGTTTGAGTTTTCAGGATTGTTTTGACTTTGAGAGATGGATTATACACCATTACCATTTGGTCGTAATCATGTAGATTATCTGAGTGCATCCTTCTCCGCTTTGATTTGAAAACTTGCATTTGTTCCAGCGAAAATTGATTTACCTCAGACCTTTCATTTTTTTCTGTGCATTAACTGATGACATACATTATCTTTCTAGTGCACAAATCTAACCTGAGATGGACAATGGCAGAAAACCTGTGCATTAATTTAGCATTTTGTCAAACTATAGTTAGGAAGATTATAGTTGTACGATAATGACACCAAAAATAACATAGTCAGTTACATAGAAATGCATTACTAGAAAAAGACAGCCAAATACTGACGTTAAAGAGTGTGTGAAAAGTCGAAAATATGATCTATTTCTTTAAAAAAAAGGGAAGATTTAAAGAGAGAGAAGTTTAAGTCCAAAGTTAGATCTGACTGATGCTGTTATTTCCTTAAACTTTCTTTTGCTGCTCAAAAATTCTCCCATGTGGCAAATTAGAAGACTCAGCTAGAAGTGAGCTAAACCTCCCCCACAGCAAAGTAAATCTTTAATGGAATTGTTGCTACCGATGTTGCAAAATGAGTAAAGATGTTTAGGGGGCAATTATTTTTTTCACAGCAGCATATGTTGTTTTTGAATAGCTTCATTCACTACATATTGTATTAAAGGGTTTTTTTTCTTAATCATTGTGATGCAGTATGACCACAAATGTGTGGTTTAAAAGCAGAAATTGAATATATCCAAAACGGAAAAATATTCAACTTCTGCTTGATGGCAAGCAGAATAGGGATGCATAGCAAAACTTTACTATTTCAAAACTACAGTTTGGGAAATAGGAATAACTCTCCCAGCTCTACTACATTAATTAGCACATTTTCAACCAGAACACATTGACCCAATACAGCTTGTTGGTCACGTATTGAATCTGTGCTCCAGCTAATCAAAAAGCCATTTAATGCTGTCAGTTGAGTGTTCGCTGAGGTGAACCGATAACTGGCATGCTGAGCAGCATAGGAACACACAATTTGTACAGGACTGTGTCAGCAGTTGATTCACTGTAGGTCTGTTTTGTCTTCAAGTTTAAAACTCAAGACCATCTTTTACAATATTTTTATTTCATTTACTTATAGATCAGGTTTTACATTTAAACTAGAAAATTTCTAAAGAAATTTTGAGGGGGGCCACCTACTGCCCGTCTGGGTAACTGGGCCAATACGGCCCTGGCAAGTGACATTGGGGCTCCCCAGACCAACTGCTTACGCCTTTGAGGGCTGCTGAGGGAAGGAAAGAGGGCTAGGTCATGGGCAAAGAGAGCTGTGTGCCACTTGTGCTGAAATCTGGGAAATAGACGTGCACAGCATATGATGCACAAGGGTAATATGGGTTGTCCATATTGAACCGCAGTGGGTAAAGCGCAGTTGGCGGGCTCCGCCCGCCTGCTAGGAGCCCTTGCAGCGATGAAAAAAATCACCAATGGCGGGCTCTGCCCGCCTGCTAAGAGCCATTGCAGTGATGAAATCACCAATGGCGGGCTTCGCCCGCCTTCTAAGAGCCATTGCAGTGATGAAATCACCAATGGCTATGAGCAATATGCCAGAATGTATGAGTGTGTATAAGGAAGAGGCTTTTATTCTGTAGAGTCCCTGTAGTGTTATTTTGAAAGTCTATCATGGATGTGCATCAAAAGATGGGTCATGCCCAGCAGTGATATAGAATCCATTTCCAAATGTTAAATCACTGGTTTTCCATGTTATTAGGTGAATAGCTGCTGTATTACAGAGTAAATGGGAGACTTTTATTGTGAAATTTGCTCTGGGGTGTGTTTTGAAAAGGTCACTAGAGTCTAATAAAAACAACCTGGAAGAGTTTGGGTCATAATGTTGAGCCATTTGCATCAATTATTGCATTAGTATAATCTAGAGGCTTTTATTTTGTAGGGTCCCTGTAGTCTTATTTTGAAAGTCCAACAGAGTTGTGTTTAGAGAAAATGTTCAGACCCAGCAATGATAGTTGATGACTTTCCAATCGTTAAATCACTCTTTTTCCATGTTATTAGGGCAGTAGATGAAGATGAAATGGGAGGCTTTTATTTTGAAATTTGCCTTAGGTTGTGTTTTAAACAGTCTCCTAGAGTCTATTCTCTAAAATGGGGTTGAGTTTGGGTCATAATGTTGAGCCATATAGGGCAATAAATATATGTAAAAAATATAGAGGCTTTTATTTTGTAGGGTCCCTGGAGTCTTATTTTGAAAGTCTATCAGTGTTGAGTGGCAAGGGAAGTGTCATGGACAGCAGTCATATAGTATCCATTTCCCAATGTTAAATCAGTGCTTTCACCCTCCATTAGATTAATATGTGCTGTTTAAAACAGCAGAGGTAAAATCTCTTTGAAGCACGGTTACCTTGACAACGCTTAACGAGCCTGTCAGTGACAGAGAGAAAAGCGCAGCACTATCGTTCCTTAGCTCTCAGGCTTTTTTGAATGGGAGCAACAGCTCCGAACAAACGACTGCTTAGCAAAAACCGTATGAGTTATTCAAAAAATTTCTTCACCGTGAGCGTCAGCAATCCTTCGACTCCAACTATGCCAACTTTGGTGTATGTGTGTCTTTCTGAACAATATTTATGACGAGTTGAAAACACATAATGTCATTCGTTTTTCTCCCCACTGCTGCTCCAAAACCAATGAAAAACGGCTCTGATTTTCATCGACTTTAGGTAGGTCTGGAGGGTTTTTAAGGAAAAGTATTAATCCTACCGTAATTCCGAAGACATTGTGTGAGTCCAGAGGTTTCAGCCTACAAACTGACCAAAAATGGTGACTGTAGCTCCAAATATGTGGCCGTGAGGCAAGAACAAAATCTTTTATCTTAAAAAAACGGCCGCCTCACACTAAGATGTCAGCAGCTGCACACTAGCAGGCTGCTGCAGAAGCTAACTGTCAGCTAGCTTCCAGGTGCTTACCCTCCAAACAAACGACTGCTGAGCAAAAACCGTAAAAGGTATTTGAAAAATTCTTTCAGTGAAAGAAACATCTATCCTTTGTCTCAGACTGGGGTAACCTTCATGTCTGTAGGTCTTTCACAACCCAAAACGAAGCACAAACAAAATGGTGGGTCCCACCTGCTCCTACCATTGGTTTAACTGCAGCAGCTCCTCTCTCATCTTTTTGCTGCTAAAGCACCCCTCCGAACAAACGACTGCTGAGTAAAAACCATAAATGATATCTGAAAAATTCTTTTTATCTAAGCGACAGCTATATCTTGTCTTCAATTGGAGTAACTTTCATGGCTGTAGGTCATCTACAACCTGAATGGGAAGAGAAAGAATAAGAAAAAACGGGTCCTCAGTCCTTAGCTTCTAACTGAGCTAGCTACAGCAGCTCACTGTCACCCAGCTTTCTGGTGCTTAAAATGTCCTCCGAACAAACGACTGCTGAGCAAAAACCGTATGAGTTATTCAAAAGATTCTTTCACCGTGACCGTCAGCCATCCTTCGACTCCAACTATGCCAACTTTGGTGTATGTGTGTCTTTCAGAAAAATATTTATGACGAGTTGAAAACACATAATGTCATTCGTTTTTCTCCCCACTGCTGCTCCAAAACCAATGAAAAACGGCTCTGATTTTGATCGATTTTAGGTCGGTCTGGAGGGTTTTTAAGGAAAAGTATTAATCCTACCGTAATTCCGAAGACATTGTGTGGGTCCAGAGATTTCAGTCTACAAACTGACCAAAAATGGTGACTCTAGCTATAAATATGTGGCCGTGAGGGCGAGTTTAAAATGTTTTTTGGTCTTAAAAAAACGGCTGCCTCACACTCTAGCTTTTCAGTCTCTCCACTCTAGAAGGGTGGATTTTGCTAAAACTTTGTGGCGCTTGAGGTCTGATTATACAAAAACCGTAGCAGTTATCAACATGCCGTCTTCAGTTTTAAATAGACGAAGGATTTATCTACAAACTGAGCTTTAAACTGTTTTTCTACATGAATGTATGCCGACACAGTGAAGTGCTGTTTTTTATGCTTTTTTTTCCCTCTCCCCATTCATTTCCTATGGGATTTTTTTTGCGACGTTTTCGCTAATAATTCGCGAACCTTCGGACTAATGAGAAAGTTTTATACAAGCACGCATCGCACCATTGGTCCCGACGCGTGTGCCAACTTTGGGCCCGATCCGCCAAACCGTGCGGGACTAGTTAGGTGCCGAAGTTTTGGTGGCGAGGAGAACTATAAGCTAGTATAATACGCGGAATAAATATGTGAGATAGTAGTAGGTGGGCCATGCCTTCGGCATGTGGCCCCCCTAATGAGCTGATTCAGCTTGTTCCCCTTGCTTAGAAACCTCTACAACAATCCTCTGACCCATATTTTAATAGCTAGGCTGCGTCCTGCTCTCCCCAAAAAACAGTTAAATAAATAGTCAAAGTCTGGATCTTGTTGTAAAGTCAATGGTAAACTCCAGCTTTCCCACACTGCTAATACAAGCTAATCAAAAACACACTGTGTTTAATACTTTGTATTTAGTCATTAGGCATTGCTCGTCAGTGCTTGATATGTTGTGCACACAACACATAACAATGATATATATCAACTGTCCTCATGCACACATCCATTGATCCAACACCACTTACACATACTTCTCAACTATAGCTGTATATAATCTGTAATCTTTTATTTGCTATTATCTTTCATTATTTATCCGGTATTATAATCCCACTATTACTGTATATTTATTATAATTTCCCTGTATAATCTTTATATAGTTTTCATATTTATTCATTTTATAGCCTCTTACAATTAATCTCTGTTTATATATACCATTATAGTCCATGCATACATAGTCTCTGTGCACATGTAAATAACAATTTTGATCCTGTATAGCACTTCTAGAAAGATGGATACTACATTTTGTTGCTTTGTACTTTCAACAGTGTAATGACAATAAAGTTGAATTGTATTCTATTCCATATAGAGTTTGTTGTACGTGTCCATCAGCTGTGTCTATGGAAGAAATGTTTTTGAATTTTTTCGAAGCGGTGTACCCATTTCGTCTTTGTGTGTTGACAGAAAAGCGTTCCTGTCAACACAGCTGCTCTCTAAATGTTTTCTACTTTTTTGGGGGGTCAATGAAATTGTAGGGTATAGAAAATGCCAGTGGTTGAGTTCAGTGGCGGCTGGTGAAAAATATTTTTGGTGGGGCTGATATAGCCTAGTGTATGTCTCCAACTAATCCGGAATAAGAATTCAAATAAACAATTGGACAATACATACAATTTAACAGTAAGGATTTAATTTACTATGTAATAACAGTAACAGTGATGATTTGGGTCACTGTGACGGGGTTCTTTGGCCTCCAAGAATCCAGGCTCAGTCGGGTTACCGGTGTTGGTGATTTATTGTGCTCAAAAACTCAAAACAGGGTGCAAAAGAAACTAAACATATACAAGATACTCTGGGCCTCAGCCTCCCTCCAGTTACCAGCAATGTAACAAAGAAACAGAAAACAAAAATTGCCGCTTTTCTTCCCACAGCCCTCATTCAATAGTTTAAGCCCCTACCCTCAGGCTCTCTTATTTCTGATTTCTTCTCATTAATCACTTTGTCCATATATTACCTCCACAAACAATTGATGTACAAAAACAAATAATTTTTACAACTTAATTCTTTTACACAGATTCATTGACTTATTCAATTACACCAAACTGGGTTTGAACCCAGCAAAGACGCAGCCAGACTGAAGATGACAAGTCCCCGTAGCATAAACACGTACACACCCACACCCCCCACACACCCACACACACACACACACACACACACACGGCTAACCCCACTGAAATATTAAGTGTGCACCCTCAATACGCCAACAGGTAACCAGGAACAGCTTGTGTGTTTTAAGTTCATGGAGCTACTTGGCTCAGCGCGAGTGTATTGGTCCTCACAAACACACTATAACAGGAATGTGTGTGTGGCGCACAAAGTTAGAGAGGTTGTTTTAAGCGACGAGGTGGATTCGTCACAGTCACAATAACCATGACATGAAATGTTCATATCCTACAACAGGGATGTTCTTCTGGCAAACGGGTAGATAAATAAGGATCTCACCGAATTTGGTGGAAGCTGCATCTCGTTCGTTACATTCGCCATCTTCCCTCTAATTGTCTGCACCTGCGCTTGGGTTCAGAAGCCTGTTAAAGCGCAGTATTTTCAGCGCCCCAAGACCATAAAGTTCCGGGACGCTGATTGGCCATCAAATTCACCTAGCAATAGTACATGATTGACAGATTCTCTGCAAATGTGGGGCTGTCTGATCAGCGCCCCCAGAACAGAGACGGTAGGAGTCTGTCTGTGGAAATCCACAAATTAACAGTAGATAGGGAAATGTAGTTTATATAATTTGTTTTGCTTATAGGTACACAGTCTAGAGAGTAAAACTGACATTTATGAGTTAATTTCTAAAAATATATTTTACATTTCTCTCTTCTTATCAGGGAGGGCGGTGCCCCAGCGCCCCCTATGGGCCGGCCGCCACTGGTTGAGTTTCTGAAATACTCACTGCAGTCCATCTAACATAAACAGCGCATATTCAAAGTGACTTGCATTCTATTTAATTTCCGTTTAGATGCTTGGTTTAGACTTAAAGCAGTAATTACCAAATCTAGCTACCAAAAGGCAATAATTTTACTATAATGTGATTGGCTATTTTAGTTAACAGGCATTTGAATGGGTACACAGAGAGTCACTTTGTTTTTTTTACCTACATTGTATCACAGTGTCAATCTCAGCAGTGAGCTCTCCTGAATGTAGCTCTACTTGTTGAAAGATTCCAGGACTTTAAACTCTCGTTAGACCCTTCTAATGTTCTGTAGTGGCTTGCAGAAAATGACAATATGTTGAGAGAAGTGGATTCTTAGTGCAGTTGAAGAAGAGCTTTGCTAAAGCTGTGGGGCTGGCAGAAGAGGAACTGAACAGAGCACTTGACTAGTTCACAGCCCATCTTACCACCAAGTGTATTTGGCTCTCTAAGGCTTTGTCATAGCATAGATTAACATTCAAGCCTCATGTTTGGTCACCAGAAGAACAAACCACTCCATTCATATTTCCCAGCACCCACTGAGTGGATAAAAGGGGAGAACTGCAAATAAAATGCCTCAACTTCTTTTTGTGTTCCCACCCACGTCTTTCCAAATTCAACCCAATGCCTTTTCTCTCCATTCAAGCTGTTTTCTTCAGTTTTAGTATAAGACAAGGAAGTGGCCTGGAGCCAGTTCTCTACTGCTGGGGAACTGGACCATGAATGCCAAGATGGATTGGATTTTATAGCTGGAATGTTGGGGGGGGTTGGCTGGGCATGAAAAAGATTTGACACACTGGCACTCAGTGATGCCAAGGCCCCTGAGCTTGACACCCTGCTGAGCAGCAAATATAGCAGAAAGGGTGTTATAACTAGAAATAATCTTTTCGGAGAGTGAAGATATCAAATGAAGAAAAAATACATTCAATTATGACATTGGAATCACATTTTTGAATTGCATTCCAGTCGAAAACTCTCATTCCTTTTAAAAGCAGGACCAACAGTACAAAAAAAAGTGAGCAATATATAGAATTTGAAGAGTTTTGCTTCTCACTATCTTACTTTTCCTTATACATCTTCACTCCTCCACTTACAAGTTAATATATGCTGCAGGTGTGTCTCAAGTAGTCAAGACTTCTCCAAAACACAGTTTCACTTCATTTTAGCTCTACACCAGTAGCTCCAGGTATTTGGTTGTCAAATCGTGCTAAATTCATCCAACACTTCCCTTCCCACACATGTCAGTGCTGATAAGAACATGAGGGGGGGAAAAATCCATAAGGTGGAAAATATGAACTTGGAAGGACTGGTGGAAACAACAAAATCTCTGTTACCAGGATGGTTACAGTTTTTCAGTAGGTGAAAGAAAAAAATCCATATCTAATTTTATATTTAATCTTGCAGCCAAAAAGCAACCCAATTACCACTACACCTATTTGTTCCAGAGCCCAAAGAATAAACAATCTAAGCCACTGACTAAAAGCTTAAATTCAGCGGGGGGGCCTGATAAGTATTTGTTTTGGGGGGTTTTTTGTGTTTTTTTTCTCTGTATGACTAATAACAGCTGCAATTTTGCATATTAAAATCTTCTTTATACCGAGTAGAGATTACAAGTGCCAACAGTCAACTATTGCGCTAATCATCCATAAGCCCATCGTTTACACATGCTTTATTTTGCAGTCACCCCATGACCTCTGGCTCTCAGTTCCAGAGGTCAAGGGCTGACAGAAGGGAAAGTGATCATTTAATTTTTATCTTTACAGTTTTATATATTAGGGGAGTCAGGACATTTTTATCGGTTTTTACCTTTACCTCAATTTTTTACAGGCTATTTGTACTGTAATGACTGTAATTTAACCTAGTAAACTTAACTCCGCCCATTAACACTCATAAAAGCGCATAATTTAATAACGTGGTTGAACAGACATTATCAGATGTAGTGACAACGACAAAAACAATTTATTATGAAATAACTAATAACTAATTGTATCAAATAAAGTTTTTGAAATGATTGGCTTATTCAACTATTTTACTTTTCCCTTTGTCCTTTTCCTGAATTATAGCACACTTTAAAAAAACAACGAAAAAGAAAAGTTAGATTGGATATCGAAGGAATGATGGTGATCCAGCATTCTGATCCAGTTAAATCATTTTTATTTAGATATTAGGCAGCAATACTATTAGAGTCACCTAGTTACATCATCAGGCAGAGTGCTAGCAGATTTTTGTGTTAATTTGTCACATTTTCTTTAATCAATGTTAGTTCCAAGACTGGTGCTTTTAATAACATGAAGTGTAAGGTTCATTCTTTGAAATGTGGCATGGGATGACTAGCAGTTATCCGGCGATATACTCAGTCCAGGCATCCGTATCATATTGGGTTGGAAAGAAATGCATTTTAGCAACTCTAATTATTTGTCACATTTGTTGCAAAGTAGGGCAACTGTCCCCTGCCCTACTTCCATATTTAAAACTAGCTATGTTTGCTTAAAAACATTAGTAGCTCTGGAGTTCAGTGCTTCCCCTAATATCCATCCATACATCCATCCATTTTCCTTCATGTTTATCCCTTCTGGGGTCACGAGGGGTGCTGGTGCCTATCTCGAGCTGTCATTGGGCGAGAGGCGGGGTACACCCTGGACAGGACACCAGTCTATCGCAAGGCAACAAAAGACAAACAGGATAAACAACCATTCAACCAACCACTCACACCTAAGGAGAATTTAGAGAAGCCATCAACACCTTTGTTTATAGATTTTCAAGATCCACCTGTTTTTCAGAGTAGTCCTGTTTCTCTGACTGAGACTGGCTGGATGTGCTCTATTCATCATCTGACATAAGAGCTGGCGCGGAGCTTGTCTGCCTGGCTGTGTTTCCTGAACAGAGCCACCTGTGGAGCTGGTTTACAGTTACCTTTTGTATCTCTGCTTCTTTTTCTATGTTTGCTTCTGTCTCCTTGAACTCCAGCCGGTCTCAGCAGATGGCTGCTAACACTGAGTCTGGTTCTGCTGGAGGTTTTGTGTCTGTTAAAAGGATTTTTTTCCTCTCCACCTTTGCTACAAACATGCTTAGTGTAAGGGATTGACTTAGAGTCAATGAGTCGATGCGATCAATTGGTTTTCCTTAAGTCGAGCATACACTGTGATTTTTTCAATCGTTGCATACAGCTAAAGCTCATACTGTACGACCAAACCGAAGGGTTAGGTCATACAGTGTGAGTTCACAGCTGACGTATGTTGTCACACTGTGCGGCCCGACACTCTGATGCAATCTGCTTGCTCACACTGTACGTCTAAAAAGCATGCTGGACTCAGCTCCGCAGTGAGATGACGCTTCTGGGACTCTTCTATCTGTAAGCCAGACCAGTAGAAGAGGAATATGAAGCTCACTAGAGTGAAACACGCTGCCTTGGCTATTTGTGCAATTTTGTGTGCTTAAAGCCATAAAAAGAACAGGCGACGACATATTTGGACAAAGACATGGCTTAGCAAACGTGGCAACTACTAACTGTCAATTTTACAGAAAGAACTCTATTTCACGCACACCCCCGACATGCTTCTGGGTTTTTGTCTGAGAGAAAGAAGAACAAGAAGAATTCTTGTTTGCGAATGCGCACTGAGCGATTTGTCCAAAACCAGGATCTTTCGTCTAGCAAGGAAACATTTAGTATGTTAAGATGTTTTTATGGGTGCAAGGTTCAAATAAAAAAAACTATTTAAAAAAATAAGTTTTGAGTGATAGGGCTGTCTGTGAATCTGTGCACCTGTCTTCTTCTCCAAGTTAAGAAACATGACTGCTTGTAAACATGGTTGCAAAGGGCTAAATATTTGGTAAGGGGTGTACATGGTTGTTTACTCTTGTATGGGTCTGTGTAGCCATGTGCTATACAAGTGACCTGTCCAGCATGTACCAGACCCAGTTAAGGAGATGGATTTCAATTAACCCCTGTCATTCTGCTGATCTCCAACATATGTGGGCAACTTTATATTAACTATTGCTAAAACAAAATTAAAAACAGCCAGTTTTGCAGGCAAATCAAAATGACATGATAGAAATCTAATTTAGAGTGAATAAAATTTGAACTGTCAAGTTGAAAAATTAGTGAAGAAAATGCAAGGTTAACTAAAAGCCCACATGCATTTAAATTATGTTGCAGTACAGATTAATTCTCCCCTGCTAGTCAGAGAAATGCAATATTTTCTGCACCAGCAGCTAAATGCATTCCATTTCATTATTCAATATTTTGCTCTGTGTTTGTTTCTGCCGTGGTAACAAATTAAGCCTGCAAAGATTTGCTGTAGCAGTGTTAACAGTTTGAAAACATGTTTGCGTTGATAAAGAAAAAGGTTCACGAATATAGTCCCCTAAACTTCAAATAACCTTACAGAAATTCTTTGCAAAGTTTTCCATAATTCATAAGAGTATATAAAGCATTTGTATTATTCATTTACCATGTCATATCCACTTTACTGCTTTGAAGTGAAGAATGAGTTAGTGTTTAAAGTCTCATCGAATTTTATGTAGACCTGAAGGATCTATTTATCATTTAGAGGCAGGATTTACTTTCTTAATGTTTTTGAAGGATGTGTAAATATATTCTGTGCAAGCAACTAGGGAAACTAGCCATTACTCATCCCCTCTTTCTTCAGAGAAATATCACAAGAAGCTATCCCTTGTTTACCTAAATAATTTTAAGCTTTATCATATAAAGCTCAAATATAAGCTAAAATAATAAAGAGAAGAATTTGGAATTGGTCTCAAATGGCTTTGTCTATTGTTTGAGTTTAATATCATTGGAAAGATATAAATATATATCATGAGTG
Organism: Cyprinodon tularosa; assembly: GCF_016077235.1. NCBI lineage: Eukaryota > Metazoa > Chordata > Actinopteri > Cyprinodontiformes > Cyprinodontidae > Cyprinodon > Cyprinodon tularosa. The sequence goes on along the minus strand of NW_024037781.1, from coordinate 2,897,862 downwards.
TCAGCAATGTAGTCCAACCCTGGATACTTTATTTACATTTTCTTTTATTTCTATAGTCCTTCAGCCTAACCCTAAAACTGCCATTGTGAATAAAGGGATGCTTATGAGTTGAACATAACAAAACGTAGCTCTCAAAATGCAAAATGTAAAAATAGCAGGCAAAATTACAGCAGAAGAAAATAACAGTTTTAGAAGATTTTTTGAGTGAGTCCTACAAAGTGAGTCCTACAAAGAGCAGAACACATAATTAACCCTTCATATTATCCACTCCACATTGAATTTGAGCTACTTCCATATGGAGAGAGGTTCAGGCAACCAAAAGCAAGATGAAGTAGATGGAAAAACTTAATTCAGACCATTAGGGTATATTTTAAAAATAGCCAGGCTTTATTTGTTGTTCAGCCTGTCTTAACTGATACTTTTATATACTTAATAGATCTGGATAAGCTAAGTTAACCTGAGTTACCTCACATGAAATGCAGCTAGAAGGACAGTAAATAATGATTAAAACATACAACATAACCTCAATATGTAGGGCTTGCTTACCAGATATACTACTGTTAAAATGTGTTCACTTTATAACTGGTTGATATCCTTGTAGATTTAGCATATTTTTTGTAGAACACTGTATTGTATATTTTGTTTTTTGGAGAACAAGTTATCTAATTTTGTTTTTCTCCCAGCTTGAACCCATGTGGATTATAAAAAAAATAGTTTAAATTGATGACTAAGTGTCCATTCTATATTATCCTTACTTTATAGACAAAGTCTACTTGGTCATTTGTTCTACAGCTGTGATACTGTACATAGACTGAAGGGTCACTGACTGCTGTTCGTAACAGAGTTATTTTAAACCAAACTGTGTAAATTAACACAGAATGTTTTTAAACATGCTGCATGTAGCATTCTTGGCTAAAAAAACTGAATAATGTAAATTAGTGAGTTGTTCTTAAAGTAAATAATTAGAGGACAGCAAAGGGGTTTGTAATCTGCTGCATTAACAATACTTACATGTACAAATTATTGATTTACAGATCTTTTTGTGGATTTTTGGTTACATTTGTGAAAGATTGTCAAAGTAACAATAAATGACTTGTGCGAATACCATAACTTCTACATTATTGACGTTATTATTCTGTTTCCAGCTTCCAGAAAACTAAAGGAAGGTTTAGATAAGTTGGAATGATGGGGAACCTGCCATGTATTTATATTAATTTTTATTTGACCATATTTAATGTCAGAGATGAGGTTACTCTTCAGTACTCCCCTGGCTTAATACTTACCAGCAAACTGTTAAAACTAGGGTCACAAGTTCATTTTTCTATCTGCATCAAGATCTCCCCTCTTTATCATGCATGTCCCCATGTGTGTCTACTGAAAACATAAGTTAGTTGTTAAGTGCTTACAGAGGTTGGAAAGAAGGCATAATAGAAGAGAAATACATTTCTTATTTGAAATTGGTGCCAATAGCCTCTGTTAGACTGTGACGTCCAAACAAGCAATATAATCATTGCAAATGAAGAGAAACTTATATTTGAATATACAAATGTAAACATAAAAACGTATTTGATTGGTTTTTGGTATGCAAAACAAGATACTGCTTCGAAAAGGATTTATGTAAAAAAAAATAATGCAATGTGTACGGCAGTTCTATAACAAATCTCTTATTTGTACATTTAAAGTTAAAGAAATTTCGAGAATGATGTGGGAAAAACAGTTTACAAAGTTCATTATTCTACTCTTGATACTTGAATAAATCAAACGGTCGTTCAAGTTCTCACAGGTAGAAAAAAGCTTCCCAGAAACAATGATAGCTGCACATATGTGCACTCAAAAACCAAGCTGAGAGGACATGAGGCAATTAACCCTCACCATCCATTTGTGACCAGCTCCACCCCTCAGATGTATGACCTCCTATCCTAATATGTCACAAAAGGGGGAAACCAATCCTCTGAACCTGAAACTGGTTGAGTTTTTTTTTTGTTCTTTTTTTTCCTGCGGTGAATGGGAATTAGGCAACAAAGGAGGCACTTACACTGAAGAGCTTCACATGGTCCTCCGGGAGATAAAAGAAGCAGGCAGTCACTCTAGTTCCAGAAAACAATAGCGGCAGGAAAAAAAATCCTAAGTTGGAGACGTAGGTAAAATGTAAGACCAAGAGGAAGCAGGTTCACCCATCCACGAGCAGATATGCAAATCAAAGCACTATTGTTCTTTTCCTACATCTTCCCTCCTCCTCCTGTTCAGCTTTGCCCCCCACCAACACAACCAACCCGCGCCTTCAGGTTTGACTTGTCATGTGCTCCGACTCAGGCAAGCGTGAAGCAGGCAAAAGAAACAGAGGCTCCCTGGACCTTGTGCATAGATTAGGAATGTCATACATCCCTTATGTGGATTTTTTTACTCCTCAGCTATATTTAATACCAAATAGATGGGTTTTGAGTTAGTTCCCCCTCCCAACTACTTTTAACTTTCAGTGGCTATCACTGAGTGGAGCAAGGGAGAGTTATTCATTGCTTTAAAGACTAACAGAAGGATTTTAAAATCTGTTCTCTGAGCTACAGGGAGCCAGTGTAAGGACTTCAGAACTGGGCGCATGTGCTCTACTTTCTTAGTACTTGTGAGAACACATGCAGCAGAGCTTTGAATCAGCTGCAGCTTTCTGATTGACTTTTTAGGCAAACCTTTGAAGACACAGATGAATTAATCAATTCTACTAAAAATAAATGCATGACTGTTTTCTATTTTTTCTGTAGACAAGTTTTCAATTGTCAATGTAAAGGGCAACATCAGTTACATAAAAATTAGAAGTATTTAGACCTTTAGTGATGACCAAGACCAAAATAGGTCCTCGATTGTGTCTTGACTGTTTAATATGTTGAGTCAAACAAAAACTTTTAAGTGTATCAAACAGTTTGCACCTCTGTCTTCAGTGTTGCCCACATGTGCATTTCAGTCCCCTACAACGATTACGTAGTAATGTTCAATACATAGACTCATTGAAATTCACATGAAATCATTTCATATATATATATATATATATATATATATATATATATATATATATATATATATATATATATATATATATATATATATATTAGTTTAACTTTGTTTTCATCAAGACACAGAGTTTTTTTGATGATCTCCGATAGCTCAGCGTGAAAAACAGCAGATACCAGGCTGTTCTCTACATCCTGTTTCTCTGCTTGGTTTGGATGTGTGTCAAAGCTGAAGGTAAGAAAAACTTTGGTTTTCAGTCCAAGCTTGTTTAATTTTTCAACTGGGCCGCTGTAACAATGAGCCATTGTTACCTGTATATTGGCCAAAATAGCAGCTAAACACAGCATCTGGTTTTCTACATTGGTTTATTTTTGTTGTTTTGGGTGAAGTGGATTTGTTTGGGTTGTGGTTCTTTGGTTGGCCACATCTTGTTTTCATTTTTGTAAAAAGGTAAAATGATTTCACTTTACAAAATTTTGTTTTTGTTTAACTCTTCATAAAAGGGAAATTCATGGATTAAAGAGTTAAAATATTGTGAAATACTCACCTCTGCTGTTTCACTCTCCAAGCAGGTGTGTACAGGACTGAACCATTGGATAATTGAAGGGGGGGAGGTTGATCTGATGTATGGTGTTTTCTATATTGAGTTTGAGTATTTGTTTGGATTGAATTTAAAATATTTGTTTTCTGTATTAATTGGTAAAAGTATTTCTTAATTAGCTGTTCGTTTATACTAAATTTTCCTTTTCTTCTTGTTATTGTGAAGCTGAACATCCTTTTAAAATGGATTCTACCAATGTAGTTCCTCCTCTATATAAGAAACATGTCTGCCATTGTTCTTGGTTGGTGTGGTTTGGTTGATGTCCTGCACCAGCAAAAAAAATTAAAGTTTTGTTAGCTGAAAACTCTTCAGAGCATGTCCTTCTTTCAACCAGTTTGGGTCCCACCTCAAAGACTGCTTGGCCTCCTGACAAGCGTGTGACAGCCACACAAAACAAAACATACCAGCCCTGTTTTATTTTGCAATGCACTTTGGGACCACTAGGGGTCTGAGTACACCCAGTTGGGATATCACTGTATTAGATTAAAGGACCAGTATAATATATATTTTTTTTTTTTTAAGGAGAAAAAAGTTCTAATTTTTGTCATATATTAAGATTTGTTTGATCTAAAGTATTTGGGTGACAAAAAAATAAAATAAAAAGATCTAGGGACCTCACACAATTACAGACAAATGTCTAAATTAAATTAGATGAAAAATTGCACCCATAAATCATCACCTGAGATGACGATAACTCAAGTTTAAGCAAAGGCTGTAGCTCTAATAAAAAAAAATATATGCTTTCCCAGTCTGTGCTGAGAAGGTTACATCCTTGTGACATTTACTGATTTCCAACACTAGTATATTTGCCTTTATTTCCCAAGCTCAACAATGGCTTATTTGGCTGTTGACGTGAATACAGCTTCCTTCAGTAACTCATCTTGTCATAATATTATGAAAACATCAAGTTTAGGTATTATATATTTTTTTTAGAAAGCAAATGTCTGTGTCTGGTCCATGGATGTCAGCATCAATGTAGAAAATAGAAAATGAGTAGACTTGTGGGCATGCTGACTTGATTGACACCTGTCTCAGACTATCACGGGTTCTTTGTCCTGATTAGCATTTGGAATATTTTTGTGGGCAAAGTTAATGTGAAGTGCAAGCAACAAAACATGAAATACTCCAAAGTGTCAAAATATAAAAGCTCTTTGCACACTAGAACCCATTTTTAGCATATTTTGCTTTTTTTCTAAGCTCTGAAGCAAAACACAAACTCTACACTTTTATATAATATATTATATAAGCCTAAATGAAAATAAAATGTGATTAAGCCTAAATGAAAATAAAAAAAAATGTTTTTCAGACTTGTATTTCAAAGCTAACACAAACATGACTAGAGATGGACTGAAGCCATATGGCTTAACTGTAGAGATTAACCCATTTGCCAATACAAGTGAGGAAAGCAATTATGCATCACAGTTGACAGAAGATAGGGTTTTAATGATGGGGGGTGTCTAAACAGCCCAGCAACATCAACAGCTAAGTTGAGCTCCACCAAAGACTTTGTGTCCTGCTGATGAATGCAGACGTTCCTATTCATCGACTTATTCATTAACGGGAGAGATGACTGATTACACGGAGCATTAGATGTGCCGCTCTCTTTAGATGTGATTGTTTGGTGCTTTGTGAAGATTCCAGACGACATCAGGCTGATTTTCCACATCCTCACTTCATAGATATGAACATTACGATTATGTGCTTGTCTGTCAGAGGGACGGTCGAAGTATCCTTTATTTGTTAGGTTTTGATGTGTGTTTTATATCTTTTGTACACTCTGAACAATGAATGCAATTACGAGATAGATTTCAAAGCTGCTATGAGTTTGTTTTCTGTCTGGAAAGATTGTTGCCATCTCCATTTTTTCCCCTAAGCTTTGCACCCTTTGCTTTTTCTTTCAATATTTTTTATATTTTTATACTATAATGGGTCTGTGAAAAGGATGTTTGTCAATTAGCTCCTTTATCCATTCATACCTTTATGGTTTAAGTATTAAAGTTCCCTGACTACCTTGTGATGCTTTTTACTTAAGATGGATCAGTTTAAACTCCTATCTGCTATAGCAAAATTTAAGTATTCTCTCTTTTGTTATATTTTGGTACAGTTGCTCAAGGGTCATTTACCATCATGATCATAGAGACTTTTACAGGCACTGGTTAAAGTTGGTACAAAATGGACAAGGGACATGGCAAACTCGGGGGCCCCCGAAAAAAGTTGACATGTATATGTGTATATATACATATATATATATATATATATATATATATATATATATATATATATATATATATATATATATATATATATGTGTATGAGAAGATGAGGTGCCAGAGACTCCGTCATCAATGTACCACCGAAACATAATTTAAGTGGCAGATATCAGGAAATCCTAACAATGGCTTGACAAAGTCGGACTGAAGGAGAGCACAGAGGCACTCATCATGGCTGCACAGGAGCAGGCTCTGAGCACTAGAGCAATAGAAGCCCAGATCTACCACACCAAACAAGCCCCCAGGTGCAGACTGTGCAAAGAGGCCCCTGAGACAATCCAGCACATAACTGCAGGGTTTAAGATGCTGGCAGGGAAAGCTTACATGGGGCACCATAAACAAGTGGCTAGAATAGTATAGAGGAACACCTTTGCAGAGTATGGGCCGGAAACCCCAAGGTCAAAGTGGGAAATACCTCCAAAGACGGTAGAGAAGGACCAAGCCAAGATCCTGTGGGACTTCCAAATACAGATTAACCTAATGGTAATGGCAAACCAACCGGACATTGTGGTGGTGGACAAAAAGCAGAGGAAAGCCGTTGTGGTTGACATGGCAAGTGAATGCAACATCAGGAAAAAAGACATGAAAAACTAGAGAAATACTCATGGCTCAGAGAAGAGCTGCAGAAAACCTGGAAGGACAAGGCATCAGTGATGCCGTGATCATTGGGGCACTCGGGGCAGTTACCCCCAAACTTGAAGAGGGGTTACAGTATATCCATGGAAATACATCAAACATCTTGGTTCAGAAGATTGCAGTTCTAGGAACAGCAAAGATACTGCACAGAGCCCTCAAGCTCCCAGGTCTCTGGTAGAGGACCCGAGCTTTGAGGAAAAAAAGGGGTAAGACCGCCCATGATGAGTGAGGGAGAGTTTTATATTTTTATATATATATATATATATATATATATATATATATATATATATATATATATATATATATATATATATATATATATATATATATATATATATATATATGGTACCTGCTGCCAGTGTTGGGAAAGTTCTCTTTCTACGTGAACTAGTTCAAAGTTCAGTTCACACATTTTAAAATGAACTAGTTCAGTTCATAGTTCATAATTAAAAATTTTGAACTAAGTTCACAGTTCCAAAAAATGAACTAGTTCATAGTTCTTTTTTTTTTTTCATATATTGCTCAATTACACCATAAACTACTGTAGAACCACAGACAGCAATTATTTTATCAGTTGTAACTCTGAAACTGTGCGTCAGATTTCATCTTCATATCCAGTTTTGAATCCTTATCCAACCAGGGTTTACATCAGCATTGAGGGGACAGCATTTCCCCATTGCTGCTTTAACGCTTTGTTGCTGTCCATTCACTTCACACTAGTAGCAGCTGCAGCTTTCACCCCTACAGTATATTCTCAAAAACATCAGGAAAAATGTGCTGCTTGAATGGTCTTTTTTATGAGGAATTATTAAAAGAAAAACAGGAAAGTAGTCTTTAAGGTGCAAATGTTTTTTTGTTTTTTTCTGCCTATATGAATTGTCATTATCTATTGATCTTTTGCCATCAATTTTGGAAATTCTTAGATCAGTGTTTAAACATACCAACCAATGCCATTTTGTCATTGTGTCACAGGAGGTTAGATTATTATCTCTAACCGAATAAGCGGCTGATGTTGTGGTTACCCAAATGACCATACTAGATCTAGATTTGTAGTTTTTCCATTAATACTTTTGTCACAGTCTTTGTTTTGCTTTTCTTTTTTAAGTGAGTTGTGCAGTTTCCTTCTGCAGTGGATTAACTGAAGACCTCCAAGCTACATGAAAGACAATGATGAATGAGATCAGTATGTTCCAAACTGACTCACTGCGAGAAGTTTATTTCAGTGTTGACAGTTTTCTCACACATCCCAGGTGTGCTCGACACACAGCTTTGAAAGTGAAACAAACAGGATAAAAAACCTGCTTGAAATTTTTCATCAGCAGCTTTCATCTCTGCTGCATCGCCACATGTACAGTAGGGGGTCACCTTTATTCCACTGGGATATCACTGACACATATGCAAGGTCTGTCGACCTATTTAGCCCATCTGGGCTGCAGAGAAATGACAGGAATATACATTACTTGTGTCCAAAATTTAAAGAAGAATCATAGATGTGACTGTCACAACATTAAAGCATATTTCACTTTAACAGCAGAGCCAAAACTCCCTGTTGGAACTTCATCAAAAAAATGTCTATGCATCACCAGCCTTCACAGTTAGGCAGCAGCATTTTGGGTCAAATATCATTGGGAGTCATCTTAAAGAATGTGTTAGATGGTAATCTGGTATCTCAACAAGTTTGCATTCAGCATGAACATTTTTAGAGAAGCTGTTTTTCAATTATCTCTTCAAATCTAAGAACGATTGTATCTGTAGGAAAGAACAAAATGTTTTTACCATAGTTTGCAGTAAATTTGAATAATTTTAGATATTACACTATTTGAATGTAAATAGCCATTTATCTCATGCATTTGAAAATGTTAATATCTTATCTACCGGTACAATGAAACTGTTACTGTGTCAAAGGTGAAAAATGTTCTGTGTGAATGTCATTCGATGCTAATAGTGCATTTGACACAGCTGATCATTAGCGGAAGACTTGAGATCATGTCCAACTACTTCTTTTGTATATTTAGTTTAAATCTTATTTTCCAGACTGGCAGCAGTTCTTATAATTTGTATGTTTATGCCTGTTCATAAGAGATTTTTTCCACTACCTACACCTAAAGTGGAGGTTCCTTAAGAGTCTATTTTTGGGCTACTTGGAGTAGCTCAGTAGCTATATCCTTCTGTCCTATAATGCATTTGTTGATGACTCACACCTATAAGGTATTTCTGTGTTACCACAAATATTGGGTCAGAATTTTCTTAAACCTTATGCAAAAAAGTCTTTTCTTTTGTTTTGTTTATGTCACACTCAGCTCAGAGTCTAAAGAGTAGTACAGACTCCAACCTTAATCTTCAAAGCTACTATATCTGAGAAAGGTCAAACTTCACATTGTGAAAAAAATGTATCCCATCTTATCTATAAAAAAAATTTTTAAAAATGGCATTTCACTGTTTTTTGTTATGTTCTTATTATAACATATAATAACATAATCTTTGGAAAATTGTAGGAATAAAGAAAAAGTCAAATATAATCAATTATAGCAAAAGAAAAACTGTTATAAACATGAATCTTGTTTCATAGAAGCACTATAAAAGAACAAGAAATTTCAAGAAATATGGTATTCTGTTAAGGAAATTGACAGCAAATTTGTCTATCCTCTGCGAATGTGGACATTTGCTTTATGTGGACATTTGCTTTATTTTAATAGCCATTTCTGGAATAGAGGTTTTGATCACATTGGACTAGCTAAGTGCAACAATATAGTGTCTTAGTCCAGAAAAAAAATATTGGCTTGACCCAATATTCCTGTGATTTTTTAGAAGAGGGACAAGGCTGTTTTACAAAATGTGTCATAATAAGCAGAGGGACCATATGGAACAACTACCGACTAGAAATCTTATGTAAGTAAGAGGAAGCAGCTTTAAAGAAATGACGAGATAGCTGGGGGTGGGTGCAAAGAGCAGAAGTCACTGTATCCTCTATGGCTAATGGCTAATGTTGTACTACTTTAGTAAATTAAGCTGCAATACTTGCATTTCAAGCTGAATATTGCTTCAATGCCTTATTGCATTAACTGACAAAATCCTGTAAATGTTCTACTTCCTCATAATTGTGGGTCTAAATTCCTTTCTCTCCAAAGCAAAGAGATGGCATCGAAACCTGCAGCTGACATATAGCAAATTTTTCTGTAGTGAACAATCTGAGCATTTCTCTAATTTATTTGTTGCATCAACCAATCCAATTAGATTTTGTTGAGATTTACGGCATAGGAACACTTATTTCAATCAAAATAGAAGATAGAAAAATTTATTCCGGGCTTGGGTACTTTCTATCTTTAGCCTATTGCAGCTGCTACTCCTGTCGGGACTACCCAAAGTAATACATCCAACCTCCACCACCTACAGCTCAACCATGCTGTTAAGTTCAACGATATGGAAAAAGCTCCAATACCTTTGCGCAAAATGTTTGCAAGAGGGTAACTTTTTTCTCCTGTTTAACAAGACATTGTTGAATGTTTAAACCTGAACGTGTATAAGACTTTAACATTTAATCTAAAGTAATATATAATGTAATTTATTCAATAAAGAACTTATAAATATATTGGTTGTATTTCCAGCACATGCCTTTATTTCTGGTATAGGGCCGGAAAATTAATTGTTCATTTATCATTACCGAGGTAAAACTGCCCATTTTATTGTGATATTGATTTGAGGTCATATCACCCAGCCCTAGTCCTGCTTATCGAATTCAAACCATTAAGCAGATAGAAGCAGTTAGAAACTCCTCCTATTTGGAGAAGAGTGTGAAGAGTTGTCTCCATTTGTAAAATGTTAAGCCAGCATCAACACGTCACTGAAGAGGAAAGTTTACCAGAATTGCATCCAGTGTGATAAAATAGCCATTTTGAATTTGTACTTAAAAGAAATATAATTATTAAAATCACTGGTTTGAATGGTATTTCTTTCCCCGCTGTTTGGTGTATTTTAATTCTCCACCAGTCTAATACCTTATTACAACACATTTTGCTATCAGTTATATGTCTACTTGCAAGGTCTTATGTGACTTGAGCCATATTACTAAGCATGCATCTGGCTCTTCCTCATGCCTTCATAACCCAAGATGACGCTCCAAAGATAAGGAACATGTGTACTGTATGGGGGGGAGGGCCAAGAATGTCATGACCACTTACTCTTGTGTGCCTGCCCTTACTGCCCGAGTCCCTTCACCCGGGGTTCGCCTCTAATTACCCTATACATGCTGTAACAACAGCAGTCAGAGACAGACTCAGCTGTGGGAAAAAAACAAGTGAGCTGACCTGGAAAAAAGAATGCCGTTACTCCAAAAAACCCTGAGGGTTATATGGTGCTATAAGGGACAACGGCTGGCTGGGCTTCAAGTATTGCCAATATCATTCCCATCAGACTCAATTACATTTGTTTATGAGCTACTGTTTTGTATCCTCTGCAAAAAATCTGATACTCTAACTACAGTATATTGAACTTTACAGTGTTTTTTTCACAGTATAACATTATAACACATTATATCATATTACAAACTTCTATATATTGAGTTATGGTTTTATGTAGAAGACCAGCAGAAATAAGCATATGATAAGCAAAAGCATGTTTTTGTTTTTTTATATATTAAACGTAAAAATCTAAAGAAGTTCAGGTGTATTTGATTTCAGAATGTTTAACCGTGCTTGATTCTCTTCATTTCTTCTTGTATGTTTCTCCCAAGCTTCAATAATTTTTTATTCCTGAGTTCCCAACCCGTTATTTCTCAATTTATGTTTATGTACCATCTACTTCACCATTAAAACGTCAAGAACTTTATCTGCCTCCTCTACTCTGCATTTGGGTCTACAGCGACATCCACCAACCCTGACAAATATATCTTTAAAATGTCAACAACTGGCAGTTATTAGAGTTTTCCTCTATACAAAAGACACTTTAGTATTTATCTGAATGGTTCCAACCTGCTTACGCAGACTGTTTGTTGAATCACACTCTACTCACTCCTTTCCGGGATGATGTGCTGTTTATACTTCCTAAATTGGGCTATTCAGACAGACTGGAAGCTGGAGGCTAAGGTTAACCTTCCAGTATGGTAGATACTACACACAGCAAGAGCCAATGTAAAGTAGTTTTTACAAATAATTAAAAAATTGATCAGAAAAAAAGCTATTTAAATGTTTTCAGTACAGTGTTTTTACAGTGAGGTTTTACTTGACTTTAGTTGTGTGAAATCTTCTCTAATTTTTATTAGTTTTTACCCTGCTTGCCAATATAGTACTGAGGAGTCCAGGTGTAGGAGTCTGCTCATCAACAGGAGGGTTGTCAGTTAAAACCTTTGCTATGGCTTTCAATATCATTGTGTCCTCTTGCAATACACTTAAACTGCATTGCTGACTGACGGTTGTCAGATGGTTCAGTGTCAGATGTGTACGGCAGCCCAGCTTCTGTCAGTGACCAAGGCAGCTGTGGCTACAATGTAGCTTATGTGAATGGGTAAGATCTGTGTCATGTCAGGCAGATAGAACCCAACTTGTCCCCCCCTCTATATGTGTATCCCATATTAAAGTCATTAATATTAACCAAGGTGTTCATAAAAATTGGGGCATAGACTACTAGGTGTGGTCTAGGTGTGATGGAGCAAGCAAGGGGAGGCATCTGGGAATGGAGAGTTAACTCCAGATTATTTTCCAGGGAGCCAGGTCCCTGACTGATCCCAGTAGGCACCCCATTCTCTCCTCTCAGCAAGGGGCAGTACCAGTAAGTCCCCAAATCCTCACCCCAGCTCCAATAACGTACCCACCAACAAAGATAGAGATCTTCAGCCCTCAACAAAGAGAGGTTAGTCAGAGTGCGGAAAGGCAACAGAAAACATTACAGCATAGATGCAAAATGTTCTAAAGTTCCACAAAGATGGCCTTTTTTCAATCACGTTTTGAGTTTCTTTAAATCTTTAGATCAAAGCATATTTATCTTCATATTTCCCAGTCAACATCTAGATGAGAGACATTGACTCAAATTCATCCATTTGACTGAGCTTAAAATAATCTTTCAAGAAGAATGGACAAATATTTCATTAGTAGACTCCTTCCTAGGGTTGTTGCTGTTAAACAAAATGCAAGCTGCGCTAAGATCCGATTGAACTACAATAAATGTTAGGCAATTATTTAAGCATTATCAAACCAGGCTTGCAGGGTCAACTGCAAATGTCACCCCCCAGTTTTTCCTGATACCCCTTTGTCTTACAATCCTGCAGCACCCTGTTTTAATTTAAGGCATAAAATCATGCTGAAATACATCAATGATTTTGCGTGTAGCGTGACAAAATGTAATTAAATAAAGGGATATGAACACTTATGGTCAATGCCATTTATAGTGTTGCAACACATTACTCATTTAAAATATTACACAAACACACAAAGTCTTGAGGACCTTTGAGGTTCCTTATGGCACTCATCTTCAGACACCACACTGTATTAAAATGCCTTCCCATACTGCTTCCTCTTTAGAGTGTGAGCAGTAATTTAATCAAATCCACTGACTTTTCTAAAGGGCAACTATTAGAACAAACACAATTAATAAAGAGACAGACTTTTCAGCCCTTTGTTCCCCTTTTCTCACTTGAGTGGCTGAGCAGAATACCCTTACGGCATTCTGACTCAATTTGCATTTAGAAAGTCAAACCTGCCCTCTGTAAATATCCATACACTTTACATGAAAAGCAAAAATAAATTTTCAAAGAAAAATTATAGGTGGTAGTCTTTTTTTACTTTTATTCTCTTAATATGTGAATACAGAAAATTGGTTTAAGTACATAAGGTTAAGAACTTAGTGCTACAACAATGAAACATTTATTAAGTGTATAGTATCACTGAAATTATGGTTATAAGTAGTGCTGTCAAAATTATCGCGTTATTAACGCGTTAACGCGAGGCCATTTTAACGGCGATAATTTTTTTAACGTGAGATTAACGCTATGTGGTTTTATGGTACAATTTTCCAAGTACATCCCGCTGCAGCCTGCGGGAAGGCGGGGCTATTTTCCCCCAGTGTATGCATTTCTCGTTGGCTTCAAGAGCGGAGCTCCTCAAGGAAAAAAGACGCTGATACACTGGGTGACGCTAGTGCCTTTTCTTTAAGCCCCACCACCAACAAACAAGTTGAGTGTCTGGTAACTAGTAGCAACCTGAAATACGCTGAGAAAACAGATTACTGAGGTGAAATGGAATCTGCTACGGCACTCTTGTCGGTATCGTGTGTGTGTGTGGGTGGGTGTGTCTGTGTGTGGGTGGGTGGGTGTGTGTGTGTTCTCATTTTTGTTAAGAGGCTGAAAAGTAACTTTCTAGAGCATAGACTACCTTCATCTAGTGATGTCGGTCTATTGATTTTGATGTATTGATTGAAAATTGTTCATTATTATCTTGGTTAATTAACATCTAATGTTAACTCTACTAAATTTTATAGCAGTAGGGTAAAATGCTTGTCTTTGTTCAAAAGACTGTATTAACTGTAAAGACTGTCTTTTACATCAGCCTGTTTTCAGGGCCTTTTTTTTTGGCTACATATTTGTTATTTTTTGCTACATGCCTCCCCATCTTCTTGCCATATGTATCTATGGCATAAATCAGTATCTGTGACCTGTTTTCATTTAAAAAAAAGAACATTGGCACAAACCTAGCCTGTATGTATTTTTTTGTATGTCATCGAGAGTATTTAAATGATTTTCAATCAGGAAAAAAAATGTGCGATTAAAATGCGATTAATCGCGAGTTAACTCAGGCATTGATGCGATTAATCGCGATTAAAAAATTTAATCGATTGACAGCACTAGTTATAAGCAATTGTTCTTGTAGATGCATGCACATCCTCAAGGAGTTTCCTGTTCACCCTTAAACAGGACTATATCACTAAAGATGGCACTTGTGTAAGAAATCAACCTATTTGGGGTTTCTTTGTAAAACGTCAGGGTTATTATCAGGCCAACTAGAGCTCCAAGAAGATGCAAACTTCCCTGAGGACATTTTAGATTTTAACAGGGTTAATTAGTAAGAGTCAGAACCTAGACGCACAAAGGACCTGGTCAATAATTTATTTGGACATTTTTAGAAAGACTGCTGCAAAGAAGTTTGCATTCAATTTTTAAACTTTCAAATGAGATTACTGTCTTTTGAAGAAATAAGAAAATTGTCAGAAATCAGGCCAAGCAGCTCCTTTTTCCCCCCAATGACATTTATATTTAGTCTAGCTGTTAAATACTCTAGCCTAACAAAATATTTATTAAAGATATGTTAAGCCAACTAGTTTGTAAAACCAATAGCTCTTTCAGAGCTTAAAAGACATAAGCCAAAAAGGTATAATAAATTACCCTAATCTCGTCTTGCTTAGCTATTATGTTTATGTTTTTTAGAGGTGGGACCTGATTAAAACTTTTTGTCAGGTTATTTCTGTAATTAAATAATTGCAATTATTTGCATTTTAAATGTAGAAACATTTTTGATTAAAGAAAAACAAATTTTCTCCTAAATAATTTAATAAAAATATGAGCAGTTGTGTCAAAAGTACACACATTTGTTACTTAAGTAGAAGTATAGATACTGCAGTTTAAAAACAAGTTCAAGTATCAACTTGAACTCGTTACTTAAGTAAAAGTGAAAAAGTAAGTGCCCCAAAAACTACTTAAAGTATAAAAGTATAAAGTAACCTTTTAAAAAAATCCAGCCAGATGCCACTATATGAATTGAAAGCTAAATTTTTCGACTGTTTCATAAAATTCTTTGAGATAGGGCCAAGGATAAGGGAGGTCTTGTTGGTCTCCGTCTCCTTCTCCCAATACGCTCTCGCCTGCGTCAACATTTCAGACATTTCAACATCTTTTTCTGAATCTCAACTCAAACTATGGATGAAAACAAACCAGTCATGTGACCACTAAACTCTTAACATTTCCTTGTGATTCTTATATTGTATACTATATGTTCTTTCTTATGTATTTGCCTGCCTAGGGACTACGGATAGAACTAGCTTTGTAGCTATAATCCGGCATATTTACATTAGTTTTTATACTGATGTTCATTCATTTGCTTTGTCCCTATTCAAATAAATAAATAAATAAAATAAATAAATCCTACGTTGTAGCATGGCATAGACAATTCCCGTTTGCAGTTTGAAGAACACCTGCTTGCCTCTGATGATTTCCTTTAGATAACCAATGAGGGTTTGCGTTGTATGACTCATCCAATTACACTAGTTTTCACTAGATGTGGATGGCGCCAATGATCTGCATTGGATGGCGCACATGACGTGAAATAAATATTTATAAACACATTGGGGTAACCAATTAAAAATCAGCGGGGTCCGAATAAAGAAAATCATCAACCAGTATTGGTCCGGAAACATTTTTAATGATCTGAACATCAAAGTGTTTTTTGAAGTAGAGAACAACAATCTTTCAGTTTGGTATATAGACAATTTCCTGATTCACATGTTTTATAAAACACCTGAACTGACCGTTTGTGGTTTTTGTTTTTCTTTTTTCTGGCTTAATGAGAGCAGTGGGCTTTAGGCTGCCCTGCAAGGCTTTAAACCTGGGTTTGAATGGAGACAAAGCCACTCTCAAGCACACATCAAGGTGCTCATTCTTGAGTCTGGATCCATATTTATTTTCGATTCTATTCACGGTGGAGAATCCTGCTTCACAGGCAAGTTGAGCCAAACATACTCTAAATCAATGTTTTTCAACCCTGGTCCTCAAGGCACACTGCTCAGATCGGTAACTAGAAATTAGAGCATAATTCTTATATATTTCAAAAAAACTAACACCGTTTATTTAAATGATTGGATGCAAACTATTGGTACATCAACAGACCAGGAAGCAGATTTCTCATCTCCATCAGAAACCTCACATATGATGGATGCTGATGGAGATTTTTTAATATATCATATTAAATTAAGTGTTAATTTCTGCATGTTTTGCTCCTACGAATTTAATGATAATATTGCGCATGCTCTCCTAAAGCTCAGATGATAAGTCGGAGCGCAGCAAAACAGGAAACCTTGACACCTCTGAATATGAGCACAACTGTGTATCGTTTTCAATCCTTAGACATAAGCTTAGACAAACCTTATTGTCCTTCTATATACATAGAGTGTACACAAAACGAAATTTTCTTACATGCAACTTTTCGGCAGTGAATGAGCAGCAGCTTAGCAGTAAAGATGAACATTTCTATTTATAAAGTGCAGCAGTGATCAAAACGTAAACAGTATAGGACAGACATGGTGCAAAAGGCATTGATGTGGAAGGTTTAGAGCAGTGCAAAAAATGAATAAATATATATGGTATAAAATGCAGTAGTAACACTGAGTTGAGGTCTATTTTGATTCACTGTGGAGTGCAAATATTATGTTATGAGTGTGATGCAGAATCTTGATTTGTGAGATAAGATTTTTCAACAGTTCAACAGTGTTATGGCAGCGGAGAAAAAACTGTTATTTAGGTTATTCAACCATCAAATTAGTTTAAATTTATTGTCGTAAGAAACTCCTTAGACTTTATTTATTTAAATATTTTTACACTGCCCATTTTACTGTTTACATGTTACATGTTTTTGTTTTTTCCTTTGAAGCAAGATCTAACTTCTCCCCTCTAACTGATGCAGTTTTTCATAAGTACCAGATTCAGTGCTTTTGAGAAGAGGAAAAAAATTATCGGTGCCAGCCCAGATAATTCTTGAAACTAGTCATGAAAGTTAATCCACCAAGATTTAAGGCGGTTGCACATTTCCTGCCCAAGGGCCACACACACACTGGCTGGGTCATACCGCCACCAGTAGAAGGTTAGTGTCTAAAGGATTGCTCCCTACAGAGCTAAAAATAAAGGATTTAAGGTCAACTAAAGATGAAATCCTCCCCAACACAGTTGTGTGAATGTGTTTGAAGATAAATTGTTGAGCTGTTCATGTATGCTGTTGGTTCCAGCTGCTTTATCTACATAAACGATTTTGTTATCCAAGTAAACCAAGAGAGGATTACACTGCTACTATGTTTTCAGTATGCCAGTATTTGTGGTCTTAAGTTTTGCATCCCCTCACTTGCTTGTAACACGCAAGAAGCTTTAAAAAATGTACATTATGTACAGCTCCACTCTCTAAACATTTTTCCTTATTTCAAACTTTATCTAAAATAAATCTGTAATTCTCCAAAACTCAGTTTTTTTGTGGGGCAAATGTATAAAGATCAAAACTTGCACTAGAGTCAGAGTGTATCTAATTTAAACCAATCTTACATAACATAGTATTGCTACTTTTGTATTGTCCCCTTGTGGTAAAGATAATGGTTGATCGAACATTGTTTGAAATAAAAATTCACTTTTCTTTAGAAGGTTTTAAAGTTAACAAAGCAACGATTTCAAAGAAAGTGTCTGCATGCCTCCCCGGCTGGATTGTTTTGAAAGAAATAGTCAAAGAAATTAAAAATGAAATAAGAAAGAAATCTCCACAATCATCTATAATAAAGCAGCCAGCCAAATGGAATAATGTAGGGAGGGCTTTTGGCATAGCAAAGCACAGTGTTCCTATGTGAGAATATGCAGAAATTCAATCAACCCCAGTGCAGTCCACCGGTATGGCCTTAACAGGAGAGTGGTCAGAAGAAAGCCATTCATCTTTACAAAGCTACACAACTTAAAATGCAATTTAGTGATTTTCAGATCAGAGGAAGGTATTTTTTCCTGCTGTAGCGAAACCAACACACGTTTTTGTCTGTAACCTAAGCATTATGCTTTGTTTATTTTTTTCTGCCAAGGGAAATCTTCATACTATAACTGCTTTATATATGCCGTTCAATACATTTTTTTAAGTCCGTTATGTTATGAACAGCACCAGGCCAAATTTGGACTTGAGTCTCATTAAATTGCTCTTGGATTACTACAATATTGTGATGAGCTTAGCTGGTATCACCTGGATCAGCTTCCCAGTCCTTTGTAGATATTTTTTTTGCATTTTCCCCATTTGGCATGAAGCCGTCTATTAATAGAAAGTCTAAAATTACAATCAAGAACTTCAGAAATACATCCCACAATGTAGCTTTGCTAAAGTCTTTGTATTATGGGCATTCACATCTGACGTTGAACAATACCCGAGAAACCGTTGACTTACTGATTCATACTTTAATACCAAGATAGACAGATTTTCTACATTAAAGATGAGTTTTGCTATCAGACAAAAGCTACATTTTATTGAAATGCGTACAGGTTTACTTTAGTCACACAATGGCAGCTGTTTTTGCAAATTTTATTTATTATTATCTCCATTTAGACATAACTGTCCTCGGCTTAACATCTCTGGAAAGCCCAAGAAATATATATCTTGATTCAGTCTATTAAGGGGGTTAGGATTAGTGTTTGCTTTCACTTAAAAAACACTGAATGTATACAGTGTTCAGTGGGGGAGACTGAAAAAAATGAATATTAAATCAGTTTGCTAACTATGCTGTTTTTATGTTTTTCATTAGTCACCATGCTAATGAAGACTAATGAAAAACGTTTTGGCAATTAAAGGTATAGTGGATTATTTTGCGAATTTTTGAAAAGACCCGCCTTCTCCACTTTAAAAAAAAAAAATGCACATGCACAACCCTACACCCTCTCTTAGAAGGGAACGACTAATAAATGCGTTCCAGAGTGTGCAAGAGCCCATTTCTCCACATGCATGCTCTGTTGAAGTTGCTATTTGCATCGCACATACAAGCTTACTTTTCCAAAAATTTGTAATTTTTCCACTATGCAAGACTCACCGTCGGTAAGTGAAAATGGGGACAAACATGTAGGACAGCCTTATGTAAACATATCACCAGAATGATTGACAAGTAGGAGGACCACTTATTTTGTTGATTGTTTCACCCCCAAGTTCTAGGGCTTCTGGGGAGGTAACATAAAAATTTTTCCAGAGCAAATAACAGGCATGCAAAATTATTTATGACAAAAGATGGTTTAACAGACCCAAAACACAATACAGCTTAACACAATTAAGACAAAAGAAAAGGGCAAACTAATTCAAGAATGGTTAAGTGCAAATTAAATTACAAAATGTCCAAACCAGTCAGTCTAAGTTTACCGGTAACTCAAATAAACCTAAAAGAAAAGAAAAGGGAGCACAAAACTTCCTAAGTCCGCCTAAAGCAGATTTGGAAAAATAACAACAAGCTAGGGCAAGGAGTTCTAACTAACCAAAACAGTTTGAAACCAAAGGCGGGGGGAACCGCTTAACAAAACCTCTTCCTATGTCCCCAAACTGAAAGCTTTCCAGGAGCCTTTTATAAGGTGCAGGTGGGCCTCATCAACATCCTGACTGGCTTGACAATCTTCTGCTGATCCAATCATGTCACTGCTCCTCTGCAGCCTTCAGGCAGCCAATAAGGAAGATTTCTGTCAGAGCTCTACCTGCATAAGAAAACAAGTCTGCACAGTCTTAAAAGGCCAGGGGCCGTAACAATGATCCACCACTATACCTTGAAAATAAAAATAATAAAATAAAAACACCTTGCTTAAGGATTTTGTCACCTGTCATTCTTAGCAACTACTTTAACAGCTTTCAGTGACATTAAACCTGGTTGAACTAAAAGGTTGTAAATATGCTCTAAAACTCTATGTTGCATTTATAAAGTGCTGCAGTTTAAATTACAAGTGCTCTTATTTAAATTTTAGCTTCAGGTGATTTATGAAATCATAGCCTCTTCACTACCCAGTTGTTGTCATTTTTTTAATTTTGAAATATCCATGATCTTATCTTACAGAATTACAGGATGGTATTAAAATAGCAGTTCTATATTTTGCCATTTCATCTTTTCCAAAATTTTTGTTCAGATCATGTAAAGAGCTTTTCAAGTAAAGTGCAAATCACAACCTCCACTTTCCTTCATGCATATTTCACCTCCGCTGATTCTCATACTGTATTTCTACATCTGTAAAAGTCTTCTTTTCTTTTATCCTGCAGGCCTTCCAACAATGCAGCCTTTGGCTCTTAGGAGGCATTAGTGTCTGTCAGATGAATCGGAAAAGTCCGATTTTGAAGGCAAATGAAAAAGCTCTCAAAAGGCTGCATGAAATCTTAAAGACTCTTAAAAAACTTTTATGCCTTTCATTTGTTAAGTGGTTTAGGGAGTGAACAAATTTGAAGGGTTCACAACAAGAACGCATTTGTTATGTACGTTGGGTTGTTGTTTCATCAACATGTGCGAAACCTAAGCTGTACATGTTATTAATTTGTCTATGTTGCAAATGATCGATTTTTTATGATTTTCATGCAGCATTGTTGTCAGTTTCCCAGTTGTCTTTCCAGAGGATGCTCACATTATGAAAACCATATTGTTAGAAATTTTTCATAAAGCTGAAAGTACATCATATACTTACCAATCATTTAACTAAGTTATACTAATAAGCTCTAATTCTGTTTGGGAAAATAGATCCCAAATCATTGAACCACCTTTGATTATAGGAAAGATAGACCTGGTATGCACTAGAGCAGGCAATATTTTTTCTATCTGTAATGCTGTTGTAAACAGGGGAAAGCATTTTTCTCACAATATAATATTGGTGAATTATTGCTGTCTAAGTTACACATAATTTTGTTATTTTTGTTATTTAACTTGTATCTTTGGCTGCAATTACCATTTATAGGCTTGATGTTGCCTTACAATACACTCAGATATTCCTGAATTGTTTTAAATAAATGCAAGCAAATTTTTGGGTAGCTATATGTTAAACTGGGAAGGAATACCTTTTGAGAACAAGCACTACTAGTTATAGTTTAACTTAGCAAACAGTTTGATATAGGTTAGTAACTACATCTATCACATTCATTTTTTAGGATGCAAGCTCCTGCTCTGAATCAGAGCCTAGGAGAAAAAAAAAACATAAAACTTAGGGATTAAACTGCCAAGACATGTGCAATTTCTGCTTGGATATGTGAGAGAGAATTGAAAAATGGTTGTGAGGACTGTAAAAAGATTATGGCACAGACAACTAAAACTCTTCAAAAAGTTTTACATTCAATTCTTGCTCTTTTAATTTCAAAGAATCCCAAAAAATGTTTTTACATCCTGCCAAGGCCAAATCTTACTTTTCATGGTGATCAACAATCTAATTGCAAAAATTTCTTGAATCATTGCCATATTTTGAAAATTCATTTTGCTTATTTTTGATTTTGCTCCATTTGCTCCCAGGACAGAGGAGTGTTTGCAGACCTAAAAAAATATAAAAATAAAAAATGTCCTCCAGGGAGAAATGACCCAGTTACCTCTACAACACGCTATTTAAATTTGAGGATACTAAAAGACAGAACAAGGTGAAAAATAAATCTAGATCTGATTACCAGGTGAAAGACATCTGTTTGCTACGTTAGTTTGCAAAACACCATCTTTCTGCAAACACTCCCAGCCTGTGGTCCTACCTCAAAGGGGGTGGTATCCACAGTAATTCTTTTATTTACCCTAACAGGAAAAAATCTTTCAGGCTAGGATGGAGAAGAAGAAACCACAAGATATTTTAGCAGACATGAGAAATCCCCAATCTATCAGAGCCCTGCGGTTATCTTGGCAACACTTATGGATACATACACCACCTCAGTCACTTTTTCCTCACTGCTTAGCCAACAGTTAGCTTGAATTTCTATCTGACAAGTCAAACCAAGTATTCATTTTGTGCAACTTTCCAGCAGCTTTTAAACATTTAGTTTTAAACACAATATGATGCATCAGTGAATTTCAGATTTCAGTTTGCTCTAAGAATTGTTGACTGCAAATCTAAAACACGGCCTCTAATTGGACTTCAGAAGTACTAGAGTCACATCCATGTACACCAATCTAGCCATTATACTGGACATGTGTGGTCCTTTATTGCTGGGGCTGATCTTATTAGTTTAGCCAAGATAAACATAACATGGTGGGAAAATGAATGAATGGCCATTTAATGTGTTAGGACTATGAACTTAATTATTTTTATTCTTTACAGTAGCTTCCATTCCCTAAATTGATGTTTAGCTATTTCAATAGAGATGTGTTCCTAACTTTGACATAATTGTTTGATGTTTACTCCACGATATATTCCTGAGGGTGGAAAAAAAAATCCACAGGCCAATTTATTATTTATTATTATTAGGTATATATTGCTAGTGCTTGGTTGCTAGTGCTTGTTTTTCCATTCAGATGTCCAATATATCTTCATTTCTACAGAGTTTGGAAACAGTATCCAGGGTGGGACAGGAGCTTTGGACAACTGTGCTGGTTCTGAACAACCTTCAGCCTTGCCCCGAGGTTCCAATGGAGGCGTAAGCCAGGCTGCAATAAACTGCTTTGCGTGCGAGCCATGTACAGTACACGCCCCTCTGCCGCTGTTGATTGTAGCCACTCTGGTCAGTCAGATCGATTCCAGCCAGCTCGCTGCAGAGCGTTCCTGACTGGTCAGCCGCTGGACACTTCTCTTAAGTCTGCAGCTGGGCTGTTTTCCATGCTTGATGCTTCAACTCCACGTCAATCTGGAGTGCAGTAAATCCTTTAGGCATGAAGTTGGTTGCTACAGTAAAAAGCAAAGTGAATTTGAGTTTTAAAGTTATGCACTATATGTGCAGACTGTGAATCACAATTTGATCTGAAACAAAGTTATCTGCGGCTCAAGCACAGAGTCACAGGAGAATATCATTTCATACGACATCATGGTTTTTCAGAGAGCAGTGTGGGGTTAAGGGTCTTGCTCAGAGACCTAGAGTGGCAGTCTGTAGGAGTGTGGCTCGAACTCATAAAAACCTCAGGATTCCAAGCTGTATGCCCAACCAATTTCTATGAGGAAACTCTCTATTTCGGAGGTAGAAAAACACTCCATTCCATAGGAAATGACTCATCTGTTTTATAAAGATAACACCAGAAAGGAAAAGGCATGAGCTAAAATTGCAGAAAAATTCTGTGTTGAAGGTGGGTAACACTATTGCACGACCATGAATTCCTTGAGTGAGAGAAGACTATGAAACACTCCAAAGGAATTAGGGGGCTTGGCAGAAACCACCACGCAAACGCTCCTCAGACGCTCGCCGTTCAGCGGAAAATGGGACTACAGCATTCAGAAAAGAACAACAAATAACTAGTTACACAAATGTGGCAAACTCTGTGAGGTAACGTGTCTATACCTTCTGTGAGGTGAAAGGATTTTCAACAACCGTATTGCTTCCAGCTGGGGTATGGATGTCGGGATGTGCCTATGCTAAATAAAATAGCACTAGAAAGCATACCACTTCATCTTAGCTCTTTCCTAACTGCCAGCACTATTCGGATATCCTTAAGTAACCTTACCAATTTGAGGTATTCGGATCAAGCCAAAGATTTTCACTGTTGATGACATAACATTTAAATTTATTGGCCAGTGTTCTGTCAGAACATCTTATGCTGTCAGATCTAAATACATTGTTCTAATATCCATGCACGCACATGCTCAGCAGAGGATTATTCCATTATTGAATTTTAGTAAAAGTGTACTGACCGGCAAAAACACATTTATTTTAACTTTAAAAAAGAAAATCTACTTTGATTATACAATTATTTCTTGGATGTAGAAACGGCAAGGCTTGATTTAAATTTCCGGGATGTTGAGAGAAGAACCCTCTGTAGCTAAAACTGTGTGCAGGAATTTATATTAGTTAGATATTCTTTTCTTGTTTAAAGTCATACAAAACATTGGCTGTGGTTTATATTGTTATCTGTTGGATTACGAATTGTTAAATTAAAATAGCCTTGGTATTTGCAGATAGGAGTGGCAGCAAGTGCGGTCTCCTATAGATGTAATTCAACTCTCTTCAAAAGTTTGGCTTGGTTTCCTTTTTTAGATGCATTCATCCTGTTTTTATTTTAAGAAGTGATGTCAGAGCTTCTTTTTGTAATGCTATGTTTAACCAGACTGAACTCTTTTTCCTTGACAATTTCAGGGTCAAAAATCTAAACATCAGATCAACAGGTCTTTACTGTTCTTTAACTGGTTTGAGCTATAGCAAGCAGTTTAATTTGGTTTATTTTTGCCAATAGTTTTATACAATAAAGTAGCTATTCAGTATGGCTTAGTTGACCTTAAACTTTCAAGTAACGCAATTCTAAATTTCCTTGTAGTTCTGGAGTTTAATAAGTTAAAGCTTTAAGTCATTACAAAAAGAAACATATATTTGAATGGAATCTACTACGTTAATTCCAAAGCCACAGTTGGTTCAAACAGAATGGGATTTACACCAAAGTCCAAGGATGATGGATTTTGGACAAAATTGATAGCAGATGTGCCCTCAAACTCATGGCCTTGCCCTTTAAAACTCCACCAAATCACTCAAGATTTCTATCAGCGGCTGACAGAACAAATGTTTGACATATCTGAAGCTGCATGATTACACCTATGGTCATTGAGAAAACAATAAGTCAGTTTCTCTGGGTCAGGGAAATGGAAAAGAGCGTAGGCTGATTCAGTCATTTTTAACTAACTGGAATACCACAGACATGGACGACACACCCTGCTCCAACCACAAAGTAAGTGTTTCCACTCACTGAGGACATGAAGGATTTTTAACCGACGTATTTCAAGCAACACAAGAGGATGTGGCTGGGTTAAATCCATTAAAACTGAAGTAGAATTCTCAGTAGATTTTTATTATTTTTATTTAAGTCATATGTATAAATTTAGATCATCCTTTGTTATTCATAAAGAGAGAAAAGCATTCTTTACAATATGGAAAGGAACATTTATAAAACTCGAGAGAATAAGCTTTAGAACATAATCTGCTGTTTTGATCAAATCTCCAGTTGCTTATAAACTCAGATTTGTGCATGAAAAGGTAGACTCTGCATTCTTTGCTTTTAAATTCTGGTATGTGGGGACAATCATTTAGTTTGAATGTTGCTAAAAGTTAAAAAGGATAAGATCAAGACATAAAGATTTAGCTTCAGTTGTCTTACATGCTTCTAAAGTACAGAGATCCCCTTTCTCTGCTCGTTGCAGCTGCTATTTTATCTTACTTACTCAATATGCCCACATAAATTTGAATCCTTGCAATGCTTGCAAAGCAATTTAATATAGCTTACCATTAATTCTGCAAGTTGCAGAATTCCAGAGACACTGCCATACGTTATCTTGCTTAAATATGCTGGAGTTGTATCTGCAGATTCATTATACCAGAGAAAGACGAGAATGAAAAAGCAGAATTTCAGTTGGTCACTTGTAGTTAGGTCTGCATGGTTTCAAGCTAATATTATGTGACCTTGTCCTTGTGAGTCTGCTGCCAAAGGCTTTTGTCATCCACTGTCCTTGTTGTTCTTCTGAACAAAGAGTAGAGAGCGGTGTCTCATTCATATGCAGTAAAACAGCATTGATTGGTTAAGATGGCTTATTAAATATTAAACCACCTCACTTTAGGATTGGAGAATTTTCAAATCAATTCATTTCTAAAACACCAGATGGATCTTCACAAACTTATAAATAAAATGAAAACTGTGTAATGTATATTTAAATGTTATATATTGCATATAACCATAACACATAGAGTAAATATCTAAAATATTCTTTTCTATTAGTTTTCAATTAATATGAATAACCTGCAAATGTTTTTGTACAAAATTCCACAAAAGGAGGTGTCCTATCTTGGCTAAGGAGGAAAAACATGTTAAGTGTGTTTAGTTGTACTGTACCACATTTCGTTTTAAGACCTAACTAAATTTTATAGTTTATTTTGACTCTAGAAGAGTGGTTGAAATCCCCTGTGAAGTTTCTGCAGTCGTTGATCATTTGGGTGCCATGCCATGTAGTTGTGTTGGCCCGCTGTGTTTATAAGTCCACAGTCAATGCAGAGATCTACCAGGATATTTTTTAAGCATTTTTTGCTTCTTTCTTGTGACAGGCTTAATTGAGGTGATATCATTCCTGGTAGAACTTGGTAACAAGGCCAAAAAAATGGTTTAATAACCATGAATGTACTGCGCTTTACTTGTCAAAAACCTGGCCTATATGGGGTGTAAATAGAATAATAAGAGACACCTCACCTTATAAAACAGAACATTGTTTTTCTTCACAATGAGCACCCCGGTTGCCAGTTAAAATGGTGCATCTCTAGTTAATGTATATAATAAAAAATGTAGTATTTTATGTGTCTGTATAAGATTGTATAAAGGCCAAACATGTCCTAGAGTCACTACTTTGGTAGCTCTGCCTTCACAAGTGGTAGAACCACTCTTATGTAATTATAAATAGCAATTTTTGAGGGAAGGCAAACATAAAGAGACTTTCAATTCATTGGTGATAATAGATAATTTACAAATGGATAACAGATTTCATTTCTGTCAGTAAACCCCTGTAATTATGCACATTGTAGCCTAAATCAGTGGGGTTGTTTTTTTGTCTCCGTGGGTGGGTAGATATCAATAAATATTAGCAAGTTCATTCACATAGCATATCTCAGTGGGTTAGACAATTCAAAGTGCTTTTCAAAAGACATAAAAGGAAAAGTGCATTGTAGTGACGAATAATTAGAGAAATAAAAAGTATTAAAATAACAACACGTTCAAAAAGTAACTATAAAGAGATTCAAGTTTAGGTACAGAATGTCCCATATCATGCTTTGTCTTTTTAAATTTGATCAAAAAGTTTTTTTTCTAGACATTCCTTGAGATTTTGTTAACTTGGTGGTCTTTAATATTATATATTTCTTTTGCAATTATTATTAATGGATGTTCCTAAAGATGGTATGTTTAACTTTAAGATTACCATGAAGTAAAGACATGGAGTCAAGGGGGAAAAAAAGGCTAGCAAAAGGGTGCGGCACTAAATATAGGATCAGTCATGTGTCCAACCAGGATAATGAAAGGCTTCTTTTTTTTAAAGAAAGTGTAATGGACAACAAGCTTCACACTAAAAGAGGAGCTGAGGTGACAGCCAGGTTGCTTATATCCTATAATTACAGCTCCACCACCTCATCTCCTCTCCTAACCTCCTGTCCTGTCTTCTCTCCTTTTAACACCCGCTTTCACACTTCGGCTGCCTCGTAAAACACATCCCCCTTCCTCCATTTTTGTCAACTGTCATTTAATAGCATTTTTTCTATTGTGACGTTTTCACTTCTTCCTGGAGTCCTGCAGGCTACTTGACCTATAGGTTCACAAATGGAAAGGTTCATTTCCAGTCGGTCAAAGGACCTCCATTTTGTCAGATGTAGAAGTAAAAGGACAAATTTCCCAACGGGGCACAAATAAGTTAATGAGATGAGGTTGTTTGATTCTTCCGGTTTACTGATTTAAACATATATAGTCTTATAGTAATGAAATATGCATTTTTTTTATTGATTTATTTATTTTCAATACATGAAAACAAACTTCTAGTGAAGCATTCTTTGGTAAGAAATTATGCTATTTTATGACTGTTCAGTAATTTTTTCTCTGTTCGCTTTTTAAGCTTTTTACGTGCATTATTAAGAGATATTACCTTTGGGCATTCCATGTAAATGCTAATAACATCAGTATATGGGCAACACTAGAATATGAGGACCCACAGGGTAAATTATTAAGAGAATATGAATACCTGAATACAAGCGGCTGAACTGAGTTTCCTTCACAATGTGGCTGAGCGCACCTTTTGAGATCGGGTAGGAGCTCAGAGTAGAAGGAGCCATCTGTGGGGACTATGTCTCTGAGCTGGGAAGGAAGGAAGGAAGGAAGGAAGGAAGGAAGGAAGGAAGGAAGGAAGGAAGGAAGGAAGGAAGGAAGGAAGGAAGGAAGGAAGGAAGGAAGGAAGGAAGGAATTTATGCATGCATTAATTTGCTCATTTAGTCATTCGTTCACTCATGTATGCATTCATTCATTCATTCAAGCATGTATTCATTTGTTCATTTATTCATTCATTCATGCATGCATGCATGTAAACCATGACTGGCATAAAATAGCAGTAAATCTTGAAAATAGCACTTCCTGCCTTGTGGAAATAGTCAGACTTACTAACAACATCAGCGAGTTCATCATATCCGTGTACAGTATGAGCTCTTTGATGTAATCAAGATTAAAACTAAGTAGGCATCTGGGCTTTTTTTACATGTAATATATGAAAAGTTATTTTTTGTTTAGAAAATGATCATCTTCATGTATCTAATATTCTGTTTTAATTGTTACCCAGCATTTTTAACAGGGGTAATATTGAAAAGGCAATGTTTTTTTTTATGTTACTATGCTGTAAAAAGTTTTGGAGTTGAAGCTGTGAATTTGTTGGAATAGCAACACTACTTCAACAACTGTCCCTGGTATTTTAGAGTTGTGTAGTATTTGTTATTTTATGTTTTCATTTAGGAAGAATAAAGCGCTGCTTTGTAATATTTCATACAAACCTTGGCCTTAGCACATGGAAATGATTTTACATAGCTATCTAGTGTGGAAAGTTTGTTTTTTTATGGGCTTTCCACTTGAGAATCTACTGAAAAGAACCATTCACTTCCTAAAAGTCGGACAACAGCCAAACAACAACTTGTAAGTGGTGAATCAATATTTCACAAAGTCTTCTCTGCTGCACTGTGAGCTGCGGAGGGCCTTCGCCAAACAATAGGATCCTGACCTGCATTATTCATCTCTCACTCTGTCCTCTATGACTCAGAGACACATGGGAACACATGCCTTTTCAGAACACATGCCTTTTCATCTTTGAATTTCTTGTGGTACTCTGAGTTGACTTATACCATCCCTGATACATTAATGCTTACCAAGTTGAATAATGCATTAGAGCATTATCGTTTCTAAAATCATTGTGCCCGAAGCCATGTGGCCTGACAGAATGCCAATGAGTCAAGCAAACAAAACCACTGCTATTGGTATTGCTTTGATTTTAGTTGGAAAAATCTCTCGTCCAAATGTACAACCTCTCAAAATAGGTATATATTTAGAAGCATGGCAGTTATGTGGAGTGAGTGAGTGAGACTCTATAATTCCCAAAACCAGGGGTCTCAAACCCCAATCCCTAGAAGTGACTGGCCTGTAACTTAACTCAACCCTTTTGTAAAACGGCTTCTTCAAAATAACTAAATTACATCATCAGCTGGTCATTAAAGGACTGTAGCCTACCTTATTAATGTCAGCTGGGGAAGTAAACAGTGGTGGTTCTTGGCCCATCTGTACACAGTGAAAAGAAGAACAGCAGCAATGGACACTGGAAGGATGGTTGCAAACAAAAATAGCCCAAAGAACACTCGTGTACCTACAGTAAGCATTTGTCTGGTAAAGGGATTGATAAAATTGTGATGCAAACATTGTCATATCCTAATGCAATACCTGTGTTGTTGTTGCCTCCCATTCAAAGAAGTATACATTTTTCACAGCAGTTCACAGCATTTAAGTTGAGGGAAAAAAATGTGTATTTTAAAGAGCTTAAAACCTGCAATTATTTTTCTAAATGTAGGCAAATAAATGCAATAAATAACTTAAAGCTTTATAGTCGGACTATATGACTAATGGCTCACCGTTGGCATGTCAGAAAGTCAGGATAAATAGTTGTGGAATTAGATCTAATTTAAAATAAAAAAATGTTTAATTAGAAATGGACAGCGCTGGGAATGTTACTTTAAAATGAAACTACTTACAGTAATCACCTCTCCAAAAAAATAACTAAGTAGCACAAAGTAGCTAGTTTCTTGCCTGAGTAATTGTAGTTTTTCTTATTGAAAATGTCGAAGAATTAAACATACTTAGTATCAGAAGTTTAAATGCAACAGGAGATTTAGTTATGGAATATAAAATGTTTTTATTTATTGATCTATTTCATTATTAATTACAAGGACTACATATCTAAAAAAAAAAAGGAAATAAAATTAAGTAAAATTATGTCGATGTAATATTTTTCTTTTTCGTAATTAGAGAGCAATAACTTTTTATGTTTGCATGTTGAGGCCTTTAACTTGCTTTACAATGGGGGAAACCTGAAAAGTAATGTTTTTTAACCACATTTATAAAAAACCAGACGTACTTTGTAATAGAATTAATCATAGGTCCTTCCCTCACATAATGAGCTGTTTTGGAGGAAAGCTGTCATTGAATCAGTGGCTCTACGCCACCGTCTTCCCCTCTGTTTGTGTTTAAGGTGTTGAGCCAATCAAAGTCACGTATGCCTATATCTCAGCTCCCTGCTCGTCCTTGTCATGCCTGCAGTAAAAATCTCTGCCCCGCTGCAGAGAGAGTGCAAGTATTAAAAGTCGCTTTGATTGATCAAAATGTCGTAATGCTCTGCATTAAAATGCAAGTCATATAACTATGTGAAAAGGTAAAGGGCTAGATAACTTTTTCAGTGAAATAGAAAAACAGTTAATTATGCTGTTATTGTGTAATGCCATTTTTGCCAACGCTGGAAATTAATATGCTGTAAGCAAAATAAAGCTGATTGCTGATTCTACCACATTTAATGTGAATGCATCTCTTTCTATCTCTTTAGATGGATAAAAAAACATCTCGAGTTATATAGACCTCTAGATATATATATATATATATATATATATATATATATATATATATATATATATATATATATATATATATATATATATATATATATATATATATATATATATACAGGTGCTGGTCATAAAATTAGAATATCATGAAAAAGTTGATTGATTTCAGTAATTCCATTTAAAAAGTGAAACTTGTATATTATATTCATACATTACATACAAACTCATATATTTCAGATGTTTATTTTGTTTAATTTTGATGATTACAAATGAAAACAAATGAAAATCTCAAATTCATCATATCAGAAAATTAGAATATTGTGAAAAGGTTCAAAATTGATGGCCCCTGGTGCCACACTCTAATCAGCTAATTAACTCAAACCACCTGCAAAAGCCTTTAAATGGTCTTTCAGTCTAGTTCTATAGGCTACACAATCATGGGGAAGACTGCTGACTTGACAGTTGTCCAAAAGACGACCATCGACACCTTGCACAAGGAGGGCAAGACACAAAAGGTCATCGCTAAAGAGGCTGGCTGTTCACAGAGCTCAGTGTCCAAGCACATTAATAGAGAGGCGAAGGGAAGGAAAAGATGTGGTCGAAAAAAGTGTACAAGCAAGAGAGATAACCGCACCCTGGAGAGGATTGTGAAACAAAACCCATTCAAAAATGTGGGGGAGATTCACAAAGAGTGGACTGCAGCTGGAGTGAGTGCTTCAAGAACCACCACACACAGACGTATGAAAGACAGGGGTTTCTGCTGTCGCATTCCTTGTGTCAAGCCACTCTTGAACCACAGACAGCGTCAGAAGCGTCTTGCCTGGGCTAAAGAGAAACAGGACTGGACTGCTGGTGAGTGGTCCAAAGTCATGTTCTCTGATGAAAGTAAATTTTGCATTTCCTTTGGAAATCAAGGTCCCAGAGTCTGGAGGAAAAGAAGAGAGGCACTTCATCCACGTTGCTTGAAGTCCAGTGTAAAGTTTCCACAGTCAGTGATGGTTTGGGGTGCCATGTCATCTGCTGGTGTTGGTCCATTGTGTTTTCTGAGGTCCAGGGTCAACGCAGCCACATACCAGGAAGTTTTAGAGCACTTCATGCTTCCTGCAGCTGACCAACTTTTTGGAGATGCAGATTTCATTTTCCAACAGGACTTGGCACCTGCACACAGTGCCAAAGCTACCAGTACCTGGTTGAAGGACCATGGTATCCCTGTTCTTAATTGGCCAGCAAACTCTCCTGACCTTAACCCCATAGAAAATCTATGGGGTATTGTGAAGAAGAAGATGCAATACACCAGACCCAACAATTCAGAAGAGCTAAAAGCCACTATTAGAGCAACCTGGGCTATCATAACACCTGAGCAGTGCCACAGACTGATCGACTCCATGCCACGCCGCATTGCTGCAGTAATACAGGCCAAAGGAGGCCCAACTAAATACTGAGTGCTGTACATGCTCATACTTTTCATGTTCATACTTTTCAGTTGGCCAACATTTCTATAAATCCTTTGTTTTTATTGGTCTTCAGTAATATTCTAATTTTCTGATATGATGAATTTGAGATTTTCATTTGTTGTCATTTGTAATCATCAAAATTAAACAAAATAAACATCTGAAATATATGAGTTTGTATGTAATGTATGAATATAATATACAAGTTTCACTTTTTAAATGGAATTACTGAAATCAATCTACTTTTTCATGATATTCTAATTTTATGACCAGCACCTGTATATATCATTGGCGGCTGGTGGAATTTTCTCCAGGGGGGCTATAATTTCAAAATGTATGTATACCAAAAACCAAACGCATGTATACTCCTTTCCTGTCTGCTCTGTTCACACCTGCTTCCAATCTGCTCGTTAATCCTCTCTTTGTTTCAGTCTCCCATAAATACTTTCCTTATGCAGTTCCTCTGTGCTGGTTCCTCGTATAACTTCCTCCAACTCCGTCTCACTGACTCTTCCTCCTCGTGATTGTTTTCCCCAGATGTCTCCTTGGTTTCTGGTTTGTTTGTCTTTGTTTTCATTTTTGATCGTTTGAACATGTTTCATTAAATCAACAAGAAACTCACCTCTGCCTCCCTGCCTCTGCATTTGTGTCCGCAAACCTCTACCCAATCCTGACACTACCTTTACTTTGTAAAGGGAAATCTGTGTTTTGCAAGGTCCAATATGATAAACCCAAAAATATAATGTACCAGTTTAATAATGGAGAAGCTATTAGTAAGCTATATATTTTTTTATATATATAAAAATATTTATTTTCTGAGAATGTGTTAATTCAACAGCAACTATGCAAAAAAACATAAACATCTAGAAAAGGCACATTATATTATATTATTTTCCATGTGAATCCCAGATTGTTCATGCTTCTTTGCCTGGTATCAAATCCATTAAATCTTAATCCACGCTGGGTCACATCCTGACGTTTGAAAAGGAGGCAAGGGACGCATAAACCGTGCTACATGTAGTTAGCCAAGCCTTTTTGCTATACCAGGTGTAACAATGAGCCATTGTTACCGTATATTGGCCAAAGTAGCAGCTAAACACAGCATCTGGTTTTCTACATTGGTTTATTTTTGTTGTTTTGGGTGAAGTGGATTTGTTTCGGTTGTGGTTCTTTGGTTGGCCACATCTTGTTTTCATTTTTGTTAAAAGGTAAATTATTCCACTTTACAATATATTTTTTTTGTTTAACTCTTCATAAAAGGGACATTCATGGCTTAAAGAGTTAAAATATTGTGAAATACTCACCTCTGCTGTTTCACTCTCCAAGCAGGTGTGTACAGGACTGTACCATTGGATAATTAAAGGGGGGAGGTTGATCTGATGTATGATGTTTTCTTGATTGAGTTTGAGTATTTGTTTGGATTGAATTAAAATTTTTGTTTCTGTATTTATTGGTAAAAGTATTTTTTAAGTAGCTGTTTGTTCAAACCAAATTTTCCTTTTCTTCTTATTGTGAAGCTGAACATCCTTTTAAAAGTGGTTTCTTCCAATTTAGTTCCTCCTCTATTTAAGAAACATGTCTGCCATGGTTCTTGGTTGGTGTGGTTTGGTTGATGTCCTGCACTAGAAGAAATTAAAGTTTTGTCTGCTGAAAACTCTTCAAAGCATGTTCTTCTTTCAACCCATTTGGGTCCCACCTCCAAGACTGCTTGGCCTCCTGACAAGCATGTGACACCAGGTATATATATATATATATATATGAATAATCAAAAATGAATTAGATGCTGCCATCTGTGTCTTTGAGTTTCCAATTAACATAGCTGAGAATGGATCAAAATCACGTTGCAGATTTTTAATGGACTTGACATTTAATGCTTCAAGGGTTTTAGTGGGTTTTTCCCAAATGTCTTTTCACTGTGTGTAAATTAGGCATGTGTAATTAGGCATAGACCTTAAACAATGTGTGCGTGTAAAGGTTTCTAAGAAGATAAAATGAGGATCACTCAGCTTCAATTCGTGTATCACCTGGCTATGGACTATTACAGGGACTGGCTATTTAATAGCTTTTGAATTAGATGTGGGGCTGATTGCCCATTGATTAGTTGGGAATGAGGGCAGAGAATGTCAATCGCTTTACCCAAAGTGACTTTAAGGATCTTAGAGAGTGGGCCCTCGAGGAGAATTTTGTTAATGACAACATAAATTAGGAGATTTATCACACCTTTCCCTGCCATTAAAATGACTACTATGAGACAAGTGGGAAGTGCCACTGTTTGATGTGTTTGTTGCATGTTTTTTGGGCAGATGATCTTTTGCAAGACCTCTATTTTGATGGTAAATATGTGCTTAAGGCTTTTGTCCAATTATTAAATATTTCAAACCAAAGGTAGTTTTCCAAAAACTATTGAGCTGACTACATTCTGTGTCTGCTTGGCCATCTGTAGCAAAGTGTGCCATGTGGTTCCCCCACACTGGACATGTTCAGGATCCCTTCATGTGTCCAGACAACCCCCACCCTATTTTTAAATGTGACAGATCCACTTCACTCTTACTGCATCAGACTTTCTTTCTGACTCCTCTTATTTCTAAAACATTGCATAGGACCCATACATAAAGTGCACGTCGAAGAATCAGAACATGGCATTTGGATATTCTCATATATATATATATATATATATGCATATACTATGTGCAGTCACAAAACCAAGCAATTTCCCATCTTCATATCCCAGATGTACATCAAAGTTTGTATACAAGACTGCACATCATGTTTGGCGCCAGACACGGCCTCATTCATCCATAAATGGTCCAAGGAAAGCCCCACCCATGTGTCATTGTGATTAAATACACCAGCTGATTAGTGTTTTTATATGGTTACCACAGGAAAGCACGCAAAAAAAAAATGCAGTGAGACTGAGACAGAAATTTATATTTTGGGCAAAGTATGATATCTCAGACCTATGGCTAATTTCACAGAAATATTTTGTTCCTAAACGTGGTTTCAGGCAGAGATTGTATTATGTTTAGAAGAATCTGTGAGGGAATGTGTGCTGGTAAGAGACACTTGCAATAAACCCAAGACTGGTTAACCCTACATATTTACAAATAAAAAAGGAATATAGATAAAGATACAAGTAAGCCACAAATCTGAATAATTAGATTTAATTTGGGCAAAAATAAAGTGAACAATTTTAGTAAATCATCATATTTAGATGTCTCCTAATCTCTCTAGAGACACAAGATTATCCTTGATCTTAAATAAACAGACTAGGGATTATATCTGTATTAAATACAATTTTCATGTGTATATTTGTATACATTTTATCAATTCATATATTCTTTACTTAAATGTAGCAATGTACAAGTGATAATTTTTCTTTAGCCTACCCAATATTTTAGCTGTGCACACTGACCGCCTTAAGCTTGTAGACCTGTAATGAGCAGGGATAGGATGGGTTTAGAGGGTCTCTCCAATACTGGACTCCATTCAGCACATTGATGCAACAGCAAAATCTTCCTTCACTTTGATAGATCACAGTACTCTATTTAGTGGAAAGCCTTTTGATGCTCTTGAGGTCAGGATAAATTGCCATGATATAGTTCCCCTGCCTCCAAAATGTGTGCTGCCAATAGAAATGAGTGAGAGTTGACGTCAGGGATCAAACCTTTTTACGCCAAGTTGTTTCCTTTTATGACTCACAAAATTTGCATCAAACGTGATGTAAACTAGTCTCAGGTTTCAAATAAATGCGGGATGGAATTCCTGCACAGTTTTAAAAGGGATAGCTTAGTTTTTTGGACATGAAGCTGTGTCAAACATTCACAGTCTTTAGCTGAGATGCAACAGTGTCCCTACGGTCATTTTAGAGAGACGCCATTCAGGAGCTCAGTTAAAGCAGATGTCTCATCTTCCCTCCATGCTCCATAGTGGATCCACTTTATGAGCCATTTAGTTCTTTTTTGTTCTGAGGAACTGTCTTCTCCACGTACACTGCAGAGTGATGGTGGCCGAAAAATAGTCCTTATATCAAGGTCTAATATAGAATAGAAGAATAGCATAGAAAAGCTCTTTATTGTCCCACAATGGGGGAATTGTGGTGTTACAGCAGCAAAAGATTATAGCAAAAGTGGTCACACAAATGTGGACCTTCATTGTTCTAAAACTAAAAGAATATGTGAGAGAGTTAATAAAACAGTGTAGTGTATAGTGTTTATACAAATTTGAATACTGTGCATTTGGAGAAATAATCAATGAACAGCTATGGACATTTTTACAGAAATGGATATGTAAAAATACTGTAGCAGCAAGATCAGAGGTGTGCAAAAATTACAGCAATATGTTACTTAACCTTCTAAGACAGAAACTGCAAAAATCAGCATGAATGTAACAACTTATTGAGGTTGTTGGGATGGTTATAGAGTCCTAAAGCTGCTGGGAGGAAGGAATTGTGATAACGCCTCCTTGGGCATTTAGGGTCCAGCAGTCTGTCACTGAAGCAGCTTTCCAATTCAGCAAAAGCTTCATGCAAAGGTCGGGTGACATTATCCAAGAGATATGTTAATTTAGTTAGGGTCCTTTTGTTTCCCACCTCATGCACTGAGTCCAGAGGGCATCCAATCACAGAGCTGACCTTCCCAATCAGCTTATTCAGCTGCTTCCTCTCAGCTACAGATAAGTCCAAAAAACAGCTACATAGAAGATGGCTGATGCCACAACAGAATCATAGAAGGTCCTAAGGATCGCCCCCTGCACTCTAAAAGATCTCAGTCTCCTTAGCAGGAAGAATATGCTCCGACCCTTCTTGTAGAGAGCCTCAGCTTTGTGAGTACATTCCTGTTTTTTGTTCATGGGAATACCCAAGAACTTCTAAGAGTCGAGTCCACTATCTCAATTTCCATTTCCTGGATGTCCACCAGTGTCAGTTGGATGTTGAGCAGTAGCTGCGTGCATCAACTGAAACAAATTGTCATGTATGCCCGGTGGTGAAATTTAAGGTGGACTTTATGGTAGATGTAAGATGAGGTTATCTTGGATTATCTTTTACTTTAAAAAAATAATAAATAATCTAAAATCTGAGTTTTACATTGACTCAAGTTAACTATTTAAACTAATTTGATCTGAAACAATTAGGTGTAAAGAAAATGTAAGAAAACATCCATAGCAGGGTAAATATACTTTTCATAGTTAACCCATAGGTGCCTTGGACATTAATGTTAAAGGCATTTATGGGGTACTGTGTAATTAGGCTCTTTTTTTTGTGGCTTCCAACAAGTCAAAGGCTAAAAAAGGTTAGAATCCCTCCAGTTCCGTTCACTACAGGAGCAAAGAAAAATTGGAATTGGAATAAAGCTTCAAAGAACTGTGAAATAATTCTAGTTCAAAGCCTTTATTTATTTGTATGCCTTTATTTGTCATGCTATCACTATAATCCTTTAGAAATAATGGTGCAAGTTATAGCTATGTGCCACATCTTGATTGTTATATTTTCTTTACTAAATATTTAAAATTCTAACTCATTAGGTCTTTGAAGATGTTTCATATTTAGGCTCCATTTTTAGATCTTTTGTTTTAAGAGCAATTTCAAGACCTTAACCACTTCCATTACGACTTACCGATGCAATGTCAGCAGCGTTCTGCTGCTCTGAAACAGAATTTAAGACACAAATTGAAACCAAATGGTTACCAGGAACCAGGCTATAAACAGGATATTCTCAATATCACTTCTCTGTATGCCTCACAGTTCTATCCACAGAGGACTCAACAAAAACCAGCTGGTCGTCCTTCTAAGAGGCTCATCTGTTAAACTTGAGCTTGGGTGATGAAAACATGTTTCTTTAGAAGATTGTTCAAAGGTCAACATAAGGAATGTGTGAGATTTTAAAGGGAAGGTAAGAGGTAAAGTCCACATACTGAAGCCGGTGGACTTAAAATTCAATATGGGAACGGTATGTCGCCATATGGTCTTAGAAGTCTCCAGAAACCTGACGTGACTTATTAATATAATAACTTCTAATGTGACCTCTTGACTTTCAGCTTCTGCTCACATGTTTAATTCAGCCTCCATATACCTCTTTAAATGTCTAATAAATCTGAGTCATTGTATCTTCCCAGTAACTTGATGTTTCAGTACATCAAGGGAAATTGAACCCAATCAAAGAAAGGTTCTAGCCGTTCCTTTTAGCTTTACTCGACAGGTGCTTAAAAGCCTACCTTAGTGGGCACTCAATCGAATCAATTTAACTGCTATTTTACTTCAGATCTCCCCAGTGTGTTACAAAAACATAACAAAGGTTTAAATTTGACAAGCTCATCTACATTTCCTTACTTAAACCTAATTACAAAACTAAAGTAGTTTCTTAAGATGTAAATGCCTAGCAAACAAGATAGCAGGTTACTCAGAAGGTTCTGGTTTTGACTTGAACTGTTGATATACATGGGCTGCATGGTGGAAGGTGGGTAGCACTGTTGCCTTGCAGCAAGAATGTTCTGGGTTTGATCCCCAGCCCGAGGTCTTTCTGCATGGAGTTTGCATGTTCTCCCTGTGCATGCTGGGTTCCCTAGGGTACTCCAGCTGCCTCCCACAGTCCAAAAAACATGACTGTTAATTGTCTTCTCCAAATTTTTCCTAGGTGTGTGTGTGCATGGTAGTGGGTCTCTGGCGACCTGTCCAGGGTGAACCCCACTTCTCGCACATAGACTACCAGGCCCCACCGTGAACCTGACAAGGACTAAGTGGGAGAAAATGGATGGATGGATGTTTATATGCATATCACTGTATTTGATTTCCTCAGCTTAATTCAAACCCTGACTCAAGGTTAAGTAAAGAGTTTCTCTACCTGAACAGCAGTATTCCATCCATCCATCCATCCATCCATCCATTATCTGTCACGCTTATCCCAATTGGGGTCGCAAGGGGTGCTGGTGCCTATCTCCAGCAGTCAATGGGCGGGAGGAGGGGTACACCCTGGACAGGTCGCCAGTCCATCCCAGGGCAACAGAGAGAAAAACAGGACATACAACCATTCATGCACACACTCACACCTAAGGAGAATCTAGAGAAGCCAATTAACCTAACATTCATGTTTGTGGACTGTGGGAGGAAGCTGGAGTAGCAGTATTCCAGTTAAAAGTAAGAGAATAAGTTTTTAAAAAAGCCTTAACTGCAGAGGAAATCTACCAACTCCATTCTTCATTTGAAGTAAATCAATGGATTTGCAATCAAATTGTATTATCTGAGAAGGACAATATTTGAATTTTTTAACTATAATCTAACAAAATAAATGATTAATCTGAAAGATCATACATATTTCATTAATCCAGCAAGGACATCAAGAACCAATGAAAAATCAAAATGTCTACAAAGCAAATTTTTTTAAGACTTTGGGGCCAAAACAGCGTGAGATCAATAACTGACAAATAGTGTAACCATGGAATAGTGATTAATATTTTCAGGAGAGGGCCAGCCCACCAAATTACTCCAAGAGCACATTAATGACTCAACCAGGAAGTCACAAAAGACCAAATTTGAACATCAAACTCACATCATATAAAGAAATACAAACTGATTATCCTCAGGTCTTTATCCTCAGGAAATATCGTGAAAAATATGGGACGCTTTTGGAAGGTGTGCATCATATCACTTGAGGTGAAGACATATTTCAGATAAAGATTATGAGGAGTCATACAAGGTGTTAGAAATGTAAGATTTTGTGTCTGCTGTTCTTCTTAACCTGCTCTGTACAAATGCCATATTTAATGGAAACATAATATTTGCTCTGTACAAAAAATTGTCAACCATTAATGTATAACTTGAAGCTTAAGTGCAACCAGCTTATGTAGCGGCATGATTTTGAAGGTTTATCGGATTATCTTTGTCTAATATCGAACTCTAGCAATTTAAATGTTTTTGCATTTTATTTTGAAGATGTTACTCCTTCTCTATTATACTTTAAAATGGCTAAGACGCCATTTGTAAAAAGGTGTTATAGAATTGCTTGCCAATAAATAGTTATTTCCAATAAATCACTGGTCAAATAGTAATGCAAAGCCTCTTAAATCTGAACTTCATTGCATTAAACCTTTACCAAAATCCTTTTGTATCTTTTGTGATTTTGTTAAACTTTTTATGGTAAGAAGCAAAATCCCAATATACACTTCCTGGATCAAATTGCATCAGAAAAATAGAATTAAAAAAGTATATTGTCGAATTAAATGTAATAAATTTACCACTTCTACACTTAATTTTATTTTTATTTTTTGTCCAACTTCTTGTCTTTTTTTGTCACAGCTGCAGCACTCCCCTCATTAAAACTAATTGCACTGGTTACTTATTGATTGCAGCTGTGCCTGCCATAGATGAGTTATCTGTAATGAAGATCTGAGAGTAGATTTGGTTTGCTATTGCTTTTGGTTTAACCTTTGAACTTTGTGCCACATTTTTTTTTTTTTCAACCTTTCTAAATATCTGCTCAAAAGTATACCTATATTGTTTGCACAAAACAAATGGACATATCTGCTAGAAACCCAATGAATTAGTTGGGGGGTGGGGTAAAGTTTTTTTTTTTTTTTTTTATCTGCATCTGTTCAATTTTATTTGAATTCACCAACACTAATGGATTGGTCCTTGGTGAAAATAAAGCTTCCCATTTAGTCTCCTAATGTGAACGTGTGTTTTTGTTCCAGATTGTGTGACAACATGTGTGCATTGTCCCCTCCTGGGGCAGATCAGTGTTCTGCTTAGCTGGACAGTGCTCCCCGTCACATGACTACAGTTGTCACATTCACTAGTGCATGATGCAAATAATGTCTTTCCAGTGCCTTGCGGGTTTTGACTGTTGCCAGGAAGGCTTTAAATCACACTGATTGTGGAGTTGCCTTAAATATCTGCTATTTTCATGTTGCATTCATTTCTATCACTATATTCACAGCTTTTATTCTTACATGTTATTTGTAAGTTGATTTTTAGGGAAGACCTGTTTTTTTTGTAACAAAATGTTGTTGTTCAGGCACAAACATGGGTGACAATTTGTTGCTTTTAGTCTCTTTCTACTTATAGATTTAGAGTTCATAGCTATAAACCACTAGGAATATAGCTTAAACTTGTTGGCACCACAGTATATGCAATTCTTTTAACCAGATATCAAGAATAAAAGTATTTCATGCTCTCTTTTAGAAAAAAAAATATTTAGTGATTCTGGACTCTTCAGAGCTCATAGATCTATGTAGCTGAGTTCAGTAAGAACCAACAATGTGTCTGCTGTTGTGGCCCCATTGGCATAATATGGTTTATTTTGGGTTATTCCTGAGTTGTTGTTTTTTATTATTTATTATTTGTTTCTTTGAATCTACAGTTTAGTATCTAGTGATCATAATTTGATACTGGCATCATTCTGCCATACATTGTAAATCACTTCTTGAGGCTAAAACCTTTTTTCAAGAAGGTTTAGGTGTATGCCTATTGAATCTTTTGATTGTTCTTCTGCCGGCCTTGTTTCCAGATTCACATTTGAAGTCAGCCAATAATGTTACTTTAGAAGACCCATTCCATTCAGGTTCTGTTAGGTTGAAGTCAGGGCTTTCTGCATGTCAGTTAAGCTTATCCTAAATTCTTTCAGCCAAATATTTAGAGCTTTATGAACTTGTGCAAAGTCAAAAAAGTAAGAAACCGTCACATACTTGTCCAATGACAATACATTTTCCAAAATGTATTGGGATGTAGCAAAATTATCTTTTAGTTGAACTAAGATCCACTGTTGTCTTGTGCTAGCCTCTTGTCATTGCATTTTAGTCCCTTTGTCTCCTTGCCCATAGGTCTTTCTTTCATATTCCCTTGAACGTCTGTAGGTATTTTCAAATTTAAATGATAAATTACAAGATACATGATCAGGTGATCTTCCTGTCTGCAATTAAGGACATCACAACACCCCATGACATCAACAAGAAGGGTCCCATTTCTAAGAGAAAGCCATTGGTGATATTTACGGGATGTTTGGTGCAGAAGTATACAGTCCAGGTTCAGAAAGTAAAGTCGACACCTAGTTTTCTTTCATCCTGTTTACTTGACCAGGAGAATGGAAGCTGCTGTGTGATTTTCTATATATGATAATTATCCAAATGTGGATATGTCACCTTAAATTTCCATAAGTCACCTTAAATCTCTGCCTTATTTCTTTTTTTTTTCTCGATCCACTGTGTATATGTGAACGTATATAATCAAT
Organism: Cyprinodon tularosa; assembly: GCF_016077235.1. Lineage (NCBI taxonomy): Eukaryota > Metazoa > Chordata > Actinopteri > Cyprinodontiformes > Cyprinodontidae > Cyprinodon > Cyprinodon tularosa. The sequence goes on along the minus strand of NW_024037781.1, from coordinate 2,855,195 downwards.
AAAATCTATCTTATCTTAGCTTACCTTATCTTATGTGGTCTAAAACTCCAGTCTTCAAGGCTAGGTTTTGTAATAGCTTTAAAATAACCCGGCTAAGTGAGAAAATAAAGGGAAACCACACAGGTTGTCTTTTTGTTTTGTTTCGTGCATGTGGGCTTTTGTACAGTAGAAGCAGTCTGAGGCAGTTACCTCAAAAACGCATAAAAGAAGCCTTGAAATATTTTACCTCTGGGAACTACTTTAAAAAATGTCAATTGAAAGACCCCCAAAAACAGTGGCATAGGGCCAGTGGCTACTCCCTCCCAATACCTCCTACTCACTCCTTATGCATGTGCCCATGGAGGGTTGGCCATATTAAATCCCATTTGAAACCAGTTATGTACAAATGCTAGTGTCTTATAAGAGCCTCCACAGCGAGTGAGGACCAGTTGCTTGTTCAAGCAGTCTATGAAGCATCAAACTGTGATCAGTCATGGAGGACAAAACGTATAACTGCAAAAACATTGCACACATGATCTAAGTAAAGTAGCACCTCAACAAGAAATATAATTTCACATAGGCTATATAAATGACTTTCTTGAAGATGGCTTTGCTTCGACAACTTATTGTTCATTACAAATAAAGTCATAACTGAAAACTCTAAAATGTGGGCCTAATACATTTATTTTGGTCTATTAAAGTAGCCTTGATGTTGCCATATGGTATATGGTACGAAGGTAAAACTGAGAACACATTGAGTTATCTGTTGATGCAGCAGTGTTGACGCACATACGGTGAGTGTGAAACAGTTGCTGTCAGAGCTTGGAACTCTACCACGTTGATGATAGCTTTCTCTTTTAGAAGTGTGAGGGAAAGGTCATTTCCGAAGTGGAGGATGTAAGTATACCCTACAGCGCCATCAAGGGGATTCAGCTCTACGCTGCTTTACAGGGAGTGTAGTGAGTAGGGGTAGGGAGTAGCCACTGATTGGGAAAGGCCCTTGCTGTGAATAAAACACGTCTGATGAATTTGTTTTATTCTTTAGGCCTGAGCTTGTCTTCATGTGGACGTGGCCTTTGTCTTCATAAGTCAGGCAGTGAGAACTTGTGAGGTTTGGTACAAACCACAAGACTAAGCTATCTGAAAGAAAGAATACACATTTAAACCACAACAGTATGCTTTAAGCCTTGTATTATTTTTAGGTAGATTTCTTTATGCACAGTTAGAACATATCTTTAACTTCAGTAATGCTCTTTTAGCTTCTCTAACCATTTTTACCTCAAGTCTTGATGAAAAACCTAAACATTAAGTCCTTTTAAAGAATTTATTTCAGTTTATTTTTCAAAATTCATTTATTTATATTCAGCACTTGATATACAAATGGATCTAATAAGGGAACAAACATTTCCTCTCTCTGGACCTGGCTTTCGGACTGTATGAAACACACATGACTAGAATAAACCAACTGTGCCCGCTAATGAGGACCTTGTGGGTACACATTCCTTTCAGGATGTCTCTGTGTGGAAATGTTTCTGCAACTATGGACAAGAAGAAGAAATGCTTTGCACACACTGTCCAGATTGTTGCACTCACACTTTACCTCAAATGGCCTTTTCTAAAACGTGATCAAAGAAAGTGAAATCCACATTTTATTTAGTAGAACGCATGAATTCTCTTCTTCCCACTGCATGAAAAGTGAGATTTTCGTCCCCGTAAATCCCCGTAAACTCCCGCAGATCTGCCTGATTTTCGTCAGTTTCCGACAATTTGCAACCCGTGCTTGTCCGCGTTTGTCGTGCCACAAATTGTCGGAAACGGACTCTGACGTATGTGGAGAGCGATCAGCTGTACTAATGGCCCTAATTAGCATATGAATGCAGCAAACCCGCGCGGCTGGCTAGGTCTGGCTTGAATAACCTACTCAGTATTGGCTGAAACCACTATTCTCAAACAAATGAAATCGCTCGTGATTGGCAGCAAAACCACACGTGGCCACGCCAGGCTTTAATTTTCTTACTGAGTATTGGACGGAACCACTTCTTTTTAAACAAGTAAAGTCGCTCGTGATTGGTTGGCATATATATATTTACATATATATATTTATTCATATATATATATATATATATATTTATTCATATATATATATATATATATATATATATTTATTCATTCATATATATATATATATTCATATATTTATTCATTCATATATTTATTCATTCATATATTTATTCATTCATATGCTGTGTATTTATGTTATCCTACACTACTACACAATTATTATGCTACCATCAAGGACATGAATTAATTTATACAGGAAATGAAGATTTGCCAGGAAGCTGTTTATGCAAAGAAAGAGCTTTATTAAAACACACACACAACTATATACAACGCATATCCAAACACATGCGTATCTAAAAATTACAACTCCGTGAACGGTCCGTTTGCTTCCTCGGGGTTGGAGGTAACAGGCAGCATTCCCTCCGAGGCAGGTCCGATGTGCAGACGCCTACTGTGCGTGGCCCTGTACTTCGGCATCGCTTCTAACCGGGACTGCAGCTTAACACAGAGTTCAGTGAGATCCGGCCTACGAAATGGCGGCGACCGTACAATCCATCCAGAGACACCGCCGACGACGCCATCTTCTTCGTCGGACATGAGGTCGACGGTGGCGGACTTGCAGAGTTCCACTTCCTCATCTGATAGCACACTCTGCCTCGCCTTCAGCAGCTGAAAAAAAAAAACAATGAATCAGCGCACTGCATATGGACACAACACATCTATCAATGCACCTGAAAAATAGTCACCAAATAAAGTCTTACCCTCTTTCTTCTGGCCCGACTCCGAGCAGATAGCCTCAGCACGCAGCGTGCTGGCTAGCAGCGTGTATCTGAAGCTCCTGCATACCGTCTCATAATACGTCTGACAGGCAGCTGGAAAACAATTAAATGAGAGTGGTATGAATAAAAAAAAAAAAAATCAAACGCAAGTCACAGTAACAAGGAAGGAGAAAACATTAAAATAAAGTCACTTACACACAATGTCGTCTTTATCAACATCGTGCAAATCCGAGCAAATAGGAGGTCACCGCCTCATTGTGAGGCGACTGTAGTCTGTGAAAAAAAAAAAAGTACAGCTATGGTCGGTATCCATCCGTATCCATGTCCTTTTACCGCTGAATGAAAGCATATTCTTTAAACCTTACCCCTGCTCCGGTTCATAGCGCCTGCAATTAGTCTCCGAGTTGTTAAGACGGCATAATGCTTCCTGTGAATCACAAAAAATACACTTTAATAAAGCTTTAGGCTAGGCTGCTTTTAGCTTACCTAGCTAGGCTAGGCTGTCTTTAGCTTGCCTAGCTAAGCTAGGCTGCTTTTAGCATAGCTACCAGTAATCGAACTTATATTTACCGCTAGCGTGGCGTTGTGCACCCGTCTTCTCTTCCTCGAGTTCGTATATCCCGCAAAGTTGCTCGACTGCAGATAGGGTGGCCAGATGTCCGGCTTTAGGGCGGACAGTCCGGATTTTCATTGCACTGTCCGGCGTCCGGCGCTGCACCCAGCCGGACGTGTATTTGTCCTCCTTTACCCCCAGATTCCACATACTCCGTCAGCGCTCCGCCCCGCTCACGTACGGAGTACTTGTCTGTCATGTAAATCAATGAGAGCTGTTCCACATCCTCCGCTCGTCACCGCCCACGTACGTCTTCTCCGTCCTTCACCGTCAAAATACGGAGCTGAGCTATTTTTTGCTCCCCTCCGGTCCGTCCAGATCAAGACCCGCTATTGCAATCGCACCAAACAGAAAAAAGAATGTAGAGAAGACCCGGTTTGTCAAATTAAATTATAGTAAAAACAGATCGGTATCTAGAAATTAGAGCATAGTTTGTATATATTCCCAAAAACTAAGAGCAATTAATTAAATAATTGGATGCAGACTATTGGTGCTTCAACAGACCAGGAAGAAGTTGTGAGATTCTAGAGTGAATCTCACAACTTTAAAAGAAAATTCTTATTGCAGGAATGGATGAAGAGATGATGAGTTTGGAAGCAGAGAATAAACAGAGTTCATACAAACTTAAAACAAACATAAAACTATGTATGATCCTAGTTATCCCTGTTACAAAAATCGGCAACAGAAAGAAAATATTTGGGCAGAAACTGAACATCTGCTGGATGATGATGGGGATTTTTTTAATATGTCAGATTCAATTAAGCGTTCACAGGTTTTATACAGGAATGAGGAGCTCTAATTTAATGCTATTAGAAATAATTTTAATGCCATCAACAAGTATCATGTACACAAGTTATTAGTTTACATGAAATAAGGAGCTGTAAGCACAGTTCCATGACTCAAGTTTATATATATATATATATATATATATATATATATATATAGATAGATATATATATATATATATATAGATATATAGATAGATAGATAGATAGATAGATATGGATAGATAGATATATAGATAGATATGGATAGATAGAGAACATGGTGAAATCATCTTTACTCTCGACAGGCTGCAGCCATGTCATGAATTCCTCTTTTCCAGCCACTTTTTGCAGTTTGCATCGTCCTATTCTCTAGCTCTTTCTCGAGCTTCTTTTCCAAACAACTGCTTTATGATCAATTGCAGCAGTTCTGCGCAAATTAATTGTGTTAAAAAAATGGTCACTTTTTAAACACCACAATGTATTAAATAAATACAAATGCTGGGAACCAATTATTTTTTACATTTCTTTAATATTTTGTTCTATTCAGCTACACAAGCATCCTCTTTAAACTACTAAGAATTGTGCTATAAATGTGACTTTACCCGATTCTTATGTACACCTTAGTAATTTATTGATATGCCGCACAATGTCCTCCTTTTTGGTGCTATAGAAATGGCCACCCTAACTGCAGAGCCGCCATCTTGTCCTCTATGGACTACAACCTGGAGTGCATCGAATTCTCCAGCTGAGTGAGGCGCTCATTCATGTCGGCAGTATGTTGGGCAAGCTGACGAGACAGTCCGCTGATAGCAATCAGCAGTTTCTTCTCGTCAGTCTGCGGGCTGGCCGAAAGTTGTGGACTAAGAGCAGTTGGAGGCGAGTTGAACACGAGACGTCGTGCAGCCATTGTTCACGTAACAACAAAATACAAACACGGTAACTGGAGATGAAGCTCTTCTGAGTATAGTAACACAAACATGTCTGCTAATATGCTGGTCTCGCGAGAAGTCGTAGTGCACAAAAGCTCACACGTGATTGGACGATGGGGCCGAAGGCTCATCAGGCTCCTCCAATCACATACGACGTCATTGTTATACGGAAGGACTCGCGAGAAGAGCTCGCGTCGCTCCTTTCTGGAAGGTGGTGGTAATGCACCTACAGGTGCTGGTCATAAAATTAGAATATCATGAAAAAGTAGATTGATTTCAGTAATTCCATTTAAAAAGTGAAACTTGTATATTATATTCATACATTACATACAAACTCATATATTTCAGATGTTTATTTTGTTTAATTTTGATGATTACAAATGACAACAAATGAAAATCTCAAATTCATCATATCAGAAAATTAGAATATTGTGAAAAGGTTCAAAATTGATGGCCCCTGGTGCCACACTCTAATCAGCTAATTAACTCAAACCACCTGCAAAAGCCTTTAAATGGTCTTTCAGTCTAGTTCTATGGGCTACACAATCATGGGGAAGACTGCTGACTTGACAGTTGTCCAAAAGACGACCATCGACACCTTGCACAAGGAGGGCAAGACACAAAAGGTCATCGCTAAAGAGGCTGGCTGTTCACAGAACTCAGTGTCCAAGCACATTAATAGAGAGGCGAAGGGAAGGAAAAGATGTGGTCGAAAAAAGTGTACAAGCAAGAGAGATAACCGCACCCTGGAGAGGATTGTGAAACAAAACCCCTTCAAAAATGTGGGGGAGATTCACAAAGAGTGGACTGCAGCTGGAGTGAGTGCTTCAAGAACCACCACACACAGACGTATGAAAGACATGGGTTTCTGCTGTCGCATTCCTTGTGTCAAGCCACTCTTGAACCACAGACAGCGTCAGAAGCGTCTTGCCTGGGCTAAAGAGAAACAGGACTGGACTGCTGGTGAGTGGTCCAAAGTCATGTTCTCTGATGAAAGTAAATTTTGCATTTCCTTTGGAAATCAAGGTCCCAGAGTCTGGAGGAAAAGAAGAGAGGCACTTCATCCACGTTGCTTGAAGTCCAGTGTAAAGTTTCCACAGTCAGTGATGGTTTGGGGTGCCATGTCATCTGCTGGTGTTGGTCCATTGTGTTTTCTGAGGTCCAGGGTCAACGCAGCCACATACCAGGAAGTTTTAGAGCACTTCATGCTTCCTGCAGCTGACCAACTTTTTGGAGATGCAGATTTCATTTTCCAACAGGACTTGGCACCTGCACACAGTGCCAAAGCTACCAGTACCTGGTTGAAGGACCATGGTATCCCTGTTCTTAATTGGCCAGCAAACTCTCCTGACCTTAACCCCATAGAAAATCTATGGGGTATTGTGAAGAAGAAGATGCAATACACCAGACCCAACAATTCAGAAGAGCTAAAAGCCACTATTAGAGCAACCTGGGCTATCATAACACCTGAGCAGTGCCACAGACTGATCGACTCCATGCCACGCCGCATTGCTGCAGTAATACAGGCCAAAGGAGGCCCAACTAAATACTGAGTGCTGTACATGCTCATACTTTTCATGTTCATACTTTTCAGTTGGCCAACATTTCTATAAATCCTTTGTTTTTATTGGTCTTCAGTAATATTCTAATTTTCTGATATGATGAATTTGAGATTTTCATTTGTTTTCATTTGTAATCATCAAAATTAAACAAAAAAAACATCTGAAATATATGAGTTTGTATGTAATGTATGAATATAATATACAAGTTTCACTTTTTAAATGGAATTACTGAAATCAATCTATTTTTTCATGATATTCTAATTTTATGACCAGCACCTGTATAAATTGTTTGCAATTGCAATTGTTTGTCTCCATAAGATTGAATTTGAGCAGGTGGACATTAGAGATAATAAATGCAACAACAAGTTTTTGAATCAATATTCTATAAATAATATGTACCCAGGAAGAACAAAAAGCACAGCTCTCTTACAAAATTTTAAGAAATCTATGATAGTCAAAATTAGGACAAATTATTTGAAATTCCCAATTCCTCCTAAATATAAAGAATTACAATTTAAAATAATAAATAACATATATCCTTCAAATGAGTTTTTAAGAGAGAGATTTAAGTTTAATGTTGAGAATTGTGGCTTTTGTACAACTCAATTGGAAACAACTAAACATCTTTTTTATGAATGTAAAGAAGTATTAAACTTATGGGATCAACTTCGAACCTTTCTGTCTTCTAAAACAATAAATTTAGATTTTATTTCCTGGCAAAACATTTAATTCGGTTTATCCATTAAAGAAAAAAAATTTGGAATTTTTAATTAATATTCTAATAATTGTAACAAAGTATTATATCCATAAATGTCGCTATGCAAAATGCTCCCTCTCAATCTCTGCTCTTAAAAATGAACTTTCCCTTTTCAAAAGATGTCTGAGAAAGATGCAGAATTTAAATGCAATTAAATTGTTTGAGTTAATTGAAGAATTTCAGTTGGTAGTCCCCACTGATTAATTTACTTTAACTACTATTATTATTTTATTTATTTTTATTTATTTTATTTTATTTTATACTTTTATCCAGCCTGTGCATTTAATTTTATTTTTCAAAAGCAGGAGTTGTGATATTTCTTCTTGTATTGAAATATTTGTTATTGACTTGTTATTTGAGATTGTTATTGTTTTCTTATATATTCAATAACAAAAAAAAAAAAAAGTGGAAATCTAAAAAAAAAAATTAACCATTACAGCCAACTGATTCTGATTAAAACTAATTTTTGAAGTAAATTATTTTGTGTATTTTTTTTTTTACATAACATTTGCATACACAGTAATCTAGCGTACTTTAATTAAATAAATCAATTCAAGCTAAAATGTAAGAGTCTATAATTAGGCTATACTGAGCCTGATCTATTTCTACCATCTATTTGGGGGATATTTATTGCCACACTTTGGGCCACTTAAAACCAATTTAGCATGCTGACCTATGTCCTTATGACCACAGTGTACCAATCTTCTGATGGCTACTTCCAACAGGATAATGCGCCATGTTATAAAGTGAATCATCTCAGAATCATTTCTTGAAACTTTTCCACTTAAGTAATTGTGAATTGAGCATATTGACAGACAACATTTTATTTTTTTATCTTAAATGCAAATTTAAAAAAAAAAATAATTACAGCTCTAAATGTATTGCTCTGTCAGCTAAAGATCTGTTTTGGTCTCTATACTTTAATTAAATAAATCAATTCAAGCTAAAATGTAAGAGGCTATACCTGATCTCTTTGTATCAGAGATTTTCTTACCCAGGGTTGCAGGGGGGGTTTTACCCCCCCTGCAACCCTGGTTTGCATTTGTATAGCTCACAGCATGTTCATTTACATGTTAAAGCCTCCCCTAGAATTCCATGGGGGGGAGGCATGGGGGGAACACTGCCTAAGAAATTCCACGTCAATTTCTGACAATTTACGGGAGTTTTCGTCGAAGCCTGCAAATTGCCGTAAACTGCCGCTAACCTGAAGTTCCACGACAATCTACAGTGCCGTATATTGACGAAAATCCCACTTTTCATGCAGTGTCCTTCGGGGCTGAGCTCTCGAACTGGCAATTCCAAGTCTCTTGGTTTGGATGAGTTCATGCATACCTATATGCATGTGTTTTTCTGATTATTTTATATTTTTATTTCAGCATGGCCAACTGGATAATATTACTCGAGGCCAAGTCATTAGCCGCTAAAATAAAGCAGCTTTGTTTTGTTGTCATGGTCCACAAAATTCTATTTAAAATTCGGCTCCTTTCCAACGAGCCTACAAAAGAAAACCAAAGAAGCAAACTCACGGTTCCCAGTGTGGAACAAACTGCTTCTGTGTCTACAATGATCCCAATTACTCAGAACGTCCTGGAGCAGAACAGTACATGCTCATTTCAAACATCAGCTGCATGAAAGAACCTTGTTTGTCTCCTTAAGTAGGGTAATTGTATGGGGGAGTTAACTGATACTTTTTAAACTACTTTCTGTAGGTATGTCTTATTAATCAATCCAAAACATTCAGCATAAGTAAAGATACATATTAATATCACAGTGTTTTAATCCCAGTTTTTGGGTTCTGCCCCTCCAGTCAATCTCCCATCATGCACACTAAATAAACACTCCTGCTCCTTTAGCTTCTCAAAAACATTTAATTTTATCCAAGCAATAAAACCCACCATCTAACAGGGTTGGCAATATACAATTGGGCTAATTTGTCAAAAATGAACCCCATAAACCATGAAATCTTGAATATAGACTTTTTGATCCTTTTTGTTCAAGTGTCTATTCCCTAAACTAATAAAAATCTTAATTATTCTATTGAGTTAAAACCATATTATAATCTTTTAGTATTGCAGATGTTTTCATGGGAAATAAAGAATACGTTTTAAAGCTCTGGACTGACCTCTCGTGGCGGTTTTGGTGTAACTGCAAATTCAGGAACAGAAGGAATAAAGTGAATGAAAAGTCAATGTTATTTGGGAATTTTAATTTTAATTTGTTTATTTATTCATTTTTGTTAAAAGTAATGATTAATTGAGCTTTATTTGATTTCTTAGTAAAGTAAAATGGATCTTTGACCAAAATAAAAATGAAAAAAATCTACAAAATCTTTTTCTCTTAAATCTTTTATGCCAGACAGGATTTTTTTATTGCATAGAAAACAAAGAAACTAGTGTTATTTTGCTTATGGAAATCAAAAATGTAAGAACTGCATTTGTTTTAATTATATAATTTTAATGAGTATCACTGATTTTATGTGTGTCTCTTAAACCCAAACAGATGAAAAAAATATGCAAAAACTTCACAAGGAACCAGAGTTATTGCCAGGCATTTACTTTTCTTTAAAGTTAGGTCTTTAAGAAGTTTGTTTTTCTATATATGCTGATCACCATCATTTTCTTTCCCAGAAATGTTTTTGAAAGTGCCCTGTAAGGTAAAGGCAAAAGAAAAAATCTTTAGAGTATTTAAAGACGATGCTAAAAACTCTAGACTGACGTCGAGGTATAAAGAGACTTGGAGCCACTATTTCTTCCCTAATTCGTACTAACATTTTTTTAAAAGCCATCACAGACTAGGCATATAAGAATGTCATCTTTCTCTGCAAACTTGTACTTTTGTTGCAGTTTTGCTGGCTTGCATGAAAGCTTTCACAGCCTCTTTTGATCCCGAAGCACCTAACAAACTGCAGCCTCAAGGATGCTTTGATCACTTGCAGCAAAAAAGCTGCCATAATAATACCAACAAGGCAAACAGATGGAGGCAATAAAGTATACAGTGAGTGAATCTTTGACTTCCTTTTATTTCTTTAAGCTTTTGATTAAAATTGGAGGCCCTTTTTTTTGTTAAAGTTTGTCAAGCATGGTTGTGGTAGCCTGAACTTGTATGGATAGCTATTTACTTTCTTATACAAGGTAAAGTGGTGAGAAAACCGTTTGAATGATGCTAGGAACACATGAGGGTCTTTTTAACCACAAAACAGACTTAAATTGGAATGCAACCGGACTGTCGCTTATTTTTTTTTTGAAAATGTTCCCATACCTATATGGGAGTCTTTGTCAATTCTTTTTGTGCGCATCAGAGTAATCTGCAGTTGGAGCGCTAATGTATTTAAGAAGCATGGAGATCCCTCCTCCTGCACAAATTCCAAGTCAGATGCAATTCAAATAGCCACTCCTCATTCTTCTGGGTCACTGGAGTCTTTAGTTGTGCATGGGCTACATGATTGGTCTTTTGAATCATTTCTTATTTCGTTGGAATGAGGTCCATGATTTTAAATCATTGGAAGCTGAAACATTAATCTTCCCTCTCTTACATTGGAAAAACTATCTAGAAATAAGTAAAAATGTATTCAATTAAGTGTATTTGTCCTTAATTTGAGTAAGTAAATGAGATGGTTTGCCAATGGAATGAGTATTTTTACTCTTAAAATAAGATAATTAGATAATATGCACTTGTGAAAAGACAATTCAATTATGTTTTCTTATTCTAAGTGTAAATTGTCCTGTTCCATTGGCAAGATGTCTCTTTTACCTCCTCAATCTAAGAGCAAATGCACTTATTTTAAGAAAAAAAATGGCTTGTATAGATTTCGATTTTTTACAGTGTAGTCATTGTTTTTCTCTTTTTTTCCGCAAAGATGGCTTCCTTCACCCCACTGTCAAACCATTTTTCCTCTTTCTTTTGCTTTACTTCAACCAGCAAAGCAATGATACAATTAAAACAGTATTTAAGTGACCAAATAATATAATAATGTGACCATGGCTGCTCAAAACATAAACAACCTAAGCTGATCACCATTATTTCAAAACTGAATAACGTCTTCCTTGTCTTGTCTGACTTACATTTCAGCCTGTAATTACCACAGAGAATATCTGTGAATTCACAAAAAGTGCAACTGTGAGCATCAATAACCGCATCACAGTATGGTGCTGTAGTAGATCGAAGCTCACCTTTTACTCTACTCTATATTCTTAGTTTCATGCTTGTTATCAATAGCATTACCTCTGGTCTCCAAGTCTGAGTCTGTTTTGGTTGGAAATAGATCCTGCGTGCATGCAGCAGTGGCCAATGCTGATTGTGCTGAAGCTTTCTGTGTTAATGCCTCTTCATTGTTTTCATCCTCCCGCTTCATTTTCATTCTCCACGTATAGCAGAATCAGTCTATCCACCATGGACTGTTCTCCCTGCTGCCCTCTGGGAAGAGGCTTCGCAGCATCCACTGCAGGGCCAGCAGATTCTGCAACAGTGTCTTCCCCGCTGCCATCACACTGCTAAACTGTTGAAAAGAAAAACTAAATCAAGTCACAGACTCTGCATCACACTGATAACATCAAACCAAAATACTGCATATTTGCATCACATATTATTAATGCTCTGAACTTCCATATCAATGCGTTTGGTTTTTTTTGCACCACTTTATTTTCCCCAAACTGTGTTTACATTTAATCACTGTTTCACTTTATGGAACGGAAATGTTAATTTACTGTCTGAAAGCTGTACTAAACCTTGTGTATACAAAATGACAATAACAGCTGTCTAAGTCGAGGCTAGAGATGGAAGAATTGCCAAAATGACCATCGTTCACTATCACATCTTTTATAATAAAAATAATTTGTTCTGGTTGCTAAAAAGTTAGCGGCTGATAGCCTGTCGCCAAACAATATACAAAGATAAATCAAAAGATCACCCTCATTCAGCATAAACTACTTATGATGTTATATTAATTTACTGTCATAACTGTTTTATGGTCTAAACCAGATAGATATATTTCCTTTAAAAGATATGAATTCATACTTTAAAGAAGAAGGGGCATAAGGGGGGTCCCAGCTGTTTACAGGATGGTCTTAAGACTCAGCTTGATGCTCCCTTCTGTCCCCAATGTGCATGTGACTAATGAAGTTGCTCTGATTCCAAAGTTAATGCTTATATATGAGCATCATAATAAAAAAGGATAAACCAGTCTGTTTCCCTGCTGTGTAAATGCAGACAAGTGTTTTCACTAGTTGTTTTTGGAAATGTACATCAGATTTGGATAGAAACCTTGAGAAAGAGAATAAAAACATTTAGATGTTCCCAATAGGTATACAAGATTTTAACACAATATTCAGGTTATTTAATTTTGAAGATAACACTAGGCCATTGCAGCCATTAGTAAACAGTTCGATTCAACAATGGGTCAATTTAATGGACTTAAAAGTGACATAATCTATAATTTCATATAGAGCACCAGGTACTGTCACACTGAAGATTCTGTCCTACACTTTGCTGAAAGTGAGTGAGACACTAGATAAATAACTAAGTCCAGCTTTTATGTTCATTAGTCCACTCTTTAGAGCGATATTAGGACTAATTCTAAGAAGCTTGACAAAAACGGCCCCTGATCTCTGTCAGGCCGTGCTGACTAGTTAAGTTTACTTGTGTTACCATTTATTTACATTTCCTGTTTTATTTTGTATTTATTTCCTATCTCGTTTTAGGCAACATCACTTCCTGAGTTCGTCCCTGCAATTAGGACCCTAATGTCATTCACCTGGAGTATGTGATCCTCCTTTGTTTGTTGGCATATTTATTTCTCAGTCATGCAGCTTCACTTTACCAGTTTGTCTTTGTCCTTTGAGTCAAGCATTTAAGCCTTTTTGATTTGATTTGAAATGAGCTTTCTAGTCATTTTTTGCCCCGGCTTGTTTTTGGACCTTTTCCTGCCTCTGTTTTTGCAACTCCTGCTTACAGTGGATTTTTGGTGTTATTATAAGGTATTGTAATGGTATTATAAGAACCTTGAACTTGATTCCACTGTGTCAGATCCTGCATTTGAGTTCTCTATTCCTGAGCCATACAACAACAATCCCAATCTAAAAAAAAAAAAAGAAATCTGACCAACTTAAATAAACTCCTTAGAAATCCGGAGCAACTGAACGATGCCTTCATTAACTTCCAACAACTGGGTAAACAGGCCATTAAAATATAACCAGTTAAGGAAAAGGAAGGATCCTACCTGTTATTAGCAACATCTTCCTAATAAAGTATATGTAGATGCACAACTAAGGAAAAAAAGTGTTGCTACCTTTTCTTTAAATAAACAAAAAAAATGTATATTAAATTTGGCCAACATATTTTACTTCCAGGAAAGATTATTAAACTTCTTTATAAGCAGATACTAAAAATTAATCTGAAAATCATTATTTAATTTGAAATGTGACTCTAGACTTTAATTTTTTTCCCCTTTACAATGCTCTAAGATATATTTAGTGTTATTTAGCAGCTGGATTTGAATCAATTATTTTAATCAATTCAACATGATATAACCCAGGTTAAAAATTTATGCAGTGTATCCTCAAATCATTCAAGCCGATTCAAGAGTACCTTAAGAGTTTTTTTAATGCAATGTTAGCATATGCTAAGAACACACAATACAAAAGCAGTAACCAAACATATAACAACTTTGGACCCAATAAAAGCCACCTAAATGAAACCGATTCCAATGGTTTCATAGTGAAGTCCACAAGACATGAGATTAAACAAGAACCATGAGGATTCTTTTTTTTCCCCTCATATTTTCATCGTTTTTGGGTTCAAATTGATACATTATATTTCATATTACGACAATGAACAAATTCACAAAAATATAAAAGTAGTGAGCTATACACGGAGAGACCAGACCTATGGCACACACAGTTCCTAACATTTTTACAGAAGGTGCTTTTAGTCACAAGCTTTTTAGTTTCAGCACTGATGGGGAGGGAGGGTTTCCATAGAAACGTGAAGCTGAAGAAGCTTGAGTGTGTTTTCAAACACTAGATGGCGCCACCTGCATTAAAGTGACCCTTCTTGTTTTTCTGGGTGGATACAATATGCTTACTAATAAAGCAGTCCAAAAAGCTATTTATTTGAGCAAATGGGAGTTCTGTGGAGAAATATTTGCCTGCAAATATTTCACTTCAATATGAAATCTGGTACAAGGTGGACAGACTGGGTGAATCTAGTAAATCAATTGGGTTTTGTGTGTAATAAAATGTCATATTTAGACATCATGTATCAAAGCATTATATGAAAGAATCAGTTGGTAGTTCAAATATTTTGAAAAATCTTTATAGTTCCCCTCTATAAAAAGTTTATTTATTTTTTTTGTGTTTCACTGGTGACATCACTTTACACTGAAAATTAAATAATAAAAGAGAAAGAAAAATCAGCCTGTATGTGAGCGGATTTAATTTAAAAGAATATTTTTTATGGTATTATAAAAATCACCTTTCCAATAACCATTTGTGCCCCAAATTTGTAAATATAACCACATATTTCTTTTATTTTTCCCAAAGTTATTGAGAAGTCATGTATGCATGACAATATGATCACATAAAGTCATTTCTCTTTACCTGTTCTTGCAATGGGAAAGACAGGAGTATGTGCAGATCAGGTGGATTTGATCGAAAGCTGTTTAAGTTTAAATTTGGGATTAATTATAAAATGTTGTAAAAATCTAATTCACCCATTTTCCAAATAATATTTTTTTAGTAGGCATGCAACTGCAAATGGCTTGCAAATGTCATTTGTAACAAGGCACCAAGTAGGCCTGGAGTAAAATAAGGAACAGAAGTTTGGAAAAGCCCCTTTTTGAGTAAATTAGAGGATCTGTGATCATGTTGAAACCTTTGTTTTATCCAAATAGACAGGGAAGTACATTAAAAATACAAGGACTGAAAAGATATTGTCCTTTCAGAAAGATAACTGAAACATTTGATGAAATCAAAATAGAAATAGAACACAAAATCAATCTTTTCTTAGTCCTCAGGTGGAATTTCTTGGGGGAAATACAACTTTACCTGGGAAGCAGATAATTATTGAAAAAGCACAACCTAGTTTTAGAATTTTAAAGATTAAAAAATATGTTGTTTTTATTTTTTACAAAAATCTACAAAATTAAAAGTATAAACACTTTTTTTTCCAAACCTTTTGGGGATGTTTATCATATCTGAATAAAAAAAAATATGTTGTTTTTCATTGCAAACATAAAGAAATCTTATTACAATCTCTGAAATTGTCCAAATGCCCATGAAAGAAACTAGCAGACCCAAAACAATCCTGAAAACTCAAGTTCCTATAGTAGAGTTTGGCACAATGTTTCTGCAGTCCGACACGGGTTTAAAGCACGTTACTTCTGTTAAAATTTACTTTAGAATAACGGAATATGGACAAAAACTTTTAACAAGCAAAGAAACTGTTTTGATTTTAGGTAGATATTCTGAGGAAAACGACATACATATGTTACATTATATTACATATGATACAGTCCAACATTTAACATTAAAGCATGTGGCTGAATAAATTTAATAGTATGCACAAAAATATTAGCAGCAAATAATGTGTACATCATAATTTGTGTAAAAAAAAAAAAAAAAGCAATAAAATATTTTTTAAAACTGCAAAGAAGCAAATATTTTCCATCGATTAGGCTAAGCTGACATAGCAGAATACTTGGTGTTTATTCTCAAAGGTTTATATAATTTGAGGTATTTTTGGTGGGCTCCTAACTCAAGAAACATAAGGGCTGAAAAAGAGAGGTCATAAAATCCATACAAAGAAGAAATGCTAGTGGTTCATATATAAAGAATAATAAAAAAAAAAAAAACAAAGATCCGGATAAGGCAGCAGCTGCGCATGTAAACAACTTCATGGCGCCGAGATGGAAAAAGAACGAACAAAAATAAGCTGGGGTTATGCTGGAGCGTACGGTCCAAAATCACACCAGCGTCTCCGGCAGTGTGTCAGCATTGTCCGAGGAGAGCAGCTGCCAGATTTGCCACCGTTCCCGCTGCCAGTCCTGCCACTCTGAACTCGGCGGAACCGCTTGGCCCGAGTTGGTGTGCGTCGTGATGGGCCTGCCCGGTTGCAGCTGAGGCCGTGAAGGTGTTGCAAGCTGCGGGGAGCTCTGAGAGCTGGCCACACGGTGATGGGCATTGTAAGGGGGAGGGGAGCGTCTTTCGCTTGGGAATCGAATGGAGCCCGGCATGCTGTTCAGGTGGGATGTCATAGTAGGGTTAATGTTCAGCTGCAGGCGAGGTCGCCCTGTGTCTGAGTGAGGGGCTGTGCACAGGCGGGATACATGAGGGTGGGTTCTGCACTCTAGTGCTGTATGAGTTCGTTTTGTGTCTGTCGGGACTTTGACATCACTATGGAGACCATCAAGACCTTCCTGAGAGCTGCGAGAGCTTTCCTCTGACATGTTGCAATGGGAACCTAGAAACGGCATTAGTACATTAGTAATACTCATAATTTGCAATCAAAAAGGAGAGGGAAAAATATACCATTATTTATATAAATAACAATTTAAACATATTCTTATGACAATCATTTGAATATGCGAATATATTTCTTCAAATTAAAATTTTTCATAACTTAAACTTTTAGAAATTCCCTTTTTCACTTTTCCTGTCTAACAAGGCGAAATGGAAAGTATTTATACCATACTAAAAGAGCAAATGAGTGCTGAAAATAGTGCTGGTCATATTTTATTTAAGAAGGAACCAAATAAGGCCCACTTAGTGTTGAAAGACATGATTGAGTAAAAAAAAAAAATAAATAAAAAGTAGAGCTTTAAAGTTCTGGATGCAGCAAACCATTTACACAAGCATAATACTACCACCGCCATGCTTTACTGACAAAGAACAGTTCCGCAAAAATGATTATTTATTTAATTGTTTGGACAATGCAATTTTAAAAAAAATGAGTCTCTAATCCACAAAGTCAATATATTTTTATTTTAAGATTATTGCTTAAAGAAAATTATTGCATCACTAATTGACAAATTAGGACATGTCTCAGTAGTTTTATTGATAGGTTGACCATCTCAGGAAAACTTTCCACCTTTGTACTTTAATATTGAATCATTCTTAAATGTCGATGTAAAAGGTGTTCTTGAGGGATAAAAAAAAAACGTACTTGCATATGATTGGTTCTTGAGAGCTGGTTTGAGAGTGCTGTGCCACGTGCCCCAAATGTTGGCATGTTCCTCTGAAAAAGGAAAAGAAAATCTTACAAAGTTACTTAAAGGACAGAGAAGAGACAGGCTGCATCAATATTCTCTGCAGTGCTGACCTTTTGAAGGCTCTCGACCCCAGTCAGCCACCGACTCCACCACAGGGAACTGCTGATCACCGGCCAGACTCCCTGGGTCCCCTCTGCGCTCACTCAGCACTGGCGAATTGTTGTCATAAGGAGAAACTTCCCCACTAGACACCTTGTTTGAATCGCTGGATGAACGTCGCTCGCTCAGACTGAAGGGCTCTTCGGGCTGAAGGAGGTCAGGACTCCTGTGGTTAAAAGGAAAATTAGGGCAGGATAGAGGCTGCCAAAGAAAAGTGAGACAAGATAGTGAGTGAATGGAACTCACTGTGAGGCTTTCCTCCTAAGAAGGTAGTCAACCACATCTGGATCAGTCTCCAAAAGGCTCATCAAAACTTCATTCTGCAGATCAGGGGGGACCTGTAAACCAAATTCAACTTGATTGA
This sequence comes from Cyprinodon tularosa, assembly GCF_016077235.1. NCBI lineage: Eukaryota > Metazoa > Chordata > Actinopteri > Cyprinodontiformes > Cyprinodontidae > Cyprinodon > Cyprinodon tularosa. The sequence continues at coordinate 2,837,024 of NW_024037781.1, read as the reverse complement.
AATCCTTAATTAATGCACTAAAAAGAAATTTACTACTGTCTTTCTGTATCAGATCTTTAACAAAATGGTTAAATTCAGAGGTTATAGAAACGCAAGTTTAATGGGCAAAAATTTCAGCCTTGACATTAAAGTGGTCATAGAATGCAAAACCAAATTTACATTGTCATAGATGAATAAGGATAGTAGAGTGGGTGAAATGGACATACAAACGCCATTGACACCTCCTTTCTCTGCAAATCTCACAATTCTAAACTTCCACCATAAAACGGGCAAATCCAAACAAAGCACCAAATTGACATCAACTCGGGGATGTTGCCTTATTTGGTTCTGGCCTGTACTTTTGTCACGCTCCGAAATTGACATACAGACCAGCCCACTGGTTCACTGGCCCAAGAACATGAAAAGGTGGTAGATGTAAGACAAGTTTATTTGTTTAGCCTACAGTTGCATTTACTTCTATAAGGATTACAAAGCAGGCAGTTTCTCTATTGAAAATGAGCCAAAACCACGGCTGTAAATGCAGTGTTCCAGGCTGCATGGAGAAAGGGGAAAATTTTCACTGTCTTCCCAAGGATCCGAAGACTTGACAGGCATGGATTATATTTTGTCTATATTTTGTCTATCAGAAGATCCCCGCAAATTTTGATGCTCAGCTGTTCATTTGCTCTAAGCAGAATCTTGGACAGTGGCTGGTCTGCTGTCTGTACTGGACCTGGCGTTCGAACCGAGCCGTCAGCTCCAAATCGTACCATCACCGGGTCGGGTTCGGTCTCTCCGTCCCCTCCTGGCTCCCTGCTCCTGTGAGCCGGGATTCCCGGACCAGCCCCGGAGCTCACGGTTTGGTTCGAATGCCCGGTGTGTTTTCAGTGCGTGCTGCACTGTAGACAACCAAAATCCCGCACGATTTTGAAATTGCCCCCAGACATTTTTTTTCAGGTATGTAAAGTAGGATATGTCTGGGAAAAAGAGGAAATCTGGTCACCCTGCCACATCAACAATTGCTGGCTCGTTGTACACCAACCAATTCATGAGCACACCATATGCTTTGATTCTAGGGCTTATAAAAAGGCTTGCATTAGGGCTCATAGAACAGCAAATATGCCATTTTCAGCCCAACCAATATTATACACACCCTATTCAGAGACCTTAAAGCAAGCACCAAACACCCTATAAGGTATAATCATTCTATGACTCCTTTAAACAAAAACCTGAACTCCCTACAACTTGCATTCCACTACCTAAGACTAAGGTAATGCCCTCATAGCATTGGATAAGCGTGAAAATGTATGGCTCAGAGACATTAAAAGATTAGAAATTTGACGCAAATATTCTTAATACTGAGCTGACCTAAAGAAAAAAAAAAAAAAAACTACAAGAAAGGGGAGCTCATGAAGGATAAGAGCCTTTAATCTTGGTCTAAAAAGTTTGAGCCACTGAGTACTCTTCTTATAGGTGACGCCAAGCAACTATGAGTGAGTGTGTGTACTGTATGTATGCGCAGAGCCACGAACCATGAAGAGCGTTTGACAACCAGCGATCATCCTCTGCAGCACCGCGATGACGGCGGTGCTCTCCTCCGCCCTGGCTGAGCTCTGGACGCTGAACTCTTTATCTGAGCTCTTCTGTTTGTGGAGCAGGTTAGGCCCAAAGATGGTGGCGAGGTTTAAAGATGTCATTTTGTTCCCCGGAATCTGAAATTAGGATGCAAAGGCAGCAAAATTAACATGAGGCATGAATTTTGTATGTATTTATATATTTGCAAATACAACTTTGAAAGGTGGGGCATGTATTTTTGGCTTTAAGGAGGGTGAAGACAGATGACATTGAGTTTACTGAACAAAACCTGCTCCCAACCAGGTTAGCTGAGGGGAGAATGTTATTACGGTAAAGGTTACAGAACTTGTATAAACTCTCTTTGTGAAAAGGAAAACTGTTTCCCTGATTTAGGGTTTAAAAAAACTTAGATTTTTCAGTTAACCTGCTTTGTGAAAGGGGCCCGAGGTTTAACACAAATCTTCAGTAACATACTCTCTTAATTTATCTTAGTTACTTAATAGTAACTAAGATAAATACTTTACATATTATAAAAGGATAGCTCGTGTGTTGAAAATCCTCAATTCTTTCCTGAGAGGAGATTTTGACAGAAATAATAATCTTACTTGGAGCAGAGAAATTACTTGTATTTACTGATGGCAGTGCTTACTAACCGGATTCCCTTCTCCATGAAGTTGGCCCCAAATCCCAGTTAAAGAAACTTTTCATTTATCATCATACACATTTGTAAATGTTTGGATCCCTGTCTCCAGCCGTATCAAACTATTACTCAGTGTCCCACAGAAAAGCACAGAGAACGCACTGTTAAGAGAGATCCACTTTGTCTGTGCCCCCATTTCATTTCCAAATCTCTATTATGTACCGTGATTGCCAGACTATAGGGCTTACCTCACTATAAGCCTTGCCCACTACATAAAAAAAAAAAAAACTGGAATTGTACATATATAAGCTGCACTGGGCTATAATCGGGCTGATATCTACTGAACTGTCTCCCTCCAAACCTGTAGGGGGAGTTCTACATATAGCCCCTGGAGTACGGATGAAAAAGAATCCTAGCTCCTGCTTGTTGGCTCGCAACAGTACAAATGTAAATCCTTTATTTGTCCCACAATGGGGAAATTTACTCAACTGTTCACTTGACATTTGCAATTAAGGGTCTTGCTTAGGGACCCAGAATTGCAGTCTGTGGGAGTGTGTGGGACTTTAACTCAGAACCACTGGGACCCAAGAGCAATGCCCTAACCACTAGGCCACCTAACAGCTTCTACTGAAAGATGAGCCCAGTCTCTTGATTGGTTCGGCAGCTTTAATGAGGCAAATAAATGGCAAAATCTGTGAATTCCGGACATTTGTTCTCCGTTGTGTCTGTGTCATGTTCTTGTGCTAAATTAAATTTATCCCCTTATACTTTCATGTCCAACTCTGACTTCCCCCTATGGCGGTTAGGAAAAACCGCACCTTCTTATAAGCCGCATGGTTCCAAGCGGGGGGAAAAGTAGTGGCTTATAGTCCAAAAAATACAGTACATAATGAATATGATAACTATACATCATGACAGAAGAACTGTCCTAATTAGATTAACTACTTGGGAAAACATTAATTTTGACATGTAATAGGTATTATTAGGGTTTAACAGACTCTTACATCATCAATTAAAATGATCCCAACAATATCCATGCTATTGTTTTGCTTAATATTTGGTGCTCTGTTTTTGTCCACTTGGACACATTTAGTACGTGTTTTCATTTTCCCAAAAAAATGTTCTGACAAGGTGGATTTTAGATATAATCTCCTTAAATGTTTGAAAGTCTAAATCCCGTTTGCTTTCACTTGTCCACTACAGCCCCTATTCCACTCCCAGTCCCTGTGGAGGGATGGGAACCACTAGCAGCCAAAAAAGCTATGGAAAGGTCTTCCCAGTCTAGAGTAAAACAGTCGGACTTCCTGTGCAAGACTCGGAACACAGTGGCCTTAAATTCATGTAGGAACAGCACGCACGACCACAGTTTCTGGGGTTCATTGTCATGTAAACATATTTCACTTAGGAAATATATTTTCATTTTGTTGAGGCGCATGTCCAAGAAACACTAACTCTCTGGAAAAACAAAACAAAACTACTACTTGAGGGAAAATAAAAATCCCTCATGGTTTAAAGGGGGAAAAAAATGAAGACTTCAGTAAAATTCCAAAATATGTCAAAAAGGAGTCATATTGATACTAATTTTTCTTAATTAAACCCTGCATCAATCAACCCCCTCAAACCAAAATAAACTAAGGGAAGCAAAGTAGCATCCCAATATGATAAAAACAATGTAGAAACTTAAAGCCCTGGATGTCTTGAACACTTGAATGTTGCAAAAAACGGCAAAACCTTCAACTTTTTTATTTACTTTCCTTTTTTTAGTACTAAATAAGTACTAATTATAATGTTAAGCTCTTTAAATGGAACATAGCCGAGACTTTATGCAAAGGACCACTTCATGCATTTAATCGGACTAATAAAACCAGAGGATAATCCTTTTTTTTTTCTTCAAGGATTTGAAGATTTTTTTTTTTTTCTGCAAGTCATATAAACTGGACCCTTGGTTGTTGTTCTTGTAGGTCTGTTTCAAATAGTACAAATACATTTAGACACTTTTAGAATGTTTCGCAGCCTTGTATTTTCCCAAAGGAGAACATGTTTACTGATTCTGACTTACTCTGACCTAAACTTTGGCCGTTTGCAGCCATTTCCTTTTCGGTTAATGGAAGCTAAATGTCAGAAGCCCAGTGGTTTAGTTTTCAGATCTGGGAATAAGTGCTTCTATTCACTTAATATCTGATGTCAGAGTCGCTACAAGGCTTCTTAGTAATCTTCCAACAGTGCATTTTCTCTTCCAGCTATTAAAAGCTGCAAATAGACCTCATTTAAATGAGGTTCTACCTGTCCCTTATTTTTGGCTGTTTTCACCGAATGAGGTGGAAAGAAACTGCTGAAGATATTTTAACTTGATGTTTACTCAACCTGCAGCTTTATTTTCTGTAACTCATGCTCCACCCTCACCTCCTGACCCTCCTTCGTGTGCTGGTCGTTGGCATGGTCTGCCACGGTGGACAGGAACTCAAGCAGGCGATGCAGAGTGTCGCTGTTGCATGCTGGGAGCAGGTAAATGAGCAGCTGAGTGACGCTGTGCTGCTCATCCAGCTCCAACACTGCAGCAAAAATCCAGATTGAAAAAAGTTAGAAGGAAAACAAAAGAGAAGTGACATGAAATTTAGCATCCTGATTAAGTTTCTGCAACTCCAAAATCAATATTTTAATATGTTTTGGTTTTGAACCCTTATCCAGTTGACATGTTAGTGTTTGGATAACTGTTGTGCTGCAATGTGGGAAATGATTGGAGGACATTTTCCTGCAGGATATTTTGGTAGAAAGTCAAATATGCATTTTTAAAAATTACAGGTTGGGAATGTATCTAAGTTGTGCAACAATAAAGCAGCCTGAGCCCCTCATAATAATACCAGTCCTTACAGTGGATCAGATGTTACTTTCAAAAGGATGGGTTTGTTTAATTACAGGTGTAATGAGGAAACACACCTTGTGAAAAGTACAACTTCTCTTTAGTTAAGAATAATTTCCATAGTTTGTTGATTATCATAATGTGTTGCAGAAAATGGGAAACAGTGCTTTTTGGTCAGCCGTGGTTTGAGTTTTTTAACCAATTTTATCAAATCCCTTTCAAATGTGTCACCTTTACAAATCTTCCTGTTTGCATCCTTTTGTTAATTCCGAAAAATAAAGGTCAGGTAATCAGTTCTGGGTTTGGTTTTTTCCCACCTAAGTAAAACCTGCTTTTATATATACTTCCAAAAAAATCTATGTAGGATAAAGTTTTTAATTTTGAGAAACAAAATAAAAAACAGAGTGATCTAAAAATCTGGAAATAATTCCATAAAATACGTGTATTTACCCTTAATTTGAGTGGGTAATTAGGACAATAAGTATTTTTACCCTTGAAATAAAATATTAGATATGCATTTAAGATAAGATGTAGATGCATTTAATTTCTTCTTATTTTAAATGTAAATTTTCTAATTTATCTGCTTAATTCAAGAAAAAAAAATCACTTATTTTGAGGAAAATCAGCCTACTGCTATTGTATTTTTTGCAGTCCACTTTTTTTAGAGCAATGTGGTAACCAGAAAGTAGCAAATAGTTGAGGCTCACATGTGGTGTTGATGAAGGCTGTGTAGAGCTCCCTGGTTAGAAGAGGGTCAGGCATGTCCCTGAGGAACTCCTTTAGCAGAGCTGCCACATCATGTACGCTGTGCTCCTCATCCAGCTGCACATCGATACCCCGATCAAACTCCTCCCGCAGCTAAGGGCCGAGCAAAAGCCAGGCGAAGGAGAGGAAAACGGAGATTCAGAAACATCCTCTGCGCTAAACAATGGACATTATATTCTTTGAAGGGACACACCCATACACATTCCTGACCTTTTGACCCACTAAAAGACTCCATCCAGACTACTTCTACCCGTATGAGTTATAATCTTGACCATGTAGCCTTTTGGATGACATCCAGACATGCATAAAGCTGATTCCAGTTCTTATTTTTTTAAGATGAGAAGATGATTTAAAACATATCCCATCCAACAAGTGAAATCATTCAGATTTGAGAAATGTGAGTTAATGTGATATAAAGAGTACGATTTATAGACAAAAAAAGGCTGTTGATCTTAGGTCAGCATTTCTAAACAAAACATATCAGCATGACTAAATGGTTTGATTGTCCCACCAAAACGTCAACCCTCCCTAAACACCCGTCCATCCATTACCTCCCAGCCATTACTGCAGATAACAACAATGCGGCTACAGTTTGCATGATGATAATATCTACACTTATGCTTTAAAAAAAATGTAAGAAATGCTAATTTATGGACGGTTTGGCCTGTTTTGTTTTGACTCTGCAAGTTGTAAACCATAAAGAAGAAATTGTTTTAATCTAGGGATCCAAGATAAGCCCCGAAACTCCTTCCAAAAATGTCTACCAGAAAGATCTGCAATTTTTCAGGTGAACTGTGAATGCATTGTAAAACATCCAACTTCACATTGAGTCCAATAAGTCCATTACTAGGTGCTTTTATAACATCTTTAGGTGTGATGTGGATTTATACGGGGGCCAATTTGGATCAAGAAGCTGTGGAACAACCTCTTGCTGCAAGCAGCAACAAGTCATTTGGGGTACGTCACTATCAGCTTTTCACCACTAAACTTTTTTGCCAAATTTTTTTTTCTTTCTCTTCCAAAAATAGCTGAAGTTCAAATTCACCCATGGTTAAACAGGTTTTCAAGTCCTGTCCTAACTGGATAAAGTTCAGGACTTTGAGTAAGCCTATCTTATCACTAACATGCCTGGATCTAAATCACCATTGTAACCTTGGCTGTGTTTTTAGGGTTGTAGTACTTTTTGGAGGTGAATATTTGCCTGTTATCTTCTAGGATGCTTTTTATTAAGCATGACCCAAAGTATGATGCTTTCTCCATGGATTGAGGATAAAATACTGTTAGTTTTCCATCACAGTTTTGGTTGTAGGCCAGGAAGTTCTCCTTTAGTTGCCTCTGATCAACCTTTGTTTCTTTATACAGGCTTTTGATAAACTGTCTCACAACTTTTAACAACACTGGCTTTCTTCATCCCACTTTAAAAATTCAAGGCAGGCTGCGGTTGTAGTTAAAGGAGTTAAATACTTCTGAAGGGCATCACAGATCATGGAAGGTATAAGATATAAGTTATTTCCAAGGGTGAATTATGTTGCTACTCCAGTTGTGCACTTTCCTTTATTTTCAAAGCAGCAGGAAGTTATGATCTGGGAATATAACCTTTTGTCATCACCTCAATACACATTAAACGCTAATCATCATTTAATCTTTAAAAAAAAACTGGGCTGGAATGGATGTGTGGGATTTCTTTTCATCCAACAGAATAGGATTATTCCCTCTTCTATCCAAGAATAATGACGTTAAGTAAGTGTGGGATCAAAATATTTTCCAAGTTCGTCTTCTTCCAACAGTCCAGGTGGTTAGGTGTGAATGTTCCAGTATTATGTAGCACCATATCACAAGGCAAAAAATAACATATCTGCTCTAAAACCAGAGAATCAAAAAACTTAATAAGTGAGACACCTTCTGTTGATAATCTGCATGCTAATATGATTTGCTCAAGTCATGAAGAATTTCCACTAATTGGATGGAAAAAGAAAAGAATTAGGAGTACTCACTTGTCTTACTCTCTTCTTAGAGCTTCCCACTCTGAAGATCCCCACAGTCTGCAAACCTAAAAATAAAAAAAGAGAGGAAAAAACAACAATTAGCTCAGTTTAAACATGAATTGTGCACTGTATGTAAAGATTGCTGAAGTTGGGACTCTGCCCACCGTATTTCTCGATGTGCTGACAGCAGCTGTCCACCACCCGGGGAACCTGACGATAGATGGGATTCAGGCTTAGACGTTTGTCCCTGTGCTTTTCCTTCTTACTCGGCGTTTCAGCTGGCAGGGAGAGCTGCAACGCCTCTAGAAGGCGGGACTGGTTGTCGTCTAGGTCTGTGATGGAATCCACGGACATGCCACCCTGGTGGGTAATCATGCATTTGATTCAATCTAAGTTCAGTAAATTTAACATACAAAAACAAGGGGATCTAGGTTTGGGATTCTGGGATAGAAAGGCAGATTCTTAAAGGTCTCTCTTACCCTCCTGCGAACACGTGGTGCAGACTCGGGGGTGTTGGGTGACGTTGACTCATTGGCCGTCTCTGACGTGGAGCTGAGTGAGGAGTTACTGCTGGACAATTCTTTGTTCGATGGCCGCTTGGTGGCAAACTATAAAGAAACATCCATCAAAGCTCAAATCACAGTAGGGTAATTTGCCCCAAAATATCTTGAAGCCTTCTTAAGTCCTTTTAAGCGCAGATTCAGTGGACTTCAGTGGCTCTTTTAACAAGTTAACCCTGGCATAACACTAACATATTACAAAAAAAATAATAAAAAATCATAGAAGTAATCTCAACAAGGATGTGTTGTGATGCGTTGGGGCTCATTCAGACCTAGAACCCTGCTATAAATGATGAATATGGGCGTTCTGACAGAAAATCAAAAGCTTTCACTCATTAAAATGCATTTTAACTAAAATGTAGGTGATTACACACCTGCAAAATTGATGACACAAGGTCAGAGGAGTCTTTGTGCTCCTCCCGCTGTGGGGGGTCCAGGCGGTAAGCATCCTGTCGCTGTCTGTGTGTTCTGTCGTTAGCGATGACCTGGGAAAGGGGTATGCTAAAGGCCTGGGGTACGCACTCTTATGTGATAGAGACATAGAGAGGAGGGGAAAGAAGGCAGGCTCTTTGAAATGCAAATTAGAAAAAGACTCAAGCATAAAACTACCAAAAATAGGTCTGAAGATAGAAAACACAGTCTCCTTATCCCATCTGTTTTTGCTTGGCTTTTTACACAAACGCAATAAAAGCATCAAAAAGCACGTTTACCATGTCAGTAAAAAGTCTTACGCCATGATTAAAGTGCAGCATCTGTTTTCCAAAATAATTCATCAGAGAAACCATGAAGTTGCCGCCTTATTTTAAAGCATACCAAAATAACATGGATGGCTCACTTCCAGGCAATGCAGAGTTCTCCATTTAGGTCATTTATGGTGGCTTTTTAGAGTTAAAAAAAAGTAACTCAAGAAACTTTGTTCTAATCTTCCTACTCATTAAATATTGTAGATTGGCAGACTAGACAGAAAAAATGACATAATCAGTGCTAACATCTGGATTTTGTATACAAACTTGTCGACAGCCTTAAAAATATCTTTAAAATGTTTTAATGTAAATTCTGCTTTAGTGGCATCATCATTTCTAAATAAATACTTTCATTAAATTGACCAGAATGTCAAGCAATCACCAAATAAGTTATCAATGATGTCCAGTTTCACTCTATCAGGGGTCTGCAAGCTCCACAGCCACATGTCTCTTTAAACCCTGGGTCTTAATAGTTGCTAAAAAACATTTAAAGAACAAACTAATATACTTTAATAACAAATACCAGTCTTAGAAGCTTTAGTGGTTTTTAATTATAAATATTTGAATTGAATTCTTACAACAGAATGACATTAAAAGGACAAGAACGTTTTTTAGAGCTTTTTTTCCATTAATCTGCTTGCAAACTGTTTCAATAATATATTTTTTTTAACTTAAAATAATACCCTACAGAAGAAAAGCCATGCTTCAGCTTTATGAATCGTTTTATGTCATTCCTTATCATTAAAAGCTAAAAATACAAATTAACTCTTGGTTGTTTAAGATGGCAACAGATTCCCTATAGCAGATATTTGATAAAAATAGTAGGCTGTGTTTTATTAAAAAGTTATTTCATATTTTGGGGTTATAAACTTCTTTTACTTAGCTGTATCACCTTTATTCATAACGTGCTTTAAAATAAATCAAGGTTCATGCAATACAAATGCTTCAGAGTGAGAAATAGGAGAAAATGCATTCCTAAGATTTCAAGAAACAGGAACTGAGCAACCAGTCCATATTTTAAGTCTCCAAGTTGCAAAAGTAAAGCTAAGACGCTACATGTCTTTGGTGTTTGTTTTGAGAGAGGCATTGTACCAAAAAAAAAAAAAGGCCTTTTCTGGACTTATTTCTCTACTGTAGACACATCTCTGGAGTGTGTCAAGCTTCTAACTATGGAGAAAAGCCCTTCCTGCCTTCTGCTCATTGTAATGGAGGACTTGTAAAGCTGTTAGCCTGTTTCACTTGTCATAAAATCTGCTTAATTTCATTTCTTGAAAATGCCAGTACATTTTCAAGAAAATACTTAGAAATGCATCTTTCTCTGTAATATTTCTAATGATTCTAAATTTCTAAAATAGATTGTTGTTCATTCTTTGTAAAAAAATACTCAAAGGTATAGTGGAGGATGTTTTTTTTTTTCTGGGTGGATCATCAAAATAATATGTTTACGTAAGGCCGTCCTACGTGCTCGTACCCATTTTCACTAATGTATTATCTTTCATTTTTAGAGTAAATCATCAGTATTACAACTGTTAACAATAAAATCTAATTTAAATAAAATTCTAACATTAAAACAATCAAATTTTACACTTTTTATGCCATAAGGTAGCCAAACCCATCTAAACTTAATTTAAAACTTTAGTCCTTTTAATAATAAACCAGTGGCTAAACTTAAAGGTATAGTGGAGGATGTTCTTTTTCCGGGTGGATCATCTAAATAAGCGGTCCTCCTAATTGTCAATCATTCTGGTGATATGTTTACGTAAGGCCGTCCTACTTGCTTGTCCCCACTTTCACTTAACGTTTGTGAGTCTGAAATAGTGGAAAAATTGCAAATCTTCTTTTGGAAAGTAAACTTGGATGAGCGTTGCAAACAGGAACTTTTAAACAGAGCGTGCATTAGGAGAAATGGGCTCCTGCATGCTCTTTCAAGCATTTAATACTGTAGGTGTTCCCTCTCAGAAGTGAGTACAGGGTTGCACATGTAATTTTATTTTGAATTTAATTTCACATTTACCAACAGTAATATGCAACATCTTTCATCAGGTTCAAACAGTTACGCAAGGATATTATACTCTGCTTGAAAACTGAAAATGGGTCTTCATGGGGTCTCTCAGCAAGACAATAAAGCAAAACATTTGGCTAAATCAATAGAGAAATTTTCACACACAGAATAATCCTTCCCATGCTCCAAACATCTGAAAGTGTTCATGAAGAGTAAACGCTATCCTTCTGACAAAAATCCGGTTTCCCAAAGTTTTGCCAGCAGTCATAACAAAAAGCACGTAGAGCGCTATGATGCAAAATCACAAAGAATCATTCTGTGTTTTAGAAAACTTATCCAGCTGCACTGCTCCATGAGTAAGAGAAAAACAAGGAGAGGGAACACAAAATGCATTCCACAACCACAAATGCAGAGCTGTGGTTTCCGAACAACATGACAGCTTACATTGTGACACAGTGGGTTTGCTCTGCAGCCTCACCGCATTAAAAGGCCTTACATAATCACATATACACATAGAAATGCATTTAAAGTCGATGTGACTCTGATTATTGGATTTCACAGATGAGTCCACAGCCAAACCACATTTCACATGCTGCCAGATATATCAAAATAGCCCCGGGGTAAGTGGTGCACAGTTGGAATTGTGTATTGTAATGTATTAAGATGGGATTGGATTAACTTGTAAATCCACAAAAGCTGTTAAAATGTTCAAAAGAAGGTTTGGTCAAATATCTTTTTCTAATAACTTATTGAGATAAGGAATTAGACTCCCTTAATGTTCTATGTAGAGTAAATGAGCCATATTTGTGTCTGGAGACCTGTTTTCTGCAACAGAATTTATATTTTCTATTTGTCCATAGATGAGACTAAACTCTTCTTACTGAAAATTAAGGTTGATATTTTAGACCATATATTTAGAAAATTAAACAGTTTTACATGTAGATATGTCTGAGCTCTTTATGCAATGGAGTAAGAGAAGACAAATATGCCAGGCTTATAATAACAGTTTCAAACTGACATACTTCTTGAAGGCACAAATGAATCTCCTGACTTTGTTATTCTCCTCAACGTGAGCTCATGTGAAACCGAACTATTTGCACAGCTGGAATGGAGAAGCCTTGGCGTCATTTGGATTTACACCAATAGCTGCGTTCCAGAAATGTTACTTTAAATTTTAAACAAATTCCATTTGTGCACTTAGTGGGTATACAAAACCTGCACGCTTTTGTTAAACTAGCAGGCTTTTCTGAGGATTAAAACAAAAAAAGGTCCATGAAAAATTTACTTTGTAGTTTTTCTACCTTTAATATGCCCAGAAACCTATACAACTAAACTGAAAACCTAATTGAAAACTTTTAAGGGGGGAAACGAATAAATGTAGTCTTATAAAAGCACACACCTTTGAATTAAACTTAAAACCACTTTTGTTAGTAAAGCACTACCTGTTTATGGATTGGTACCTATCGTCACGATGCTTTGCGTGACCCAAAGCCATATAGCGATAATATTCTAAGAGGCACAGCCGTGTTCAGATCAACCCATACATTTTCAAGGTTCAGGTTTTGGCAGGACATTTCTTTCATTCCTTCTCTTTAGTTGATTAGGATGGATGCTTCTGGTGTTTGTGCTGAAAGATTAATTCCTTCCTCACCTTCTTAGCTAAAGGGTAGAGGTGTTATGCCAGCTTTCAATGCTATTTAGACCTGTCTATAAGTCTCTGTATCTAAAATGGAAGTTCCAGGCTAAGAAAAAAGGCCTCCCCATGCTCCACCGTCTCTATAGTGTGCTTTTCAAGGATGTTTAGAGTTGTACAGTATTTGTACTAGGGCTGCAGCTAATGTTATTAATCTGTCAATTATTTTTTTGGATTAATTATCGGATAGCAGAAGGTTTTTTTTTCTGAAGATTTTTTAAGAAATTAAACCAGGTGCTCTAGATAGAGCATATTGACAGACTAAAATGTTTTTCTTTCATATTAAATGCAAAATGGTTATATAATTTTTTACAATCTTGGTATGATTACTGTTCTAAGTGGATTACTCTGTGAGCTAAAGGAATGTTTTATAGTCTTTGCACTCCAATTAACGATTTATTGATTACTAGATTAATTGACGATTATTTCAATCATTGATTGATCACTATTCATTCGGTTAATTGTTTCAACTCTATTTTGTACTAAACATCGATATAACACACTTCTTCCACATTGTCTTGTGTTTGAAAGTTTTAGCATTTTTTTTCTATATAGGAAAATTTCCATATGACACCCCTACTGCACAGCCCTGATGCATAAGGAATTTGTGGTTACATGTAATTAACAAACAAAAACTCCAGTGGCTCCTTCAATTTCTTCTTGGTAGCCCTTCTGACTACTTCCCTTCTTGTGTTTTCATTAATTGCAAAAAAAGAAAAAAAATCCTATGTTTGCCATTATTTCTAATACATTGCATCTTCTTATTTTGACAGGTACCTTTAAAAATGACGTCCTTTTGACAATCCATTCTGACTTTTAATTTTTGGCCAGCCAAAAACAACTATAAGAATATGTGCATCTTTCCCTTTGAAGGAAAGAAACATTTTGGCACATTGTATAAATTGAAGTCAAGTTATGTGTGCAGCCTTTCAGATTAAGCTGCTGTTCAGTATATCACAGCATCTCTTTCACAGAATCGGTTCACTTTAAACTTTAAGCTGGAGAACAGGTGCTATTTTTACAACCTCATTATCCGCCTGCATAATGCATGGAGTCCGCAAAATGGCAACTTTAAAAATGCTGATAACAGAGCAGGATGGGACCGATTTTTAAGTTTAAGATTATTTGCAATGTTCATGGGACTTCGGCTTACCTTTGTCTTTACTCTTTTCTTTGGCTAGAGAGTCCAGCTTTCTTCTTAATGACTTTTTCCTCTTCTGTCCATCTGCCACAGAGGAGGAAAAAACAAAAGAGTTAACAAATCATGTGAAACAAACAGTTCCCATATCTGCAGTTTCTTATCTGGCTCTTATTTAATAAAATTATTCCAGGAATGCAGACATAAATTAACCAGAGGGGGAAACCGATTCAATAAACAGTCAGGTTAGAAATAGTAGCAGCCACAGCAAAAAAAACAACATAATTAGTTAGATTGCTTATTCAAACTCTTAACGTCTTTCTTTTTCTTTGCTTTTACAGCACCATACATGGTAAGCTTCAAATTACTCGGTCAACATTCCTCTTTTGATCCTTCTTAATGTTGTTGACTCGTTTCAAAAATGCAAATGATTGAATGAAAAAAACATCAACAACTGCATGAATCAGCACAAAAAGAGTTAATACCAGAGCTATTCAGCCAATAGCTCAGTTTCTGCTTGCAATCCATGAGGATATTTGTGTTTGGATGGAAGGAAGCAGCTCTGTCAGCTCCCAGCATGATAAATGACTCTTGGATCTGCTGATTAACACGCAGGAAGCTCTGGAAATCGAAACGCATGCAAGTTTTAAGTCTCTTTAAGGCCTCGTCTAGGATCATGATGTAATCGTGTGGAAAAATTTTAACTCGAATTTTTGTGTTAATAGTGTCGAAAGCTAACCCCTTCATTTTTAAGGTCCCTGTTTTCAGAAATTTCCACTATTGGCTTGATAACCTCAGTTTGAACTTAAGGACTTCATGAAGTTTTGAGTGTTTCTTGTTGAAAGAGCTTTGAATATATATTTATTTCTCTTGGACTTTATATTTTTCAAAATAAAAGGACAAACCAAATGTGGTTTTATGAGATAAAGCAACGAAAAAGAGGGAAAAAAACTGCATAAGAAGTTGTAATTGAATACCTTTGAATAGCTTATGTCATAAAACTATAGCTCAGAATTTCAACATGTCATAGAACACTTTTAATCCGACTTCAGAAAATGGAAAATAATAAAGAACTGTATAGAAACTAAATGATTAAGCCTAAAAACCCAGCAAAATAAATAATTAATCGGAAAAGTAGCACAGAAGCCAATGGCAATTCTGGAAGTGTTGCAAAGATTCACAACAAAGGCAGTTAAATGGGTCTAGTGACTACTGGTCCTTCATTCCACATTTCAAGTCTTTTTGGAAAAGTGGTTTAAAGACACCCTAGAAAAAGTACTGGTCTCAATATTGAACTTTTTGGTCAGATTAAAAAAAAAATGTGATAAGCAAAAAAGAAAAGTCTTCAAATCACCCTTAAGGCGTCCCCATGGTTACAAAAACTAGTGGCAACAAGATTCTATAGGAATGCTTTTTATCAGTTCGGTCAGAAGCTACAGCTGGTTTAGATCAAAGCATCCATGTGTTTGAATGCAAGTCCATAACTAATCCCAACTGTGAATGTCACAAGGTTATAGATAAATTATTTTAATCCATTCTGACTGAGTTTTAACTCTTCCGCAAAGAGAAATGTGAATTTAGACAAAGCGATGTTATGTAGGGAAGCAGATCTAGTCACAATAAATATCCACCCCCCCTCCCACTAATCTGAATAAGTTGTGACTCGTGAACTTTAGGCTGAGGGCTACTTGAATTATTTTTTTTAAGTAACTAAAAGTACCCATACTTCAGAGCGTCTGTGACATGACACCAGTGAGGATGGGGTTGCAAACTGTGAGGAGAAACCGAAGCAGATGTTGTGATGGAGGCGAGGAAGAATGAAAGATGGGAGAAGCCAAGATAGGAAATGGTTTGGATTTTTTGACAGATGGCTCCCAAAGCCATACGAAAATCACCCAAAACCTCCACACTCTCCGTTTCTACCCCAGACCTGTTTGCAACTCAATCTGATGAACCTCAACCGACTTTCTGTCGCATCACATCTTCATCTCGTCCTTTTTTTTTGTCTGTCTTCATTCTGTCTTTCTTTAATCTGCTCTGTTCTTGAAGAAACGCCAAAAAATTCGACCCACTGATGCAAAACTAGGAATGGAAAACAAGTATTAGCTGAAATAGCCCCCACAGATGCAGACACTTGTCCATTTGAAATATATCCCTCGCCTGCACATGGCAGCAGTCGGGAGCTCTGGAATTCATAAGCAACACAGTTAAGCATGCATTAAATCATGGTAGGGAGAGGTTTAACCTTCAGCTGGAATGCAAGGCCCTAGATAATCCATTAGCCGTTCTACACTGCTGCTATGAACTAACCCCAATGCTATATAGAGTATAGTGGAGCAAATGCAGGCCTCAGTGTGCATGACGTGGATCTGTTACTGCCTTTTGCAAAAGCAAGACGTAATCTCTGGAGGAAAGGCAGGAAAAATGCTATAGTGAGGAAATCCAGAAATCTGGAAACCTAAAAAACAAACAGATAAAACATGTTTGAGGTGCATATAAATTGCTTGCACTACTTGGGAAGCCTTCAGCCGAGTCATCCAAAGAAAATTTCCTTCACCGTGTGGGGTTAGTGTAGAGCATGGAGTCAGCACAAACTTGTGATGGCACCTACCCCTCTAGCAAAGAACATATAAAGTACATTGTCTTCTATATTACAAACCTCAATTTGGATGAAAAATAAAAGGTGGTAAGCAATCTGCTGGTGTTGAAATCATTTTGACAGGATTAAAGTCTGATAATCCCTTGGGATTACCTAGAATGAGGATGGCCCCACACGGTCTGATAGAAATAATCTGAATAGACAGGTGTGTGTTTGAGTGGGTGGATTAACCTCTGAATATATATCAAGGCTTCCAACTTGGGGCTTTATCCTTCAAGATTGCAAAGAAGATATCCCAAACTGCTTGTGCATCTTTTATTTGTATGTGCAATAAATTGGTGTGTTGCAGGAGATGTACAAGGATTTCTTCATAAATATTAAGAATCACAAAATGATTTGTTTCTGCCCGTTTTGAGTTAAATGCTAAATAATATGTATAGTGCATCTTGTAGCCTATCTCAAAGCGTCAAAGAAAATAAAACATAGCATCTCTTTGCCGGCTCATTTAATATTTTATTTATATAAATGTGACGCAGACATTTCTCTCAATTTACTTTTACTGTATAAAGATTGTCTGCATTAATATGTGCTCCCTGTGTAGACTTTATTTCTTCCTTAAATTTAATCTACTATTAATATTTTCGATGGTCAAAATATGTTTTTATGTAAACAGATCATCTGCATCCTCAGCTTTGTGCCAATGCTTCATATGTAGCAATAAACACAGCAGATTTGTGTGATGTTTGTATGTGAACGAGACAAAGTACTAAAAAATATGCAAAAGGTTTTTGATTGTAAAAATAGCTTTGCACATGGTAAATATTTCGTCATTAGAACATGATCTACTTTGATCAAGGCAAAGATGCAAAAAATAGTTTGTACACACTGTGCTGAAATAAAATTACTTTGTACCTTCTTTAAAGCTCTGCATGTACAAACTCATTTGTACCTTTTTTAATACGAGCGAACCTTCTAAGGATCAGCTCCTTAGAGTTTGATAACATTCTATAGTTGGTATTGCCTCGGATTAGTACGAGTAAAACCTTAAAAATACCAAGTGATTCATCAAGAAATAATCTATAACTATATAAAAAAGAAAAGCTGTTATTTTTTTTATGTTGATTTTTTCTTTAGTTTTAGATTCATGGTGGAGCATTTAGCATGGGCGAGCCTAGTGAAAAACCAGACTCTGTCTGAATACTCTTGTGCCACATTAACGTAAATAGTTTTTTTTAGTCATTTTCCAGACAGATGTTTACCTTGTAACAGGGAAACAAAAGTAAACAGGAAAAGAGAACAAACAAGTACACTGCAAAAAATTGAAAACTAAAAATGTTTTTTTTTTTCTTAAAATAGGTGCTTTTTAATTTAGGAGACAAGGTAGACACTTTGCCAATGGAACAAGACAATTTACACAATTTAAACCAAAAAAAAAAAAAAAACTATTACAATGTATTATTTTAAGGGCATTTTATTCAATAACTTATTTTAAGAGTAAAGAAACTAATTCCATTGGTAAATCATCTTATTCACGTACTTAAATTAATATTAAATACACTAAATTTAAAACATCTGACATTGTTTTGCAGTGTACAAGCATAGCTTTAGTTTAACACAGTTTTTTTCACAGCGATAACTAAATGAAGAATCCACTTAAACTGGAAAAAGTCACATGTCACTACCAGCAGGGTCATGAGATACCATGTCTAACAGGAAGCATCAAATTCCTACATGAAGTGTGGCTTACATCTAAATGTGTCTTTTTCATAACTTCCTGAAACTCGGACCAATAACAAGTTGTCTTAGAATAGAGTCCACGCATGATCAGTGATCATAATGGAACTGTGTGTCATCTTGAATGAATTGATTGAAATAGATCTGGGTATGCAAAATTAGAAGGTGCAGTTTCCAGTTTATGATGCATTTTGCAGTTAATAAAACTAACAAAATAACAAATACATATGTTCCACACTTTTTGATTGCAGCTATAAGAGTTTTTGTTTTATAAATGAAAGCACTCTCACCCTTTGGGATTGTTATTTGACATCCCAGGTCATAGTCCTGGAGTAAGCGGGTATAGGCTACTTCCTGCAGCCTGGCTCTTTCCAGCTCTGACAGGCTCTGGATGGCGACTGGAGTCAGGCGTACACTCCGCCCTGACAGGCTGCTCCAGGTGAAATCTCCCTGAGAACGAGAAAAAAAAATGAAGCAAAATTAACAAAAGCCTGCGACCTTAAAGAAGAGACTAATGCACCTGCTGACAAAAGAAAAAAATTAAAGTCCCAGACTCTGGGGAACTTGTAATTTTCTTTTAATTCTGCCAAAATGCAATTTTGTCCCAGACAAAAGAACGTTAGCAACACCAGATTCCAGGTGGTGAAAAAAAACAAGCGTTTAGTCCTTGTAATCTTCTTTCAAAATATCATCCTTTAAATGCAAATGTTCACCATATTATGTTATTGTTCTGTTGCTATGGTTTCCATAATTGTGCAATATTATAGCATAAAGAAGAAGAAATAAAGCGGAATTAGGACAGAGGGGAGGAAAAGGCTTACTTATCTTCCCTTTTATAAACCAAAATGTGTTGGTGCTTTGAAAAGATACTGCTAACAGTGGACATTTAACATTCAATGTGTCTTGGTCATTAAATGCAATGAAAAAAGCGCAATTATCCACAATGTTAACAGGTTATATTGTATTTATTAAGTAAAACACATTTAATAAAGTGATTAATTAAAGAAAATACAATTATTCAGTTAATGCATGCTTTCTTTATTTTAAGGTGGACCTATAAGTATGCTTTGTTGTATTCTAAACATGTTGAAGGTTTTGTTTCCTTCTGCACAATTTGTTTTACATGTTTGTCAAAATTATACAGAAATGGGGAGTGGTGGCTAGTGATTAGTGCATAGGGTTTGGAATCCTGAAGCTGTGGGTTCAAAACCCAAACCCACATACTGCCTCTCTGAGCAAGACCCATTAGCTCCAATGAGGATGGATAAATGCAGAGAGCTAATTTATCCATTGTGAGATCAATCATGTTCAATTTATTTTAGTATTGTCAATTGTTACCATTAATGCTTGGAAATTTTAAATAAATAACCTGAACTTGGCCAAAGGTGTTCCTGGAAAATATTTCCGAAACTATTTAACATTTAGTATGGAGGTAAAGCCTGTGTATGGCTAAATTACATCAGATTAAAAGTTTTACAGAACAAAACAAATGGATAATAGATATATATATATATAGATGTGAAAAAACCCAAATCTCTACAGATGGAACCCACTGTATGATATAAAAGCAAACCCTCTTGCTCTGTAAACATTTCCGAGGGAGAGGAGCTGTTTAAGAGCCTTAGGGTGAAATTGGACTTAAGTAAATAGTAATGGGTTGCTGGAAACCTAAGACAGACCTGCCCAAGATGAACTGTTGAGTCACCTCAATCTCCGGTCATGCATTCTTGTGTCTGAGAAAAAAAAGGAAAGAGACGACTTTGCAAAAGTCTATCTAATGCCTTTTTCAGACAGATGGCTTAGCAGTTTCATCTAAATGTGTCTGTGTTTATATAATTTAGTAATTTTGCAGACAGACCATATCTTTTTATCTCCTTATGACAGAATTAATTTCAGATCTACAAACCCTAGAAATATGTCGGCAAATGTAAGAACAGTAAACAAGGCATGTTGCAGCCTTTCATGAAGCATTTCATCCATCACAGCTGTTCTGTGTTGCTGCGAGTGCATGCTTGTGTAGGCCATTTCTTATCACTGACTAAGGAAAGCCTTTTGCCTCCTGTGTGACCTCGCTCATAGCTTTCTGCTGCACAGAGATGCACATGCTCTTGCATGACCACAAGTCTGCAGCAAAAGAAAAGACAACAGGTCGGAAAAAGAAAAAGAGTTTGATAAGAAGGGCGGTCGACGATCAAGTTGGTTCTGCCCGGCAGGATGTTTGAAGGGGGTGGATGAGCTCTAGTGAAACGTCGGGAATGCTGGCGGGGAGTGATGTTGTAGATTAAACGCAAGCTTGACTGCTGGGCCCTTGCAAAAATAAACCTGCTTGACCTGTAAGAGCGTCCAAAGAAAGATATTACAAACTTGACCAAAAGCAAATATTTTATGTCATTTGTCATCAATTAAGAATAAACAGCTTATGCACCATAGCACATTGCTTGTATTACAGATGACAGACACCTATATCTTGATTTTTGACTTTTAAATGATTGGAAATCAATGCTACTGTCAAAGATGGTTCTTTACAGAGGATACAAATGCTGCACATAATGCAAGGGGTGTTGTCCTCATGGTTACATAACAGAAAACAAAAAGACTAAGCTGATTAGGAGCTCTGTTACTTTACTCTTGTTGTAATGACAGCCAGCTACTATTATGTCCATATTAAACAGAGCATGCGGTAATTAGTTTCTAGCTGTATCAATAGAACTAATGAGCAGTACAAAACACACATGCATGACAATATCATGGCCAATTTCCTAAAATTAAACTGAGAACCATTAAGGTTAATGAGATCATATATTACAGGCCCACAAATTCCATTCAAAGACTGTACATCACACAATTGTCAGGGTAGGGAGCAATAATAGCCCTGAAGGCATTTATTATGTAGATTTCGGCATATGATGTGAAAAATGTTTAGATATTTTGTGATACAATAAATCTGGCTAAAATATAGATCCTGCAGTTACAATAGGCAAAGGTGTGTTTTTGATTTCAAGCTTATAATCATTTAAAAACTATTCAAGTGTAATGGGCTATATTCCGAACTCCACTACTACCTGAAATTCAGTCAACTCATTTGTTTCCTGATTTTCATTACTGGGCAAACTGTTTAATCCAGGTGTGTCTTGTCATTCTGATTACTGAGATTGCACACACCTGGATTAATCTGTTTGTTCAGTAATGAAAGAGCAGAATTAAAGGAGCTGGCTAGGACTCAAGAAGTAGTGCATTGGGGCATATAGCCTACTAAGATACTTATGAGGTCAAAAAATGATGTCATCCTTTTCCAATTTTTTGTTTATAGAGTGGCACAAAAAGAAATCACAAAAATCTAATATAAGTAGTTCCAGGCCATTTCTAATTATGTAACTACACAATGTAATTTTGTCCAACCCTACTTGGTTAACAACACAAGTTGCACCTTTCTAATTGAATATACTATCTATTTTTTGTCAGTTAATCTTCATGAAATAAACACATTCAAAAGCCAGCAAAGTTTTTTTTCAAAAGAACTGCACAGAACTGCAGCAGTCTTCTGCTTGTTCTCGTATGCGACAAGGATTTATTTTTTTTTTCTTGGGGAGTTGTCATTGGTGTCTGAGTTGATGCTGGTCGCTTCTGAGTATTCACAAAATTCATCTAGCTTTGATTGTTTGCTTTGTTGGAGCCATTTATCATGGACGCAGTTGACGTCACAACCGTTGAAATAGCGTGGGAACTTCCAACCCGAAGGGCATTTAGGGAAAGTGTTATTATATATGCATCAGCGCTGAACTACTAAGGTCTCAGTCTGCTCATCAATGATGTTTTAATGGTAAAAGGTCATATAAAAGACTATTTTCAAGATAATTTTGAGTAAAAACTTTTGAAAAGTCTTTTTTAAGAGCAAGCATTTGCATTTTAATTTAACTCTGCAAGTTAACAGCCTAATTATTATGATTCTGCACTTTTTGGTTCTGTTTAAGTTTTCTTTTTAGTTAGCGGTTATACTTATATAATCAAGTCTTTCTGTGTATTGGTTTAATTTCCATTTTTTGTTATTCTAGTAGTTGTTGGTTATATATATTTTTTTGGTTCTTATGTTTTTCTTGTTTATCCTCTGTTGCCCTCTTATACTGTATCAGTCTCCTCATCCTAGCTCCCTTGTTGAGTCCTCTGTCCACACCTGCTCCCAATCTGCTGATTAACCTAGTCTTTGTAGAGTCTCTCCTTTATACACCTCCTGTTCAGTCACTTTTTGCTGGTTCCTTGTTGTTTCCTGGCTCCATATGTTTGTTTTCCCTAATGTCTTCTAAACTTTGGTTTTCTGTCTTTGTTATTTTTGAATTTTTTGCCTTAGTTATAGCCTTCTGAATTTATTAAGATACCACACCAGCTTCAGTCTCTGCATTTGGGTCCTCCAAAACTTCTGCCCAACGTGACAATAACAAGTTAACACTGGTTAAGAAATTATCCTGGATTAACCATATTTCTTTATATATATATATATATATATATATATATATAAGTTTATTCCTTCAAAACATTGAATAGTTATGACTTTCATGTACACTTAAAGTCAGAGTTATTTATTGTCAATTGATTTCCTGACATCACAAGACTTGCAATAGCAAGCTTTAGAAAAACTGGAATCTATTGCCTGAATCCTACATAAAAACATGGAAAAAAAAAAAAGAAATCAAGCTGTCATTGCTGCTGCTATTTTGCGCTCACATGTGAAAAATGCTTGGCTGGAAAGAATAATGACTTTAAATGCACGCGCACCATGCAGTTAGATGACTAATGCCATCTGGAGATTCAGCACAGTGCAGCGCAGCATGTGGTTTTTCTTCTTTTTTTAGACAAAAGGACAACTGGCGCAAAAGAATATGACAGTTTCCATGGTGACATATACATACAGAAACCTGAAGGGGCAGGAAGTAGAAGAAATATTACTATGGCAACCCACACATAGGTCACACACATGTTGCTAAGACGGACTGATTAAATAACTGAACAACATGACAGATATTTGAAATGTTAACAACCATTAAAAACCCTGTACGTCAAAAAAAAAGTCTGAAATATGTTAATCTGTATTTAATTTTACATAGAAAACCAAAAAGCATGGTACATTAAGTAATATTCAAAACCACTCAAAGCACCTTGCATGATATTCATGAGAAGTTAGTTAAGGTTGCCAAGTTGAGGCCTGAAATCAAGTTTTTTTTACATTGCTTTTAGTGTAAACAAACAAAAGAAATAACATATTAGATAGTATGGCCACTTAAAGGTGTCAACAATTGCAAATAATACCATAAGAAGTTTTTAATTCTTAATCTTTTAAACTGACAAACACAAAGCGGCACTTTTGCATCTCAGTCTTATAGAAAATGAAAAACACGAAATGTATTATATTAAGTTTTTAGCAATAAATGTGTTTCGTAATGAAGATTCCAGAAGAGGAAGAGACAGAAGCACAAAGTGAGCTTTCCAAAATTTCACATTGTACTCGTGGTTTGTTTTCTTCCCCTTACGATTTGCAGCTGGCTTTAAATGACCCTTGAGCAGAGATTTGGGATCATAACACTGAACAGGAGGAATGTACAAGTATGTTCCAACACTGTTTCTTATTTCTTTCTATCTGTATTAGGTTTTTTGTTGTTGTTGTTTTGTTTTTTTTACAAGTTGACTTCACACATGCATGAGTAACTCAATAACGCATGGCTTTTACTGACCTGGAACCTCCCCAGCATTCACATCTGCTTGTAATTACCGATCAACCCGCCCTGCCAGCTAGTGATGACGGTGTGTGTATCCGTGTTTGTACACTTAACTGTCCCAGATTTACAATTAATCGCCTTTTCCACCTGTTTTCAAACAGCCGGAGGGAAAACAACTACAAATCTTTGGATCTATGTCATGCATGTAAAAAAAAAATCACAGCAGGACAGAGGAAGGGCCCCATATGCTGAGGCCTTAGCCCTCGGTGCAGCGTCCCAGGATTGAATTCCAGACCTTTGGTTGCATGTATTCTCCTTCTCTCTCAACCTCATTTCCTGTCTGTCTATCTAATAAAGGCCACAAGTGCCACAACAATGATAAAAATTCAATGTAGAAGCAATTTTGTTGTGTTTTCTTATTTCAGTCTTCTTTTCTTATTAAAGAATTTGAGCTTATTTTACTTATTTAACTTGCCAGGGGTTCTAAATAGGTGTTCTTGCTACCGTTTTTATAAAGTGTCTGTCTGCTCCGTTATAATACAGTATTTAGTATGGAGAGCTGAAGATTTGATGTAGCTTGCTATAAGGCATTTGTACTTGCAGGGTTTCAGACCCCAAAATAAATTGATGACTCATGTGATTAAAGAGTTAATGTCCTGTTCTTAAAGAGGAATGAACAACATTTACTCATTTTAGGTGTGAAATATATACATCATTTGATTAAACAGGAACTGATTTTTTTTTGTTCTGAAGAGAGATCCATTTTAACACAAATTGAGATCAACTTCATCTTTATTCTGTTTATACCAGAATAAATTTAAAGACGAGGGGCTACTTCATGGGTACTGAGTGATAGGAAGGGCTACCAGTACCATTGAACTGAAGCGAAGGAAGGAAGGAAGGAAGGAAGGAAGGAAGGAAGGAAGGAAGGAAGGAAGGAAGGAAGGAAGGAAGGAAGGAAGGAAGGAAGGAAGGAAGGAAGGAAGGAAGGAAGGAAGGAAGGAACTTCTCTTCATACATAATAAACATATTTAAATTTTTTCTTTTAGCTCCTTATTTTCTTTATGATATTGTCATTTTGAAATCTCTATAAATGCTTAAATACTCTGTATGATTAAAATGATTAAATGCACTATACATGATTAAAAAAAGAAGGGCAACAGAATAAAAGAAACATTTGGTGAGTTGTGACGTTTTCAGAAGATGCTGTGCGCACCCCAGGAGGACCCTCGGGCACCACATCAGTGACCCCTGGTATAAATAATTGGTAACATTTTCCTTTATTTTTGGCAGAGTTTGAGCATTTTAGGCACAAAAAGTTTAACTTAGACAGATGAAAAATTTCCTAAAACAAGAAGTCTTGGTTTTCATAAAAAAATGTAGATAAGTTCCATTCTATTGTGCTTAATGTGGACTAAATGTTGTCTGTCATCTCATTTTAAAAGCTGGACCAATCATTACACCCCTAACTGTAAACAGATGGAAAAAAAAGCTATTTAAGCTTATCAATAACAATATGTCTTAATTTCAGCATATCTGTATCTCAGCGACTTACTGAGAGCCAAGTTAAAAAAGAAATTTGGTTTTTGGATGTATGAAAGGCATGTCTTTGGATTAAGTGTTACTAATTCCTGGAATGCATTTTTTCTTGTAGAAAAGAGTTATTGCTGTTTGCAAAAAACATTTACCCTGCCAAATAAACAATGGAAAATATGTGTTGAAATATTTTATAATGCATTAAATTGATTAGAGGTATTAAATTATGCAGCTTAAAACCAAGTCCTTTTTCATTTGCAGTGCGTTTTCTACTCAATTACTCACATTATTTGAATAACTGCTCTATAGATCCTACTGCTATAACCTTTTTTTCCCCAAATAAACTGTCAAACTTATCATGTTTTATTTCTCTTTGAATTATTCACTATGAAATCTGTGCAAAATATGCTTTTCGATTGAATTTACACATTATGAAAACATAAATAAGGCATTTACACTGTCATTTTCACCGGTTTCTCCTCCAGACCCACCTATCACCTTCATTATGGTATTCAATTCAAATTTCTTCTGGATGACATAAGTCAGGGCATTAGTGTAGATTTACATGATTTCAACACTAGCTGTAAAGTACTTAAAACAAAGGTATAAACCCTCCACACATGTTGTTAGAGCTCCCTTAGCATTTAATGAGTACTTGCTGGCAGGGTGACAAGAATGAGCAACTTGGAGAGTGTGTCACCCCCCATCCCACCCCCCACAACTGAATAACTGGCAAGGACATCTAAAGCGTCAGGCAGACTTTAAACATCTCTTCAGACAGAATAATACGAAGGGTCTGCAGTAATAATGAGGGCCAACCTTCAAGAATTAAACCCTTGCATAATTGTTACATAACCAGCAAAGGAAATTAAGGTACTAAGACTATGACAGAACGTGGAGGAAGAGGTTGAAGCATTTTGGTTGTTTGTAATGCTGGTATCTGTGCATGAAAGACCGGATACTGATAACAAAAAAATTCATCAGAGCATTCTTTCACTAAACTGTCATATCAGATTAAACTATGTTAGACACATTAAAATCCTTTATTGGTAATAAGACAGACAAAGCAGTAGTATAAATGTAACATTAATGTTAAATTAATGTAATGCTGTAAAATAGAAATAAAACAAGGTTGTTTATCTTAACAACTATTGCTAATCTACATTAAATTTACAGTACCTCACAGTGTTTTTTCTTGCATTGTCCCCAACATTTTTCTGAATTTCTATTATCTTCGTCACTTTTGTTCTGCATAAGGCATAGACATAAAAAGACGCTGAAGTTAAGAAACATTTTTCTTTTCATTGTCAAAGATTACACTAATTTTGCCATTCTTTATTCATTCATAACTATTTTATAGTTTATATATATATATATGTGTGTGTGTCCCTGTCGTAATTTGTAGTTTCAATGTTACTGCCTAAGAGCATAAGCTAAAAAAAGAAAAATTACCAGTTTATTTTTCTACCTAAACTATTTAAACTGGCGTAAATCTGTTTTATAGAGCTCACTGTACTGTCAAATAGTATATATTATTTTTTATAAAGTATAATTTTTTTCCAGTTATCATGCTGCAATGAAAAATATATTTTGTATTTGAACTACAGTCTGAAAAGTTCTCCAATTTCACTCACTGAAAGCCTTATTTTGGCAAAGCGAATATATCATCTTGGTCTCTTTTACAGAAAATTTTACGCAAAGATTTATGTTTAGCGAAGGAGCCTGAAGGGTTAAAGTCAACCCTCCTCTTCTGCATATTTTGCTGGAGATCCATTTTGCTTCCAGTCTGAACAGTTTTAGAACAATCCATAGACCACCACAACTGCTGAACCCCTCTGGAATGCTTTATACTTTGCCAGAGTTTGGTTTCTGGAGTGGATCCTGCTGGTAAAAACCCACCCTGAAAAAGATGATAGAACCCTGGTGTGATTACAACTGCCTGTCCTGCAAGGTATATCGTTATCTTGGAACAGTACCATCGGCAAAACGAGACAATGTGATTTAAGTACATTTAAGCAAAATAAAAATTATATCTATCTTGCAGGGCTATGTAAGGTTATGAAGAGAGGCAGGTGCACAACTACAAATAAGCTCAACTAGAAACTCTGAGAATAAATTGATTTCTTGTACTTTTTCCTTCTCAATCAGTGCAAAACTCGATTGCAAACAGTGTGACACTGGATACTACATGCATCTATAAAAAATGGAATTGGCACATGAATTGACATTTAAATTCAGAACCTGTCAGAACAAAATACCCATGGATGTTTTCAGATGGTTCAAACATCTATGTTGCTGCCATTTGTGTTGTAGCATGTGACTTTTTTGAAATCTTATTTTTGGATCAATCAGCGACTTGTCCTCGTCTTGTATGAGTCTCTATAAGGGCATTTGCGAACACAATGTTTGCTCTGGGGTACTGTGAAATGAAACAAGGTCAAAACTCTGTGGTAACCTCACCACTGCCAACTATTTCAGAACCAATTACTGTAACAGTACTGGCCAACATAAGCAATCAGTGGGCATCTAAAGTGCATATATAAGGAGATAATCTTTTTTTTTTTTTGCTTTTCTAAACCATCTTTCTTTAAAGTTGTCCCAATCTATTGAAAACAGAAAAACTTTAGATGTAAGACAGAATGTAAGTCATGTAAAGTTTAAAAGGTTTTTTAATTGTAGAAAAGGCCTCCAACTATGCCTCCACAGAGTGAAAAATCTGATGAAAACTGAATAAAAAGCACCCCTCAGCATTTGGGTGAAATTAACCTGTCAATCAGTCAAAATAGTTGCATAAGTGGGCCCATGGGTATAGGGTTCCCATCAAGTTTTTGCAGCCATAGTATTCTGCCATGCTAGCACCGTGAGAACAGGATCTTCCACACACAAACACACACATGGGATTTCTATACCCAAGCAGAATGGAGAGCACTCCCACTCCCAGTAAAGTAGCATTACCCATTATTGCTGGAATGTTTTTAAAAATTTGACTCCGTGATTAACCCTGGCATTGTTGCCCCTGTAGGCCGTAATGTGTCAGCCCATGGATTATGGACTGGAATGTAAACTGTTCAATTTTATCTTTTGTTGACTTCAATGTGAATGGAAATATCCAGCAAATTGAAATGCTTCTTGTTCCAGTCATGGTTCCTCAGGTTTCATCCTCAGGCTCAGCAATGCACACAATGTAAACACCTTCAAGGCTGAGAATTTTCTGACATTCAGCTGTCGGCATATTTTTGTGTCATGCTAAAAAAAAATTACATGGACATAATTTGCTGCATGATTTCAAGACGTCCAGAGTGACGACAGAAACAGACCATGTGGTATTAACACACCCGAAGTTGTTTTTTTCCCAACAGCATTCAGACCTGCCCTTCAGCACAAAACTACTTAAGCAATTTGTAGAAATTAGCTTCTTGTCTTAAGCTAGAAGTAATAACAATATATCTTTTGTACAACGTGCCATCTTCTAAACTCTATTTTGGCCAAGATAGGCTTTTGCCTGAGATTTCGCAATCAACACTAGGGCATACCATACAGTCAATGAAGGGATTTTTAGTTAACAAGTCAATAACCTCTTGAGAAGACTTGAGGAAGGGTTACAACTGTCATTCATATTAAGGCCAACATCTCTCTAAACGGCTTCAAACGAATACTTGGTAAATGCAGCAAACTGAGCCGTATGACCTCATCCTTTCAGCAGCTGCGGTCAAACAAACTTCGATTTTCACATAGCGAGAATGCATTCAAACGGGTGTTAGTTTTTCATGGATATAAGATTATATGTTGATCCTCTTAGGGAATTATTTATTTTTCGCACCACTAGCAAGAACAGAAGCTTTAACAGTTGCAACACATTTTTTTTTTGCCTCTCTGATCAGTTTAATGCAATAGGATCAGAATGAAGGCTCCTTAAGACTCTTTACGTTCCATGTGGGTTCTGGGTTAAGTCTTTGAGGTACTTTAAAAGCAGGGATTATAACATGTTAAGTCTGTTCCTCAGAGTCCAGATCATACTGGCGATTAAAATGACAGAGCAGAAAGCAGACACATGGCCACTTTATGAGACGTATGGTAGCATTTACTTGCTGTTGCTACATGTAAAAAGACTCCAAACAGCTCTTCAAAAGACTACAGATCTGCTTTTTCATTATTAAATGACTTAAAAATAAAACAAAGACAACCAGAATAAAAAATACAGAATACAGTTTTCAAAAGATGATCTCAACCTGACCATTTGTGAAAAAAAAAATCTTAAACCAACTAAATGGTTGCGCCAACCTTAGGGGCAACAACTGCCATCAGCCATTTGTTTTAACCCTCAATAAGTGTTTTACCACGCTTTGCCAGAACCATGTACCTCTCTTCTATGTCGTGTACTTTTATTTCTGCCACATAAGATTTAAAGAAAGAGCAACCACATTCAGGTTATGCATAAGAATTTTCTGTATATTACATTTGGTCAAGGGTGGCTCACTTTAGGCATTCAGAGATGCACATGCTGATGTATTGTCTATCATTGCCCAGCTGCATAACTCATACTTAGTTCTTTGTGCTATGATATTGGCTAGACATTTTCGAAAAGGGATTTCTACTAGCAGATTTCATGGTTCCCTCAGCTTGTCTTTAAATGACAAACCCGTCTCCACCATCAAACTACCAAGAAATGTTTAACTGCTGATTTTCCATTTGTTTTCCCAATATGCTAGCTTTATTAATGAGACAAACACCTTTTAAAATTAGTTACTTTTGTCTCATTGGTGAACAGAACCATATTTCGACAATCAAGTAATGCCTCTAGAACTATAACAACATGGAACAATTGTTGATAGGTTAAGACTGGGCTTACACGATATTTTGAATCCTTGTACTCAACAACAGCTGAAACTGTATGATTAAATCGTTCAAAGCTCAGGATATATAGTCTTACACTGTATGGCCCGACAGTCTGATGCGATCTACCTGCTCACACTGCTTGTCTATACACCACACGTCAGACTCAGTGCTGAGAGATGGCGCTGGTCGGACTCATCAATCTGGAAGAAGAAGGACAAGGACGCCCTTGTTTGCACATGCGTAGTGTGTGAGGTTCTTGTAAATTGGCTCGTAGAACCTCGTAACTCTCCTTCAACAGCAGGATTTGTCTAAGAACACCTTACAAAGGCCGACTGAATTTCAAACAGGTTTGATTCTCTTCTTACCTTACGATTCCTGATCGGGAGGTGGTTGTGAGTGGCTAATTATCCCTTGTTACCCCCTGTATACTACATGACGTGGGACATAGAATGAGACTCAAACTCGGCCCAATTCAAAAGATTCTCGCACAAACCCCACCTGAGATGCTTCAAAACATTTCCATTTTTCCTCCATCTGAGTATAAGAGGCATCGGTTTTATGGAACCACAGATTTATAGAAGGAGGCTAGTATTATTTGCCAGACTGAGTTTACTAAGAAAGATTAGATGTTTTTGACCTCTACCTAAGGACAGATTTTACTAAAATGATTTCTCGAGTCTACGGTTCTAGCAGTAATCGGGCTTCGTGAGGCAAGGGAAAATGAACTCAACTTTCTGAGAAATGTGACTAATCAAGAGGAAGCTGGCAGTTAAGGTTGCTTAATTTAAAAGATAAAATGAGCATCAAAAACAGTGGCAAAATTGCAGCTATAACCTTTCTAGATAAATGATCAAAGCAACCAATACATTGTTATAATCCTAGTCATAAGGTATTCAGTTTTACTTTAAACTAGAAGCAGAACAAGCACCATTTGCTTTTATGGATCTCTTTTTAGCAAAACTTTGACAGTAGCCTTTGTCCAACTGGTACAATGGGGACATTTTTTCATTGCTGTAAGGCACTACAGTCAGAATAAATATCTCCACTAACTGCAGTTATAGATGTGTACAAGTAGTTTTCTAGTGCCTATTCAAAGTTGAAAGGGTGAAAATAAAATGCCTTAGCTGAACAGCATGATCTCTGGCTTTTATTGTGACTAATCTCACCAGCTTAGTGAATATAATTTTAGAAAAAGTCACATACCAGCCCTGAGTAGTTGCAATGGGCCCGACTTTTTTATATATATAAATGGGTAGAAACTAAGCTTTTTAATTCAATATTGTTATGCTGGTTTTCGTTTTACACATATAAGTATTGTGAATTTCCCTCATTTCTATTTTTTCCATCTACCACTACTGAAGAATGAGCAAATATACCTAATGTTAATAAGGGAAAAAAACAACCATACCATTTAAAACAAATAATAAAGTTGAAAAATCATAATCTGCTTAACTGTGTTATTACTTGACAGAAGGTACCGCACCTAATTGCTTCCTGTTAAGCCTTCAGCAGATTATAGCACCTACTTTTTTGGAGCAGGCCATACAGACAATTAGTGGATGACTTGAGGTTCCTCATGCTTATTTGACACTTTCTTCACAACAGTGCTCAGATGCTGTGTTCAGCAGTCCAAGGTACCTTTGTGGTACCTCTCTAGAAATATTTGTCCATCCTACATCAGCTACCTCTTTTCAGCTGCTGATATATTCATGCACGTTATATAGCATGCTAAAAAAATATTAATTTTCCGTTCAAAAATGCATACCGAGCCTCTGAATAAATCCATTTCTCTTGAAATAATATATTCATGCAGTGAAAAATTTGTGAATTTTGTAGATACTTTTATGTCACATCCTTTTTCAGCAATAACTTTGGCATAAATGGGAACTGGGTTGAGTCAAGTCCTATCAGTTCTAGTGACCACTTGGTTTACTGGCCCCAGTCCAGTAAAAATGTATGAAGTCATCTGAGATTCTGTGTAGGGCAGAATGTAGTTCTCTCCCACTCAGGCATATGACCCAGTTTGCCAATTTATAGCATCAGTCAGGGGGCTTGGACTCACCATTCGCTACAGTTGTCAATGATGCAATGTTTTTTTAGTCTTCTATTTGTGCTCCACATCTCTAATGCCACCCTGGACAACTGCCCTTATGACCCATACCAAAAAACACAGACTGCAATCATAAATTTGGTCAAGTAGTTGTGTTCTTTCTAATTTATACTGATGAATACAAAAAGGCCGTAGTTAAATAACACAAACTCTAACTTTTAAGGTATCAACATATCTGTTCCAGCAGAGTGCCTAAACGTGGCAGACTGGTGCCAAACTATCTGTAACAGATAAAGTGAATGAAATCTTTCTGCCTGTGTATAAAAGAAACCTATCAAGAGAAATAGAACAGTTTAAAAGCAGCAGCCTTGTTACAGTTCAGGAAGTTTTCACCAAGTGTGACTTCCTGAAGGCACACACCACACCCGATACGGCCCAACGGATCTTTGTTCTCTCTGCAGAGTACCTGTGACTGTGCATGTGTTTATATGCATACGGGTGTAACACAGGTCAGTGCCAGGGCAGATGATCTACTATTGATTTCCTGACGGAAAGAGGATGAGCACAGTTCTCCGCTGTTGCTGGTCTTTGTAACACAGCTGCCAAGCTGATCATATGTGTCCATGGACATAAACATGTCAGAGAAGAAAACTGTGATGAGTTAAAAATAGCTTGTAGAGAGCATGTAAAGTAGGGGCTAGTAAGAGCTGATGGGCTGTTCAATGAATGTGATAAACAACTTGCCTTACTACAGCCACTTCTAGTCAGAAACTTCTGTCCGCACAGTAGGGTTTGGTTTCACAAGCTGAGTATAGAGAGAGTTTAATAATTGTAGTAAATTTGGAAAGCTACACGGCTGTGGCATCTAAAGAATTTAAAATAGTCCATTGTAAAAAGTGAATGCTAGCAAGTAATGTGAATGAAAGCAAAGTTGCTTGAATTAACAAAAAGAATGAACTACTCTAAAAAAAAATAAAATAAAATAACTGAGGTTAAAAAATATGTCTTTATAACACCAGAAGAACGGGTACAAGAGATAAGTGCCTTGAATGAACTCTATACTGGTCGCTAAATGTTCTGCTCTAGGAAATTGTTATTCTTGCTTTTTAAAGTTAAAGTTCAAGAAATTATTTGGCGTACCCAAATTCAGCAATTATTTCAAACAAACAAAAAAAAATCTGCACAACTAAAGCATGGGTCTGCATTTAGCTTTGCAATTAATCATCCAGTCCCATAAATTGTAAAAAATAATCACATTGTTCTCATATCGTAAGTTTTCTTTCATCAAATTTCGCATATTATTTATGTAAGAAAAGTAACAGGAAATAGCCTTTGAGTAGCCTGGTTATATTAAAAGACTGGAAATCTGGTTGGTAAACAGCCACGGTACAATGGCGAAGCAAGTTTGTGAGTTTGAAGGTGCACTGCCACAAGAGACTTGTTGATCCTCACATTCCAATGGCTGTCTTGAAGGAAGCTAATCCAGCCCTAGGAAAAGAAATCCGGAAATCCTGGGACAAAAACACGCATCATGCATGTTCACCCTATTCCTACTAAATATTTGTTATTTTCGGCATCATCTGCATTGCTCTCTGTCTGGATGTTTACTCCAGCGAGGGTCTATGACATGTCACCCGGCTGGAAATTTGACTTCCAACTTCCTGTCTGTCAGCGAATCTGATTGATGCTATCTGGCCAGCCGACTCCAATATGTCTAAGAATACATTCTCTGCATTTCTGATGACTTGGTTGCGCTTTAGGGTGAGACATATTCTGAAGTAACCCGTGACAACTAGACCTCAATCATTATCATCTAAACAAAGTAAGTAGGCTTATACGCTTCACCCTGAGGATCGCATTCCAAATTTATTAATAAGATTTTCCTAAAGTACTATGAGGTCCAGGCTTGGATATACATCCTATATTAAACAGCTTTATCATAGCCTCCAAGAGGCAAAGTAAATAGCAACCTAAGAAACTTAAATGGCTATGACAAAATAGTAAAGCCATTAAGCCATACAAAAGCCATTGCTTGGCGCTAAATTACCAAAGGTCACTTTTAAATAAAAACTTGTCCAGGCTTTTGTGCCCCTTTGGCCGCTAAAGCTACCATCCTGAGGAATATACACTGTATTTTTTTTAGACAATACCCAAATAACCTGGGTCAGTTTATAATTGGCCGATTACTTGCTGAGATTTGTTCCATTCTTTGTAGAGAACCAACCATGGTTTTCTTTCATTTCATACATATAAAGCAGTATAGAATGAATAAAACAGCCACTTAACTGAACCACAGCATGATGGAAATGTTAAATTTGGTTTAAATCCCCCTTTTTTAAACATTCAACGGACAGTTGGTGACAAAAGAAATGAAGAAAGTTCCCTTTAACACGCAGAAGGATCTAAGTCCCTAGAGATTCTCTAAGAAAGTTCTTCAAGAGAATAACACATCTGCCTCATTCAAGTAAAAACAATCAGAAACCCAGTTTGTCTAATGCTCCCTGACCTCCAGAGACACACTGAAGCTGCACCAGATGACTTGATGCTTGATGTGGTGATTCCACAGAGACCCCCCGCCTGACCTTTATGGCTTGTTGACTTTTTTCCAGATAGGAAATATTTTACCCAGTTGAGCGTAAAAGTTTATTTTATGAGCACCAGACCAGTTCTTCTCTGCTGTTCTGCAATTCATGCAGGAGAAACAACTGTGTTCTGATCAGATTTAACAGCTATCGCCGTTTGGCATCGCTGTATCGCTTCTATCATTTGTGGAGCAACAGCTGTCTTGAGGCATTTCTACATGGGACAGCACAATCTGTTCTCATTATTAGGCATCCAAGCATGCTTTAGAGCTCATAAAACCCAGAATAATCAGCTCCGCCTTTATTTCAAGTCATTTCACAACTTTGCAGCAATAATAATAGATCATTTAGAAGTCTGAAATTCTGATG
The DNA here is from genome assembly GCF_016077235.1 of Cyprinodon tularosa. Lineage (NCBI taxonomy): Eukaryota > Metazoa > Chordata > Actinopteri > Cyprinodontiformes > Cyprinodontidae > Cyprinodon > Cyprinodon tularosa. Next base: position 2,801,670 of record NW_024037781.1, on the reverse strand, counting down.
TAAATTTGCATGTAAAACGTTTGCTTAACAGTTCCTGCAGAAACAGCTGGTAAAAGGGTCCAACCCTGATTAAACAAACAACTTCAGGGTTAAACTAATGATAAAAACATGTTAGGCATTTCAGGTCTAAACCATCCTTCCAGGAGGGCATCATTTCTTACAGCTTAGGGACGGGACCTCTGCTGTTTGAAGCACATCTGCCTCTGTACACACTGGATGGGATCTCAGGCAGAACTTTCTCCCCACAGCTCTGCTACCCCCCCAACACTCAGCCTTCTCAGTCTGTATCCATAAAAAGACAAGTCCTGAGGAGGGGCGGACTTCTCCTGTGCTGTTGATAATAAAACAAGCGCCTTTAGCTTGACACGCTGAAAAACGAGAGAAGGACAGCGTTGTCATGACAGGCCAAAAGTGACAGCTGCGGAATGTGTAGAGCTGTATTTGTTTCAAGCCTTGCGGTGGCAGCGCTCCTCTTTACAATATCAGAAATCAAATACCAAATCCAGTCTAATACCATGTAAGTAAATATCAGGATTAGGAAATAAATGCTGTTGGGAAAAAATATTGGCACTAAAAAGATTTCTTCTCTTTTTGGGGTATTAAATGTATTTGGTCATTAAACAAAAAGTAAATCTAAACAAAAAGGAGTTTAAAATAATTATTTGGTTACAGAAAAAAATCAAGCTGTTCAAATTTAAAAAGCATTCAGTGTCAATAAAAGACTGATTAGCAGTTATCACCAGCAGAAGAGGCTGTTTGCTGTCACTGGTGCTAATACCAACAGCTTTCTGTTTATTTCCAGCATATTTGGATAGCTTTTCCCCCATGATAAAAGAATTCACTGTTGGTGTGACTTTATTGCACATATAGAAAAAAAATGGTGTACCCAGAGAAAAACAAGGGTTTATATATTCCCTAAATTAGAACAGAGAGGTGATTGTATTACAAGCAAAACTTTATTTTTTTTACATGCACATTCCACCTAACTGCTCTCTTGTGGACATAATGTCCACTCCTGCTAAGATCTCCTCCTGGGTCAGTGTGTGCTTTGGAAAACATGATATCAATGTAAATAAACTCGGTCTACTGATGACTGGAGAGCCACATGTGCAGTCAGTTCACCCAAGACCCAAGTCTTTTCTTCCTCTTTCTGTCTTTTTATACCATGAATCAATCTGGATTCACTTATCCAGTTAAATTTGCTATCAGTACAGCTTATGAAGCAATGCACTGTAGAATTTCTCGGGCCAGAGTTGTTTGTACTGGGAGTGGCAGGGGAGTAAAGCAAACACTTGTAACTGCTGTTAGAACAAGGTCACACATCAGCAGGTAGGCAGAGAACGCTGCACTGAGAAATGTTTGCTGTTGGCATTACTGAGCAAGTAAAGGAGCTGATGAAGTCCTGGAAAACAATGACACTGCAAGCTTGAGACAATGGAGAAATTTAAAGAAGCACTCAACATGTGCCCCTACAGTAGATTGAAGAGATGTGTCACTTTCAGCTACCCTAACCCATCCAAATATTCAAATCACTTGATTTATCATCATCTCACATAATTAACACAAAACACTACATTACACTACACAAGAGAACAACGGCAATTACTTATGCAATGTATAATTTGCAATTTACAATTTGATACCCTATGAAATAACCTGTTTCCCTATATTTGACACCCAGTGCAATAACTTTATATATAAATAAAAAAATGTATATAAATACCCTTGTAAACACACTGTGCAATAACCCTGTATCATGATCCTACTATTAAAAAGAAAAAAGCTGTCATATGTGGACACACTGTATATACTGTATATATTCCATGCACCTTTTTTCTTCCTTGGGCACATTCTTCTCCTTTGAGTATTTGAGCTGATGTAACGAGTAAAGTTCTCCACTGTGAGACCAATGAAGTTAATCAATCAATCAAAAAATCAAAACAATGGATTATATCCAGACATGGGAAGTAACAAAGTACAAATACTTTGTTACTGTACTCAAGTAGATTTTTCTGGTATTTTTACTTTACTTTACTACTTATTTTTATGGCAACTTTTTACTCCTTACATTTTTACACAAATATCTGTACTTTCTACTCCTTACAGTTTAAAAAATTGGCTCGTTACTTTAGTTTTGAATCATTTCAATGGAGTTACCGTTATTATTTTTCACGTCATCAATACCAAATTCAGTCTGATTGGATGGGAATTTACGTTGCATTTGACGCACCACTACAAGATGAATCGACAGATTTGGCGGTATTCATTCGCGGCAAATCATTGCAGCTTGGTGGCGGTGGCGTTAGCATTGTAGTATGGACAACGAGATGATTGAAAATGAACACAACGGAGATCTAGTCCTATTGGCAGACATCCATTTAAAATGTAGGCAACGGCATGAAAAAAGTGGTTTCTACTTTTACTTTTATACTTTAAGTAAATTTACAAGCCTGTACTTTGTTACTTTTACCTGAGTAAAGAAGTTTAATCAGTACTTCCACTTTTACCAGAGTATTTTTTAACACAAGTATCTGTACTTTTACTCAAGTACGGAAAGTGAGTACTTTTGCCATCTCTGATTATATCAAGATTTTCTGTGAGAAACCAACCAACTGTAGCCTGTAATAGGGAGTTGGACTTCGATTAGATGCTTTTTAAAAATGTTTGGAAATATACTGTATATTCTGGACTATTAAGCGAACCTAACTCTAAGCCATGCCCATTATTTATTTATTTATTTTGTTTTTATTATTATTTTTTGGACACATGCATATATGTGAAACATAGGCTATAAGCCACTAATATCTACTGAACTGTTGCCAACCAATGCTGCAGGGCGGGCAATACAATTCGGTGGTGGAGTAGGTAGGAAGAGGAATGCTAGCAACCATTAGCTTGTTGACTTGCAGTAGGACAAGCTTCTAATGAAAGACAGAGCTTATCACTAACCGATCCATCCCATAAGCATGATCTGTATCAGTAGGTCATTTCTGCATGTGCTACTTTACATACATTTTGTAAAAAAGACCTAAATTACATTTTTCCCTCCCTAAAAATAGTAGGGGTATTAAACTATAATGTGTTCAAATTTAATAATGTTTCCTGAGGAGATAAAGGCTTTAAAATCCTTTTTTTTAAATTACTTCTCTGAGCCCGATATGTTCCTGGAAATGGGATCCTACGCCACTTCCGGGAGCAAACTTTTTCGAGTTTGGATTTGAGCATAAATCTAGCCTTTTTGAGTTTTATGTTTTCCTTTCGTGTTAACATTATGGTATATGGTGGGTAACCTAAAGAAATAAATAAATAAAATTCAGATAAACATGGTTTTGTCATCTTTTTTAGGACTATACTCAGTATGTCCAATGATGTCAGACAAACAGTTTAACAGTGAAAATGTAAAAAGCATCACATTTGTCTCAGAAAAGTCATAAAACATTTTTCAAAGATGTGTATTAGAATTTTTTTAGAAATAGAAATGAATACTTTTAGCACCATAATTACATTATTCCAGATGTATATCTGGTTGCACATGCAAAAATGAGCTGATGGTAGGAATCATGCTTTGTTGGCTCTTTATTTCAGCTCTGCGGGAGTTGAGCTCTGTCTCTTCATTCAACAGGTTTAATGCGGCAAATAAATGTCAAAATGTGTGAATTCGGAACATTTGTTCTCTATTGTGCCTGCTGCTATCCTGTTCTTGTGCTACATGAAAATTAGCCCCTTATTCTTCCATTTTCAAATTTGATGTCCACAGAAAAGCTGCACCTTCTTATAAGGGGCATGGTTCAAAGCGTGGGGAACAAGTAGTGACTTATAGTCCGGAAAATACAGTAAATCATTCTGTGAATATGCAGTGAACTCAACCAGTGGATATAAATCTTGAGATTCCAGATTTCTAATTCTGCAGGTTTCAATGCAGCCTCAATAGTGATTTAAATAAACAAGTAATTCAAACACTGAAGTTGATTGAAATTAGGTAGCATGGACCATTCAGGAATACTGACCTAGACTATTTCATAAAAGCTTTGCCTGTTTAAGGTGATAGTCTTGCTTAATGGGGTGAATTCACAGACAGTCACAACAGTTTTGCACAGCATCCAACTGCCACCACATTTCACTATGGTTATGATATATTCTAGATTTTTTCTGTTTACTACATCTAAAGTCAAAAGTTTACTTTTGTCTCATCATATTTAACATTATTGATTTTTATTTTGCTTGTGGCAAACTGTAAACTTGATATCTAATGGTCTTTCAGTTCAGTAATCTTGAAGATTGTTGAAAAATCTATTAACATTTAAATAAATAAATAAACTCATCTGTCAATATACTCTATTCAGAAAGTGGCTTTGGATGTGAGCAATAGTTAAATGGCCGTTATTAGCGGTTATGATTCCCATAGAATGGCTCCAGGCTGCACCTCCTTCACCTTCTGGTAGGTTTCTTATGGCTAATATTATGCAGCTTATCGCTGATTATAGCCACTTCGGCCATATATAAAAAAAACATTAAGTTTCATTTTCTATTTACCTACGTTATATTTTTTTTTATCTGATTTATTTACAGCCTTGTTAAAAAAACAAACATAAAGCTGCGATTTTAAAGCTTTACTTCAAGTGAATTCCACAAGTTGCAGGCACACGAATTTAATCCGGTGTTTAAAAACAAATTTGTTTGAGAGGGGTTTGTTTGATATGAGCGACATGCCGATAAACTTTTTTTTTTTTTTTAGATGAAGAAATAGCAAAATTATGTTCAGATCACACATATAAATAGATGAATTCATTCTGTGGGTAAAAAAGGAATTACCTTTGGGTTGGGATTAGGATTAATTCAGTGATAGCAACCCACTGAGACTACTGGTAGGTAGAAGGCACAATCTGAAGTCATTCTATGGGACTAATAACCATTAATAACGGACATTTATTGGGATGATAACATCCAAATCCTCAAGTGGAAAAGTTTGAGATTCACTTGGTTTAATTTTCATTAAAATAATTCTTTAAAAAAAATCTTTGGCTATCCGATTATTAATCAATTAATCAAAATAAGAGACAAATTAATCAAATGGCAAATGAATCGTTAGTTGCAGCCTACTTAAGACCTTGAAGTTGTTGATGCACTCTACAAAAAAAGCAGTCTCTTTTGAAAACCCTTTATCCAAATAAGTCTTTTTATAGAATGAACCACTTGTAACAAACAGCCAACACTTCCAAACAAAGAGCTAAGGTTCAAGACAAAGGCAGCTTCGATTTGACTATTTGCAAACTAGCAGCGCGGGCTGGCTGCTCTCCAGACTTTGGTTTCCACAAGGCTGTCTTGTTCATAAATTTCTCTTGTGACAGCCAGACAGCAAACTGGTGCACATGGATCAAAATCACATAATTTGAGTTTAGAGCCCACAGTTGTTGGCGTTATTGGAAAATCAAATTTTATGTCTCGAGCAGGTTGAATAAAATATATACACCTGAACTAACACTAAATGTGGTTTGAATATCAAGTAATATACCTTAACTTAATGCCTATGAGGGAGCTTGTTAGCTGATAATGATAAACAGTAATAATAATCTAGAGGCACATGCAGTCAACCTGCTCAGCTGATCCAGATTGACCACTTCTTTTATAATTCTGTTGCAATTTGGAAAAAGAGCAGCTTAAAGGATTTGGGTGTCGCTCCACTGCATTAAGATAAACCTTACTGGCTACTGGATATGAGCCTTTGAATCTAGCAACATAATTGACACTTTTGGGAGCCCAATCCTTGTTAAACAGCTCTTAAGGTTAAAGATTTAAAGGTTAATATGGACCAATAATTTTACTATCTAATAAATACATTGAAACCTATGGGCATCTACAATCTACTATGTCCAGCCAATTACATCCAGCTGGGTTATTCTTATGTTATGGTTTATAATTTAGCATTAAATGGCATGAAAGGATGAAACCATCCTGCTGTGAATAAATAGGATCAGGCTAATGGTGGTTCACCAGATCTTTTTCTAACAAACTTTGAGGACCTTAAAATGACTCTGAATATATTTAAGTACCGCAGTCTGTGTGCAGAAGGTTGTTGATCGTGTCACATTTTGCACATTGTGGTTACAGTACTTAATGCAGGATAACAGGAAGATTATACTTTTGCAACCGCACACATCAAATGCCATTTGGGTCTGGTTGCGAACCAGTTTTGCTGTTATGCTTCTGCACTGTCGGTCTGGAATTTCTAGGGACACACAGCAGCTGCCCGCCAAAGCGCTAGGGGGAGCCTACAGTATTTGAGAACTAGCGAGAACTTTAGCCGTGCCGGCAGGAGTGTTTATCTTCCAAAACAACGATTGCGCCTCTGCAAGATATCACGGTCACGGAGATGATCTAGAGTTGCTAGACATTGAAGAGGAATAGGTTCTGTTAATGGAGTTGGCAAAAAGACCGATTAACCTTTCGTCGTAGTTTTAATTGTTCCTCGGTTGTTAAAAATGGCACGCCCGGGCACTGAAATGAGAAGGACGACCACACAGACAGCCGGAAAGGCATACGGGTTTGCGACCGTACAACGCGTAGTCAGGATCATTTTTAGACAAATTTGACAGCTGCAGAGGCTATGCCTCAGAAGCATTAATTGGCCTTTATACACCACAGTATATTCTAAATTTTTAAATTTTTCATTTTCAAAATGAGTTGCAAATTTCATCTATTTTAATTAGCCTGACTTTAAGTTAGCTTTTTGCAGTGCACACACTTAGTTAACTTTATTTGTCAGGTTGTTTTTTTCTCAAGATGCAATTGATTAATTTATTTTTTCTTTGAGTTGCCAGTTTCCTTGGGATCTGCTGGTGGAGGGCTGCAATGAGCTCCAGTTTTCCTCAATTAGTTGTTGCAGGCTAATCAGCGAGTCGAACCATTTGTAATGGAGAGGGGAATTTGTTTATCATTTGTTTAAATATTCTTAGTTTGGGTATTTTTGTTAATTAGTTAAATTTAAAAAGTACTTAGTGTCTGGCCAATATTTATCTGTTTAATTAAGTAGATTTTTTAGTTAGTTTGATAGTCAGTTATCCCTGTTGTGTGTCAACAATGGTCTGATCAGCCACTATTTAAGTTCCGTCATGTCTTGTTTGTTAGGTCAGTTTGTGTTTGAGTTCTTTGTGTTAAAGCCTGAATTGAATTCTGTTTTGTTAACCTCTGTTTTTTGGGCCCAGTTTATCATTTTTTTTAACACTTTTTTTTTGGAATAAATTGAGACTTTTTTGAAAAATTTCAGTGGTTTTCTGGCTGGTTTGTGCAAATCCCTCACACAGCAACATAATTGCAATTTAAAAAAGCGCAACCTACAAATTGAAGATAAAATTTATTTAGTCACATTGCATTTAATAAGACACTAAATCCCCCCTCCAGCCCTTTAGGAGGCGGTAATACACTTAAAGCAGGTTTGCCATCAAACAGTAGGCAAGAGAGAGTTGTAGCTAACATGGAGGTCTATGCATCAAGGTAGAACTAAGAATATTTTCATGCCGAATTTACAGTAAAGGTCATGAAAAAAACTGAAAACCTGTAGTGAATCATCTACACACATGTGCATAATGCAATGGAAACAAATCCCATTAAAATCGCTATCGCAATATTGGTTGAAAATGATCGCAATTTAAATCTCTGGCAAAATTGTTCAGCCCTACTCCACAGTGTCCAGATATAAACCCTGCAGAGCATTGCTGGCATATGATGGAATGGTGAACCAAGTTAGATGCAAGCAAAATTCCTTATACTTATGAGCATTTTTGCAAAATTTTGATATTTACCCTTCTAAATAATATAAAATGCACAAGTTACAGTAGTTTCTGAGCTTTAACTCAAACTCAGAATACTTTTTTTCCCTCCCTTTTTGCAGGCCAGGCAGAGTAGAGCAGGTGCTTGTTTATCTAACAAATCTATATTTGATTCTGGGTAACTTTTATACTAAGAGGGTATGATAACACAGGGGAATAATTAATTTAGGGTCAATAAATCTCCCTTTATCTGCTGCTACTAGTCATCTTATTGGATTAGAAAGTCTTTCCCGGTAGGACTAATCAGGAAGATTTCGGCAAGAGTTTCCTCAATGTTTTATTAGGCTGACAAGAGGAGGAAAGAATCTCAGCCCAACAAAGGAACATCCAGATACATCAAACGTAATCTCTCTAGGATGATGACATGCACCACAGCTGACAATTACATTGAGTTAAAGGCCTGTATTGGATTTTAGACACATTACTGTGGGCAGTGTGGCAAAGCTTCCACACCACACAGCTCAGCTGCAAAGCCCTCATTTAAAACACGGCATTGTGCCTGTAAAGGAAAAGAAAATTTGTATTGTTTTCCAATCATGGCTTGATGTTTTATAGGGAACTTCCAGCCACAGAAAGATTGCTCATGAGGAGCAGAAAGAGCACTGAAACAAGCAGCTGAGAATACCTCACCCCTGGGAAGTAAGGGAGGTGGGATGATGGGGATCAGAAAGGGGAGGATGATTAAACACAAGTAGGAGTCCTTGTCTTGGTCTTTGTATACACATAAATCAGTGGGGATGCTTGGTTAAATTACTTCTCATGCTGTTTTTAAACAAACTAAAAGATTACTTTCTAAAATGCCAAAATAAGCCACAATTTTAGCACAGAGTTGGAAACTGCAATCGGATTTCCAACTTTACCTTTACTGGCCACCTCAGGGCCACACTCCAAATGGGTTGTTTTCTCTTGATGTATGAAAGTAGGGTTTTTTATTATTATTATTAGCCGTAAATACAGCATTCTTTTCAACTCAGAATCCCCAGTGGGAGACTTAGTGGTTTCAGCTTGTATAATAATAGCAGCACTCAGAAAAGTTGCTTCCTGTTGATTAGACATGGAATATTCAGCATAAAACTGCGAGCAACAGATTCATGACTTATTCAAAAGCTGCCCCCTAAGCACAAATTGTGCAGAGTTGGGTAATTAACATATCAACAACAACAACGTCTTCTTCAAACCACACATCCATTTAAAATAAGCCAGCTCTGAGGGCAATCTGTTGTTTCTCATAACCTTGGTTTTTCCAGGTATTGACAGAAATATGCCAAATAGACAAATCTGCACAGAGAAAACTGCTGAATGTTTCATTTGGAAGCAGAGTTCTCACCATAACACTCTTTGGTCCACATAGCCTTGACCCATATCTGTATGTTTTGCCTTCATCCTTCTACAACCAAAGCTTTGAGGGTGTAGCCTGTAACACTACACCTGTTTCTCTTGCGCAGCCTTACTATGAACTTGCTGCATCTTTTCCAATATGCAAAAAAAAAAAAAAAAAAAACAAAACAAAGTATTCTCTTCAAGCCAGGAAACATGTGTGGTCTTGCGTGTCATCTGGATGCATACTTGCTCTTTGCACTACATGTCACTTAGGACGTTCCATGACAGGAAGTTTGAGCAAGCTGGGGCCTCTTTGGCTCTGCTTTCTTTCACATTTCTGTCTTAGAGCCACATTTAAGATGAAATCCAGTTTAATTCCAACAAAAATTCATAATAATCAAATTAATAACTATAAATAAAATGCTAACAACAAGTTTAACTTTGCACTAATTTATTTTCCTGCACAAACAACGCTTTGGAGTCTGCAAAGCAACAGGCAGTTCCGCGCACGCAAACTGTCAAGACGAGAGGATGAATGCGCTCAGATTTTGAGACAGTTCAATCTATTTGGTCGACTACTTACAAGATATGAGGTCTGCCTGTCCAGAAACACCGAGTCACCCATCATCGACAAAAAATCTCCACATAAAACAGGCAGTCAGAATGAAGGAGGAATGTTGGAGAATAAATTACATCCACAGTCCATAAAAGTGTAGGTGCGTTAATGTGGAAAAAAAAAAAGTATCCGTGATTCACTTTACTTTACTCTCTTCTTTTTTCAATGCAGTTTGGAATTGAGTTTCTTTATAAAATACACTAGGGCACGCGTGTTAAAAAACCGACTGCCCAGAAAAGGACACTGCGGTGCGTCATGCGTAAAGGATCCATACTGCGCGCCCCGCAGATTCTGAAAGCAGATGCTGGAGTGGAGAGAAGAGGCAAGCGACGATAGAGCTAAGTTTGCACTGCTGACCATGAAGTATCCTGCAGAGATTTTCAAAATAAAACGTACTTCTCTTTTTTTAACCCAAGAATACAATAAGATGTCAATTTTTACTCGTGAAAATAACATTTTGCATGCTTGCTTTTGCCATACACGCTACTTTTAAAGCTGCAGTTATATAAATAAAGCATTTAGTCTGTTTATTTTAATTAGTTTACAACCAATTTTCCATATGTATGAAGTCAGGTTTAAGATTAAATTTAAAAGTTGCGTCTTTCTTTGCTTTTATTTTGAAGGCTGGCATAATTTTTTCCCCCATTTCATTTTCTCATACTGTAAGCCCCCCTCCAACAAACAAAAATACAAGAGGAGAGGGGTGGGAGGGGCACTTGAGTGAGAAGCAGCTCTCTGATTATCAACAGCAGGGCTGCTCAAATGTTTTCATGTCACTGACCCACAAATGGGGCTCTGCTCTTGATAAGATTGGAGTGCATAGAAACCCCCATGCAGGAAGGCTGCTTAGGAAGCAGACTTCACTCCACATGGAAAAGCAGCAGTATTAGAATTTCCCCAAAAATTTTTAAAGATTTACTCTGGATAAATTAAATTTACTTTAGTTGGATCAAGTGGAAAATATATTATTCAACCTTCTTTTTGTAAGGTGTAACAAGGTTCTTTGGGTAGAAGGATTTGGGGAAATAAATAAGCTTACCAAGCACTCCACAGAGCCAAACTGGATGCAGATTCTTCAGATGTAATTACCAGCAGCCATTGTAGTTTATTAGCTTCCCCCTCTTTTTTAAATACACTCTTAAAAGGGACCAATCTGCCACTTTGAGATCCTAAACAGAAGGGCAAACATATCCATGGGTTTTGTAATACTTCACGTCGAACCAGTATTAGGCAACTATGTCAAAATACTCCACTTACATTCAGCCTCATTATAAAAGCAGAAGTTAGGCAAAATCTGATTTCATCAGGGATATGGCTGCTGAGAAACGAGCCAGCGCTACACGCACACATAAACGCTTGAGTTAATGGAAACCATCTGCTTTCTTTTGTTATTTTTATATTTTTTTTCCTTCCCTTTTCAGAGTTGGACACCGTGCTCTTTTTCTTATAATTCAATCTACTAAATGTGTGAATGAGTCAGTAAGCAAGAAAAGCTTGAATCTTTTCCTCTTTATCAGATTGGAGCCAAAACCATTTGAAGAATGCAGAGAAGTTAAAAGGGACGCTTATTCTGAAAGAGGGAGATAACAGATAGACTCCAGAGAACTGACTGGGCTGTAAAGTAGCTGCTGTGATGTATTGTAAGGGAGTCTGTGGGTATCTCACACTGGCATCATGAAAACACGTGTGGTGTTATAAGATTACAAAAGAAAGAGAACCTGTTTGTTTTTTTTTACAGGATGGGTTTATCAGATCTTGTCTAAATGAGGTTTAGAGTGTTGCAAGTTTGGAACATAAGATTGAATCAAACCGGAGCAGAAAGTGGTTAAGAATGTGAGCAATTACCACAAATCTTTTTATGACCATAACAAATAACATTTACCTGTTTTTTTACTCAATTTGTGAATTATTTGAGAGGGCTTCTAAAGTTTTGATACCACTTGACTCTTTCCTCGTGTTTTTATATTGACAACCACAACCCTCGCTGTATTTTAGTGCCTTTTTTAATGTGATTAAAAACACATAACGCTGCATATTGTGCTAAAATATTAGTGTAACTTATAAACAGTTTTTCTTAACAAACCCCCTTTGAAATGTCTTCACAGAACAAACCACATTTGGGATCAGAGTGAAGTATTGATTTCAATTTTTGTTTTTTTTTCCTCCAAAAAATAAATTACTACAAAGTGTTGATCATATAAAACACCAATAAAAGGCATTGTTTATTGCTGTAATGTGACTAAATGAGTAGAAGCATTAATAGCTTTGCAAGAGCATACAGAAAAATAGGTAACATTTCTGTCCTGATATGGACTTAGAAAAGCTGCATACACTTTAGATCAGACTCGCCGAGATTTAGGTGCAATGCTTCGCTGCTTTGGTCTGCTTTTAGATATTTGATCAACAGCTGCAGGCAATTTGGCTTAAGCATTACCACACTGACTAAACAAATTACTCACCAATCAAAACAATGCCTGGTCCAAAACCAAACAGTTGTTTTTCTGCTTTGTGCTATTTGTGTTGAGAAAATTACAGGTTAATTACTCTGTAAAGTGTCTTAGAAACATGTGATCTTCATAGGGATTGCAAAATAGATACAAATGTGAGTCTTTACTGTATCTTCTGCAACACCAAGAGGATCCTCAATGTAGAATTTGCATTTGGAGCTATTAGATACTAATTTGTAGATTCAGGCTCAAATTTAATTAATTAATTAATTTAAACAAATCTTTAAGGAGCAAAAGCTCCAAGGCCCTTTAATACTTTATAGCTTTTTTGAGCAAAATACTTCGAATGTCAACATTTGTAAGACAACAGTGTAATTTGAGGATCGAAAAAGACTTTATTACTTTAAAATATGTTTAAAAAGTGTTAACCAAAGTTTTTTTTTTTTTTTTTATAGGCTTTTAACTAGTGCTGCAACTAACAATCTTTTTCCAAATTGATTAATGCGTCAATTATTTTTTCAATTAATTGATTAATCATCCCATAGCAAAATATTCCTTAAAGAAGACTTTTTATGTAATTAAACCGGGTAAAACTAAAAGTTCTCCACTTTTTTAATCTTAAATGCAAAAAGTTTTCATACTTTTTTTACAATCTGGTATAACTATACCTCTAAGTGGGTTGCTCGGTCAGCTAAAGGAATATTTCAGGGTCTCGATTTAGACCGATTTAGGGTCTTAATCGATTACTAAATTAGTTGATGATTATTTCTATAATTGATTTATGACGATTAATCCGATTAATTGTTTCAGCCCTACTTGGAACATTAGTACTGATAATGGACTTGTAGTTTTTACTTTTTAAATTTAGGTTATAACTTTTACAGTTAAGTTTTTAATTCAATGTAACTTTTTCTCAACTTCATTTACAGTAGTAACACATCATTAAAGGGTTAATTTAATTGGTGAAATGCCAAAATGACATGTACTGCCATGTATCGGTATCTTTGCTGAATGTCCGAATGTCTAGATAAAAATCTAGACCTCACTGAGTGACCAAGTGACCAAACATTATAACTTGCCCTATAAAGGGTTAAAAAGAATATGTTCCTCAGTCAGCTGCAGGCTCATATGAACATTGTTTCTCATTTGACCAGAGGTGGATAATCCAGGTCCAGAAAGTAAAAGGCCTGTACAGAGTTCAGTTCCGACCATCTGCCTTTCCAGCTCCACAATGCAAACTAATCACCTGAGGTGCTAATCACCTGGTTGAGTTAACAGGATGAAGGGAAACAAGGCAGGGTTTTTATTTTCTGGACCTGGATTATCCATCTCTGAATTTGACTTTAGCATGAAAGCCTTATTTTCTTCTGCTGCAGGAGATATCTTGATATAAAATATTCCAATGAGTATGAGTGATATACTGCACATACTGTAGTGGTGCAAAATAAAAATAGCTGTATCCTAAACAGACATGAAACTAAGCTACAATTTGCCTTGGGCAGCAAAGGTCTTAAAATGTCGAGCAAATTGTTTTGATTTGCATCTGGCTCAAAAAAAATCACAGCTTTATATGCAAACTGTTTTTTTTCCAGCTGCAACCATCAACCCCACTTGGCAACAGCCAAGTGGACGGTTAACAATGCTGGCATAAGCTTTAGCGTCTAAAACTATTTACAGATTAGAGTACAAGTAATAATGCAAAAGGTTCACATTGCCATGCTGCTAAAATCATTTTCAATTTCAAACTTTAGCCTTGCCAATCATTTTTAATGAGAATTATGAGCTCAGCTAACCGTACCAGCAAAAATCTTATATGGCTTTTTACAAGATTGTTTATTTGGAAGGTGCAGCATCTTTCCAAAAGCAAGATGCCTGAGTTGTGAAATCACTCCATTAACTGGAAAGTATTTGGGTTAAAGTGGTTTAGGAAGGACCAGTAAATGACAGGGAAAAATCTGTGCGGCCCTTTGATATGTTTATTAAACACGAAGCAAACTGTCGCAAGCTTTGAGAAGGCAACATTTCTGTCTCTAAGAGGATGGAGAATTAAAACTCCAAGCATGGTAGAAGCTGTGAACATTTTTTAATAATGGAACTATGTGAATAACGTCTTTGTTTAATAACACTCCTGCAGCTCAGGGAATTGCTAGTTTGAATAACTGCTTTTTTATTATTCTAATCCAACTTTCCCAGATTTTTAGAATTTTCACAGCAATTTCAGATGTGCACAATTTTGCTGCAGAAAAAAAGCATATTAATTAAATGCAAGACATCTAAAATAATCCATCGATATGCACACTTGCTGTATTAAGCATACATATGCTACGAAACTATGCATTATTGTAGCTTTTTACACATCTGTGCGCTTTTTGAGTGCAGCCCACACATCAGTTGATGAAAATGTTTTATGGTGGCTGCAATTCAACCAAATTGACCAAACATCCTTAGCAACACAAGAAGGCACTTAGAATAAATCTAAATAATGGTTGCTATGATTCAAAATAAAAATAATCATTTCCAGGATGAAGAATGTTTTCTTAAAAGGTAAAAAATGTATGAAGGTTGTGCGAGTGTGCTCAACCCGAAATGAATGCACTGTTGAGTGCAAGGGAAGTTTATTTACATAGCGCTGTTGACAGACAAGATAATCCAAAGCGATTTGCAGTAAATAACATTAAGATTGGAAGCTTTTCTTTAAAAAGCGGCTGAAAGCACCATTTGAATAATTTTCAGTCTCACATCTTGACTTTTAATATTTGACCAAAACTCGGATTCATAATGTGAGATTATGTTATCCCCAGCAGATTATTGTAACATGTAGATTATAAGCACCTTTTAGTTCTTGTCAAATTCCACAAAACAGATCAGCTTTTTTCATTTGAACTAGACAGAATATTGATTGCACCGAAGAGAGATTTTATTTTAAAATGATTAACAACCTTTTTTATATCCGCTGTATCTAAAATTTTAGCACCCGTTTGATATTTTATGTTCTTTAGAGATTTACTGTACATTCTCCTGGCAGATATACACATTATAAAGCATCGGGTTGTTTTTTGCAGATCTGTGAAATTATATGCAACAAATAATCTAAATCGTGAAATTTATTGGGCAAACTGTTTACTTCTAAGGCATTATTTGAGAACTAGGTTATCAGTTTGCCTGGATTCAATTGCTATTTGGTTTCTTAAAGTTGTGTTTCTTATCAATAATGGTGATAAAATAGGATTGATAGTAGTATTGTTTGAATATTAATATAAACTGATAAATGATGCTACTATGGTTATTATTAGTAGTACTACAACTAATACTCTCATTACTTTTGCTATTTATTGCTATGGATATAGTTGATAACATTATCTAATAATATATTTATAGAGAGTAATTCTTCAGTTTTTTCAGCAAAGGGGTGAGATTAATTCGGCATTGTCTTCTTCCCATTCCTTTTGAACACTTTTCTTTTTCAGCTTTATCTTTTGTTTCTCTTTGTTTCAACACTCTTCTGTTTTTAATTATTGTCTTATGTTCAAACAAGAGTCCATTGACCAGTTATGAATTTGCATTATATAACCTGAATAGATTTTTGTCTTTTTTTTCTCTCATTTATATAGTGGAAGATGAAGACTATGACATTGCAACCACATTTTTTTCCACCCTATTAGTTTATGCTCTTTGTGTTTTTTATCTCGTTCTCTCTGATGTTGCACTTTGAACTCCATTTTTACAAGACAATACTACAAAGTGTTCTAAAGAAGTGAGGCGAAATGGATAGCGTGGAAGGTAAACTCCGAGCATATGTAAACCAATTTACAGCAGGAGCTACACAAAGCAGCTCGGGGAGATGACCTCAGAACTAGGGAATGTGTGCATGTGTTTGTGCGCACAGATGAAAAAGAGGGAAAACTGCAGACATACGCTCTCCAATTAAATTGCAAGGTAAAGAGTGGATGCAAAGTTAAGAAAACAAACCAATTACATCTTGTTCAGGGTGTATGACTTCACTTAAACACCAGATATGACCCTCAACTGGCAGAAATTACTTGTTTTTTTCTTTTTTATAGTCGAATCACTGAGTCTTTCAAATCCAGGACACACAAGCACAATCATGCACACACTAAGTGACGACGGCATGGGTCTGGATTCAATCTGGATGCTTCAATCAACATGCCGCCCCACTTGTCCTAAATCTTTATGCTCAGTTCAGAAAGCCAAAGGGGAGGGAAAACAGAAAAGAGACAGGCTGGAGGATGCAAGAGGAGAATTTCTGGGATTTGTCCTGCTTTGCCATTTAACTCTCATCTACTTCCAAAGTCCATTTGATCATGCTTATTCAGCCCATACCTGCAGATCATTTGTTAAATGCACTATGGCTCTTTTTATGTTGAGGAAACACTTACCTACTGCATACCCTGTCTGAAAAATGTCATTCCTGAGGGCTTAAGGTTGATGAAAGTTATGCAATGTTTTGAAAACGCAACAAGTGGAAGGACCTGCAACAATGAACAGACTAGGAAGCTTCAGATCTACTCAGATAAGACTTGCTTGAATGCACGTAAATTTTGAATAGCTTCAGAGCAGTCAGAAAAACAGCTTTCAGTGGATTTCGCTTTGGTCACAATGGTTTTTATGCATATACTAACATGAAGAAGATCAATAGCTTCAAATGGAAACCAGAAAGATTCTCCTTCCTAAAATAATTTGAACCTAAGTGTGAAGAGGAACAAATTCTTATGGATACATAATAGTCCTATAGAAAAGTTTTGAGATGTAAGACGTTGAGAACTTTTAAGGCTTGTCTTACTGTGAATTAAAGTCATAGGACAGTCACAACAACAAAGAGGTCATCAAATTTAAAATGTCAGCCCTAAAGCCGCCACTGGCTCACATACTATACATGCACTCATTGAGGATATCTTATATTTTACAAATACTTTGAAATTAAAGAGGGAGGGCAAGTTTTACAGAGTTTGAACATTTTGTTTTTTTGCTCCATAGTCAGCTACCTGGCCAGCACACCTCTCTACTGGCACAGAGTACCCTAAACAAATGATTGAGACTCCTTTTATGTTAATTACATAGTAAGAAGTTGATAAGCTTGTGGTTCTGCTGAGGTGTAATGGAAACCCAGTTTGCTTTAACAACATCTGCAGTGCTAGTCTGGGGTTTCATGTTGCACCGTTTGTTTAAAAAAACAGAGGACATCCTTAAGTAAGAATTAAAAACTATTGAACAACATTCTTCACGGTAAAAGATGGACATCCAAAGAGTTACCATATCCATGTGTCACACATTGTAAAGAGAAACAGAGAATGCAAAAAGAATTACCAGCAGAAAACACAGAAATAACACATTAGCAGAGTCAAAGAAAGTCAAAGGCACCAATGCGTACATAAATAAGCATGTTAATAATAATTTTTGTCCCTTTGGCAGTGTGGGTAGGTGTCGAGTCCTACTGGAAAATAAAATCAACATCTGCATAAAGCATGTTAGGGGAAGAAGGTGTGAAGTGTTCTAAAATTTCCAAGCAGAGCTCAGTTTAGACTTGATAAAACATGTTGCACCAATGCCTGCAGAAAACAATGAATGACTTTGGAACTTTACTTTGGATCTCAAGCAGCTCGGAGTCTGTGTCTCTTCACTCTTCCTTCTGACTCTGGGGTACAGATTTTCCCATTGAGTTTCATTGGTGGAAATGACTCCAATAAGAAGCCACCAATAAATCTCTTACATTGATCTGGGGAAGTTCTGAGATGTGAAAGGGGACTCTTGCATGTACAGCCACTTTGAATTCCCCTTACAGCATTTCAATTAGATTTAAATATGTTTTGAAAATCTTTACCAGTATATTTACTTTCCACAGTGGATGATCCATTTCAATTTCAGTTTTATTTTTACTTAAACAGATGGGTTTTTTTTTAAACCATCCTACATCACATGGTAGAGTGTATGTCACAGTCTTGGTTCTGTTATGTTTTCTTTTGAGTATTCAGTTTTACTTTGCTCCATGTTTTCTAGTTTTAGTGGTTTAATTCTTATTATGTTGTGTTCTCTGGTTATTTTTCAGTTTTCAGGTTTTTATTTGTTGCCCTCTGCTGCCCCCTTGTGTTCTCCTTTTTCTCTAGCTTCTTTCCTGTCTGCTCTCTTCACACCTGCTCCCAATCTGCTCGTTAGTCCTCTCTTTGTTCAGTCTCCCATAAATAGATTCCTTATGCAGTTCCTCAGTGCTGGTTCCTCGTCTAACTTCCTCCAACTCCGTCTCTCTGAGTCCTCCTCATCATGATTTTTTTCCCCCTGATGTCTCCATGGTTTCTGGTTTGTTTGACTTTTTTTCACGCTTGACTTTTTGGATTTTTGGTTTCCTGCCTCTGTTTTCTGTGAAAAGTTCATTAAATCATCAAGATACTCACCTGCGCCTCCCTGCCTCTGCATTTGGGTCCTCAAACCACAATCTACATCTGTGCCTTATAGTTGTTGGGTTTTTTTTTTATGTTTTAGTGAGATACTGAATTTTGTTTATGCCAAATAAGTTTTGTGGTACCCGAATAATTAAATTTACGCTTTTTGTCATAAACTTATGTCAGGGCTTTTCTTTTTTTCTTTGACCTGACAGCATCCCTTCTTATCCTCTTTCCATTAAAGTAAAACTTAAATAATCTCCTTTAAATTATACACAACATATTCATATAAACAGCATAAAGAGTCAGTGGTGACATGTAAGGGTTATTAGAGACTTCTTCTCTCCCTGGTCTTGCCTGGACAGCAAGAACAGGGTGGTTTAAAGTTTCCTCCATTTTTACAGTAAAATGACTTCTTTGAATCCCACGGACTCATAAGTTGTAGCTTTTCTACCTGAAGGCATTGGTCAGATCTCTTGATCTTACTATGGTATTTACTTACCCTTCCTTCAAAAGTCTGGGGCACCCCAAAATAAACATCTTGAGCTTTAAAAGAACTAATATCCTTCAAAAAGCTAAGCAACAATGTCTTCACGTTCCTCTGATATAATGCAAGGATGTTTCATTATTGGGTAGCACTAAATAATGAGAAAGATTTAGTTCTAGTTTTATTGCTTTACAGGACGTATATAGCTTGAATATTCAATATGCTAAATATGTGGAGACTGAGTAGTGTCCCTTTTTTAACTTCAATGGTAATGGAGTTGTAATCAATTAGCTTTTCATTGAATGTATCTTCTTATAACCCAAGGTCTCTATAAAAAACAATCAGGAGTTACTGAACAAAAAAAAGCCCTTAATGCTTTCACTAATATTTCAGATGAGGAACTCAATCATGTTTTAGTTCCTATAGGCTAGATCTTCTTTCAGTGGTAATACCAGCCTTTCTTACCGCTGTTCCTGTTATCTGCTGATGTGACCTTATACCCTTCTGTCACAGCTGATGCAAACTTTCCAGTCAGCTCTTTTTCTTTGCTGGTTGGTTGACGGATTTCTTCCTGTGAATTCACTAATATTGCTGTGTCAGTTTTCCATAAGGGGGCTCAGTTGACAGGAGCTGTGATGTCCAATTCCGGGCTTTGATGTATAGGGATCCACTGTGGTTGTAGTCTGGCTTAAACACGCTTGATTTAACTAGTCCTCTGCCGATGCATGTTCATCTTTCTTGTTTAGAAAAACTTCATTAGATCATCATGTCTATTTGATTCTTCCTTCTCTCTATATATAGCAAAATTAGCCAGTAATATGGAATTCTGAACATGTTGAAGACAACTTACTGAAAAAATGAGCATCAGAATGTGGAAGAAATGGGATTTAAATGGTTTTATGTGAGCCATGGTTTCTCATGCAAGACTCATATCCAGAACCAGCTTTTCTATATAGATTTTCATGTGCAAGTTTCTGTTTGGTTTGGAGAGATTGGTCAACATCAAAAAAAGAAAAAACAGAAACAGTATATAGAAATTGTCTTAGTAGAATAAATAGAATAGAAAAATCCCTTTATTGTCCCACAATGGGGAAATTCTGGTGTTTACAGCAGCAAAAAGATTATAGAAAAAAAAATTGTCACACAAATGTGGACCTTAGAAAAATGTATAAGAAAAACATACCAGTGAAAAGTTAAAAGATAAACAATAAAATACTGTACTGTAAGGTGTTTTAACAATATAAAACAAAAGGGAAAAAAAGTTAAAAAAAAGATGGAACGAAATTAGTATAAATGACTCAAAACAACCAAGATACAAGGATTACCATCTCTTAATTATACAATAACTTTAGATTAGGGGTGCTACAGCAGCATAGAACCACACCAATTATAACTTAGGTAGTAATATAAAACCAAAGCTTCAGATCATAAATCAAAATAAGAAAATAACTGACTGGACAAATGTTGTCTCATTCGATTAGTCTTTTTTTTTTTTCAAATACTCTACCTGGTCTAGAAGCAGCACTGACTAAATGTCAGCAGTATTTTCTTTGAGAGCGTTCCTTTAAGATTTGGGAGTATCACATAGAGAGAAATGCAGCGAAATACCCAAATCTTGGCAAATCCTACTTGTAAATTTGTAGGAGGCCTCTAATCTTTGCTACTAGAGCTACTTCAAGCGTGCTGACATCATTCCTGGACCCAAACCAGCTTCTGAGACAAATCAGGTTAAGATCTAACACAATCTTAGAGCAGCTCTCATTCTCTAAATATCCAGAATCTTATAAACTGATTTAGTTTAATCTATAAATAGAGCCAGCAATTGATAGTAAAGTATGTTTTGAAGGCTTTTATTTTTTAATTCAATTATCCTATAATGTATGTTGGTTTTTAGACATATCCACATAAATACAAAAAGTTATCATTAAGCATAAAAATGACCTAAAATAGTTTCTACAGTTCCTCCATAGTTCTTCTTTTAATAGGGTCCTAAGCTATAAAGTTGTCACGTAAAATAAGACAGTAAATACAGCCGGATATTAACTGAGACATTGACATTTTTTTTTTTTTTTTTTTGACTGTAGGGCATAATTGACAACATATAAAGACAGAAATGCCAGGAATATTTTAGTCTATGTAAATTATAGATAAATAATTATAGATAAATATATAAAAAATTATGAGTTTAGTCAGTTTTTTTGTTGTTTGTTTTTTAAGTAAATACATTTTATTATTATTTTAGTCTTATTATTATTATTTTAAGTAAATACGTTTTTGATTTATTTTTTACTGATTCACTTTAAAAATGATGATTTTCTTTAGATATTTTTTACTTTTAATGATAATATATAATCATGTTTTCTGAACACCTGCGTTGTTTCCATGGATATAATTAGAAAGGGAACCATTCAGATGGAGCCCAGGTGCATTACAAAAACACCACCTGATTATTTAAGGGTGACTGAATGGCAATGTCTGTATAATTCATGCAGTTTTTTTCAGACAAACATATTTAGTCTCTCAGCTTTAGCCCCTCAACACACACTAGCCATCACTGTCGTCAACCTCCTACGCCTCCTTAACGTCTTCTGCAACGACTGTTGCCATGGTGTCTTATCTCTCCTGCTGCTTTGGACATCACAGTAACAAGGATGTGTGGATTTTGATGACGCTGTGCGTTATGACACATGGTTTTACATTCTCCATTTAGTATTCGAATGTGTTTTTATGCCTCATAAGCCAATAATGACCTGTTTTATCACTGATGTATTATCATGCTTGGCTACAATATTATTCTCTCCTAAAGTTTTCACATTAAATCATGTTTTAGTATGTTTTCACAATAGATAGATTGTTTTGGTTTGCTAGTGTAAAATCCATATATATTCAGCCTGTGCTATTATTTTACCCTAAAATAAAAAACTTTGCAACAAATTGCCTTAAGATGGTACTGCACTGTCCAGGTGTTTTATTCTCAGTATAAATCGAGCTCTTCTGTGAAGACCAGAGGGGTTTGGTAGAGAATAATAATGAACAAAAGGTATAAAAATATTCATATTCAAACAGGTCAGCGAGAACATGCTGTCAAAGTTTAAAACAATACTCCAACCTTTGAAAATAGTTGTATAGTCCGGCTATTACCGTACCTGGAGATTGTTCAGAGACTAGGAAAAAGAGTCTTTAGAATGAAAGCAGCCATAACTGCTATATAATAATGGAGCTATTCTACAAAGAACTATGAGTAATCAATCTCCATCTCATAGACAGACACCTCCAAAATCTTTCTGAGGTATATTAACACCTGTAGAAAATATTTTCTCAAAGATTGATTTTATCACACCTTTCAACGTTTTGTTTTTTCTTTAATAAGACCATGCTTTGTGATCCACTTCCACATCTATCACATAAAATTCAGGTACACATTAAAATTTGTAACTCTAAAGAAAGAAAGTGTAAGAAAGGAACAAAATAATTGAGCATTAATGCTATTTTTAAGCGCTCTGATCGTTAAAATGTCACCCCAGTCCTGTTCTACAAATTTATCTCTGCTACATTAAGCTACATTTTCCAAAATAACCCTAGGTTAATAATTGCATATCAGTGCACTGCAATGCATTTTCTACAAGCACAAAATATATCTTCTGTTAAATCACCGAAAACTTACATGCATGCATATTGTTGTGAAAATTAAATGATTAATCAATCAATCTTTAAATGGGTTGGCCTGAAGTTAAATGTCAAGAATCATACCATCTATGGCAAAACCTTTTACATCGCACTCCTATCTTTTGCTCTGATTATACTGCCTGGCGAGTAAAAGGTCCCACCTCTAAATACCTAGTGGGGTTTGCAATAGCTTGGATCACAGAATAAGATATTACATTACGTGATGTTCGTTTGCTGGCTCAGCTTTCTCAAGATGAAGAGCATCTCTTTAGGAAAATGTGTCCAAACAGTTTTTTTTATCCCTTTGAGTGTGTGTTCCTACCTAAGGGCTTGTGTTTAGGAATCTGCCATCATGATTTTTTTTTACTTTCAATGTATTAATGGCTGTTAATACGCTGAGGTTTGGAAAGTTGGATGTTTGGAATAAGTTTGACCATGTTAAACAAACAGGAGACTTATAGCTTCAGTCCTGTCCGATTCCCATCCCCTTACATTCGGTAGCAACTTTAGAAGTTACTTCTTAACATTTGAAGATTTAAAGCTGTTTGTCCCTAGATATAGCTAAGAGAAGATCTGCTCATCCAGGATGTAGCAAGAGAAGCAGGGGCCACATATAAATCTATGATTCTTCTTGTTTTTTTAAGTCAGTGTTCATGATTCAGCAATAAGATAACAAATGAGGAACACTCTGAGGACTGAAAAGACAAATGCAAAGGTTTGCCTCGAAATAAGTAAATGTTTTAGGTGGCCTAGTAAAAATCAGGACTAGATCTGTGTTAGATTCTGCCATATGATCTCTCGGGTTTATGTTAAACTTCTAAAGTGGCTCAATTTATGTTAATATGCAAGGTGAAATGGGGAAAATTATAATTTAAAAGGTGATTTTAGCAAATTTTTTATGTGATCTGAAATATTTAAATGTGATTAAAACAACAACAACAACAAAAAAAGGAATTAATGTATTGCACTCTATATTATGTATTAGAATTAGGGCTGCAACTAACAATTCTTTTGCAAATCAATTATTCTGTTGATTATTTTTTCGCTTTATTGATTAATAATCAGCCACAGTTTCTTTAAAGAAGACTTTTTTCGAAATCAATTTTTGATTGATTTTTTATTTTTTTTTATCTTAAATGCTAAATGTTTATATAATTTTTAAAATGTTGGCATAATTACTACTCTAAGTAGGTTGCTCTGTCAGCTAAAGGCATGTTGCATGTTTTACAGTCTCTATGCTCCAGTTAACGATTAATCGATTACTAAATTAGTTGACGATTATTTCAATAACTGATTAATCGTTTTAGCCCTAATTAGCTAATCAGCACTAATCTATACTTTATTTATGTAAAGCAAAAAAAAAAAACAGAAAAAGCCTCCCTGTTACCTGCTTGATCATGTTTTGACAGATTAAATCAAGGCCCTCCAGTGAAAGCAAGGCCATGTATATAGTGAGTAAACTAGCTGCATTGTTATGCTTGTTTCCACCTGTATTCAGTACAGACTGCTCACGATTGCACTTTCTCCACATGCAAATCAGCTTCTCTCACAAATGTTCGGGTCAGTACAAGAACAAAGCCAAACCTGTTAAACACGTAGTGAACCATTTTCTGACATTGTGCTGACCTGAGCTGCTTTTTATCCAGGTCACCTCAGAATGACCTCAATTAACTTTCCGGTGTAAACAAAACAGCTTTTCCCATGCAGATTATATCAGAAAATTTCCAAACTATAAATACTTTTGACCTTGACAATTAGCTTAAAATCTTGTCCTAATGTTTCCAGTATTGGTTCAAGTTGTTCTTATGTGCTTACTTTGCTGATTTAAATATTTCAAATAGTCAAAGGTTTTCTGTAACATTAAAGATTAAGATTTACAATTTTAAATGTTAATCCTCTTATTCAGTGTGAAGCCTGAGTTTAAAATGTTACATCTTGAAAGTATTTTTGATTATTCCTGCTATTTTATCTCTTTCTAGTCTAAGGAAAATGGTTAATAAAAGTAGTCTAATGTGATACTGTATACTTCAAATGTCAAAGTCTGTGTATGCATTCTGGATCAGCCCATGACCTCTCATAGCAAGTCTCCATTCTGATTCAGGAACAACCAGCAAATAGACCAACAAGTCTTGCTCTTTTGAGTAAATCAAGCATATCCCCATTTTGGTTTTGCTTTAGATCAAAGTTTTTGTTTTCAATGTATGTTGGATTACATTTAATCACTTAAGTGAAAATCTCAGGTGAATCTACACTTTATATCTAAGTATTGTTCAAAACTAGGGCTGGACGATATGGCAAAAACATTACAATAGTCTATACATTATAATTACCATATTGGTATCAAATTCTTGTAACAGTTCAACAGATCTAAATGCACATTTAGCAATTACAAATTTAACTCATCATTCTCATTTTTTTTCCCACTTTCTTTTCAACAGTATCAGATTGGTTTGATTAGCAAAAATGCAACAGAATCCCTTTTTAGATGTCACATGATCAACAACCAGATGTAACCATAAAAGATAAAAAAAAAAAAAAGGACAACAGGAAATAACAGGAGGATGATGGCAACGATTTGTGATGAAAATGCAGCTACTGACTGCTTTATATTTTTCACTGCCTTATTTTCAAACTGGGTAAACAAACGAACCTTAATGTAAAAGCCAAAGTGGAAGTGCAGGAGCGTTTATATTAAGCGCTGATCAAATAGACCCAGCAGTAAGGAAGGAGGTAGGAAAAGGAAGCTGGATGCTTCCTATGGATGGCCCATTTAGCATAGAAACCTCTCCCCTGGCACACACTGTAGGAGCTAATTGTTTTCCATAATCACATAGGCATAGCCCACCTCAAGGACTTAAGCAATGACTCACTCTATGAAAGGTGAAGGAATAGAAGCTAGGAACTACAACTTGTGCTATTTGAACTGTGGGATTTTTCACCAATTCCTGCACTAAATTAGCCAAATTAATCATAACTAGTTTTAAAATATAAACTGAGGGTTGCCATTGAATCCTAAAGCAGTTTGCCTTAGATTTGGCAGTGATTTAGCAATTTTTTTAAAGATTTTTTTTGTGAAGATTTCTGACCTTGTCTCATACTCATAACAGCCACGGCTACCTTAGTGCCTTCTTTTACTTCCTATTTCTTAATTAAGCTTTTTTTGCATTTTTAGTCTAGTAAAACAAAAGTACTTTTTTTTCCCTGGCAACAGTAAATATTAACAACACAAGAGCACATATTAAACCTTTTCTAGAGCAAGGATTAGTCTATTTCGTGAATCATTTAATAAACCATATCATAGATATTTCCAATCAGTTTCCTATCCTACACTGAAAGAAAATGCAACTGTTTTTGGCATTTACATAATTATATTTAGTTACTTTCACACAATTATTTTATGTTAGCAGGCTAGGACATAAATGTCATGGTCTTGGTTCTGTTGTACTTTACTTTGCTCCTTTTTTTCTAGTTTTATTGGTTTAATTCCAGTTTTGTTGTAATTTCTAGATTTATGTTCTCATGTTTTTCTGTTGTCCTCTGTTGCCCTCGTGTGTGTGTGTGTGTGTGTTTTCCTTTCCCCTTGCCTCCCTCGTTGTCTCCTCTCACACCTGCTCCTTGTCAGCTCGTTAGCCCTCCCTTTGTCTGTCAGCTACATATACTCTCCCTCTGCAGGCACTCCTTGTTGGTTCCTTGTTGTTGTTGGTCCTGTCGTCGCTGTTGTCGTCTCACCTCGTCTCTCCCTGGCTCCTTGTACGCGTTTTCCCTTGATGTCTCCATGGTTCTGGTTAGTTAAATTTTTAGTTGGATTTTTGGACTGCCTTTGTTAACCATTTTCATAATTAAACTACAAGTATTCACCTCAGCCTCTCTGCCTCTGCATTTGGGTCCTCCAAACCTCAACCAAGATGTGACAATAAAGCAATTGTGTTAAAGTAACTAAATATGATTATGTAAATGCCAATAATGTTGCATAATTCTTTTCAGTGTATTAGTTTCCTATCAGTGGTGACAAGCTCACACTTACTGTAGCTCTTTTATTTTCTCTTTTTTTTATTGGCTGTATGCCACAACCAGGTGTTCTTCTATTCTGACTATGATGTTAACAGCAATGTGGAAATATGTTAGGAGCAACACAAATTCTAGGCAGTTAAATAAAAAACAGTCCACATGCAACATTTATTTTAACATTCTCAGGACATTTTTTAACATTCTCTGTGATGGATTGGCAACCTCTCCAGGGTGTACTCCACCTCCCGCCCGGAGACAGCTGGATATAGGCACCAGCACCCCTAGCGACCCCTCTTGGGATAAGCATGACAGAAAATGGATGGATGGATGGATTCTGAGGACAGCTTTAGCCTATTCTCTTTAGAAAAGCTAACGATTAGATATTAGATTTTTGCACCATGACTCCTTAATTTAGTGAATACCATATCTCAGATTTTTTCTGCATATTATTCTCATTTTTTTAATTTGGACATAAAACTGGTTTTTATTTGGACAAAGTAGAGATTGAGATCTACAGATAAGGCTTTGTTGTTATTTTCAAGTTTCACATGAGAATCTGGAACCCATTTTTTTAATTCATTTTCAATATTGTTTTATTGCCATGATAACTTTGCTGCATATGCATGCACAGAACCTGCCAATGCACCATATGTACTGTGGAGCTTGTGTACATAACTGTATAAACATCATATGTAGGTTATGTATTGTCTGTGTAGTTGTGTAGTCACCTGTTCTGCAGTGAGTCAAACCTTTACCAAAGGCAAAACGAACAGTTCTTCTTTGCTCACGGGATAAATATTTAGTCTGCAGTATAAACACGGCGGCCTTCTAGGAATGCTCTGTTCATGAGCTTTGGAAACGATAAGAGTTTTAAAAGACAAAACTTATGCTTTTGTCAAATGTGAAATGGAAAATGAACTCTAAGCATCATCAATGCATAACACAATCAGATCAAAAATGATGCCAAACATAACTAATGCAATCAGTATGCCAATTCTAACAACTTTTAATAAATCATTTTAAATATATATAAGAATTATATAGTCAAAAAAACTGTTTAAAAACCCCACATTTAAAGGTACAGCGAAGGATTTTCTTTTTCCAGGTGGATCATCAAAATAAGTGGTGGTCAGTCTGACACAGTGGAAAATTGTAAATCTTCTTTTGGAAAGTAAGCTTGTATGACCGATGGAAACAGCAACGTTTAAACAGAGCGTGCACGAGGAGAAATGCGCTGGTGCATGCTCTTGCACCAGTTTAATTGCCATTTTCCTCTCAGGAGAGGGTACAGAGTTGTGCATGTGTGTTTTTTTTTTTTTTTTTTAAGTGGAGAGCGCAGGTCCTTTAAAAAATTTGCAAAAAATCCTCCATAATAGATTTGAGCTGCTTTGGAGAAAAATGAAAATAAGCAACATGAACCAAATTAATTTTAGGATGAATAAAAAAGGGTGACTTCTGGTTTAAACTGAGCTTCGGAGCTTCTCTGAGAAATTATATTTAAGTCACTTCGAACAAAGCATTGTTGTTGGTGCTAGAACACTGGCTTTGGTATATATTTAAGGAGCTGGGGATCTGCTAAGATTATTATCCTTAGCATTTCTCACCTTTACAGAAAATGGTGCAAGAAAAAGATTTAAATGTTAGAGCTGTTAGACTAAATAAAAATGATAATTGAACTTTATTGATCTCATATTGGAGAAATTTACCTCTGCATTTAACCCATCCCCTTGGGGAGCAGTGTGGGGTTAAGCTCTTGCCCAGAGACCCAGAGTGGCAGTCTGTAGGAGTGGGGCTCGAACCCAGAACCTCAGGATTCCAAGCTCTATGTCCTAAACACGGGCTGACTGGTTGTAGATATTAGAATGGCAGCATCAACTCAGATAATGACCTGTAAAAACTAGTATATGTAGACTATTGTCTCTAAAGGCAAAACTTGCTGAGACCACTTTAGGTGTCACTCCTGTTAGCTAAAAAAGACGGCTTCCAGGATGGGAGTAGCTCTTTGGTGTCCTAGCAATGCTTGACCACCAGTTTGTGCCCAATGTCTCCATTTTATTGAATTTCTCTACTCGTTGGGGGGGATTGTTCCAACTAGTTCCATTTCAACTGCATAATGTCAGTTTGAGTCAGAAATAATCATCCTTGTGTGACAACTGAAACTTGGTTTGCTACCTCTTAAAAAAAAAAGTTTTTTTTATGATATAAAGTCCCTAAATAAATAGCCTGGTCTACCAAAGTTAGCTTTACACATTTGGATAACTCTGGAGTTCCACTGCCACTGTTTGATCATAGCAGCGTAGAGCTGATGTGAGCAAAAGATTGTTATTTAACACAAGTTAAAAAAAAATTAAATGTATTGAAAAATCTGCAAATTGAAAGCAGTAACAAGAAATTGGTCAAACCTGTGTGCTAGTGGGTGCTGTAACACTCTTTTGATGATAATGCTATCTGGATAAAAAGATAACCTATCTTGCGGTCTTCCAAGTATGGTTCTCAACTAAATAGCCTCCTAAAAGGAGGGAACTGGACTAAGTAGGATTTCATTTCTGTTCTTTCTCTTTATGTGAGGCTTTTTTTTAAATCTGAAATATATTTTACCGAATGTAAACCTTGGATTTTTGCTCATCCATAATATCACGCAGGCAGGGGCGTGCATACATAGACACTAGGTGGTGCTAAAGCACTAGGAAGTTTGCCCTCTATCAAAGAAAATGCCCTTTTGAAACTCGTTTTTTTTTTTAATTATTATTATTAAGATTTTACTGAGGTCGGTTTTGAAATGATCTTTTGAAAAGCTGAGCCATTAAAAACGACTGAAACAATGCCCCGAAATGAGCCACCTAGTTGCGCACAAACGGCCACCCTCTCTCACTTCCTTAGTCATGTGAACTCGCTCGGTCGCCCGCAGGGCATGCCAGATGCGCAGCATCATAGCAGTTTTCAGATAGCAGGAACGGTCGCTGACAGGCTGC
This sequence comes from Cyprinodon tularosa, assembly GCF_016077235.1. Classification (NCBI taxonomy): domain Eukaryota; kingdom Metazoa; phylum Chordata; class Actinopteri; order Cyprinodontiformes; family Cyprinodontidae; genus Cyprinodon; species Cyprinodon tularosa. Next base: position 2,771,933 of record NW_024037781.1, on the reverse strand, counting down.
TTCTCCCTTGCCCCATTAGCCAGGTAATATACAGATCAAGCAGAATCATTTTGTTGTGCATTAAAATGTCTCATTCAGCAGCACCAAACACGCATTTTGCCGACTGGTCACCTGATAAACTAGTTGTCTCCTTGTAAGATGCTATTTTACTTTTTATATTTTGTATCCATATTTTTTATCTTAAGTGTATACATTAGTCTATTTTATTGCATGACGTATACCCACAGTTTTTAGATATTTTTATAATTTTATTTACCTATTCCATATTACATGTTTCATGTTGCACGATTGTACCATAAAAAATTCCTAGTTTGTGAACTCCTTCACTAACAATGGCCATAAACCGGATTCTGAAAGTTTTACACTGTAGCCCAAGTCAATGACAGATAACGTGAGGACGACCACATAGGCTACAAATAATTTTGGTAGAGTTTGCAATTGCAAATCTACGGAAGAGGATTAGGGCCACTGAAAAAAAAAAATAATAAGTTAACTGATTTTTAAATTTTATTTCAGTTTAGTATGGGAAAAAAGTCAGAATGCTGACTTTAATCTCATATTTCTAACTTTTTTCTCATAATTCTGACTTTTTGCTGAGAATTCTGACTTTTTGCTCAGTATTCTGACTTTAATCTCAGAATTCTGACAATAAAAAAGTCAGAATTCTGACTTTTTTCCCATGTTAAACTGAAATAAAATTTAAAAATCAGTTAACTTTCTTTTTTTTCAGTGGCCCTAATCCTCTTCTGTACAAATCTATGTGTTAAGACCAGAGATGGCAAAAGTACTCACTTTCCGTACTTGAGTAAAAGTACAGATACTTGTGTTAAAAAATACTCTGGTAAAAGTGGAAGTACTGATTAAACTTCTTTACTCAAGTAAAAGTAACAAAGTACAGGCTTGTAAATTTACTTAAACCATACCATACCAGCTTTATTTATAAAGCACTTTAAAACAACCACAGTTGATACAAAGTGCTGTACAGTTTAAGAACACAACATAATAAAAATAATTTAAAAACAGTTTAAAAGCAAAAAAACATACAATTTAAAACTAGATCCCACTGGTGTTGAAAGCCAAGTAAAATAGATGGGTTTTAAGACGAGCTTTAAAAATGGGCAAAGAAGGGGCCTCTCTGACCTGCAAAGGTAAGTTATTCCATAATTTGGGGCCCATAACAGAGAAAGCCCTGTCCCCTCTGAGCTTCCTCTTTGTTCTCGGTTCCTCCAAGAGCAGCTGATTTGCTGACCTGAGAGACCGATGGGGTACGTAGGGATGAAGAAGCTCGGAGAGGTAAGCTGGGGCAAGATTATGCACTGATTTAAAAACAAACATAAGAATTTTAAAATGAATCCTAAAATATACAGGCAGCCAGTGAAGTGAGGCCAGGACAGGGGTCACATGCTCTCTCTTTCGAGTACCTGTCAAAAGTCGTGCAGCAGCATTTTGTACTAGCTGCAGACGTGAGAGCAGCGACTGACTGACACCCAGATAAAGTGCATTACAGTAGTCCAATCGAGTTGAAACAAAAGCGTGGATCAGTGTTTCAAAATGCTGCCTGGAAAGAAAAGATTTCACTGACGCCAATCGCCTTAAATGATAAAAGCTGGACTTAACCACGGCTCTAATTTGGCTGTCCAATTTAAAATCACTGTCCACCTTAAAACCAAGATCAGTAATAACAGGTTTAAAATATACCTGCAAAGGTATATTTTAAAGTATAAAAGTAAAAGTAGAAGCCACTTTTTTCATGCCTACATTTTAAATGGATGTCTGCCAATAGGACTAGATCTCTGTTGTGTTGGTGATGTGACTTTTTTCCATTGAAAACTCACGTTTAGAGAATGTTACAAATAAAAGTCAAATTTCATTCAACATGCGTTTATTTTTTTTTATAATTAAGTGTTACACGTGCGCTAAAAAGTGCCCTCCCCCCCCTCCTGAGCACCTGCCCCCCAAAATGTCTGTGCACGCCTCTGCACGCAGGACCCTTTATTCTAAACAGCTGGATGTGCTGTCCCAGTTTTAAAGGTAGGAAGGACCCATGGGAGAATAGGCACAGAATTGTAAGTCAAGAAGGACAAAGTATGGGGGGGACAGGGATAACACAACATCAATGATAAAAATGGTGAGATAATACAGTATAAAAGAATTTAACACAGGACGTAATTGGGGGAATATATAAGAGAGGAATAGAGGCTGGACACAAGAAAAATAAAGTGTACAAAAGATGGATGGATGGATGGGTGGGCAGAGAAAAAGAAAGAAATACTCTTTAGGAAACCCAAAAGCTGGAGAACACACTTAAATTCCAGCAGGTTAAGAAATCTCACAAATATCTTTTTCTTTTCTTTTTTTATGAAGTTTGTTTTTTTTTGTATTGATGCAATGCTATAAAAGGCCTTTGGCATCCTTAAAGATCTAAAAATAAATCTTTCCAATTCATCTCCCTTTTATCTAAACTTGTGTGTTGTCTGGTTTTTTGGAATTGTCCGAAGTCATAAGAAGCATGTAAGCACACGTTTTTTTCTTCTTCTTTTTTTTTTTTTTATCCAAACACTCACTTAGACACACAGGGAGGTTTCATGTTCCCAGGAGGGATTTCATTTTTCAGACAGCATTGTCGAGAGCCTTAACATGAGCCCCAGTGTTTGTGTTTTTATGTGACTGGTTAGAGGTGAAGAACCAAGAAGTAAGATGTGAAAAAAAGGACAGGAGGTGGGGGTTGACAGATCCATCTCATCTCTTTTTCTATCTCTGGAATGCTGCTGGAATCCAAGCTTGCCTCCCTTGTTGGCTCTACGCACACTCCCAGCTCCTCATATCATGCTACAAAGCTTGTGCACCCACTGCAAAACTTATTCCTTTGGTTGGGTCATTGTAACCATGAAATCACTGATTAACAGCTTGAACTGTGCAGCTGATACAGAGCTTAGATCATACGACTTGTGTTTGAGAGGGAGAGAGAGCATTTGTCTATCCTTGGGTCAAAGCACTGGCCAGCACAGATTACCTCGCATTTATACAATTAACTTTAACAGTAAAATCAATGGTTGCCAGACTTCGCCCTTTTTTGTTGTACTTAAAAACCTACGGCCTTGTAACAAAAACATGTCTACGTATTCTGTTTAAGTAGAGTATATGGCCTCTATAATCACTACACACTGTGACTCAAGTTTATCTGAGATTGTGCAAAGCTTCCTGGTCCCTGTAAAAGTCAAAACAAGTCTGACTTATGAGCTCTCTCTCTCTCTAATTTTGTATTTGGCTTCCAGGTTTAATTGTTTTACATTATGACATATTCATCAAAAAGTTGAATCATTATTTGACTATATTAAAAATTAAAAAGTTAAAATATGTGAAAGAAATCTAAAAAATTCAGACACAAGCAGAATTTATACCTTTATTTATAATTTAGCTAAAAACTGTCCTTGCAAACTCTCCTTGCCCAGTAAGGAAACAAAAATACAATAACAGCTTTGCTGAAATTACAGCTGCAATTTCGGTTTGATAAAAATTTGGCATATCTAGGAGATAGATCTAAATATCCCCACAAATTAACTGAATATAACATTGTAGTTTCAGTAAAATATTCTAACTCATAAATATACTTCTCCCACAAATATTCCATGGTAGTTCCAGCAGTATTTGACAGTTTTGCTAGAATGTGAAACTTTCTAAAGGGAGCCAATATTTTAAGGATGATCTTTTGATTTCCTTACTCTTTAACATGCAGTTAAGAAAATTTAGTTTTCTCTGCCTAAGCAAGACTCTACCTAAACGTTTTGACTTCTAGTAAGTTTAAATGTTTTTAATAATAGCTCGAAAATCTTTTGTCGCGAGGACTAGATTTGGGCTCCCTTGGTTTAATTTGTCTCCATCAGATTAATGATCTGTCTGCATAAATTATTGACTTAACGTTAATTTTTTTTTTTTATATATATAGGTTATGCCAATTTTAAAGGCTTTAGAGAAAAAACCCAGAAGAGCAGTCATGCAAAAGTTGAAGAGAGAGGAAAAGTAATTTCTTTTCTCATTATAAATGTTTTCTTGAAGAGAGCTTTCACTGTCATTGCATTGTATAGGTTATCTTTGTTTCGATGGAAACAGATATTTAAGCAACGTGAAGAACATTCTTTGAAAATTAGGACAGTGTCACCTCTTCTGAAGCTAAATCTATTGCAAAGGTTCAATAATAAATATCAGGCATTATAAATGTGAGCCAATAACATTTTACACAGAGAATCTCATAAGAACTACTATCTTCAAATATAGTACTTGACCTTGCCTTCAGTAACTCAATTTACTTTATTTATATAGCATCAATTCCCAACACAATTAATCTCAAGGAACTTTACATAGTAAAGTCATTGTGGTCATAAACTGGTTATATCTTTTCATCAAGGAATCCAAGTTGATTGCATCAAGTCAATGACTTTGCAGGATTCACTCTTGCTAGACGAGCATGAGATAAGTTTAGATATTCCCCTGCATTGTGTCATTAATTGTACAGCAATCACTCTCATCGAGCATGCTTGCAGCAAGAGTGCAAAGGAAAAAGTTCCTTTTAAACAACCAGCAGAACCAAGCTCAGTGTGAGCTGGCTTCTGCAGAGTGCTGTACAATACTATGATGAGGTCTAAAACTGGACTGACACTCTTTTAAAAGGTCATTACAGTAGTGCTGTAGTTAAGAAAACACCAACTGAGATCAAGGAGTACCAAGACAAGGCCAAAACATTTAGAGGTCAAGACAAAAAGACACTTAGAGGCCAAAAACAAGACAGGACCAAGAACATATGAGGTCTTGGTCTTGTCTTGGTCTCGATCTCTAAATATCTTGGCCTTGTCTCTAGCTCTGTACTCTTGGGTCTTGGTTGGTGTGGTCTTCACTACAACACTACAATATAGTGTAAGTGCTTACACACTTGATTAGCAAGACTTTTTAATAAGAACTATTAGATACAGGTCTATAATTTTGATCCACTGAAGGTTTATAAAGTAAGGTTTTAATTACAACTACCTTTACCGCCTGCGGTGTATATCCCTGTATAAGGGACAGATGGTGGTTAATTATACCTTAAATGGCGGTGGAAATCAGAGGGAATATTTCCTTAAATAATTTGGTTGGAACTGGATCCAACATACAAGCTGAAGGCTTAGATGAGGACAATTTTTTCAAGTTTATTTAAGTGAAATATTATTTAACTACCATTGGGGAAGGTTTAATGATAAGATGGCCAGGGGGTCTTTAAACATTTAACAAACAATTAATACCAAAAGATTTTTTAAATACATGTCTATAATAACATATCCTCTTTTGGTGAATTAGGACCAGGTTTTTATCATAAAATAAATAATCATAAATAAACAGCAATCAAGAAATTTTATTTAAAAAAAAGGAATTTTTTTTCAGTTAATCTGCATTATTTTTTTTTTTATTTAAATGCCATGTAATATGCATTTTAGATAGGCTTCTATGCAAGCAAGGGAAGATGCACTTGAACACAGAAATCAAAGGTGAACTTGTGCTGCATAGTTATTAAAACATGCAAATGTTCTCTGTAATTCCTACTGCAAATCACCCTCATACAGAACATTTTGCTCTTGTAGTGTCAGAGTAGGCAAGAAAGATGTTGAAGGTGCAGTAACTGACGTTTCTGTACTCCAACTTTGTTGCTATTTTCCCATCTATTTATGCTTTGAGCTGAAGTTCGTCACATCTAGATTTTTTTTTTCCATTGCCTAGAACTTGTGCCGACTGCGTCAGAGGCTTTCGACATATAAACTATCTCCTGATGCTTACGTTTGAGAAAGATGCTTTCTTTGTTCTCACTCCTACAGCCGGGGTCAGGCAGTTGTGTTTACATCAGTGATCAGTTGCCGTGGCAACAGACTAAGCCTCGCAGTCAGAGAGCTGGAGGAAGCCTGCAGACTTGGATGGAGACATCATTGAAAAATGAAATGAAACAGAAAATGTGACGCATTTTTTGGTGTTTGGGGAACTGCTTTTTCTTCTAAGCTCGTAAAAGAACAGAGCATCCCTCACTTTGACCTGTTCCATACGTGTGTGCTGCTGTAGGAAATTGAGATACTGTGTTTTTCTTTGAAAGATTCAAATAGCTTTTTAGGCAACAGTAAATCTTTCTCAAACTTTTTAAAAACTTAGAAGAACAATAATATTCATGCATCTTTCAGTCTAATATAATTAGCCACCTTATTGAGCCATGTGTGGTTATGACTGGTCCTTTCAGTAGCTGCCTTCCACTGTTAACATAGGGAAATGGAAAGATTTAATAACTCCATGAAGCCAAAAACAACCCAAACATACACATCACGGCACACACAAGCTCAGACACACGCTGCAAGACTGCAGTAAGTCATTTCAGAACCTATTAAATCTCCATTAACACGCAGCCTCCCTGCTAACCACACTTAATCTAACCCAGGTGTGTGTTGAGTGTTTTCACCTTCTTCCTTCTCTGCCCAGCCATCCTTCTTGCCTATTTCTTACCTCCCCAAATCCCTAATTCCCCGCTGGTCCAAATCTGCCATTCCAGAAAGTCCCCTTTTTTTCTGCCAACACAAAACATAATTTAATTAAGTCAAATTATGGCAAACTACTTCTCCCAGGGAACTAAGTAAAGTCATTTTGCCTTCACTCTAAACAGGACAGCTAATGCTTTCACCTGACTTGTCTTTCCTTCAGATATAGACATCCTTTTTTTTTTCTGCCTTGATCATCTGCAATGTTCCCAAGAGAGAGCCAAAAACAGAAAGCTATGTAGAATGAAGGCATAACATCTGTTTTCTATTTAGCCAGTTTTTTAATTATGAGATTGAAAGATGATGCACTGTGACAAGAGGCTTTTAAAAGCAATCTACAGACTGAAGGAAAATCGTGATCCGTTCAATTGTTATCCCTCTCTCTATTAAGGGCAACCCGCTTTCACACAGACACACTCATTGCATGTTTTATGGGGATTTGTATTTGACTTCCATTCATTTGAATGGTCTAAACCAGCCCCTTACCCTTACTCTTAAGTTTGGTTTATGATTGATGTGTCTGCAAGGTCCACACGGCCAAATGACGTAATTTTTAGCCTCCAAACACTTCCCCAAAAGTTTCATGCCAAGAGAATTTCCACACCGTGCACCTAAAAAAGTTGTACCTATGGATATAGCATTTCATGTAAAACATGTCAGGCGAACAACAGCTCCTACTGGCGAGGGTTGGCAAATGCAAACATCATATCCTAAGTTTTAGCTTAGGCTATAAATACCACCACTATCCACAGATTGTGAAAAATATAGATTGTACATCAACAGCGCATCAAGTATAACCCAACCATAACCTAAACTGAATTCACACCTTAAACCTTGACCTAAGCACAATCCTAAGAAAATAAATATCCCGTATGGGGACTTGTTGGTCCCCATAACGGACATTGTTGGTGTGTAAGTTCTCACACTGTGGTATATTTAACCAAAGAAAAATGGCATTACGCTATCCCCATAAGGTAAAAAGTACACGTAAAATCTCTCAATGCCTTAATATTCTTAAAAGAAATTTTCAGACAGAATTGTTCTGTATGTCACTTTGTCCATATATAGTTCAAGCAACTTGCCTGTTCCTGTAAAAATAAAGCATCCCCACAGCATCATGCTGACATCGCTACTGTAACTGTTGCTGAGTTTAAATTCAGGGGCGCTGTGTCCTCCAAAGGCCAGAGTCATTGGCCTATTACATCATAGCATGGCGCTGAGGCCTGTTCGGATTGGAAGACTTCTCAATATGCGGTCACAAATGCAGCCTTTTTTTTTTGCACGTTCTGAAGGACGGGTCCGGTGTTTTCTACGTAACCTTGGGTATCCCGTGATTTATTGCGAGTCCAAGAAAGCCGGCTATTCCGTGCTCAGGGGAAAAAGGTAAATGGTCATGAACAGTGGTGAATATCTTACGTGCAGTTTAATATGATACAAGTATTTGAATATTTCCACGCGAAATTAATGAAAATATTTTTTTAAATAGACAGATATGTGGTGGATAATGTTTGGTCTATTGAAAGGTCTTATCTGTCCCTGTGCAAATAGGTTTGGCTGACATTTAAGCTCATATCCTAATATCTTTGCAGTGTGGGGACTATAAATCGGATATTCGTGACGACGGTACTGCTGCTGAAGCTCCTCCAAAATGTTATTAGCACCCAGAACAGTAGTGAGAAGTTCCACATCCATCCTTTGCCTGCTCTGTGTGTCAATTGTTACGGTTGCTAGGCAACAGAGCATATGGGGGTGCATGCTGGAGAAGGCTAGATCTGTTTGAATCCATATCCAAAACTCTTCAGGTCTTATTTCATGGACCTCGAAAGACCCAGTCAAGATAGCCCAGGTCATTCAATGCAGGCTCTAAAATCGAACAAAACCCCATGTGTGTATAGTTTTGCACAGGGTTGTATGCAGTTAGTTTCCCAGGATACATCACAGCCAGTTACATTTTTGTTAGAATAAATACTTGTTATAAGGATGTTGTTCGTTAACACAGTTGCCCTATACCTCTCCAAGATAAGGGATTACCTACAAAGCCAGCTATTTCATAACTACTCTCTAAAATGATTCAATTTCCCTTTGTGATCAATAAAGCATTAAATGCATTTAATCTAGCAATTTCCAAACTGTTACTGTTTTAAGTACCTCATAACTAGGGTTAAGTTAATGGGTTTGATGAGACTAGAAGTGGTGTGAAGCATATTGTTGAGGGACTAAATTGATTTCATAGTAGATCTGTTTCCTACAATATGAGATAACCTAAAATGGCTCCTGATTGTGGTTGGAGACTGTGTAAACCTACAGTGTTTACCTCAGTTTTATCATCGAAGACATATTGGTAGAAAGCTTTTTGAAAAAAATAACCACCTGCAGAGCTGGCTGCATTGATCAACAAATGAAGTAACATGATATTGATGGGGGCTGAAAAAACATTCACCAAACGGCAAGATCAAAGTTAATATAATAAATCCTCTACGGGAATTAGTCTTGCCCTCTTTTCACACAAACACATACATGCCCTCTTGAACACAAGCCCATGGATGTTCTGGGAATGCACTCTGCAGGGGAGAATATGATCCCTGCTTGGAAGTGACGCTGTTCCTTCACCCAGAGCGAGCACACATTGTTATGTTGGTGTATAAATGTGCAACTGCGTGTATGCACATTTGTATAAACGTGTAGGTGTTGTTGACATTACAAACAACTGTACTCCAGAGGAGTTGACATCATGAGAACACTAAGCAAATGTGTCACCTTACAATATGGGTCTCTACTAAAAAAAGAGCCATTAAAAGGTTGTAAGGGAAAATTTTTATCTAAATAAGGTTTATTTATAAGGCTTGTAAAAGTACTCAAACAGACCAGTATTAAATAGTTGGGTTCTGTTTTCCCAGTCCATTACATTTCAAAGAGTTTTGTTTGGCCAGGGCACTGTGCAGTTTGCTCTGACAGCAGCTAGTATCAGCAAATGTATTGTTTTTGGAAGATACTTATGACACGGGAGGCTGAGAAGACAGATGTGTGCAGCTGTGACTAGCTACAATGCAGCCCACCCACATATTGCTGTAATTAATCATTTCAATGTATATGTTTGAAAGGGAGAGACATTCAAGGTAGCATACATTTCCAACTGTTTGTTTTAATAACTTGCTCTGGATCTGTAAAGCTTACTGCTGCCCTCTTTTGGTTGAAATGCTCTTTACATTTACTTTGTATGACAAAACTATGTATTTTAGAGCTACAAAACATAATGGAATTATGCCACATAGACATTATAATATCATAATCCCTTTCAACTCAACACCTATTGAACAGCAAATATATAACTAATGATGTGCCATTATTATAGCACGCCTATGTGTTTGGATGAAAGACTGTTCACTTAATTAAAAAACATCTTTTAAATAATTCTATATCTGACTCCTTATTGGCTACACGGGAAAACTATAGTGGGCATGTTGGATCCTAAGATTATCTGGAAATATTGCTTGAGCTGCAGAGGTCAGTAAGTAGGGAAGCTATTAACATACTTCAGCTTACTGAAAAAGAGCCTACCAGTTAATAACATTTGATTTTAACATTAGATTTCTGAATATTTTTGAAATTTAATTGAAAAACATAAAACTCTCCAAATGGAAAACAAAAGACAGTCTATCCTTTAGCTATTTTAAACAGAAGTTAACAGCCAGACCACAGAGAGCATAATTTATTACTTCTTTGTTAAAATAAATGTTTCTAAGAGAAATGATGCTTCCTTTAAAGTGTTTTTATATTTTCTGTGAATCATTTGTGAGGCAGAGGACCATGTTAAAGTATTAACCACTCTATCCAAAAGATTTGATGGGATGTTTAGCTTTAATAATTTATGTCAGTTAAAAAACCATGACAAATGCAGAAGTGCCTTTGATTACGGTTGCAATAATTTCTACTTCCTTGGTAATTACACAGACATAAAAAAACATAGAGTAATTTGATTATCTAATTAGTGTTGTCCATTCAAACTCAAATAAGTGAAATATCTACTTAATTGTGACACTTGACCTTTTTTTGGTAAAGCCACTAGAAGGAGTGGTGATAAATAACTGTGTTCATCAACTGCAGCCGTTTAGAACCAGGACATACATATAAATACCTGACTGCTTGTCTGTGTTTGGAATCACATTTTTGTCACAAATTCACATTTTCCACCATGTTGTGAGCATGAAGCAGAATGTATTTAAACCCTTCATAGGTTGCTCATGTTTCAGCTCTCATACCTTCTGCTCTATGATGACATTTCTCCTGCCTTACTCCTTTTTGGATAAGTCACCATATACGTAAATATTCACATGTAAGGCTAATTACTTGTAGGCAGCTTGTACACACTTTTTAATTGCCTTGTGCTTGTTTTTTAATATGCTTCTTTTTATAAATGCTATTTGATATAAGTCAAAGAGAATAACAATTTTATCCTAAGCTCTTACCATAAACACTAATTAAAATAAGTAAATATAAATATAATGTACAACTTTTTAGTCATCTCACAACATTTCATCTCATTGTTGAAAACAGACTTCAAATTTGAAATGCAACTTTTAAATATTGAATATTTCAATTTCTTGAAGTTTTTTAGCACTAGTAAACTTTTAATTGATGGGTTGCTTGCTTTACCCTTCTGCAACCTCAGTTTTTTTGTTTATTTCTGAAAGCAAGTTCCTACAAACCTGGGAAAATATCATTCCATTAGTTCGAATCCACAAGTGTCCCACTAGATGGCACTCTTAAACTAAACCATAAGGCTTAAACTTTTGATTCTATTTAATCCCAAAATGCATTCAGTCATTTGTACCCTAACAGACAGAGAGATCCAGCAATGCTTGCTGCCAATAACACTAAAGTGGAGTAAGGCGTAAGTACCCCTTTCATTCCTCTCTACATCCTGCTCCTTTTTTAGCACTACCTTTAGCAATGACCAACTGGAAATTTGAAGAAAATACATTTTGCAATATTGCAGTTTGTCCAGGCAGCAGAAGGTTTTGTTTCACCACGGTGCCATTCATGCAGGATTTGCCTTTACTCATCTTGATTGTTTTAAATAATGTTTGAAGTATTGTTTTATGTCATAAAAACTGCAATTGCCAACTTTTTTTGTTGGTATTCAAGATGACAAGATGGCTCTCACACCAATCAACCAAATGGTCCAAATATATACTATAGCCTTTTATTACATTATTGTTAACTCTTTCCATCTGTTGTTGCATCTCCATCTGTTTTTAACAGCTTCCTGCAAAATGGGGAAAAAAAATATGAAGTTTCTATAAATAATGATTTGTTCTAGTATTCAGGTTTCAAAGAAATAAAGTATTTTCTTTCTAAAATATAAAATTTCCTGAAAAGAACAAAAAATAAATCACAGTTGAGAAATTTTGAAGCAATTCTTTGATTATGGAAAAACGAGCCAACTACGTCAGGGCAAAGAGGCATGCCCAACTTGGAGAAGAGAAAAACAATTTCTAGTGGTGTCTACTTTAGTCAAGATGTGGTTTATTAGAAAGCTTGTAGAAGTAGGCCATTTCGGAGGTGGGAATCTATAATGTGGACGCCAGATGCCAGCTGGACTGCTGCACTTTATGGAATGGAAATGTCCATTTTACTGCTAAGCTGTTGCTCATTTACTGTCTGAAAGCTGGACAAAACGAAATTTCATTTTGTATACACACTGTATATACAAAATGACAATAAATGTTGCCTAAATCTAAGATGTCTCTTTTTGCTACACTCTGTACTGGTAAGGTTGAAATTAACTTAGGGTTTATTTCTTGGCAAATTCCAATACATCTTTCGCATACTTGCATAAGTCATGCCAATGAGGGCATCTTACAATATACAAAATGCAAATTATACTGTTTAAAATGTTGTCTTTATTTCATACAGCAAATTGTTTGACAGGCAGTTTAGAAACAAACACCTAACTTATCTTAGAGCTAGACATTGAAACTAAAACAATATTTATTTGGTGGTCATTCCTTATATCTTAGAAAACGAAAATAATTGCCCCAAAGCTGTCCAGTAGATGGCTCACAAACAACCCAAAACTTATCACTCCTCTTGCTACAAAAAGATTTCTGCTGCAGTGTTATCTGCACTTTGCTTCAAGGTATAAAGTAGTTTTGACTTAAGGTTAAACTCACAAAATTATACAGTGAGTTATACTGTATACATGAGCCCTCATCTCCTTGAGCCTCTCACATTTAACTGTAAGCTACAATGCCTTTCTTCGCTTTACTACTGGAACTTGAGTGTGTCAATCCATTCCTCTGGTGAGCTATTTTCTATTTATAGCGGTAGAGCTCTGGCCACTCTCTCTCTCTGTTTTGCTTCTTTGCTGTGTGGCAGTTTTATGGGGGGGGTATAAGAGGCAGTAATGTTGTCTACTTTAATCTGCTTTCATCTTCAAATCTGATATCTGTGCTTTACTGACATTTTCTTTGTTGTCAGTGCATCTGTGATATGGCAGAGATTAGATTTGTTTCAGAGTGTCAGTAGTTTATGCAGAAATTTCAAAAAGTGTTGATTCACCAAAATAATGCATACATATAGCTGCAGAGTTCTTATAGTTGTCTGGGGATATGAACATTCTTTCATGGCAATCCTAGTGTCTGCATTTGAACTGTATTAAAAGTATGGGCAGCTGGACCCATAGCCTCTAAAAGGCCCATTGGGGGCATAAGAAAAATATTTGATCATCTCCTGTTTTGCATTGAACTGTCTGTCCAATGGAGCCTTTGTGCTTACAGAGCGATGCTGCCTGTGACTGTAAATTAATACCCCCTTGGTCAGTCTGAATCCATGGTCAAATGTGATGCCACTCAATGTGCAATGAGCAAAGTGTCATGATCTTGGCACTGCTGACTGGCCTGTTTATTCATTTCATTCACCTGCCTAGCTTCATATAACTAAAAGCAATCAAGAAGTCTGATCTGTTTGCCTAACCTGTCCCCGGACTCCTGTTGGGTTTCTGCCGGTGTTCCAAACCTGGAACTCCTGACACCGCTCTGGATTTTCCTCCGGACCTCTGATCTCCTGGCTCTGACCCCTGGGTCCGTCCTCGACACCAGCTTTGGCCTCTCACTCTGGATTCTCACGCACACATTAGCATTTGTGACTCAAAGGGGGGCTCCCGCTCCGCATCTTGTTTGCAGCCGACTGGCTGGAACCAACCTCGTCCTCTGGGCATGGACTGAACCATAAGGTTAGTGACTCACATTCTTTATCCACCTAAATGTCTCTCTGCCTCGAACAATGGGTCCTTTTGTTCTGAGCATGACACAAAATGATTTAAAACTGACACCACTGAGAGAAGCGGTGATGTCAGGTCTCCCGTCTGACTGCCACCTGAGCTGCTCTTTGAGTCTTGGAGCAGCCCATGCATCTCAACGTCTATACTCCATGGGGATCCTGAATTATGGCTGGTAAAAAGCAATTCTATGAAGAAGCAATTTGTTGAATGCCTGAAGCTTTCCAAAACCTTGCTGTCAAATATCCAGAGTCTGTATATGAGTAAACAGTTGGGAGTAGAACCTGCTGCCTTACAAACACAACCTAATTGTGCAAAGTTGAATGTATTATTTTTTCAAATTCAACTCGATCACTTTATTGCTATGCCTGCAAAGTCCTCTCATGAGTCATCTCAAAAGCATGCATTTGTCAGCAGATTCTGAGGCTGGAAACTTCCAGACAGGGTTAGAGATCATGAAGAATGTGCAGAACATAGACAAATCATGCTGTCTTTATGGCACAGGTCAGAATATGGATGGTTCTCTCACCCGATAGTGTGAGGCAGAACACCAATGCTGAAAAACATTTTTAGGCACAAGCTTATTGTTAAATCTTTGGGAGGAAGAGGACTGCCATTTCAAGGTACAATAGGAGCTATTTGGGACTTTTTGAACTGATTGAAAAGTTAGATCTATTTCTCAAAAGGACCCCCCTGTGAAGCATAGCCATAAGGGTAGAGGTAAGCCATCCTACCTGTCCATTACTTTCTGCAAATAATAATGTCATTAATCAGTGGCAAATATAAGCAAGTGATAGCAGATTTCACCAGAATGACCACACTTCAATCAGCTCACGTTTTTGTTTGTTTTGTCAGCACAGATGGAATAGGAGTGCAAAGATTATTTGGGTATGAGCCCATCTCTGGCCAAGCAAGTGTAAGCCTAGCTGAATCTGTTGAAAAGTGGGTGGCATTGGGTTAGACTTGTCATCAAACTGTTTGGTCAAATTTATGATAATGCTAGCAACATCTGCTTAAACCAGTGGGCTCCACTTCAAAAACTAACCTCACTACTTTATTTTACACCGTGTGCTGAGCCTCGTAGGTATCAACTGCATATATTAATGCTGTGAGATTGTTAACAGTTAGTTTGAATCATTGCCGTCTCTGCTTACTCTTTGCAATACATCAAAGCATCTCTTCAATGAAGTTTTTATAACAGCGCATATTACTTATTCTATATGTCGGCTTCTTCCATATGTCTGCTTCCTTGAACCTCGATCGGCCTCAACAGATGGCCGCTCACACTAAGCCTGGTTCTGCTGGAGGTTTCTTCCTGTTAAAAGGGAGTTTTTCCTCTCCACTGTTGCTACAAGCATGCTTGGTGTGAGGGATTGCCTTTGAGTCAGTGAGTCGATGCAATCAACTGGTTTCCCTTAGATAGAAAATTGGACTGCATGGTCTGGTGAACTGTAAAGGGCCGTGAGATGACATGTGTTGTGAATTGGTGCTATATAAATAAACTGGATTGATTTGAATACTTAAAACACACTTTAAAATCTCCAAACACCACTCAAAGGAATTGCTCAGCAGACTCCACAAAAGCTCTCAATGAAAATTACCGGTATGTGTCAAATAGAGCAACAGTATATAAGGCAAAAAATCTGCAGACAGTAATGATAAACTGAATAGGGGACATAGATGCATTTATCTCTAACAGGTAGACATTGTACATTCATAATTCTATGAGCATTTGGACATTTGCTCATCAAAATACATTTGATGACAATTATATTGGAAGTATTGAGTATATTTACTGTATATTAAAATATTTTAACACATTTTTGTGAGACTGGGATGATCCTGAGGTCATGAACGGGTCCTTAAATATTGGTGCCCAAGATATAGCGTCTATATAATGGAAAAATATCTTTGTAACAATGAAACTGTTACAAAGACATTATTGGCTCATTGTTGAGTCTATCAAAATCAGTGTTACAGTAGGGGAGGAGTTCTGAACTGTCTGCAAATGTATCAATCATTTTCGCTCTAGTTGAGTTAATTAGAGGCATTCCAATAATTGGCAGAATCTCTAAGATAAGGTCCTATTAGGGATTGTGACACCGGCTTTATCTCAACATGGTAAAATAAGAATTTGAAGATGGATTATGTTTTAAATATTCTAGAAATATCACTAAAAGATATCAACTTGCTTCATAGAGAGTTCTAGATTACCAATGGTGGCCATGCTGTATCAAATGTGAATTATGCCACAGTGCAATATTCCTATATTGTGTAACACTGCACACAATAACGTTATAGGTTCATTTTAAACTGTAAATACTACCTCTCTTTCTGACTATTACAGAAAATAAGGTGTGTGTAAGTGCAGCTTTATTTGCATATAGTAACTCTGTAATCCAATGTAAATTCATATTGCTGATAAACTGCAGCCTAAGCTATGAGCAGGGAGCTTCATCTCAGAGAAAATAGAACTATGCAAAAAGGAGAGGAAGCCATCAGGGGGTCACTCAGTCAGTAGCCAGCCCTGGGGCATCGAGAAAAAGCTCCAACCTGGAATTCCAAATAAATAATTCCCTGAGGCAATGCCCCCCGTCCCCGCTATCATGCTGAAAGAGGCCCATGCACACCAACGAACAGCACGATAGTACCAAAGCAAAAATGCTCTAGTTTTCTAATCTTATTACGTGTTTGCTTTAGTTCTTCTTTATCTAAAGTATTTGATCAACTTGAGCATGCATAAGCTTAGCTATTCAAGTTGCCTGAGTTCTCTATCAATTAGTAACTTTTGGATCTGTTTGAAATCCAGCTAATCCGTTTTTTAATAAAAGGGGATGTTTGCAGTAAAGATGCATAAATTTGATGTTTTTGGAATTGTTTTGTTTTCTGCCAGTAATATGATTTACTTTGGGAGAGACTACTATTGTCTCTTGTTTGTCACAAAGTGATGGGAGTTTTAAAATCCACTATCAGCTTTAAAAAAACCAAATACTTTAAATATTTATAAATTATTTGGCTTACATGTGTATATATATATATATATATATATATATATATATATATATATATATATATATATATATATATATATATATATATATATATATATATATATATATATATATATTTTTTTTTTTTTTTATATATATATATACATACGTGCAATGACGCTTAAGATGAATACCATACACAGAAGACCATAATGGTGGGTGTGATATTTTCCTTAATACAACAGACATACATTGGTATTAAGGACAAGTAAATATCTGGATTTAGTGGTATTTTTTATTAATCTAATTTAAAATTAAGATAATAAAGATGAGCAGATAAAATCAAGAACAAATTTTGATTTTCCTTTGGGCTAATGTCGGAGCAGTGAGACAGGATATGAACAGAAAGTATTTATCTGTTATACGCACACAAACACACTGAATGAGACATCTTGCAGCAGGAGAAGCTTTCAACGTTTCTTTTTTCAAAGCTAGAATTTAGTAAATAATTAACCTAAAAGCCATTCCACTGCGCACTTGAATCAGTTTGTGCCCACATACTGTTGGTTAATCACCTGGTATGTAGAGGCTCAAAGTCTTTGTTTTGAGAGGCAATTTAAACTCAATGGCTGAATCCTTTTAAAACCACTTATGCATGTAAAAGTTTACTAAGGTTTTTCTTTAACATTTCAAAACACAATCATCCGTATTTGTGGACCTAATCTTTAATGTTTGCTTAAACAATGACTGTATTCACATTGGTATTTCTCAATTCATTGCAACCGATTTATGCCTAAAGAACGCCCCTAGTTTTGCATAGGATTTCATTGTGAAATAACCATCAAATGTTAATTATTGTGTATGAACTATTTCTTGTTTATTTGCTTAATTATTATAATAAGAAACATTGATGATGCATGTTCTGGTTAAGTCAAAACCCTCTTTTAAAAGACTGCACTACACCATGTAAAAAGATTACCTTTCCGGAAAGAAATTAAAAACGGTGCACTGTATCTTTTTTGTTGCCATTACCTAACTCACGAATACAATACCATATCACAGCAAAATATCTTGTGTTTTCCAATTTAAAGTCTTAGAGAGAAACAGTCTTTTAAACAACATCAAACCAATTCCACAGGGAAACATTAAGTTTTAGAATTACCTTAGTATTTGTAGCAGATTGAAAAACGTTTTAATTAAACACAATGAGGTTTGTTTATTGTTCCTACTGAAAAACACTTGTTTTAACTCCTTAGAATTTGCATGCATAGACATCGAAAGGAAATGCACACATGCTGACTCTTGTGTCCAAACTTTTTGTTATGAGACCTTGTAGAGAACCTTAAAAACAGACATTCATTTTTCATAACTAATTTTAAAACGGATATAATTACGGAGCCATAGTTTTTGTGTAACTCTGCTTTAAGCTGTGCCATACTATTTACTTTTAAAGTTATGTCACCTTAATGCATTCTGCTCTGTTAAATCAATCTTAATAACAGCTTTATTCATTTGTTTCTTTTTTTCTCTTAAGAAAATAGGACAGAGACCAAAAATGTGTATGTAATGTAATTTTTTTTATATGATCAAAGCAAGGGGCTTATATATTTCTCATACCATAGCGTACGTTTAACCTTCAAGGGATTTTTTTTTTTTTTCCCGCTTCATTCTTCTCATAGGATCAGAATATTTGGTGCCTTCAGGAAACTGCTAAAACTATTTTCCTTGTGCAGATGTGGGCCTTTCTGTGTGACTTTTAGATTATTTTCTTGTTTGCATCTTTGAATTGCACTATAGTTGTACATACTATAGTAATTATTAACCCAAGCAAGTATACACAGTTTCCACTGATTCAAGGTGTGCCAAAACCCCAAAAGGCAACATCAAGCCATGATGTAAGGAGGCGTATTAAAAAGAATTTACAAATGAAGTATTTGTGCGGTGATTAACTTAATCTTTCATTTTGTCAGAGTTAATCTTTTCAAGATTAATCCAAGTGTGTTTTGAGATGTTACGAAACATTTTCACTCAGTGTGAGTATCATATCAGCACAGTTTATACACTGCCTCAGATGACTGCACGATATCCTTGTACCCCCCTCTGGCCCATGACAAACCAGATTAGGGAGAACATTAGTGAACATTAGGATCTGTGTAATACACACAGAAAATACACATAAGGATGGATGACTAGATATTAGACAAGAAGGTTCAAAATGGGATCATCCACCCACTGTACCCAAGCACCCGTAAGTGAATTGGTCGACACGAAAAGTAACTTGACACTGCTGATTTTGAACCAAAGGAGAGGTTTAATCTGCAACAGACAGAAAGATTCTGGCTGCGGAAATTAATGTTTACCTTTTAGCCGTCTCTATTTCAGGCCGCTTGCTTTTCCTTCATTGTTGAGAAAATGTCCCAAAGGAGATGAGAGCTTGCTTCGAACCAAAACAGTGCCAAACAAACCCCGCTGTTTCATATGGTTCTTTTCAGCAGCGTATCATGGAAACTTGTCAAAAAATGGCCCTGAGAGGGATTGCATTACTGAGCACAAATGAGTCGAGGCATAAAACATATTTTCACACATATTTTACAACGTGTTTGGAGACTTTCTCAGACACAAGTTAATGCCATCATCGTTTAATGGCCTTAAAATAGCTTGTGTGTGCTCTGAACTATTTGATTTTTCTGATTAGTTCATGGGTCAAAAGTATTGGATCAACTTTTAAATCAACAATTTCCTTGACCTCTGGGATCTGATCTCTTTCTACACAATGTAGTAGCGATTAATCGTGCCAAGATATGCACTACATCTTCTTTTTATAGAGATATCCTTAAAATATAAATATTATTTTTATAACTACAAACTTGTCCCTTCCTAGCAAGTACAGAAAATAGTAAAAATAAATAAAATTCAAAATTTCTTAGATTTTTAAGTTCTGTAGGAGACCAACTGACCAAAAGCCGTGTTTCCATCCAACTGAAATTCAAGTTTTAAGTTACCTTTTCAAAGTAAAAAAAAACAAAAAAAGTTGAAATTTGCATTTCCATTTGGTTCAAAGCAAATTTACAAGCAGCCCAAAGTGTTTATTATGTCGTGATGCATGGCTGTAGTAAGCAGGAAGTAGAGGCAACTACTTCCTGTTTACTACAGTACCGGATCCATACCAGAAGAAAGATCCGTACCATCAGTTCATTTGCGCTTTTGCAAGCAGATATTCATCCAAGTTGCCATAAATAATGTAACTACGGTACTAAAAGTATGTATTTCTATCCTTAAATCATTAAAGAATGCTAATACACATCTTTAAAACATGTTTTACGACTGCTTGTCTGACTTCATCGCACATGCTCAGAGTAGTCATTTTAGGAAGCTTTTAACCGAGCCAGAGTCTGTTCTCTATAGCAGATCACATCAGTGTAAACCCTAACCAGGACCATGGAAATGGACCTGTACTCTGGCATGGTTACAACAGTTGGTCTTGGGGGGGAGTAAATCAGAATCCTGTCCCAGTTTACTTAAAGCAGGAAGAGGGGAGGTGCATGTTTAAGGTAATAGCCACTAAAGAAAAAGAAAATGAACAACTATAACTTAAGATTATAGTTTGGGGGGGAAGTAGTTAAACAAGTGGAGGTGCACGGCTACATTTTAAGACCAAAACGTTCTTTTTGGTGCTTTTTTTCATCTTTGTATTGACTCCAATTGCAAAGCGGTACTACCCCTGAAACAATCGATTGAAACTGCATCATGATGTTTTACCTGGGTCTTAAAATCTTTATCACTTTAATCTTTCCCTAGACCAATCCTTGACCATAGTGTGACCTTAGAGGGCAGTAGACCAGGTAAACATTTCTTACAATGGCTTCAATTGACAGAGAGTGAGACAACTTCTTTAATCATCCAGCTAATAATAGTCGCTTTACCATACAGTAGCACTTAATGACTTTGCTTGTTTAACCATAAATTAACAAGCACAGCATCAAGATAAAAAAATAACTTTCTCTTTGAGGGCACAGTAGTAGAGTGTACAGTTTAAATCCTTTATCCCAATACCCATGCATTAGTTAAAACAAAGAACCTTTCACATACTTCACAAACAAGTCCTTACAAAATAATTTTCATTTCTCTGTGTTTGGACCCATGAAGAAAAAAGTTGTTTCTTATATTGCATTATATTAAGATAAAATAGCATCACTGCAGCTCGATTATGATGTTATATGCTACAAACGCGGGTTAAATTGACTATGGATTTTGAAAACAAGCAACTGTAAATTTCCATCCATCCATCTTCTAACACATTTAATCCCAAGTGGGGTCGCGAGGGGTGCTGGTGCCTATCTCCAGCTGTCAATGGGCAAGAGGCGGGGTACACCCTGGACAGGTCACCAGTCCATCGCAGGGCAAGACAGAGACAAACAGGACAAACAACCATTCACGCACACACTCACACCTAAGGAGAAAGACCCTGGGCCGGGAATCAAACCCAGAACCTTCTTGCTGAAGGGCAGCAGTGCTAACCACTGCCTGACTGAGCAGCCCCAACTGTAAATTTAAGTAGAGTAAACAAACTACACTGATTCTAGCCTACTGAGGTTTATCAACCATCCAATAAAATTTGGATAAAAGCTTAAGGAAGTTATAATTCTAAATATAGATCACATGTTCTTATTTTGATATATTTAAGGAATGCAGGCACCCTTTCTGTCTATTAGTATTTCCAGGGCAATTAAACCTAATAAGCACCATAATCAAACTACATTCATTTACTGACTGCTGGCATATGTCCAGAGCGTCCCCAAGGAGGGGAAATTTACTAATAAAGGTCATCTAACCAGGATGGACTGGTCTAATCAGGCAGAAATAGTTCTGAAGGTAGAGTAGAAATATTGTGAATACAAACATTCTATTTCAAAGTGAAACTGCATGTTTTTGCTCATATTAATTAGTCTGGATGAATTCCTTTCATTTGTCATCATTCTGTCCGGTATAGCTGAGATGATAAAAGCTGTTTTCCTTAGAGATTGCTTTTGAAGGTATAGTTCATCTTAAATATGTGTCTGTTTCATCATTTTTAAACACTTAAAGGTTTTACATGATAATAAATAAAATAAAATACAATTGCAACAGCTTTTTGGAAAAACAAACTGTGTACCTGTGTATAAAAGCTGATTTTGCCACCCTAGGTGCAAAAAACGTAACAAGTTTTTGTTGTTTTTTTGTTTTCCACATTCTTGCGGTGAATCTATAGCCAAGTCATTTGCAAAATATTAGTTATTCAGAGAGATTTGGGGATTTTTGATGATAACCAATTTCTTGGTGAATAACTGATGTCTAAAAGAGTCAAACAAATCCTAAAGTTACACTGCTAGCATCATAATAATTTTTTCTAAAGCTTTTGAATTGTAACTATTGTTGATATGTTGTTTTCTTCTATCTTCAATTCAGCTTTCTGTTTCCGGAGAGGTTGAATTTTTTGATTTTTTTTTTTATTTAATTTTATTTTTTCTTTTATGCAGAGACTGGCAGTAATCAAGCTTGTTAAAACCATCAGAAAAGTAGGTTTGATCTGTGTCTGCTTTTAAAACTGCTTGATTTAAAGCCATTAATCCAATGTGAAATAATCCTGAATTTCCTTATTTAGCTGACAAAACTTAAATAAACTCAAATTACACAGCTGTGAGGTCTGACTGCCTGGTCCACAATTCAGCGTCTCGAGCCAAGAAAACCAAGCTGTATTTCATCACGTTTTAGTGTTTTGATGGGGGCTCTTGCAACACCGTGTTGACATCCTATGCTTGACTCCTTGAACTAGATCTTGTAATCTACTGCACTGAAGCCCTTTTCCTGATGCAGCAGAAACCTTCAGTCTATAAGCGCAAGCATATCTATATCAGTATGGCTACTGAATGTTGGCAGAACTGCCCATATTTATCTGATTTTATTGTTTTTTTTTTTTCCTTGGCTGTTTCAGCAATAAACATTCCACAGATGTCAGCCTGTTAAGGTCTTGTTCCTCCAACGCAGCCTCATCAATTTTAGGGAACATAGGGAGGAAATAGGGGAGGAAAGTTAAAATGGACAGCAGTCAGGTTCAGAAGTTCAAGGGTTTGTTTCTGAAGTCTTTCCAAGAATCCATCATTTCTTAACGTATCTTCTTCATACAGCCGCCCCTCCCCCCCCCCCTTCTTTAGTTAAGCTTCATTGGCATAATTGAACCAATTAAGGGGCTTTGGGTTGACAATAACAGAATTAGCAGATGAGGTATATTGACTTTGGGAAGCATTCTTGAAATTCAAGCAGCGGTTGTGCTGCCAGCATCAACAAATGATTAACACTACAATATTGCATGCTTAGTATACCAACGGCTGGCCCGTGGTCAAGATGGGCAACTGTTGTGATTTGTATGATTCGAGATATCAGCGGTCCTCAAATCAGTATTGCAATTGCAGTAAGTTTTAAAAAGCTGGCTGAAAGAGCATCTAATTTAGATTTATCTTGGATCAGACAAAGATCTGAAAGACAAGAAGCACTCCTCCAAAGATAATTTATTAAAAGAGAAAAGCTTTCCAAATCAAATTGCTGCTAGTATGCTTATTATATTTATATAGCTAATTCATTTCCAATTTCTTTACCCCAAATTGCTTATTTTTACAACTAGCACAGCTGCTGAGTTAAGAAATATGCATTACTTTTTAATATGAGTGCCAATTATGTTTGCATATTCAGAGCTTGCATCCCGCAGACAAAAAAAATAAAATAAAAAATTTAGGGAGTTGAAACTCCCAAGATATTTCAGTGAGACCTGAGGATAAAGATAAAACCAAGAATTTACAACAGAGATAGCTGCTCCGCAGGGCTCTACTTAGGCATCATTACAGAAGGATGCATAACAGGTTCAGCAAATATGTTGATTAAAAGTGTGTGTAAGGTTAAAAGGAAATTCATTTAAGGCTTAAATTCTGACTTTGAGGTGTACAACAAACCTCTTCATCAGATTTCAAAATGGCTGCCTGCAGTTTTGACAACAAGGGAGTTAATTATAATGGTGTTAATAACTATGTTGGGTTTTTCATTGAAAAATTAAGCTGGCAAATAAATGTTGACATATTGGTAATCCTGCTACATTAATCTAACGCAGTGCATTACTACTACTCCATCAATCAAAGTGACTTTTCATAAGTGCTCTCCATTTGCAGCAGGGAGAGATGTTTACTGCAGGGACGAGCAGGGAGCTGAGATGCACATACGTGACGCTGATAGGCTGAGAAACTGCAATGTTGCTCATTTCCTAACGCTTTAAACACTGAAAAGAGAGACAATGGAGCAGGAGCAACTAATTAAATGAAAGTGTTCCTAATGAAAAGCACTTGCTGAAGTCAAAGGCTAAATGTTTTGTATGATTTGCTCATTATGTACAAGAATAGACCTTTATAAACATAAGTTAGAAGAGCCTCTAATCCAAAGAAACTCCTCAGACCGTTACCCGCTAACTAAAACCTGGCTGCACACATGTTGCCCTTTATTTTGTTTAATTCAATATTTTTCCGGAAGATTAATTTTGTTTAATCTTATTGCAAACCGTTCCAAACTGTTTTTAACCAGTTGAAGTTTGTCAACTTTCAAAAAATATATATTTGTAAATTAGGGCTGGGCGATAAGACGATACATATCGTACGGATGATAGAAAAGTGTCTATCGTGCTAATTCTATTCCATCCTTTCTATCGTTTCTAACACAATTGTATCTCATATTCAAGCAAATATTTCCCATGGTAGACTACGATGAACGTATTAGTGTAGCCACGTAGCCTACACACAGCTTATAAGTGATAAACAATATATTTTTTTTTTAATCCACAAAGAGGCGCCGTCCTGTGGTTTTGCAACATGATGCTTCTTTGCGGCTTTTGAGTCACACGTGGGTTTCCGACATGCTTTACGTTACTTAACTCATGAGAGATGGAGACGCAGGAGGCTGAAGTATTAAACCCGTGGTCGCAACAAACAGAGACAGCTACACAGGCAACCCAAGATGAAGAAATTTTTTTTTGTGACAGTTCTATAAATGTCACTTCAAAATAAAATAGAAAAAGTAAGCAATTATATTTTTGCAATTATAGTTTTGTCATATTTTTCAGAGATTTGCTGAAAATGTACTTAATTGGAGCATATTTCGATATATATCGTTATTGTGATATAAAATAGTCCATATCGTGATATATGATTTTTTCCATATCGCCCAGCCCTATTGTAAATCATCTAATTAGCTTTATCGTTCTTTAATTATAAACAAAAACTGATCCATGTCATGGTGTCTGTTTGTGGCTGATTGAGACTTTGATTTCCCTACAGATCTTCACTGGCGGGCGTGTCAACCTGACAGGTGGCACACCTGTGTTTCATCTGGCGCAGCACTTATAAGGAGCAGCTGGACTACCATTCACCGCCTGATGGTCCTACCTAGTTGGTCAAATCAAGCCTCTCTCCCAGAGTGAACTCGCCCTGAGGTCTGAATCCATGCAGTCAGACTGAGGCTGACTCACCTGTGCTCCTGCTCATCCTGTTGTTCTTTCCCCCCAGGCTCCATCTGGGGGGAAAGATGGAGCCTGGGGGGAAAGAACTTACTCCATCTGCCTGCCCGCTCTCCACCATGTGTTCTCCAAACCCCTCTTTCCTGTCTCCAAGCCCCCCTCCGAGATCGGCTCCTCATCAACAGTAAATGTCGTCACGTTCTTTTCCCCACTTGGATTAATGCTCTTCCCGAACCCCCGATAACTTTCCCTCTCTGTTTCAGAAGCTGTGGATCAATCTGAACCCGAGCTCAGATTACGTTTCTCATGAATAAACGTTAAGATAACTTAATCCTTTGAGTCCTGCAGGTGGTTTCCTGCATATGGGCCAAAGAAAATCCCCTCGGTTATGACAATCCAAGCTTCATAAATACATTCCAACTCACTTGTCCCATCATGCACACCAAAATGGTGCAGATTAAATGCACTTTTTTTTTTAGATATGTAGTCCTTTTGATTATCAGATATTAACTGTATTAATAAATATCAAACTCCATATAATTTAACGATTAGACTTTCAGTTGTATTTAATGTTCCAATAACAGGAAAGTTATCCAAATTCTTCATGAAATAAAAGTTTATAAACAATACCTGCTTAGTTACTTTGACTGTAAATACTTACTTTGTTTGGGTAGTAACTGAGTCACTAACTTGGATACTTTTTTGGAAAAGTCAAGTAAATTGATCTAATAACTTTTTTTATGTAATCTTACCAAAACTTTCTGCTACTGTATAGTAATGAACTGTTTGTTTGACATGTTAGTTATAAAACATAACTGATCGGATTGACGTACGATTCAAAAAAAGGTTATATGATGTCCGTTTTAGTTAGATCCCATTGAAAAGCATGGGGCTGTGCAGACTGCTTGCAGTTCCTCCTAAATGCCCCTCCAGCTGTCTGAAAAATATTAACTAAGGCTCCATTTTGGTTGGACCTATGTTGCATTTTTGGCAGGAATGTTATCAGACAAAGTAAATGTAAAACTCATAAGCTTTGGGAAAAATACAAACCAAAAAAGCTCAATTCACAACATAAAAATGATGATATTTCTGATCACATTGATTTACAGATGGTTTTTCATTGTTCGTTTCCAGTTTTGTGATAACTCACCAACCAGCTTGTTTGAAAATCTGGCTGTTACTGCACGATTTTACTGGATTTTTATTATGACTTGTGTGGACATAGTACTGATAAAAGTTAGCAGTAGGTTAAACATATCCTTTCCAGACCAAAGCTGGATATTCCGATGCAATAGTGCTCACACGTGTCCCAAAATAACCTGTTTTTCTGTTCCAGCTATTTCAAAAGTGTTGATATGATTTCCTACTTTAGAGCCAGAAGTAATCATCACCGATAGCAGGGATGTAAAAGTACAGCCGAACAGCATCTTTTTCTGTATCACTGTTTTTTTTTTTTTTTTACATGGAAAATGCGTTAATGGAAACCAATCACAAACATTACACCCGTCAGATGCTGCTTTCTTTAAACTGTTATGCCTTAATTTATGTTTCTTTCTTCCACTATTTATCTCCGTGCCTCTCTGCCCTTGTCTATCTCCATAAAAAGGCATACGGCTATACAAATCTGGGCAGGTTGCCTTCTGAAGCGTGGACGCACAATTTACAGTGTATACATTTAAAGAATTTACAATCAGCTGTTCAATTAAAACAAATATTTGGCTTGTAATTCCCTTGATTTACATTGACTGCATATTAAAACGTGTCTGTTAGAATTCCAGCTACAGTTGCAGAATAAGTTATTTGATCGTTACCAAGATGAAAGAAAACTT
The DNA here is from genome assembly GCF_016077235.1 of Cyprinodon tularosa. NCBI lineage: Eukaryota > Metazoa > Chordata > Actinopteri > Cyprinodontiformes > Cyprinodontidae > Cyprinodon > Cyprinodon tularosa. The sequence goes on along the minus strand of NW_024037781.1, from coordinate 2,744,760 downwards.
AGATCTAGAATTGTAGGATAATTTATCTTGTTTTTTATCTTCTTAAGAGTTCATTTCTTATTTTGACTTTTATCGCTATAGTTTAGAGTCAAAGCTATATATTACTTTATTCGCTGGGAAGAAATAAACTTTTACATTTGTCTTAATGTCCCTAAATTAGGATTGCAGCGTTATAAAAGTACAAACAATGGAAAACTTATTGTTTTTGGTTTGGCGAAATAAATAATAAACATGAAGATGTGGTCAAACATAATCTGGTAGTGAATCATTTAAGAGTTGCCCAATGGACACCCACACTCAAGTCTGTTTAAAGTTCACGAAAAAAGCAGTTTTTTCTTGTCAAATTTCCCAATGTCAATATAAGTACAAGCATCATTCTGGGAGCTTATTTCTGCAAAAGAGACATTGACATTATCTATAACAGTTATCAAAATACAAGATAAAATGTTGGAATTTTGTCAATCATGTGTAATGAATGTATATATTGTGTTTTTAACTTTAGATATAGATATATGTGATGGTTTCGCTTTTTTCACCCTATTTACGACTGAATGAGCAGTTTTCCTATTTGCGCTGACAGCAAAGTTTTGAACAACTGACTTTTGATACTCGCAGACAGAAACAAAGCAAAAGAACCAACAGGCAGCATTACCCAAGTTGGGATATATTTCTAATTTTTGTTTGCCATAGATTTTGCTGTTACTATCAAACACAAACTCAAATGTCTGTTCTTGGACTTTCTCTTCAGTCTTTTTTAAAATTCCTCTTTTCAGTTTCAGTATTTCTCCCTTCACTAGTGTAGAAGTATACCTCTGTTTCATTGATGTTGTCTACCTTATGTTTGATTGGATCTGATTCTGTAGAAATTTCCTCTCCAGCTGTGTTGGACCTAAAGAAATTGTTTGGACACTAGTGATCAACCCTAAAAACACTAGACGTCATCTAGACATTGTTTTTATGGCTAAATCTGGTCATCCCGCCAAAGTCTTGATTTAGTCCAGATACAGTTTTTGAAAATATGGTCGTGTTTAGCCCGTACAATGTGGTTTAAATTTAGTCCGATAATAGTCTTTGAAAGTTGGGCTATCAACGTCTTTTCAACAAAATGAACGTTACAGCATTTCACCCGTCACTTCTCAACCAAATGTAATCTTTTTTTGGGATGCATACCATGATGTCTTTTCAGCCAGTTTATAACGCACAAAGAAGAATAAAAGAGTGCAATTCTATTGTCATTGCATTGTCACAAGTACAAAGCAATGAAATTCACTCTCTGCATCTAACCCATCCTATTGGGGAGCAGTGGGCTGCCATTGTGCGTCGCCCGGGGAGCAGTGTGGGGGTTTAGGTTTCTCGGGGACCCAGAGTGGCAGTCTGTTGGAGCGGGGCTTGAACTCAGAACCTCTAGGACCTCTGCCACAACTCCCCTAACTCTCCCAAAGATTGCATACCTTCATAGAATAATGTACTATGCAGGCATTAAGCATGCACTGGGCATTTACTAATTTTAATACTCTTAAAAAACAGATTCGTAACACAGCAATTACTGCACTTAACCACCTTCCTTGTGCAAATTGACACTTTCTTGCACAAATATTTCCCCTAAATTCATAAACAACCTCTTCTGCAGGTATTGTGGCTTACCATCCTTATCAAACATTTCAACAACTATCGGCTTTATGCTCCATCCATTTTCCCCAACATTCTTATAATATCTTATTTAATATAGTTTTGAAAACCTAGATGTTGGAATTGTATTAATTATAAGCCTTAAACATTGTAGCATATGTATTTATGGTATTTCGGGAATTTAGAATAATACCAAAAGGTGAAGCTCACAACTATTTGGACTTCGTTTACATTTCTTATCCTATAAAGACAATTTATCCTTTTTTTCCAAGAAAATGGAGATCTAAATAGTGCAGGTAGAGATAAGTAGCGCTGGATTGGCACACTCATTCCTAAGCTATCACTTGGATGTGGACCAATGTTTCCCCCGATCAGCAGACAGCATTACAGCAAATAGAACGAGCCTCCGCTAGAGCTGAAAAACAATGCTGGTATGCAGATTACAGCCGAGGCGTCTGGCACCTCGTGCTAGTATGGCTGCGGCAAAGAATGTTTCTCTTAAAAACTCAATGCATGTCCTAATTGGACTAAAGTATCTCAGTTCTGTCCTCATTGACCAATACTTTTCAGATTCTTAGATTATCCCTCGTGTAATACATTTTTCTCCATGCCCAACAGTGTGAGACACATCCCAGCACACCAACAGCAACATCTTAGGTCTGGATTTTTATGAAAACCCTGAGGTGCAATAACTTTGCAGTCCAGATTGGACTAATGACTTCACACTGACGGCCTCATGCGAGCCTTGGTGGGCCTTATCGGGGGGCGCATGGAAAATACACTTAAAGTGGTGGGAAGTTCTCTGCAAATCCAGAGTTGATGCATGTGTATGTGTGAGTGTGTAAACAAGCAAGAGAGTTGCACCACGAGGAGCAGAGCAGGGAATGAAGCTAATACGGATGGGAGAGCTATTCAAGAGCAGTGTGGTTTTTGATCCCGCGACCTCTCCCAGCCGTGAGAACCTTCTTCAGAGTAAATGAGCGCTGCACGTACACCCGCATGCATCACGCTCGGCGCAAAGACAATAAAACTTAAGAGGAGAATGAAAATATCCCCCCATTCTTTTTTCTTAGGGAGTAATATCGCCATACCTTTCCACCAGTACAAGTGAACTCATGCCAAGTATGTAGCCTGCAAAGCACCCCCCTCCTACTTCACTTAAAATAAGTCAACCAAGTATGTTTTGGTTAGGATTTCATACCTGCCTGCTCTTCATTCACACTCAGTTTGAAGTTCTTGGGAAGACAAAAGGTTCCCCCGAGCCAATGATGGCAGCAGCAGGGGAGAAACTAGCTGCACTTCATTGCACCTTTTGTTGGAATTATTTAATCCTTAAAAGCTCCTGGGATAAAACTTCCTTTGCTTTCGCTTGGGTACCATGCCTTGCACTACATCTTCACATTTTTTCCCTTCACAGGCATAAATTTTATATATTCAATTTATGCAAATATACATCTAGAAAGTGTGGAGAGCTTCTTTGGTTCCACCTGTTTTACTCCGTTACTCCTTAATAAACTTGTCATTTTTTTTCTAACTTTTCTAGTATAAATTGCTGCAACTCTGATCTACTTTTCATTTTCCCTGTTAAACAGAAGCATACCAGCACCATGATGCTGCCCAGACACCTAACTAATAAAAAATATCAACCTGTAAAATGTAATCTCATTATACATCTAGCCATTAAAGAACATTAGCTAAGAAAATGGCATTGAAAAGATGAAGACACAAAGCATATAAGTTAGGGAGAAAAGTTTTGGAGCAATTTAATGCAAGTTTAGTTTAATATATGCCGAAGGTTAGGATAAAACAGATGTTTTATTTGATCAATTGCTGAAAAAAAGAGTATTGCACAAATACCATCTTACTATGTTCCTAAATAAATCATTTTAATGCATATGCAGGGTGCATTGCTGTGTAATTATGTCCAAATCAGGAGAATCCGTTACCAGGTACCTGGAGAGCTTGACCTCCTTTTCTAATCAGTTATTTTTAAATTAGAAAGCATCTTAAACATGTGAGCCTTTAACTGTGGAGGACTCCCCAGACCTAAAAGGTTAGAAGAGGATAGCAATGATGGCAGAAGCACCCAGGAGGTTTATGGTAACTTTGGAGGAGCAGCGGAGATTCACCGCTCAGGTGGGATTTTGGCTTTGATTGGAAAACTAGAAGCTGTGCAATCCACAATACATGGCTTCATGTGTAACGATGATTTTAAAGGTTTCCAGAAGCACTATAGTGGGGGACACAGCAAACATGGAAGGGATGCACTGGTCAGATGAAGAAAATTAAAAACTATAAATGCCTTTCAAATGAAATGCACAGTTCTCACAGTAAAGCATGGTGGTAGCAGCAAGATGCTAAGGGAATGTTTTTTTCTTTTAGAGGAGAAGTGAAGATAAGCTTGTCATGAAGGGTGCATTCATAAAAGCCGAAATAATACCACATTTTACAGATAAATAAAGTTTTCAGTGTAGTATGTGTGAAAGGGATAAAAGGAAAAAAAAGTGACAAATGTGGAAAAATTAAAGGAGAAACATATTGTTCCTTTGCATTTTACTGTATAAATAACCAAGTTTAAGTTTCACCATCTTGGTGTGTTTACCTCTGATTTCCACACAATATAGGCGTGAGGGCAGGATGGCTGCACTTTCCGTTGGAGCCACCTCCGCGGCGAGAAGAGCGCGCCGGTGCTCCCCGAAGGCGCAGCGCTGGATCCCCTCACCATAAACGGTAAATCCCCCGCGGTATTCCTTTTTGGGCGCTTGGCGATCTCGTAGTCGAAGTGGAAATTAGAGGATGGAGAAACGCATGTAGGTATCGAAGGAGAGGAGAGCGATGGTGTGATGGGTTCTTTCAGATTGGGGATCTTGGTGCGTAAAGCCAGCTTGGCATTCTGTGGCGCACCTGCGTCCGCAGCCGTAAACTGCCCATCGGTCCCGGTGCCGCAGTGCCGGATGATTGCAGGGTCCAGGCTGCGGGTTTGGCGCAGTCTCCTCTTGGCTATGGCTTTGGAAGCAGGGGATGAGCAGGAAAAGACGCTGTTCAGGAGTCCCTGCGCGGCTGACATGTCTCCCAAACTTTGGATCAGCCTCAACAACCTTCTAAAGCCTCCTCTGCAAAGGAAAAGGTTTTTAAACCTGCTCCATTAATAAGATAAAAGCTAATGAGGAGCTGGAGGCGATGCGTAAAGGGTGATCAACTTCTCCTCTCCTTTTTGCCTCGTTTTAGGAATGGGCGTGAGTATGTAGAGGGAGGTGGTAAAAAAAAAAAAAAAAAAAAAAACACAGTATATCTGCCAGCTTAAACCTTACTTCTGCAGTTGTAATTAAATAAATAATCTGATCGAAACCATTATCCACTGAAATCGGTCCATTAAATAATAAAATCTATATTATAACATATCTGGAGCTGATATAAAGCACTTTAGCTATAGAATTCATCAGCTGTCAGACAGGCAGTAAGTCGTGCACAGATGAAAATAGGAGTATTAATCCTCCTCTGTCAATAATCCACCTGTCTGGCAATAATAGGCCTATCAGGGGAAGCCTTCCTCCTTCTATTATTAGCCAGACAATATGTGTGCTATGGGATTATTGACTTCTACCTTTTTTATGTTGCATTTATGCTTTGTATGCATTGTAACCACAGTATTTAATTATTAGATGTTTGGTGGAGACCAAAACAGAAGTAAATGTGAATTGAAAAGTAATTTGGACATGATTTTTATTCTTTTATTTTATGAGTGAAAACATTTTGAAGAGTGGCAAACATTTGTATCCTCTGAGGTTCAAACTTTTGGCAGAGGTGCCTTACAGAATTTTACTACTCTGCAGAGTTTTTTGAATGTTTCTATGGAAGAGGATTAGGGCCACTGAAAAAATTTTTAAAAAGAATTCTGACTTTTTTCTCAGAATACTGACTTTAATCTCAGAATTCTGATTTTTTTCTCAGAATTCTGACTTTTTTCTCGTAATTCTAACTTTAATCTCAGAATTCTGACTTTTTTTTCAGAATTCTGACATTTTTATCGTAGAATTCTGATTTTTTTTCTCAGAATTCTGACTTTTTTTCTCGTAATTCTAACTTTAATCTTTGACTTTAATCTCAGAATTCTGACTATTTCCTCATAATTTCTGACTTTAATCTTATAATTTGGGCTTTTTTCCTCAGAATTCTGACGTTTTTTTTCTCAGAATTCAGATTTTAATCTCAGAATTTTGACTTTGTTTCAGAATACTGACTTTAATCTCAGAATTCTGACTATTTTCTATAGTTTCTGACTTTAATCTCAGAATTTTGGCTTTTTCCCTCAGAATTCTGACATTTTTTTCTCAGAATTCTGACCTTAATCTCAGAATACTGACATTTTTTTCTCAGAACTCTGACTTTTTTTTTTCCTTTTCCGTATGTTTCCCTTCTCCAGCCCACCTCAAACTATCACCTGAGGGTGAGTTGCATCCAAAATCTGCAGTGTAGTAGCCACGTGTTTAGTTCCATTCATTTTCCCATCTGCTCTACCTGAGTGTTTGAAAACGCCTCCTCACAACAAGACAACATTTAAAGAAACACCATTTACATTTTTTCTACAAAAAAAAAAAAAAATGCTTTTCAAAGTAAAATGCTGGGGAAAGTTCTCAGTCATCCAGGTCATAGTCATTCCAAACAAAATTTAAAGCAATCCGCAGGACTTGGTTTCTGAGTTTGATGTTTTGCTTCCCATCCATGAAGCTTTTTCAATTCAGAATGTCAGGAATAGTGTTGAGTTCGAGTAGCCCAACAAAGCCTTGTTTTTAAACAAAGCCTTGATTGGAAAAAAATCAAAACGTTCCAATTTGCATGTTTTCAAAACAAAAGCAAGCCTTTGTTGGACATTTTGAATAGAAAAAAAGCTTCCTGGATGGGAAGCTAAATGTCTTCAAACTTGAAAACCAAGTCCAATACATCGCTTTTACTTTTTTTTTTTTTTAAGTAAACTACATTCCTAATAAATACATTTGTTGTAGTAACATGATGAAATACGACTTCAAGTATAAATACTTTTGAAAGGCACTGCGGTAATGAACTGTGTGCCAGATGTTGCACAAAAGAGTTCATCAGCTTTAGTTTGTTAAAGTGAAATGGTACATGAAAAAGAAAGATTATATAGGTGTAGGGAAGCATGTGTGGCATGTGTGAAAAATGCTAAAAATGAGAAGAGACAGTAGGAGGCCCCCCCTGAGTTCAGGGCCCACTGATTAGTGGGCTCATGAAGCAGCACCACATGACACACGCGCATGCAAATAACACAGCATGACAAGACACTGATAACAACAGAGATAAATTTGACCCTTCTAAAAACAGTGTGTGGGAGGAGGTGAAATGCAGAAGCTGCAGATCTAGATCAACATTCTCTTGCATGGCATCAGAAAGAAAATAAGTTGGGGAAATATTTACCCCAGTTATCTTGCTCCTATATAAAGAGGGAGAGAAGAAACTGCAGTTAAAAAAAACATAAACCAACATCTAATGTCATCTTAAAGCAAAAAGATTATAAATTGTATTCAGTAGAATCAGGTCCATTCATATATTACAGTTCAGTCGTTTTAAAGTAATTTTAAAGGGCAAAAACAGTATGACTGAACAACATGTATATTAAAAACTCGGATACAGAAAGATCATATAGAAAAAGCAATGTTTTACACATTTATTGGGAGAAAAACATTGCAATAGGGTTAAGGTTCTTTTTTCTTTTGATATTGTCCACACGCTTTTCCGTAAAATACTGTCATCTGCTGGTTGGATTTTGAAATTTCAGTGGAGAGAAGGTTTTCCATGCTGCGTTCGCTTCTGCACGGATTTTTATGAGACATATACTAACGGCTGCGATAGTGACCGCTTCTGAGTTCAGTGCCTTATTAAAAAAAGCAAAAGCGAACTTATATTTGCATCTTTATTCATAAAAGGCATGTAAGTTGGCACATTATTTCAAATATTTGCGGTAACAATTGTAAGTGTAAGAATTCCGAAATGTCCGTGATGTAGCAGTAAAGCTTCACCCAGTATTCCACAACAGCGCCATCTTTCCAGAGGTTTGAAACTCCCTCGTAGGAAAGGAAAAGAAAGGGTTAAGGACGTTCAAGGATCCGATCGATGCCTTCTCTCTCACACGTCGCCATGAACAAATGAATTCGCGGGGAATTAAATACCAGTTTCACAAAGGAGAACGAGTCTTGTGCTTTGAACCCGACCCAACCAAGGCTAAAGTCTTGTATGACGCTAAGGTAAGGTTTTAACTAAGTGGATGCTTAAATCCTCTATAGATGGGTGATTTGCAGAAGAAACAAGGGGCTGTTTCGATAGGGTATCGGACCACGAGTGACCACAAAGGCGAATTAGGCCATAATAAGAAAAAACAGTCAGTTTAATATAACCGTTTCTCAATTACTTCTCTAGCTTCCGGGTGCGTTCGATTACGTTTATGGCTAAAGGATGTGTTTGCCGAAAAATAAGTAAACATAACAGTTTTTCATCGTTATTAGTCCAACTGACCATAATCTCCAACCATAAATTGTCCTAACACATTAACCGAGGTCTCTTTTTAATGAAAACCAGAATCGATACTTTAAATAACATAATGTGCACGGTGTTTTTACTTCTATTAAACGCCAGCAGATAATAAACAAACCCACCACGACTCGAAGCTAAATTCGATGTTAGCATTTTATTTTATTTTTTTTAGGTAGCTGCAAACGCTCATACTGTATTGCTGTAGTAGTGTAGTTGATATTTTTTAAATGTAACCTTATAGTTGTTTAAGAATAAGACAGGTTTATTGATATTTGTTTAACGGAAGGAGCTTAATCTCGCCTTTTGCTTAACTGAGCTAAAGTAGCTATCAGTTAGCATCAATTGCTAGCAGTCAATGAGTTAATGCAGCCTACAGCTTATTTATCATTTCATTCTGTTTAATATAGATACATTGATTGGGTTTAATGACAGAAATAGAAGCAATATTCTTAAATATCCTCCAGCGTTTATATGTTTATATATAGAATAGAATAGAAAATCCCTTTATTGTCCCACAATGAGGAAATTTTGGTGTTTACAGCAGCAAAAAGGTTATACAAAAAATTATGACCTTAGAAAAGTGGATAAGAATAGCATAATAGTGAGGAGTTAAAATTGAACAAATAAAATACTGTATTGTAAAGTGTTTATAACAATATGAAACTGAACCTGGGGAATAAAATAACCAATATACAGCTATGGCCAGTTTGACGGTAATGGATATTTGAAAACAACAGTAACATCAGAGATGTGCTAACATGTTTCTTTTTGTATACACTTGTGTGTACAACATGTCAAAATAAAATCAGTCTAAGTCTAAATGAGAGCAGCATGTTATTTATCTGACTAAAATCAGCATGAATGTTGCAACTTATTGAGGTTGTTGGGAACAGTGGTGGTTATAAAGTCCTACAGCTGCTGGCCTTCCTGATCAGCTTATCCAGCCACGTACTCACAGCTACAGACAAGCCACTGCTCCAACAGACAGCTCCATAGAAGATGGCTGATGCCACAACTGAGTCATAGAAGGTCTTTAGGAGCACCCCCTGCACTCCAAAAGAGTCTCCTCAGCAGGGAGAGTCTGCTCTGACACTTCTTATACAGAGCCTAGGTGTTGTGAGTCCAGTCCAATTTGTTATTCAGATGGTACTTATAAAAGTACACTATCTGAATGTCCGTTCCCTGGATGTTAACCAGTGTCAGTGGGGTGGATCTGCTTCTGTGAAAGTCCGCCAATAGCTCCTTGGTTTTCCCTGCATAAATCAGGAGGTGGTTCTGCTGGAACCAGACCACGAAGTTCTGGTGCATTGTCTGTATTCTGAGTCTTCCCCATCTGTCATGAATGTCTGCTGTGTCACGTCTGCTTGCTCGAGTGAGGCTTCACTTTTCACAAACAAGTTTGCACTTTTGAGACAGTTTTCTTCACATCTCAAGTTTAAACTGTCTAATTTACAAGTTTGCACTTTGTGTTTAATATGGCAGGAAAAAATAAAATACACTAGCATTTTTAAACAAGGTTGAGCCACTTTCATTATTGTAAAAACAGATCGAATCAAAATGAATCGATTTAGAACTGTATGAATCAAAATCGAATCGATTCACGACTTTGGCGAAAATACCCAGCACTATTTGGGAAAACCCCGAAACTACGACACTCCCTCTACAATCCATGACCTTCAAAATACGCTGCTCAAAAATAAAATAAAATAAAGGGAGCGCTCGAAATACACATCCTAGATCCGAATAATTGAATGTTGATGTCAATCAAATGCAATCAGTTTTGCTTCCTAAGTGGACAGTTTTAAAGTTATATTGTGTTGTCTACGTGCTCCCTTTATATTTTTGAGCTGTGAGCTATATCCCTGGAAAAGAAACTGAAAACAGCTTTGGAGAAAAGTATGCCTCCTTTTTGCATGTTTTTTATATATATTTTTTTTTTTTGCCAACAGCTGTACGACTATCTGAGCTTTAATTCTAACAGGAACCAACTCTGACTTTTCAAATTTCTCCCGCAGGTCCTTGATGTCTTGATCGGAACGGATGAACATGGGAGACGAGTCCCAAAGTACCTGATTCACTTCAGTGGTTGGAGCAGGAGGTGACAGTGCATCAAAATGTATTCGACATATCATAATTAGTATTTTTTTTTTTGTCTAAAAACTGTTTTCTGTCGTGTATGTATATATTTTTATTTATGGTCGCTTGGTGTAGCTGGGACCGCTGGGCTGCAGAGGACCATGTCCTAAGGGACACGGAGGAAAACCGCAAATTGCAACGTAAGCTGGCTCGCAAAGCTCTAGGGCGCATGTAAGTTTGTTTTTGTTTTTTTCTGCAGATCCAACTTTTCAGATATGTTTCTAGCTCCTGATTAGCTATGAAATAATCTAAAGGGTTGGTCAGATTGAATGGTTTCGTCCATCTGTGAGCGTTGGGTCTGATTTTTTTCTATTTGTTCTAACTGGTCTTGGTGAGAAGGAAGAGAAAGGGATGGACGAAGAGGCGTCGACGTCAGTCTGGTAACAAATCTTCTCTGAAGACTCTCCCTAAGGAGGAGGACAGCGATGACGCTTGTGAGAAACCTTCTGCCTCACCCGATTCTCTGCACCCCCCCTTCTCTGCAGTCATTTTAAAGCCTTTGTTTTGTTTTTGTTCCTTACAGGTTTGATTTCGACCTCGGACAGCAGTGACGGGGACGACTCGGACCCTGACTCTTCAAACAGTGGCGACAGCACCTTCTCAGAAGATATCAACAAAATGGTGACAAGTCCAAACAGCATTTTAAACTCCGTCTTTGAATTATAATTACTCACCTATTGATGATTTTCAAGGTTTTATGTGTTTTCTTTGATGTATGGAACGCTGTTTCATTCAAAAATAAAACCATCAAATACACAAATAAATAAATAAATGTAGCTTATAAATTTTTAAAAACATTCAATGGAAAACTGAATAAAAGGGTCAAAAAGGAAAACTCCATTATGAAGTGCATAAATAAATCTGGAGGTAAAGAAATAAGTCTTAATTGGAAGAAAATAAAAAAAAATTCTTTAAAAAATATGTATTTACTTTTACTTCATGGTTAGATATAGGCTAGACTAGGCTACTTCCACGCGCAATTAAAAAAAAAAAATTTTAAAGTGGGGAGGGCGGTTCTCTTAAAGCTACAGTGTGTAATTTTCAGCGACATCTAACGTCCAGGCTGCAGACTGCAGCAACATGAACATCTCCCCCCCACCGCTTCTCCCCCCCAACAGTACGGCGAGCGTTACGGGACAAAATGTCTTCCACGACGTCCGCATCACCTACCTTCTCAAGTGATGAGGTTTGTTTACATAGATAATTTTACAGATAGTATTTCATTAGTCTGTGTGTTCAGTACCGTCTCAGTTCATCTCTCTCAACTTGCCGTAGTTACTTTAGAGCGTAATGGGCGATCTCGCAATCGCTAGTTTGTTGGCTCTGCGCTGCTGTAGCGCAAAGATGTCTGCCTCCATGGCTGCGAGACCCGCTCCTATGTAATTATAAATAACGAATTCTAAGGCAACGCAAATATTAAGGTTAAGAGGCTGAGCTGATGATAAATAACATAGTTATGTATAATATATTACATTTCTGACTGTATATCCCTGTAATTATTACACACTGTAGCTTTAAAAAATACCTTTAATAGCATCTTTGTTCATGTATTTAATTATGAATGAAACAGGTTTCCGTATTGATGCTCTTATTTTCAATATGACAACATTCGTCGGGTTAATCATTTTATAAGGACAGTTCCTTACCAGATGGTTCGTGTTGTTTCAGAGGGTTGATTCAGACGTGAACGTGAAGAGGGAGTGCGAGGAGAAGGTCGTTCACGTGGACATCAACATCCCAGATGTTCTGAAGAAGAAACTCGAAGATGACTGCTTTTATATCAACAAGAGGAAGAAGGTACTGCTCCACTTCTCCTTTGTCTCCAGAAACCTTTTCTGTGCTGGCTGCCAGGATTGTTTTTTTTTTCTTTCTTTTTTTTTTTTGGTGCAGCTGGTCGTGGTCCCCTGTGAGACAAATGTCGTCCACATCCTGGAGTCCTACGTGAAGCACTTTGCTATCAACAAGGCCTTCATGGCCAATGAGCGCTACAGGCGTCAGCAGAATACCTTGCAGAGCAGCAGCCCGCAGCCGATCCCGCCGGAGAGGAGGTGAGGATCTGCAGCGGGAAATGTTTGGAAGCGACTGGAAGGAGCTGTCCTCGCTTATCTTCTTTTTTGTCGTTTTATGTTTTAATTTAGTGAGGAGCTTTGTAAGGAAATGGTTGATGGTCTGAGGATCACGTTCGACTTCACCTTACCCATGATCCTCCTCTACCCCTGCGAACAAGCTCAGTTTAAAAAAGTCAGCTCCTCTAGGCTCCTCCTCGCAGCCAATGAAACGTCTCCCAGCTCCAGCAGGTTGGCAGATTATGGAAGAACGTTTTTACTCTGAAGTTTATGCAGCAGACATCCAACTTTTTTTTTCCCTTTTTAATTTTTTTTAGTGCACAACGAGAACGTAGTCCAAGCCCACTGGCTCACAACCCCCCTACGCCTCAGTCCACAGACAGTCAGCCGGCGCTAAGCGACACCTCCGCCACCACGCCCACAGCTCCAGCCCCTACTGCAAAGCGTCGCCGCCACCCCGACATGGACTGCATCTCCTACCAGTCGCAATCCCTCAGACGGTCCACCAGGAACACGTCGGGAGGAGATCGACCCGCTGAAGGAAGCAGTGGAGGTGAGGGGAACCTGCGGAAACTGTTTCTCATTTTTCTGATCAAGATTTCAGATTTAAATTTTTTTTTATGTATTAATGCAACACTCTAACAGGTGGAGGGAGTGCGACGGCCTCTCCGCAGCTCAAGCGGCGTCAGGTCGACACGTCACAACCCAAGTTCTTCCTCAGCCTCGAAAAAAGTAAGATTTTGTTTTATACAAATAAACTTTTTTGATTTAGAGTGGAACAATCAGTTGCTAATTATTTGTAATAAAGAGTTTACAACCCTCAGAAGAACACCTTTCCTGAAGTTAAAACAGATGAGAATTTATTCATCTTTAGTTGAATTCTAAAATAGATCATGTATATTTTATGATGGGGGTGTACAGGTCTCTTGGTAACAGTAACCAGGGGTTGTAGTAAACAGTTTAGTCCAGTAGATGTCAGTATCCTCCATTAGTTTTCCCCCTCCAAGGAAAGCAGTGAAACATCTGTGCTAATGCAGTGGGGATTGCTGAAATCCAGATTTTCCCCCCCCTCCTCCGTTTACCCAGAAACACCGATCCACAGCGGCTCATCGTCCCCGTTGCCGTTGACGCCGAGCAAAGAGAGGAGCAGGCCGTTCTACGGCCTGGAGAGCCGGAGAAACAATGAGCTCAATGAGGTGATTAAACAAGAGTTGTTTTCTACAGTATGCCGTCCAGTTTCTAGTTAGTAGGACGGTCGGCCATATTTAACAGAGCTTAGAGTGAACTTCCTAATTTTCTATCATATGAGAAATTTCTGAAGATGGATCCCTCGTTTATTATAGGATGATCTCAAACAGAGAAATACAACCTGATTTGTCTTCTCAATTTAAATAACTCTCTCTGTACATACTTTTTTTTTTAATCGTTATTTTGCTACTTGGAATAATCAAATATGTTTCACTAATAACCACTGTTCCAAAAAAAAAAAAAAAACGTTCTATTTGAATCAGGTTCTGAGCTGGAAGCTGACACCTGATAACTACCCGCTTAACGACCAGCCTCCTCCGCCTTCTTACCTGTACGGATCCCAGCACCTCCTACGGCTTTTTGGTCTGTTTTCATCGTCACAGCATCATCTGTCTGACTCCCCGACTGTTTCAGAGACAAAATATTCAAATCCTGTTTTTATTTCTTTATTTTTCTGTCCATCCAGTGAAGCTGCCAGAGATCCTGGGCAAAATGCAGATCCCTGAACGGAATCTCAGAGCCCTAATCAAACATCTGGAGCTCTTCCTGAGGTATTGATCATCTTCTAGAATAAACAGTAGAATCACGGTGAGATGATTGAAATGTTTTAGAGGAACATTAGAGTAAGGGCGTAGCTTTAGATTGAAATCCCAGGAGATTTGATTTGAAGTGTTTAGTTTAGAAAAAAAGCCTTACTCTAGGAAGTCTCCTTTACAGGAGGTAGTTGCAGTACCATTGTGAAGGAGGTGCCAGAGATCCATAATATTCTATCCAAAACAGGGGAGGAGTCTGTCGATGTGCATGCTGTAGGTTTGAAGGAGAACTCCCGTTAGAGGGAGGGAGATGAGTGGGCGTTACACAAGCACGGGAGTCTAATCTTTAAATCCTCACTAGCAATCTTTAGGGATTTAGGTCTTTTATTCTCTAATCAAACCCAAACAATACCCTCTCCTGTCAGCAGGCGGCGGTATAGAGCCAAATATTTGCCTCCTTGTTATCCCATCATCATCTGATACCATTTTTATTTATTTCTTCGCCTTCCATGTTCCACAAACAGTTGCAGAATTGGTTGTGGCTTTCTTCTATGCATGTGGAATACAGATAACTGAGGCCTGAGCAGTTTCCCATGGGTACATGGTCTTTTGCAGCATCTCTGACTGGATCAGTCAACTGCACGATAAACACAGTCAACCAGATCTTAAAGACGAATGGATTGTTACCCATACTGTGTCTAATCATCAATCATATTATCCTTTTTTTATTTTAGGTGTTTAATAGATTGAAATTAAATAGAAAAAAAAAACTTTGGAAAACATCTTTTTATATGGATCTTTTAAGTGTAAAAAAAAATAGCAAGTTTTATTTTAAACATATAAAATTGTTAAAAATTAATAAATTTATATTTAAAAAAAAAGTATTTATCTTATTTGTATATTTTAAGTATATAAAAAAGTAAACAATCATAAATTGTGTTTTAAATGTCTAAAATAGTAAAAAATAATATATATAAAAAAAATTTTTATCTTTTTATCTGTATAATTTAAGTAATATAAAAGTAAGTAAGTAAATCATAAATGGTCTTTTAAATGTCTAAAATTGTTAAAAATTAATATATTTATGTTATAAATATTTTTTTATTTATCGTATTTGTATATATTAAGTATATAAAAAATATAAACAATCATAAATAGTCTTTTAACTGTAGAAATCTGTTAAAAGTCATTTATTTTTTTTTTTATTTATCTTTATATATTTTAAGCATATAAAAAAGTGTAAACAATCATAAATAGTTTTTTAAACGTCTAAAATACTTAAAAATCAATAAATTTATATTCATTGTTTTTATCTTTTTATCTGTATAATTTAAGTATATATAAAAGTATAACCAATCATAAATGGTCTTTTAAATCTCTAAAATAGTTAAAAATGCTTATATTTACATTAGAAATGGTTTTATTTATCTTATTTGCATATATTAAGTATATAAACAATCATAAATTATCTTTTAAATGTCTTAAATAGTTAAAAATGTATATATTTATATTAAAAATGTTTTTATTTATCTTAATTGTATATATTTAGTATAGAAAAAATATAAACAATCATAAATGGTCTTTTTAAATGTATAAATCTGTTAAAAATGTATATATTTATATTAAAACATTTTTTATTTTTGTTCTTATTTGTATATTTTAAGTATACAAAAAAGTGTTAACAATCATAAATTGTGTTTTAAACATCTAAAATCGATACAAATTAATTAATTAATTAAAAATGGTTTTATCTTTTTATTTTTATGATTTAAGTATAAAAAAAAGTATAAAACAATCATAAATTGGTCTTTTAAATGTCTAAAATTGTTAAAAATGTACATATTTATATTCAAAATGTTTTTAATGATCTTTTTATATGTATACCTTAAGTATATAAAAAAGTGTAAACATATAATATATGTATAGCATAAACGGTTTTTTAAATGTCTGAAATTCTTAGGAATCAATATGTGAAATAAAAATAATAAAAAATAACAATAAAAAAGGAATCAATATGTATGTATTTAAAAAAACTGTTATTTAAAAAGTATTTATTTTATTGCTATAATTTTTAAGCTTCTTAATGTATTTGTTTATAGAATTGAAATTCTTGTCCATATAAATATGGCCACCATGTTGTAGACTCAGCAGGTCGCTGGCCATGCTCTTTGACTCGACCCTTTTGGGAAAGACTCCTGTTTTTTTTTTACTCTGTAATCAGCCTTGGGGCAGATTGTGCCGAGTGGGCAAAAACTGATTGATGTCCCAGAGACGGATGCACAGTGCATGCTGGGATTTGGCCACAGCTGATCTCCTCGCTCTCTCCCTTCCTCGCCATAAGAATGATTGCGATTAAGTCTGTGGTTTGGTGTGCATTAACGTGTCAAATGCAGATGGAATACAGTTTAGAAACATGCTTTATTTTGATACTCTCCTAACATAAATCTCCCCAGAAATCCATTCTTATTGAATATTTGTCTGGAAGTAATGGGTTAAGGATCAGCCTTGACTGTTGACTGAATGATAAGTAGAACCTGCTGCTGCTGACCTTTACCTTCTGCTCCAACATCTCGACATTCACTCTTTATAAGTTTTCCTCTGATGAGGATAATTTGTTTGCATTGAGATTAGAAAGGCTGGTGGAGCTAAGATGAGATGGCAAGATTTAGAGGATTTGGCCAAGTAGCGGATACTAAGAAGATTCCGGATTAGTTTCCCCTCCCCGCTGCTGATTAGATGGGAAGAGGAAGGAGGAGTTTTTTTATTTTATTTTATTTTTTTAGTTTTTTTTTTGCTGCAACTGCTCGTCAGTCATTCTCATACCCACTCTGTGTCGTTGGGTCGTCTATAAAATAAAAGCAAGGGGGATTGGATTTAATGTTTATAGGAATGAGTCATGGGTTATCCAGGATGGTTGGTGTGAACTGGAACGTGTGGCCGGCCTGTTTATTACGCTAATAAATGCTCATAATGAATATTTAATGTCAGAACCAGTCGGAATATCTCACCAGTTTTCCCTCTACTTGTACCTCCCTGTTTCCCGACAAATTCTCTCAGGTTTCTGGCAGAGTTCCACGAGGATTTTTTCCCAGAGTCTGCATACGTGTCTGCGTCAGAAGCTCACTACAGCATGAAACAACCAAGACCGGCTTATTAAAGGAGACACGGACAGTTTGTTTTTTTCTTTCTCTAAGCAGAAGTTCCCGCTTCTATGTTCCTCTTCCTCTCTAACATGCGTTTTCTTTCTGCTGCCTTGCGGGTCCAGTTACTTCCATATCTCCCCAGCATGCAGGACTACAATCTTCTGCTTAGCGTTAACGTGGAATGCATGCTGATTTCTATCAGGGCCAATCTGCCGAACTTCGTGGTTCTTTTCTTAAATTCTGTTGCAGTTTTTCCTCTTTTTTTAAACTTTCCTGCCACGTGTAGGTTTTTGAAGATTGTCTCCTATTCGATTAAGAATGGAGGATAAAAAAAAAGTCCTGTGTGAAGAGGATTGTACGCCTGTTTGGAAGCTAAGAACTTTCCAAAGACTGACTTCCTCCGCTTCTCAGTGCTCC
Source organism: Cyprinodon tularosa (assembly GCF_016077235.1). NCBI lineage: Eukaryota > Metazoa > Chordata > Actinopteri > Cyprinodontiformes > Cyprinodontidae > Cyprinodon > Cyprinodon tularosa. The sequence continues at coordinate 2,727,042 of NW_024037781.1, read as the reverse complement.
ACAGTACCGCCTGACGGCAACAGAACTATCTGTTTCTATGCTTCCTTTGCTCCTCTGCAGTTTCTAACGTCGGCTCTTGAGTGTCGTCGTTCTCCCCTAGAAATTTCACCTACTTCGAATGTGTGGCTGTTTGTTGCAATTTGTTAAAAGCCAGTTTTATTTCACTTGACATCATTTGTGGTCTGTTTAAAGGAGCACTAACTCTGCCATAAGTCACTTCACTTAATTGAATATGATTAAACTAATTAGCAAAAAAAATTTAAGAACTATTTCTACATACTCGTCCATTCCGGATGTATTCTAAATGATCACCTCGTCCAAAATTCTTCCAGCGCATCTTTATGCTATTAATTCGTCTCTAAATGTAATTCAGCTGCTTTAAAAGGACCTCAGACTTGAAACGTTTATTTTGAAAAAGTTATAAAACATGTTGGGCAATTTTTTTTTTTTCATTTCCTTGGAGTGAGTTGTTTCCCTGTTGTTCTTTGTCAAAAAATAAAAGAATAAATAAATAAAAAAGTAACTATTTTTCCAAGTTGTCGCCTCTTCTATACATACATGCATGCATACATGGAGTGAGTATGGAATATGGAGTCCTAAGGGAGTCATCTTAGGTTCCCTTTATTTTTTTTTGCATGAAAATTACGATAGTGAGTTAGTTTAGCCTCATCTGAGATCCTGTTTGAATAAAATAAAACATTTTGGTTGGACTTTACAGAAATTGTCCCATTGCAACTTTTCAGGCTTAAATAAAGAAGGAACCTTAAAGGTATATTGGAGGATGTTCAATTCCAGGTGGATCATTAAAATAATTGGTCCTCCTAATTGTCAATCATACTGGCCGTCCTATATCCCTACGTCCTCGTCCCCATTTTTACTTGCAGTCGGTGAGTCTGACATGGTGGTAAAATTATAAAACTTTTAGAAAGTAAGCTTGTATGAGTGATGCAAACAGCAACTTTTAAACAGCGTGCAGTCTGCACAAGGAGAAATGGGCTCGTGCATGCTCTTGCACGTGTTTAATAGGCATTCCCTCTGGAGTGGGTACAGGGTTGTGCATGTGCAGTGGAGAATTGCGGGGTATTTCCAAAAATTCCTGAAAATCTTCCACTATACAGCTCTCTATGTAGCAGCGTAACGTCACCAAAACCAAGGGGAGCTTGGACCATGAACATAAAGCCTCTCTTATTAAGTCCTTAAACGGAGGTGGGTTTTTCCCCATATAATGTGGTGTGGATTGTTTTAGTTAGAAAAAGCAGAAAAGTGCAATAAGCTTGTGTTTGGTGCACATTTATTCAAACTTATATCCTTGTAATATGGTATCTCGAGTGAAATTTCCTACCTCAACCTAACAGGTTCTCCAATTCCTTCCCATTCAGGACATATTATGTTTCCACCATTTTCAGATGACGGCATCGATTTTCTTTTTTTAATCAAACTTTTCTCTAAACTTTGGCTAGGGGATACCATAACTTTAATTTATTTTCCTCTAAATATATAGGATGTAAAATTTGAGTGTGTGTAATGTGGGAAATTTTTTTATAAATGATGGCTTTATGAAAGTGGATTTCTTTCAATGGATGTACATCACAGGAACTGAATTTCTTTTCCAATATATCAACGGATTGGTTTTGATTGCTAATATGTTCACCACTTTTAACTTGAGATAAGGTGTATCTTTATGTGACACATATGAACAATAATCCAACATGCCGCAACCTCTTGATTAGTCAAAAAGAAGCATTTTGATACCATATTTCCAGCATTTTTCAAGTTTAGCAATAAAATCTAATACACATTTTGACAACTTTTAGTGACACACACATTTATCTTTAATGTTACTGTACCAGGTAATGGATATATGTTCATCTTAATGGGCGCAGATGAATATAATCCAAAGGTCAATACCAAGTAGAACTTAGATATCACTGAAATAAGATACGCACTCTTTATTTTTTAGCACCTTCCCTGCCTAAAGAGCTGCCCGCTTTTTTCCCCAACTCATTGCACCTGTGGGGAAACTGGCAAACATGTTCTTCTCGCATCAGAGGTCTAATTGGTTTTAGTGGTGAACCTTAATTGCATTTTGGATCAGCCTTCTTGTAATGAACCGCGTATCAGTGCAACCCAAGACGGCGCCCTCCCACGTGCTGCTATCGCATAGCCACAGGAGCCGCAAGTGCAATTCTCTGCATGCATCTTGGATCGATTTCCTAGCCCTGGTTATCACTATCAGGTTACCGCCTAATTTAATTTTTGTGGGGCAAAAATGGAATTTAATGAGATGTGAGCCGTTGGCTCTCGAGTGTTTGCCCCTACGGTCCTCAGCAGCGGTTTCCTGTTTTTCTGTCCCGCTCTCTCTTCTTCTTTAGTCTGAGTGGTTCATCCTTTGAATTCATATCATAGTCTCATCTCTCAAATGTTCATTCTTATTGGTTCTTTGTGGTTGTTTAGCCTTTCTCTCTTGGCTGATCACTAAAAGTATATCCCGACTCATCCACAGGCTCATGGCTCTACATTTCCCAATGAGCTCTCTCAATGTCCCGACCTCAAGTTTATGTCCCTTGTTTCTAGCTGGTTTTGTCTCGCTCTTTCCGTCATGGATTCCAAACACAGATTTTTCGAGGAGTGGGTAGACACCAGCTCCTCTTTCTCCTCCGACTCATCCTGGACATCGTTTGACCTCAGCACTGACCTCACATCAATCAGCTCTGACATATCTGCGACGGCTCCTGACAGACCTCTCGAAGACCGGCTGCCATCGAAGTGCCGACCACTTGAAACCAAAAGGCGGACCTTGAAAGCCGAATGGAGGGAGACGTCGTTTCTCAACGAGTAAGTGAAAAAAGGGATCCTCCAAATGAGCTTAAAAGATGAGGCTTTTTGACTTCTAGTAATGTTTAAACTTAGATCAGTGGGGTGCTGTAAATATACCAATGAGCTTGGCTGGATGAAGATCTAATGCTGGTGGAATTGGGTGAAGTTTCCAGCTCATTTTATGATAATCTGTTCCATCAGACTTTAATCACAAGAGCTTCTATAATGGCAATGTGATTCCCTGTAGCGGGACGGCGAGAGCGGACAAAACAAAGCCCCGCATTAGTTTAGATTGAGGCTATAAATCACAGCTCCTCCTAGAAAGTCCACAGAGAATGTCTGGGAAAACTAAGGATATTATTCACATGCTTTTAGCTCTTCTTTCTCATTTCCTTTTATTTTGCAACCCACCATCAAGCTACAAGAATCTGGTAGGTGGTTTACATTTCTAAGAAAAGTTTACATCAGGGCAGAGGAATTGCTTGCCTCAGGTAATATTCAGTCCAACCAGAGACGTACTTTCAATGTTTGAAATTGTTCTAAGATTCTTTTGAATAAACAAACTCTGATAATTTAAGTGCCTCATGTTTGATACATGAATTTTATAGGCCTCTAAATCATCAATGGGGTATTTTCATTCTTAAAAACCCATAATAAAACAATCAAATATAGTGAATGGAAAATCTGCAATAAATTTCCTAATGTATCACAAATTATACAGATAATTATTTGGATAAGCCTTTTCAAAATAGTTTTTCATTTGTCAGACTGTTCAATTCTACCTTGAAAATATTGGCATTTTCTGACACTTCTTATTTCATGGTTTAGGCCTTAGAAGCCTTTATTGATTACAATTTGTAATAACTGAATTGAAATACAATAAAGTTTTTATGTGAGAAGATGTGGTAGCCTGAGGAATGAGATAGTTTTCTATATTCCAGTGCAATTTTCAATCCAAAGTGCAATAGCTAGATTTTATTGGTAATTTCAAGCGAAACTTCCATGAATTGGAAATTGATTAAGGGTTTCAAACTCAGTTTAATTGAATTCATCTTCATCAGAATGTTTCATAATGTCTCACATCTGTTGGAAAGAAAGAAAATACTTTGAAGAAGCTATCTTTTTCATAAATAAATAAAACATTTGTTTGCTACTGACTCTTTCCAATTATATAGAATAAACTGATTTCAGCTGAAATAAGATGGACAGGAATTTGTAACCAGTAGAGACAATGAAATAATAAATTAATAATGAGGTAAGGTGTTAATAGCTGATTAGGCCAATAAACATAAATAAATAGGAAATAATTTCTAAGTATTAAGTGCTAAATAAAATGGGAATGGACTCCAACTTACGGTAAGTCACTGTTGTCTACCTGATTAAGCTACGTTTTTTTTTTAATAGCTTCTATTCTCAGAAACCTAAAGACGGCGTCTGATGGATAACATCCTCATGACTCATGGCATTTCAGTAAGTTAGGATTGTTTGTCTTAACGGAAAAATACAGTTTCTGGATGCAAGTGTTATGAGTAGCTGCTGAGTTATCAAGCAGTTGAATACCATAGTGAGTATATTTTTTGTGTGCATTGAGGCAGACATTTGGGGAAACTTTAAAGTCAAAGCAGTTAGATTTCTTCCTTGCTTTTCATTATCATTTTTATTGTGCTTGAAAGCAAAGATAAAACACATTGTAAGTCAAACAGAGCAAAACTTTGGAACTGTTTTGTCAGCACGGCATAATATCACATAGATTAGTTGCTATTTGTGAAAAAGTCGTTTTAACTCAGCATTGGTTGTAACCAAGTTTATTAGTCATTGCTTGTGAATTCCAATAGAGAATGTAATGAATTAATTGTTTAAGCAAAACACGGATCTATGACAACTGGGAATTAGCCATGCATTGCATCACTTGTGTCTTAGACTTCAGAGTAAGGACAGAGATATGAATAATGAAGATACAGTGGCTTTAAACTGTATAAATACTCCTTAAACCTTTTCATATTTTGACTCATTACAAAAAAAATAAATAAAAAAATAAACCTTCTTTATTGGATTCATATGTGGAAGACAACACAAAGTGGTATGAGATTTGGAAATAAAATTATACATGATTTCTTGGTTGTTGTTTTACAAATAAAAACTGAAAGGTGTGATGTGCAGAAGGATGTATCCCCTTTTTTCTGAGTGCAATCAATGGCCATCAGAAATTGATGATTGCTGATGACTTAAAAGTCTATTTGTGTTTTATCTAGTCCCCTTGAATATTCCGTTTCTCCTAGATGGCCTGAGAGGACGGTAAAGAGAATATTGGAAAGCAAATATTACCATGAAGTCCAACGAACAGGGATAAAACTGTTGAGAATTTTAAAGCAGGCTTAGGCTATAAACAGATTTCAAAGCTTTGAATATCTCAAAGAGCACTGTTCAGTCCATTATGTTGAAATGGAGAGTACGGCTGAAATGTAAACTTACCAAGGCAAGACCGTCTGCCTAAAACTTGTAGTCCTAGAAAGATTGCATTAAAACATTATTATCGCTGTTATCTTACTCTTGCTTTTGGAACATAATAAAACATTTGAAATGATCAGAAAGTATCAAAGACCCAATATGTTTCACTGAAAATGCTTCTCCTGTCTGATAACTCTGTTGATCTTGGTTTTTCAAAGCTGAAGTGTCTCTAATGTTCTGAAAAGTTCAACATGTCCAGCCTATGTTCTTCATAAATCTTTGAATGGATAGCCTATCCGGGAGACTAGCTGTTTCCTTTTTTGCTGCCTGATGGTTCTTCTAGTCTATGACCTCTGGCTCCGACTTACTCCGACTTAGATGATGCAGATGGTCTGTTTTGCAGCATTCTGGTTTTGGTAGTAGCCTGCAGGTCTACTTAACTTTGCACAATCTGAAGAGTGTAGACCCCATCCTGCAGAGATAACCATTCAGGAGGTCTTCCCATTGTCGTCTTCTCTGTTGAGACAAATGTACGGTAGGTAGACGTCTCATTGCCTTCATAGCATGGATAGGGGCCTGCAAAAACGTCTGTGAACATTGTTCTACCAATATTCAGTGTTGATATCCTTGTTTATGACACCTATGCCATTTGGGCACAGTCTCATAATTCAGTCTCATTATTCCAGCACCACTGTGTTCATTCCGTTAGGTTAGTTCTCACAGAAGTCACGGTTACTCTCAAGAATCTTACAACTTTCCTTAATAGGATTTAGCACTTCTAATGGTGCCTTCCCACTGAAATTAATGGTTTTCAAACATGGCTTGATCCACTACGATCCGCATTTGGATCCTTTCCCATTTGGTCTTACCCCCGCTGCTGGGTAAGCATTGATGATGTCATTGGTGCAAAAGAAATGTAAACAAAAGTAAACAATGGAGAGCAACATGGAAGGGAGCCAGGGCATAGTCAGTGTGCTTTATTGTTTCACTCTTTTATCCATCTAAATCTCTCGTTCCAGTTCTTTACCATGTTTATCAAATGCAAATTAGTTGTTTTGGCTTGTTTTATGACATTACGAATGTTGTTACGTACCTTATGTTGCGATCAAGGGTATCTTGTAAATTATTAGGTCAACTTGTGTCTGGTGTTCCCTTTGTATGCTAATCGGAGCCGAGTCACTATAAGGTGATTTTAACCCCCGTGGCTTGCTGGATCGTTTGACGCAGGTCGGCGCAGATATGTTAGCCATTGCTGTCTGCCACTAAAAGCTGATTGTTCGTAGGTTTAAACTCATTTTTTTTGTCAATAGAGAAGGGGTACAAGAAAATTATTTGCTTACAGGTTATATTTCTAGATTTAAGTATATATATTTTTAATATTTCCATATTTACCTTGCACTTTTCTGAATTGGCAGTTAGCTTTGGTGTAAAAGCTGCATTTCTCTGAAGTCACTTTGCTTTCTAGGTAAATATGGTTAGATTCCTGGAGGGCACTTTTCATGACTTACATGTTACTGTCCTGGGCTTGAGCTTGTTTTTACCTACATTGATCCTATGACACAATTGGACTTTTCGTTAAAAAGAATAATCCTGCTCTTGTCTTTTATCCTCTTAATAAAAAGACATACAGACAAAAAGGGCAAGTGAATTCATGTTGTGATGTTTACATGTTTTTTTTCTGCTCTCCACTGGGATATTAGTTCCAGTAGTCGGCATAGACGGGTTTTTTTTGTTGCTGCTTTAATCTCACGCTGCCATTGCTGTTATAATTTATAATCATTGATTTTTTTCTCTAACATACAAGCCTGCACAGACATTTAAAGTAAACTATGTTTGTGTTGCTGTTGCCTATATTTTTAAGCTTGAAGTCTAAATATAAATCACCAAGATCTCTTGAGATAATGTGCACATTGCTGTGAAAAAGTGTTGAAATGTTGCTTCAGCTTTTAATTTTTTGTCAAATTTGGACTTTTAACATCATTGCCAGGGTCCAGATCTGGACCCACCTGCTCTCTAATCCGGACCCAACCTGATAAAATGAACACCCATAAAGTTGGCACGCATCTGTTTCTGCATACATTTATCCTCATTCTGCAAGCTGTGTGATCTTCCTGATGAAGCTGCATGTGGGGCGGGGAGGTCCTCCCAGGATTGTTCCTTCTGTTCGATGACACTCCGCTGATGTGTGAGTGCTTTCATGTAGGTACGCGTGTGTGCATGTGTTTGAATGGAGTTTATCCCTGCTGGCCCAGATGCCCCGGCTAAATCCATCACCAGCGGCGCTGCACAGCATTGCTAAGCTGGAACATTTGGCACCAAACTAGAAATGAAAAAAAAAAAAACACGCACACACTGTGACATACACAAACACGCACTGAGAAAATTGAGTTTAAGGATTTTTTTTTTTTTAAGAGATTCAGAGTTGTTGGATTTTTTTTGCAGTGGAAGAGTTACTCTGTGAGCAGGACAGCAGCTTTTTCTCCAATGTTCTGAATCTTTTAGCATTAGTGGGGCTGGGGCTTCCATCCCACTCACATCGACCCATTATTCCTTCATTGCCTGGAAGAAACGATGGAGTCGTGTGATGATGATGATGAACTGGGAATGTTAACAGCTTTCCAGTAAGTTACCATGTACATGTTGTTTTTTTGGCTTATTTGTGACGTGCTCAGTACCACCTAGCTGGGAGTTTGCATGCCATTTAGTTTGGCATTTGTCATTGAAACCATTATAACATCTAGAGATACTTTTGGGAGTCCATTGTTAGATTTTTTTTTAATTTTGATCTGAAATATATCTGAATCTAATTTTTTTCCCCAAACTTTAAGATTCCTTATGAATTTACCATAATGCAAAATTAGCATAAGGAAGTTTATTTTCTAAATGATTAATGCATTTTAATTAGTGTTTTGATGCCACACTTTCTAACAATTTCTTAATTCTAAAATCAGGAAAGTATCATAATCCAATTAATTGATTGTAAAATTTGCCGCTTTTGCCACTATCCTAGTTAAGTGTGAGTTGATTAAAAACATAGACACACTGTAAGAAATCCATCAATTCTTCAATAGTCTTGTCCCATGTACATTAACATTGTATTATTATCATTAAATCTAAGAATCAGCAGATGAGATAGTATCATGAATTGACCATAATTTTAGTGGAGGAGATAGACAAGCTTTATTTCATCAAAATGAAAAATAGAGTAAATAATGTTGAAAAGAATAAAGCGGAGAATGCTCTTAAGAGGTTTGAGATTGGCTTTTAAAAATGCCATTTTAATGTGGCCATAGAAAGACCATTCTTCTTCGTCCCCCCAGCAGAAACAGCAATCAGTGCTCCACCGATCTGTCTGGGTACAGACTCCTGATACTCAATGGTCCTCCTTCCCTAGCCAGCAGTTAGCTTCTAGAGCCTAGCCTTGGCCCGCCACCGCCTCTTCTTGCTATTTATGATATGGGATTCTCTGATATACGATCCTCCTCATGGTCAGTAACAGTTTTCCTGATGGACTTATCTGATCTGTTTTGATCCTCAGCAGTTGATATCTATAACTAGCCTTGGTCAGTTGTAGCCTGTCCATTACCTTCAGCACTCCGTTTTTCTGGCTGACTTATCCGACCTACGGGCGTCTTGCTTCAGTCCTCCGCGGTTAACTTGCCTAGGTCAGTCATGACCTCTTCACTGCTTTCAGTGTGCTGTTCGTGCAGGGCAGGCTTCTCCAACCTACTGCTATACTCCTTTGCTGTCTTCCTGAACTATCCCTGTGGTTCCTTGACTCCAGAGGGGCATGCAGCTGGCATCCCATTTATGGAGCTTTCTCAATGGATGTTCTCAGACTGATCTCCCACTGCTGTCGGAGCTCCAGGATGTTGCTCACTTTACCTTTATTGTCCAGGTTATTTGTCCCCCTATTTTTAGTACTCTGACCAAAACAAACATGGACCAAGCGCAGGAGAAGGTAGTTTACATGTATGATTTTAAACTAGTTGTCTGTATTGGACACAACAGGGATCTCTACAGTCAGTGTGTCGGACCGATTAATTTGTCGGACTAATTAATCGATAAGTCTGTTAGCTCTACATTGCCATAGCATGAAGATGTCTGCCGCCATACAAATGTAACCCGCTCCTGTGTAATTATAAATTTCAATTTCTAAGCTAACACAAACGTAAAGGTTGAGACTTGCAGTTCATAGCTGATGATAAATAACATTCTTATGTGTAATAATTTATGTTTCTATCAGTTATTCCCTGAAATTATTATTACACTGTAGCTTTAAAACAAATTGCTGGTAAGAATTTAACTCGTACCTACTTACTTTTGGTCCAAGCTATAAGGTTGCCACCTCTTTATTTAAATACTAGCTTAGATTTTGCATAAGTATAGTTAAACATCTGCCAACGACTGCTGAATGGCTTCTGCTTGGTGCTGCATTATATCTTTTTTTTTTTAGGTAACCAATAAGTTGACCTGCAGATTAGTGGTTCAACAGGTTAATCAGGCCTCTTCATTGGGTACAGTTTCTTTGATTGGGAAAATCTTGAATTTGATGCTCCATGTCTTCAAACAAAATGGCGCTTCTCGGCTTTAGAGGCTTCCAATGTAGGAGCTATCGTTAAATACAGAGCAGCTAATCAGAAGGGATTTGGATGCAACTAAAGCAGGAAGAAATGCTTTATCACTTTATAATCCGTAACTTCCCTAAGGCGTATATGAGACATTAGTCAGAATATTGGTCTTTTAATTGAAAAATGGTATAAAACTATGGTGGATTGGAAGTATTTTAAACCAGCCACTTATTTTGAGAAAATTACTCAATCAGCAAAACTCTGAAGTTTATTTAGACTGCATCAAGTCCAGCTAAAATTGAACTGTTGAAAACTGTTGAAATTTAGGCATAACTTAACATGCCTTTAATTTTGGAAAGCGCAACAAGCAGTGTTTGCGGAAAACATGCAAGCTTTGCACCCATTCTCCGTATTTAAGGTGATTTTGTTCCAAAAGATCTTTTCAGAAGGCCAAGTGGAAGGTTTTTCCAGCCATTTTTAACTCAACTTCTACCAACACATTGTACTCAAATTGTTAATGTCTGCAATCCCATCCCGTCTTTCTGTCATTATACCCTGTAGTAATCTTGATCCCTGATCTGGCTCCACATTACGTAAAGACGAGGTGATTCTGAGCCAGGATGAACCCAGGACCTTGTAATTACTGAGCACCTATAGAGATTATGTCATGGATTGAGAGGCTTTAGCTATCTGACTGCTGGGAAGTATGGCTGGATGAGTTTGTGGGCACTTTTAATATGTTGTTATAAAGCTGGTCCAATAAAATACATTATCTTAAAATGAATAAACAGTGGCACTATTTTATTTTCCATTTTTAAAACATTTCTATCAACTTTATACCACTAGGTTGTCGTTAACGGGGCTCAAAAAACCTAACCGCAATTTATCCTGACTGACATCACAGCAATGACTGAATGTTTGTAAAAATTAGATTTTTGAGAAACAATAAGAAGTGTTCAACTCTAAAAGAAAATGTTTGTTATTGGAGAAAAAAGCATATTCTTTGCATTATTTGCATTTGATATCATGCATTCAAATAAACAGCCCGATTGAACCCACTTTGTCCCCGTAGATAAGGACAGAGGTAGACATAAGCTTGTCTCCTTTTCTCCTTGTACACACTGACCGATACAGCTGCCTGGTCAATGGTCAACTTAGGGATTGTAGGAGTGCATGATTGCAGCATCATTGTTGAAGGATTATGGCGAGAATGCGATGAGGTTTTAGTGAGGGAGCGTTTAGCCCAGGGTAAGAAGTCAAATGAAATTTGACAAAGAGGCAGACACAAACTGATTTTATTCAAATCTTCGCCCTCTGCTGCTCCTGGTTTTTCCAGCTAGGGATATTCTATATATTTAGACGGTTTACTCAGCAGCTGCAGATACAGTAGATTCAAGTGAATCAGCTTCTCTTCCTGATTCATCATAGATGGCATGTGACAAGTCTCTAGCCATCTTCAAAGTATTAGAAGAGACGGGTAATGTTTTTAATTCTGGAAAGCGCTTTGTACTACATTATTTGTATGAAAACTGCTTTATCAATAAAGTTTGATTTGATTTTGATATGCAAAGGAATCTTAAGCACTGGACCTAAACATAGTAAAGAAGAATTTAAAGAACGGGGGATGGGGGATGATGGATGGATGCATGCATGCATGGATGGATGGATGCATGGATAGATGAATGCATGGATAGATGAATGCATGGATGCATGGATAGATGAATGCATGGATGGATGCATGGATGTTGCATGTACTCCACACCTTCTTTAAACACCGTGGGTAATTTTTCTGTTCTGCATTTCGAATCTCATTCAATGTATATTACACTGTCATCACATTCTGAGGTAGTTTTCATCTGGGGGAGAGGAAAAAAAACAATGTTTTTTTTTTTGTATTTAAATCCAGTTATTCTCTTGTCGAATATAGTTTTGTAAAGTCTGGTGAGGCCGAGACAGCAGGATTTTTAGTCCTTTACATCCTCCTCCGCCTCTGTTCCAACTGAAGCACAGGATGTTTCCTCTCTGATTGGTTAGTTCAGGCAGGACGAGTCTGGAGGCCAAGCGGGTCACACGCAGATTAGTGTCCTGGCAGGTCTTCAGTCTGTAGTTGTACTCCTTTTCCTTCCGGTCACATGTAAATTCATGTAAATTCCTCTGAATCATTGAGAGGAAAAAAATTATTCGGAGATTAAGAAATGATTTACCCTGCAGAACTACAAGGATGTTAGTTGTTGTTCTTCGTCAACATGATAATTTCCTCCTCTATTTCTTAGCCTTCCGATGCATTATGTGGCTCATTGTGTTGATTTCATGCGAGGGAAACACCTAATAAAGGGGCTGGAATTGTTTTTGTTTGCTTACTCATGATTGGACCTGGAGGCCAGTTTATAAACCAAAAGAATTGAAAATTAGTGGTGTGAATCTATCATCCATTGACTAAACCGATAATTAGATGTGCAAATGTGCATCTCTATAATCCATTAATTGCTTAATATGGATATGGCAATGACCAGACTGCTTAAGCGGCATTTACATGTAATGAGTTTATGACATGATGGCTGCCTCTCCATGTTTACGCTTGTATGTTTTTGTGACATTTGAAACCCAAAAGCCATTTACTTACAGCCTGGGTGTAGCAGATGTTTCATCAGTCGTACCAGTACTGTCAGGAAAAATGAGCCATAATCCCAGTAAGCTATTGAGGAGAGCTTTTAAAAGAACACCCAAACCCTTTGAGCCAAAACAAAGTAAAGCAAATGCTGCCAAATGTTTGGAAAAATTATATATTGGTCTGAAGTCTTACAAAAAGAAAATCTGTCAAAGTTATTTTTATTGCTACACTAAGCAACTAAACACATTATTAGCAATCCTAAGGTAATTTAAACAACACAAGGTTACGTCAAATTTAATGTCAGTCAGGCATGAAGGGTTGTATTTGTTTTGATACATCCATCCATCTTCTTCTGCTTATTCGGGGTCGGGTGGTGGGGGTAGCCCAGACATCCCTCTCCCCAGCCACTTGGGCCAGCTCCTCCGGGGGAATCACAAGGTGTTCCCAGGCCAGTCGAGAAGCATAGTCACTCCAACGTGGGACTTGCACGGAACACCTCATCAGGGAGGCATCCAGGAGGCATCCTAACCAGATGCCCGAGCCACCTCAACTGGCTCGTCTCGACCTGGAGGATCACCGACTCTGCTCCGAGTCCTCCCTGGATGAATGAGCTCCTCACCCTATCTCTAAGGGTAAGCTCAGACACACTACGGAGAAAACTCATTTCGGCCGCTTGTATCAGGGATCTCGTTCTTTCGGTCATGACCCAAAGCTCATGACCATAGATGAGGGTAGGAACGTAGATCGACCGGTAAATCGAGAGCTTTGCCTTTTGGCTCAGCTCTCTCTTCATAACAACGGATCAGTTTCACAGTAGATGCTGCACCAATCCGCCTGTCGATTTCCTGCTCCATCTTCCCCTCATTCGTGAACAAGATCCCAATATACTTAAGGTTATAGTTAGAGGATGTTCTTTTTCCAGGTGGATCATCAATATAAGCTGTCCTCCTAATTGTCAGTTATTCTGGTGATATGTTTACGTAGGACCATCCTACGTGCTCGTCCCCATTTTTACTTACCGTTCTGAATCTGACATAGCGGGAAAATTGCAAATCTTCTTTTGGAAAGAAAGCTTGTATGAGTGATGCAAACAGCAACTTTTAAACATGAGGATAAACTGGCTGGTGCACGCTCTCGTATGCATTTAATAGGCGTTCCCTCTTGGGAGCGGGTACAGGATTATGCATGTGAATTTTTATTTTTTTAAGTGGAGAGGATGGCTCTTTTCAAAAAATCTCGAAAGTCCTTCGCTATACCTTTAAACTCTACTAGGGGCAGTACATCTTTCCCAACCCGTGCTTTGATACAGCTTATTTAAATGGTGTTATGATTTTTTTCCCCCATTAATCCTATAAGATTAAAAAAATAAATAAAAACACACACCCACACATCAGTTTCTCATGTGATGAATATGTAAAAAAAAATTTACATCAATGTATGGGGGTATTAATTTTAAAAGGGATACAAAAAAAATCCAGTTTACTACCAATTACTCCAAATGTTCTCAATGTTTCAATCTGTTACCCAAAAATAACACTAAAAACAGAACTCACTGCATTTTCTCTGTCACTGTTATATGACAGGAGAGGAAGTGAAACACACACATAAAAACACTTGACCGCGGTCCCTCCGTGTGTATACCGCGATGGTCTGTTATTTATAACATCACCTCCTGCTCAGAACACTTCCACCATCACTCCTACGTTTCCCTCTCATCTCTGGGACCACTGCCCAGTCATGTGCAGCAAGCTTAGGATTGTTGCCCAGGCAGAAACCCCTCAGGCCTCCTTTACCTTGTAAGCTCTCTGTATACTAGATATTTACCAAATGCCCTAGTAAAACAAATATTTATACTGTAAAGTGGAATTATTTCATGCATATTGGGAGTAACCATATATCTTCACATATTATATTGCATTTCTATCCAAGCTGTGGTCAGAAATTCAGCTTTGTGAGTGTGTGTAATTAAATGTCACGCTAGCCCTGAAGAATAACTAATAGCATTTAATCAATTTGTCTCCCCTCGTTGTGTGAGTATTCATCTCTGCATTTTGATGCATGCTCAGGTCTTGTACAGCAGAGATATGTGCACTGAATCCCTAATCCTGAATGTGCATTTACAGCGCTCCTTTTTTATTTTTTTTATTTGAAAGATGCATGCCCTTTGTGAAGTCTGGTTTGCTTCGAGTTGAAAAACGGCTCCTTCCGTTGCCATTTTTTTAACCTTATCTCTTAAATGTCTGCGACAAGCTGTTGTTGCACAAGGAAGTTTAGCGAGCTGATGGCCGTATGCTCGGGGATAGAGGACAGAACAGGGAGACCGTAGAGACGAGCCAAACCTTTTGTTTGTTTAAGCTCAGATGGAGCAGTGTATTGCTTTGATGCATCAGAAAGCGTTTGAATGCTTCCAGGTAGATAACATATGCCAAGCAAATTAAAAACTTAGATGCTCCGGAAAAAAAAGAACATATTTGTATGCACCAGAAGGTCTGTCATGGTAATAAAAGTTTCACAACAACACAACAATCTTTACTTCTGTTTCTGATTGTTTTAGAGGATATAAACTTTAAAGATCTAGTGGCTCTCAAAAAGGCACATATCTTTTTGTCATGCAAAAAAATGCACACATATATATCCCTTTAAAGACTTATCTAATACAATTAACATCAACAAAGAACATAAAAATTATTAAAAGAAATAACCTTAAAGTATTACTTTATTTGAACACTGCTTTATTTCTTTTGGCATTTAGTCACATTAGGTAGGATTCTCTCAATTTCCTGTATTTTTGTTTTTATTTATTTTTTTATTATCTCTTTTCTCCAAGTCCATTGCAAAATTTACTACTTATTTTCCTCATAAATGAGTCCTTATGTGTTTTTGGGTCAAATCTGAACAACCTGTGTACAGGTATATAATTAAATCAACCTTCACCCCTGTTCCATCTGATGAAAAAGGTACCTAAGTACATGCTACCACCGCCATGTTTTATTGGTTAGTTTAGGGTATTTTATTTTGAAAAACTGAGTTTTGTTTGATCACATCTTGCAGAAGATTTTAAAGGATTTTTTTCTTTAATTTTGTATTTTAAACAGTGTCTAGATTCTTTAAATGTGTATATAATGATTATTTTAATTTGGATTAGTTAAAGTGTAAGAAGACTTGGCTATTAAATGTTAAGCATCATGTCACTCAAGAATAAAATTCTTTATTTCAACCCATTTTGACATATTTCTTTCCCCCCCTAATCTCTTATTGTTAGTCTTATCTTCCGTTCGTCATCAACTGCGTCATGTTTTAGCCTTCCAACCACATATTTTTGTAACCGTTATCAATATGATGTCTCTTTATATGCCCCCTGCTCTTACTTATATTGGTCTAGTTTATTTTTCCCTATCCTGCCCCTCCCATGCTACGGTTGTCCACCCTATCAGATTAGGGCTGCGTCATAAGAAAAAGAAAGACCCAGCGAGATTGCTTGTTGGATTAAAACAGGACGAGGGAATGAAATTCTATGATCTCATTGTTTAGACAAGTCATATAAAGTTTGTGCATGTGTCCATGCGTGCATCGGCTTTATGCCCTGTAATAAAACGGAGCAGGCCAAGAAAGACTGACCTTGCACTACTGCATTCTGGGAAAAATAATACATGCATCTTTATCTTGGCTCCAGAAATACAGTTTCAGTTTTTTATTAAATTCAATTTGTCAAGATTTATGCTTTTTGAACAGCCTGCTGATATACTGTTAATCTTTGGAATTAAAAAAACTAAATGTGCATAGATTCTCGCCTCTCTTTGTGCTAATCATATTAACTATTTACAATAAATAAGTTTGTTGAATGCACATTTAAGGCCTTAAAAACTGACATTTTCAAGACTTCAAATTTAGTTTATTCTCCCCATGTCAATACATGGCCTTTTATTTTAATAGTGCAAGTGTTAAAATAACTTCTAAGAAAATTATTAATTCATTCCACATTTTATGAGAGCAATAAAAGAAATTTTGAGACCCAGTTAAGTATAGAGTTAAAATCCCACTTTCCTGTTTGTTTTTTAACTGGCTTCTGCATATAGGGTTGGATAATTGTAGGGTTGAAGGTGATTAGGTTATTCATTAAAACCATTTTATTATTTAGTGAAATACCATGTGAACAAGTAGATGGATACTTAAACATTTATGACTAGATTATAAGGACTTAAGGAAAATTACATCAAGTTTAATACAATAGTGCTACTTGTGCCCAAAATATTTGATGAATTAAAGGCGGCATGCAAGGTAGACAGTGTCTTATTTTAGCATACTGTGACAGAGAAAGTTTTGCAAATGATAAAAATAAATCTTTTTCCTGCTCTATATAAAACCATGTCATCAGCATATATCTAAACATCGGTACAGGAAAATAATACAAATCGATCTCAAAGAAAGTAAAAAGAAGTGTCCCAAATACTGTGCCCTGATCTACACCTTTTTACACCATTTACTTCTGATCTAAGGACCCGAAACTCTGTTTACATTCAATAAACATGGCACAGCTCTGGTAAGAGGGATTCAGACAGATAAAAGAGCAAAGTGATAAAGAATACTGACTACTCCTTAGCTCCCTTCCATGTTGCTCTCAATTATTTACTTCCCTTATTTCCATCCCGCTGTCGACATCATCAACGCTTAACCAGTGTGATGCAGTCATCTGACACACAGTGGTGGGGGACAGTGGCCACGTACAGTAGCTAGTCAGCAGGAGGTCAGACTCGGCTTTTCGGTCACATGGGAAAAGAGCCAAAAGCCGATTGTGAGCGGTTCAACCCAGTTTTGAAAAACCTGGGTTTTCATTGAGAAAGTGGCTTTAGTTTTGAGCAGGGTTCCTGCGGATCCTTAAAAAGTCTTAAAACACATAAAATTCTTCAGTATAAAACTAAGGCCTTAATCGGTATTAAAATGTCTTCAATCAGTCTTTCATAGGTCTTAAAATTGTTGCCATTCCATCAATAGGATTTTTTTTTTTGTAATCCATATCAAACATTAAAAATAATTGACAATATATTTTTTACATACTTATATTACATTAAACTGCATTTACAATATTCACCAATGTTTGGCGTCATTTACCTTTTTACGCCAAGCACTGAGCAGCCACCTCGCAATGAATCATGGGATACCCAAATGTACGTAGCATACACCGGACCCATCCTTCAAAAGGGGCAAAAAGAAGACTACATTTGTCGGCTACATAATGAGGAGTCTTCCAATCCAAACAGGCCTCGGCGCCGGGCTATGACATAATCGGTCGATGTATCTGGCCTTCGGAGGAAACGGTCCCTGAATTCGAGCTTAACAATTGTGTTGCTTTCGAGGAACTTGTTCTTAGGTTGAAATGTCAGCTAGGAATGGCAGTGTTCCTCCCAGCCATGTTTACGCATAAAATAAGAACATCCAGGAAGTTGTGAGAGCAGAAATAGCTAATCAGTCTCGTGAGTTAAAAGTTTTAGCAAGAGCCAAAAACCACCTCACAGGAGAATAAATTTAAACAAATTTAAGGGAGATAAAATTTTGCCCTTTCATCAAGCTTTTCTGATGTGATACATGAAAATGCACACAGTGAGAAATCAAACATTTCTCACATCACCAACTGTGAGTTACTGCAGATGTTCTTCAGGGTTTTCGCTATATACTATACACACACACTAAAATACATCTTAATGATTAACTCAACTGTCTCTAAAACACAACGAGAAGGACTGCTGAATGCCAATGTAGTGTTCAATAATCCCAGTCATTCCTCTTCTCTCTCAGTTTTCATTCTTACAACGTTGCTCCCTCTCCAGTGGTGACCTTGGGCTATATTGTTATTCATTAGTGGACAAAGGCACGCCGACTGCTTTTCTCCTGCTATCTCTGTGGGACACAAAGCAGAAGTGAGATGCCACAGGCGTTCCTATCTGTCCTCTGCGTAATAAGCACTGCTGTTTTAAATCAGCCTAGCGGAAAGATCAGACAGCAGCCGTGAAATGAAGGAAAAGGTGTTAACAAGTTCATGGACTTCAATAAAAAGATGTGATTAATTTTCATCAGACATAACTTCTTTTGATTCTGGGATAAAGCCAGAGAAATCCAAGCATCAGCGTCTGCAAAGTTTTGTGCTGATCATTTGTGGGGTCCATTAGTTTGAAGCTGTTGGGAAGCTTCAAACCAGACACCGACTTCAGTGCTGTTAGCCAGGAGCAACATTTGTGCTTATAAAACACTGTCTACTGCTGCCTGCATTTTGCTTGGCAGTCTACCAATGTCTCTTTTGTTTTCTCTCCCAGGTACCCAAAATACAACATCACAAACAATATTTAAATAGTGAAGACCTTTTTGTGTTGGAATGTGTGATCTTGCCAAAATAGTATACAGTCGCTTATTTTGTCATTGCATTAAATCTGTAAATTTCTACATTTAGAATAAGTGTTAAAATGGATAGAAACCATTAGCTGATAACACTCATTTAAATAACTTTGGCTACAAATGCACATCCTACCTTACCTATTAAAGGCTGGGTAAATGATTAAGGAAATTATACTAGATACCCTTCATCCCAACGATATTGTCCAGCTCTTTCAAAGGGGGTTTGACCTGTAAGTTGTAACCTAAATATTTCTCGATGATTACTGTCTGATGATGGCAGTTTGGAGCAAAAGATAACTCAGAGCATGAATAGCATCACTTTTCTGTTTAGCTCTTCTCTTACCTCAACTGAGAAAGCAGCTGATCTAATGCTACTAATCTATTAATGTCCTACTCTGTCCCCCTATCATGTTTGACTTATGGCAAGCATGCACTGTAAAAGTTTTTTGCCTTTTTGGGCCGATTCTTCAGTCAGGCGAATTTTACGTTTCAGCACCATTGTGTTTCCTTTGTAGTTTCTATGGAATAAAAATCCTGATTTTTAATTGTAAAGTTGGTTGGAAATCAAATATGTCTGACATGATTGTGAGCATATCCTGCTGTTGAAGCAGAGTACAGAGAGTCTTTGAGCTGATTTACCTCAACCTCACGTATTGCACATTCTTCTCTGACTTTACTTCGGTATAAACGAGTTCGACCAGCGCCGTCTCTCTACTGGGCTGAGTTCAACATATGGTTTTTGATCGTACAGCATGACCAATTAGAGCACATTCAGGCATCTTTCCTTACAGTGTAAAAAAACAGGAAACTAGGAATGCTCTACCAGAGAGACTGACTCCCAATCAGCAGGAAGAAATCCACCTTTCACCAGTTGAATAGATTGATCATATGGCTCATATTATTTACATATATTTATTACACCTCAGTTGCATGCTGATTACCACTGGCTATGGATCGCCCTTTGAAGACAGATTTGACTTTAGAAGTTAAGGTCCTCATATTTAATAGTTTCAGATTTAGATCCTTCTTTATTTCCACGGGTAAATTAGCAGCCAAGTTTTTGAAAACTCAGGTAACAACTTGTACACTTTCCAAACTGAAAGAACTAAATAACCATGAGAGTACAGTTGAGATAGGAGATGTGGCAAACATCACCTATCATATCCGCTACTGTCTTTTAATCTGTCTGGCTTTTCATAAAGTCTAAGTGGACATTTAGCAAAATTGTATTATAAATTTTATTTTATTTTAAAACGTTTATTTACATTTATACTATTTTATCTCCATTCAATGTTTCTTTTTGCACTGTGTTTACGTATTGTAGCTTTTAGTTTTTATCTTTTATATTCTGTACAGCACTTTGGTCAACCCCGGTTGTTTTAAATGTGCTTTATAAATAAAGGTTGAGTTGAGTTGAGTTGAGTTGAGCTACAAGGATTAAAGTACCTGCAAACTTTAGGAAGTTAACCATTTACATCTTTATTTAGATGCTGACAATATCTTTTGTAATGACCTGGATCTATCACTGCCAGTTAATAATAAACAAAGCAAAGCTATTGGGATGCATGTTCTCTGTGTTTTTTTTCTTTTCTTTTTGCCATTACAACTAACATCAGTAAAATTTAAATAAGTCCTCAATAAACTGAAATTACCTGTGTATTGTTTTGCTGATTGGAAATACTAATAATAGAGGACATTTTTGGTACCTCAGCTTTACCCGTTTATATAAAGTGGCTCCAAATCCATGAAGACTTTGTTTGGTTTATATAGTACTCTATTGGATTTGGGTTACAGCAGTGTTAGTTTTTTTACCTGAACATCCAAATTTAATACCTGCCAAAGCTAGAATATAACATAAAAATTGAACTCTGTGTTTAACTACGTTCAATGAAGCTTAAATATATATATATATGTATATAATGATGAACTTTTTTTTTTCAGCTTCCAATGTAAATCCAAAGAACTCTGTTATGACCTTATTTCCAGATACAAGCTTTAATTTTCAAAACTTATTGAACACATTATTTTGCATTACAGCATCATCTCCCTCGGTGGGAAGTGTAGTTGTCATGCAAGATAAAAGTCAAACTGCCAGTGTTTAGATTGGTTAATAAAATCACTGACTCCCCCTTCCACGGTTCTCTGGGAAAATAAATAACGTTGCTTTTTCTAGTTTCTTCTTACAAATGATTAAGTATTTTAGCTGAAATAATCATTTGAAGAAAACATCTTTATGATTTTACTTTAATTGCTTTATACCATGGTAATTATTTGCTCTGAAGGACCCGTTTAGAAGGGAGAGTTTTAAATATTGGAGTGATAGTGAAATTCATAAGCAAATGGCTTTCATGATTAAGATTTTACACGTCCCTCCAGTTCTCCATTTTGTTAGAGTAAAATTTGAGCCTGTTTAATAAACCATTTTTTCCCCCCATCATTTGCATTATGCATTTCTCCCTCAGCGTCTGACTTTTGGTGGACTGAATTGCCTTTTCCCCCAATTTTTCAATAAGAATGATAACATGAAACAGATATTATGAATCAGTTTGAAGATTAAATCTAGAGAATCAAATTAAAATTGCCTCCAGTTTCTCTCTTAATTTTTAATTACAGTGATTACAACAATAGCACCCTGCAAAAAGTTCAGAGATTGTTGGAAGAGATGATAGGCAATCAATACCTAGTTTTTACTCCTTTTCTCCTTATGACAGACTTTATATCATTATAATGAATAAAATGTCTACATAGGCAAAAGTTCTTTCAATTCCCTTAATGAGTTTCATTTTAACTTCTTAACTTTCTTTATGAAATTCAAAATATGCAAATACTGTTAACAACTCCAGTTATATTTCCATTCTCTAAGATCTAAAAGCCACCTCTAAGCTTAGATGTCTTCACTGCTTTCTGCTCTTGATAAAGAGTTGTATTCTAATCTAGAAACATTCTGGAAGCCAACAACTTTCTTTTTATGGAAACATATTCTGGTTTTTCAAGCAACACATGATAGCATTTCTTCTAACTAGGTTTTGAGGGTTATTTAAAAGGGCAAGTTGTCCCATAGTATCACAGATCCTCTGCCATGCTTAACATTGGGCAACTGTGTACCTTACATACACTGATCATGTTTCATGCCAGATCTAGCTTCTTTTTTTTGTCGGAAACCTTAATGTTTAGCAACCCCACTTTTTTATTTGTTTGTGATGGAAGAAAAAAAACTGTTGCTTGTTGTTTAATCATTGTTATAAAAGTCCTGTAATTTAAAGCTACTGTTCTTTGCTTCAGATCTCACATGATCGACCTTTGATATTTTCATAACCTACTGTCACACCTTAATTTTACCAATTACCGGTATGCAGATTGGTAAAATGACCTTTGTTACTCTCCCAGTGGTTTTGAATCCTTTAAAATGTCTTTCTTACTCACATATTATCTTTCCACATATTTATATTTTAACAAGGTAAAAAAAGGCCTTTATGCCACATCAAATGTGTGCTTCCACAAAATGGGAAATCCCGGATTATCAATTAACATTTCTTCAGTACAGCATAAAAAAGTCTTTGTTCCATTTATTTTAAAAAGACTACAGCAAATAAGTGCTGCAAAATGGATTTGCTACAATAAGAAGGGTTTACCAAGCCAGTGAGTTCCATTTAAGTGTCAAATCAAAGCTTCACAAGAAGGACATTATCCAAATTGAGTTAAAATTATCAGTATTATGCCATTTCACATCATAGGTCCCTACAGACAAATATTTATTCCAATAATTCAACGGTGCAGACAAATTCAGTTTATCATACAAATTAGTTAAAAAAATAAAGTTTAAGGAAAGCACAGCTGCTCACTACATTTGCAGCAATTGAATTTCCAGAGAATGCACACAGAAATACATTGTTAACTTTGCTGAATTTCCTTATGCATGCATGTGGAGACAATGGATATAAAAACATGATTTTAAGAGCTTGACATGCAGTAGGGGACTTCACTCGCTCTCAATCCATTTCCTGTTCAATGAAGTGACAATCGCTTGCACTCTTCCAGCCAAGCAACCAGCAAAAATCTGACTCGTGGACATACACATATGGCCTTGTCAGTGTAAAACAACTGTTTAACCTTTGTTGCTTTCACATGTTATTTACAGACATAAATGATTGTTTATTTTAATGATCATAAATTAGTATTTGCTCCACACTGCAGTCTGCAAACACTTTCAACTTGGAAAAAAATCTTCTAACGCTTCATCATTGTTGCCTTGTCTGTCACAGACTGCTTTGAAATGGTCAAAATCATTCCAACTTCTTAAGTAATCACATGTCTTAGCAAAAAGCAGCCTGAGAGCATGATTTGCATCTGCTGCAGTTGCTATCACATCCTTTGTGTTGGGATTCAGGGTGGTGATGATGACGGCCATCTGTCGCTGTCGTTTGTCGCTCCCCTTGTGTGTCAAGACTGTAACAGGTAGAAACCCCCTGAAAAGTATGTCTCAGTGTGATTTGTTTGCTGACAGGGAAATTTGAGAAAACAGCAGAAACACAGCAGCTCTTGTCAATAAATGCTTTCAAGTGGCTTAAACTAGCAAAGAACACAGTGACACATAGAGCCTCTGGGCCAGTCGTAAAATCTTTGAAATAAAAAACAAAGCAAACAGTATATTTGCAGTTGTAGCAATGGCTCCTTCAACTGGTTTGTCATGCAGAGAAACAACCATTGAATGTGTAACCCAATGAGGATATTTCACAATCCACTAAGCTACTCTAACTATAAAGGGCTGGTTATACTCCTGCAGCACTGTGTCTCAGTGAGCTTGTCGCAGGTATGATGCAGATATTTTAGATTTTTATCCAATATCGAAGCATGGTCTGTGCTATGATTTTCCACACCACAATGCAAGAGGGACAATCACGAACTAGCTGTGGGTCTAGATACGGCCGAGGCGGTGAGGAAGTGTGGGCAAGTTTGTACGACAACAGAGGAACTTGATGGCGAAAAAGAGCGGGTATCCAGGTGGAATAAAGTGTCCCAGCATTCTCGCGCACCTCACTCTTCTAGCTGGTCCAACTTCATGAGTCGTTTTCCACAATAGCAGTTATACAAAGAAACAAGCCGGTAAGGTACCAAACAGGAAATACGGATAGTATAGAGTGGATGTAGATTTGACCAATCACAAGCCTCCTGTCACCTACAATTTTTGAGATGTGCTCCAGAATGTCTGCAGAAGGGGGGGGGGCATATCTGCGTTAACTGCGACACACATGCAGACGACCTGGTTTGTGAGCACAAACAACCCTTAAGTCTTACTAAAAAAACATCTGCAATTTTGTATTTCAAGTGCATATTATCTAACAATCGTATTTTTCAAATAAAGGGTAAATATCCTTATTTTTACTCATGTTTCAATTGTTTTTGCAGTGTGGATGCAAAAAAAACATGTGTTGACATGTCAGACATGTTTACGATTATCATCTAGAGAGCATCACATAAGAGGCTGATATATGCATATGCTTTTTTCATGTACTGTTCTGTTATTCAGCTCGCTGCCTTTCGTGCCCTGACTTGCAGTACTGATGATGTCTACCCAGTTTGGACATCAACACTCTGACAGGAAATATATTGGATTTATTCGTCTTGCAAATACCCATAATTTAGAGAACAATATCAGGATGAATTCTTGACAACTGCCACCAGAGAGCTGCCAGATGCATAATGTCCCA